>NC_138776.1:193181580-193781580 GCF_965119305.1 Pelophylax lessonae | reverse complement strand
ATTTGGTAAACCAATGGCCTGAAAAAAAATTTTGGTCAAAATTACACTATTTTGGTAAATATAATGTCTAAAAAGCCCTTTTTTAGTCATGACAACTGCATTTGGTCACCAAAGGTCTGAATTTTTTTAGTCAAAATGACTGTATTTTGTCTTTTCATGTTTTAAAAAGCCGGTTTTAGACAAGATAATTGCATTTCGTAACCAATGGCCTGAAAAAACTTTTTTTGGTTCAAAATGACTCTATGTTGGTCTCCAAGTGTCTTAAAAGCCTTTTTTAGTCATGATAACTGCATTTGGCCACCAAAGGTCTGAAAGTTTTTTTTAGTCAAAATTACTATTTTCGTCTTTTAGAGTCTTAAAAAGCCGGTTTTAGAAAAGATAATTGCATTTAGTAACCAATGGCCTGAAAAATGTTTTTGGTCAAAATGACTCTATGTTGGTCTCCAAGTGTCTACAAATCCTTTTTTAGTCAAGATAACTGTATTTGGTCACCAAAGGTCTGAAAGTTTTTTTATTCAAAATGACTGTATTTTCATCTTTTAGAGTCTTAAAAAGCCGGTTTTAGACAAGATAACTGCATTTCGTAACCAAAGGTCCGGAAAAAATTTTGTTGGTCAAAATGACTCTATATTGGTCTCCAAGTGTCTAAAAAGCCTTTTTTAGTCATGATAACTGCATTTGGTCACCAAAGGTCTGAAATTTTTTTTAGTCAAAATGACTGTATTTTGTCTTTTCATGTCTTAAAAAGCCGGGTTTAGACAAGATAATTGCATTTTTTAACCAATGGCCTGAAATTTTTTTGGGTAAAAATGACTCTATATTGGTCTCCCAGTGTCTAAAAAGCCTTTTTAGTCATAACTGCATTTGGTCACCAAAGGTCTGAAATTTTTTTTAGCCAAAATGACTGTATTTTGTCTTTTAATGTCTTAAAAAGCCGGTTTTAGACAAGATAATTGCATTTAGTAATCAAAGGCCTGAAAAATTTTGTTGGTCAAAATGACTCTATTTTGGTCTCCAAGTGTCTAAAAAGCCTTTTTTAGTCAAAATAACTGCTTTTGGTCACCAAAGGTCTGATATTTTTTTTGTCAAAATTACTGTATTTTTTTCTTTTAGAGTCTTAAAAAGCCAGTTTCAAACAAGATAACTGCATTTTGCTCTCCAATGGCCTGAAATTTTTTTGGTCAAAATGACTATTTTGGTCTCTAAGTGTCTAAAAATCCTTTTTAGTCAAAATAACGGCATTTGGTCACCAAAGGTCTGAAAATATTTTTTTAGTCAAAATTACTATTTTTGTCTTTTAGAGTCTAAAAAAGCCGGTTTCCGACTAGATAACTGCATTTTGCTCTCCAATGGCCTGAATTCTTTTTTGGTCAAAATGACTATTTTGGTCTCCAAGTGTCTAAAAATCCTTTTTTAGTCAAAATAACGGCATTTTGTCACCAAAGGTCTGAAAATGTTTTTTTTAGTCAAAATGACTGTATTTTTTATCTTTTAGAGTCTTAAAAAGTTGGTTTTAGACAAGATTTGTCTAAAACCGGCCATTTGGCTCCAATGGCCCCAATAATTTTTTTTGGTCAAAATTACTCTATTTTGGTCTCCAAGTGTCTAAAAATCCTTTTTTAGTCAAAATAACTGCATGTGGTCACCAAAAGTCTGAAAATAGTTTTTAGTCAAAAACGATTGTATTTTCGTCTTTTAGAGTCTTAAAAAGCCGCTTTTGGACAAGATAATTGCATTTGGTAACCAATTGCCTGAAACATCTTTTTAGGTCAAAATTGCTCAATTTTGGTCTCTAAGTGTCTAACAAGCCTTCTTTAGTCAAAATAACTGCATTTGATAACCAAAGATCTGAAAAAAAAATTTTGTCAAAATTACTGTATATTTGTCTTTTAGAGTCTTAAAGCGCTTGTTTTAGACAAGATAACTGCATTTGGTCTCCAACGGCCTGAAAAATTTTTTTGGTTAAAATTACTCTATTTTGGTTTTCAAGTGTCAAAATAGCCTTTTTTAGTCAAAATAACTGCATTTGGTCACCAAAGGTCTGAAAGTTTTTTTCAGTCAAAATGACTGTATTTTCGTCTTTTAGAGTCTTAAAAAGCCGGTTTTAGACAAGATAATTGCATTTCGTAACCAATGGCCTGAAAATTCTTTTTGTGGTCAAAATGACTCTATGTTTGTCTCCAAGTGTCTAAAAAGCCATTTTTTAGTCAAGATAACCGGCTTTTTAAGACTGTAAAAGATGAAAATAAAGTCATATATACGTCACTAGCCTGTGAGGCTCTGGGGAGCGAGCGCGCGCTGCTGGCTGCGCGCTCCCACGCGGTCACGGAACCCCCCCGTGCGTGTGACCGGCTGTCATTCTCCCCTGTGTAGAAACAATGATCATACGGTTCTACTATGTAGGACCGTTAATCATTGTTCCTACAGCTCTAGCCACAGCCAATCACAGTTAGAATCATCCCCCGCCCTCTCAAATAAAGTTAACCCCTTCACTGCCAGTGTAATTTTACAGTAACAGTGCATATGTATAGCACTGATTACTGGTAACCCCAAAAGTGTCAAAAATGTCAGTCCAGGGTCCAAGCTGTCCACCGCAATGTCACAGTATAGACAAACATAATTGCATTTTGTAACCAATGAATGAAACATTTTTTTAGGTCAAAATGACTCTATTTTGGTCTCCAAGTGTCTAACAAGCCTTTTTTTAGTCACAATAACTGTATTTGATCAGCAAAGGTCTGAAATTTTTTAGGCAAAATGACTGTATTTTTATCTTTTAGAGTCTTAAAAAGCCGGATTTAGACAAACATAATTGCATTTTGTAACCAATGAATGAAACATTTTTTTGGTCAAAATTACACTATTTTGGTCTCCAAGTGTCTGAACAGCCTTTTTTAGTCAAAATAACTGCATTTAGTCACCAAAGGTCTGAACATTTTTTTAGTTCAAATGACTATATGTTTCTCTTTTAGAGTCTTAAAAAGCCGTTTTTAGACAAGATAACTGCATTTGGTAAACCAATGGCCTGAAAATTTTTTTTGATCAAAATGACTCTATTTTCGTCTCTAAGTGTCTAAAAAGCCTTTTTTAGTCAAACTAACTGCATTTGGTCACCAACGGTCTGAAATTTGTTTTGTCAAAATGACTTAGATAACACACTCAATGTGGTGAATCTGTCCTCGCATGTGGTAACCAATATGACTCTATTTTGGTTTTCAGGTGTCTAAAAGGCAATTTTTTTGTCAAAATAACTGCATTTGGTCACCAAAGGTCTGAAATTTTTTTTAGGCAAAATGACTGTATTTTTGTCTTTTTGAGTCTTAAAACGCCTCTTTTAGACAAGGTAGTCTTAAAAAGCCGGTTTTAGACAAGATAACATAATTTGGTAAACCAATGGCCTGAAAAATTTTTTGGGTCAAAATGACTCTATTTTGGTCTCCAAGTGTCTAAAAAGCCTTTTATAGTCAAAACAACTGCATTTGGTCACCAAAGGTCTGAATTTTTTTAGGCAAAATGACTGTATTTTTGTCTTTTAGAGTCTTAAAACGTCGGTTTTAGACAAGATAACTGCATTTGGTAAACCAATGGCCTGAAAAAAAATTTTGGTCAAAATTACACTATTTTGGTAAATATAATGTCTAAAAAGCCCTTTTTTAGTCATGACAACTGCATTTGGTCACCAAAGGTCTGAATTTTTTTAGTCAAAATGACTGTATTTTGTCTTTTCATGTTTTAAAAAGCCGGTTTTAGACAAGATAATTGCATTTCGTAACCAATGGCCTGAAAAAACTTTTTTTGGTTCAAAATGACTCTATGTTGGTCTCCAAGTGTCTTAAAAGCCTTTTTTAGTCATGATAACTGCATTTGGCCACCAAAGGTCTGAAAGTTTTTTTTAGTCAAAATTACTATTTTCGTCTTTTAGAGTCTTAAAAAGCCGGTTTTAGAAAAGATAATTGCATTTAGTAACCAATGGCCTGAAAAATGTTTTTGGTCAAAATGACTCTATGTTGGTCTCCAAGTGTCTACAAATCCTTTTTTAGTCAAGATAACTGTATTTGGTCACCAAAGGTCTGAAAGTTTTTTTATTCAAAATGACTGTATTTTCATCTTTTAGAGTCTTAAAAAGCCGGTTTTAGACAAGATAACTGCATTTCGTAACCAAAGGTCCGGAAAAAATTTTGTTGGTCAAAATGACTCTATATTGGTCTCCAAGTGTCTAAAAAGCCTTTTTTAGTCATGATAACTGCATTTGGTCACCAAAGGTCTGAAATTTTTTTTAGTCAAAATGACTGTATTTTGTCTTTTCATGTCTTAAAAAGCCGGGTTTAGACAAGATAATTGCATTTTTTAACCAATGGCCTGAAATTTTTTTGGGTAAAAATGACTCTATATTGGTCTCCCAGTGTCTAAAAAGCCTTTTTAGTCATAACTGCATTTGGTCACCAAAGGTCTGAAATTTTTTGTAGCCAAAATGACTGTATTTTGTCTTTTAATGTCTTAAAAAGCCGGTTTTAGACAAGATAATTGCATTTAGTAATCAAAGGCCTGAAAAATTTTGTTGGTCAAAATGACTCTATTTTGGTCTCCAAGTGTCTAAAAAGCCTTTTTTAGTCAAAATAACTGCTTTTGGTCACCAAAGGTCTGATATTTTTTTTGTCAAAATTACTGTATTTTTTTCTTTTAGAGTCTTAAAAAGCCAGTTTCAAACAAGATAACTGCATTTTGCTCTCCAATGGCCTGAAATTTTTTTGGTCAAAATGACTATTTTGGTCTCTAAGTGTCTAAAAATCCTTTTTAGTCAAAATAACGGCATTTGGTCACCAAAGGTCTGAAAATATTTTTTTAGTCAAAATTACTATTTTTGTCTTTTAGAGTCTAAAAAAGCCGGTTTCCGACTAGATAACTGCATTTTGCTCTCCAATGGCCTGAATTCTTTTTTGGTCAAAATGACTATTTTGGTCTCCAAGTGTCTAAAAATCCTTTTTTAGTCAAAATAACGGCATTTTGTCACCAAAGGTCTGAAAATGTTTTTTTTAGTCAAAATGACTGTATTTTTTATCTTTTAGAGTCTTAAAAAGTTGGTTTTAGACAAGATTTGTCTAAAACCGGCCATTTGGCTCCAATGGCCCCAATAATTTTTTTTGGTCAAAATTACTCTATTTTGGTCTCCAAGTGTCTAAAAATCCTTTTTTAGTCAAAATAACTGCATGTGGTCACCAAAAGTCTGAAAATAGTTTTTAGTCAAAAACGATTGTATTTTCGTCTTTTAGAGTCTTAAAAAGCCGCTTTTGGACAAGATAATTGCATTTGGTAACCAATTGCCTGAAACATCTTTTTAGGTCAAAATTGCTCAATTTTGGTCTCTAAGTGTCTAACAAGCCTTCTTTAGTCAAAATAACTGCATTTGATAACCAAAGATCTGAAAAAAAAATTTTGTCAAAATTACTGTATATTTGTCTTTTAGAGTCTTAAAGCGCTTGTTTTAGACAAGATAACTGCATTTGGTCTCCAACGGCCTGAAAAATTTTTTTGGTTAAAATTACTCTATTTTGGTTTTCAAGTGTCAAAATAGCCTTTTTTAGTCAAAATAACTGCATTTGGTCACCAAAGGTCTGAAAGTTTTTTTCAGTCAAAATGACTGTATTTTCGTCTTTTAGAGTCTTAAAAAGCCGGTTTTAGACAAGATAATTGCATTTCGTAACCAATGGCCTGAAAATTCTTTTTGTGGTCAAAATGACTCTATGTTTGTCTCCAAGTGTCTAAAAAGCCATTTTTTAGTCAAGATAACCGGCTTTTTAAGACTGTAAAAGATGAAAATAAAGTCATATATACGTCACTAGCCTGTGAGGCTCTGGGGAGCGAGCGCGCGCTGCTGGCTGCGCGCTCCCACGCGGTCACGGAACCCCCCCGTGCGTGTGACCGGCTGTCATTCTCCCCTGTGTAGAAACAATGATCATACGGTTCTACTATGTAGGACCGTTAATCATTGTTCCTACAGCTCTAGCCACAGCCAATCACAGTTAGAATCATCCCCCGCCCTCTCAAATAAAGTTAACCCCTTCACTGCCAGTGTAATTTTACAGTAACAGTGCATATGTATAGCACTGATTACTGGTAACCCCAAAAGTGTCAAAAATGTCAGTCCAGGGTCCAAGCTGTCCACCGCAATGTCACAGTATAGACAAACATAATTGCATTTTGTAACCAATGAATGAAACATTTTTTTAGGTCAAAATGACTCTATTTTGGTCTCCAAGTGTCTAACAAGCCTTTTTTTAGTCACAATAACTGTATTTGATCAGCAAAGGTCTGAAATTTTTTAGGCAAAATGACTGTATTTTTATCTTTTAGAGTCTTAAAAAGCCGGATTTAGACAAACATAATTGCATTTTGTAACCAATGAATGAAACATTTTTTTGGTCAAAATTACACTATTTTGGTCTCCAAGTGTCTGAACAGCCTTTTTTAGTCAAAATAACTGCATTTAGTCACCAAAGGTCTGAACATTTTTTTAGTTCAAATGACTATATGTTTCTCTTTTAGAGTCTTAAAAAGCCGTTTTTAGACAAGATAACTGCATTTGGTAAACCAATGGCCTGAAAATTTTTTTTGATCAAAATGACTCTATTTTCGTCTGTAAGTGTCTAAAAAGCCTTTTTTAGTCAAACTAACTGCATTTGGTCACCAACGGTCTGAAATTTGTTTTGTCAAAATGACTTAGATAACACACTCAATGTGGTGAATCTGTCCTCGCATGTGACTCTATTTTGGTTTTCAGGTGTCTAAAAGGCAATTTTTTTGTCAAAATAACTGCATTTGGTCACCAAAGGTCTGAAATTTTTTTTAGGCAAAATGACTGTATTTTTGTCTTTTTGAGTCTTAAAACGCCTCTTTTAGACAAGGTAGTCTTAAAAAGCCGGTTTTAGACAAGATAACATAATTTGGTAAACCAATGGCCTGAAACATTTTTTGGGTCAAAATGACTCTATTTTGGTCTCCAAGTGTCTAAAAAGCCTTTTATAGTCAAAACAACTGCATTTGGTCACCAAAGGTCTGAATTTTTTTAGTCAAAATGACTGTATTTTGTCTTTTCATGTTTTAAAAAGCCAGTTTTAGACAAGATAATTGCATTTCGTAACCAATGGCCTGAAAAAAACTTTTTTTGGTTCAAAATGACTCTATGTTGGTCTCCAAGTGTCTTAAAAGCCTTTTTTAGTCATGATAACTGCATTTGGCCACCAAAGGTCTGAAAGTTTTTTTTAGTCAAAATTACTATTTTCGTCTTTTAGAGTCTTAAAAAGCCGGTTTTAGAAAAGATAATTGCATTTAGTAACCAATGGCCTGAAAAATGTTTTTGGTCAAAATGACTCTATGTTGGTCTCCAAGTGTCTACAAATCCTTTTTTAGTCAAGATAACTGTATTTGGTCACCAAAGGTCTGAAAGTTTTTTTATTCAAAATGACTGTATTTTCGTCTTTTAGAGTCTTAAAAAGCCGGTTTTAGACAAGATAACTGCATTTCGTAACCAAAGGTCCGGAAAAAATTTTGTTGGTCAAAATGACTCTATATTGGTCTCCAAGTGTCTAAAAAGCCTTTTTTAGTCATAACTGCATTTGGTCACCAAAGGTCTGAAATTTTTTTTAGTCAAAATGACTGTATTTTGTCTTTTCATGTCTTAAAAAGCCGGGTTTAGACAAGATAATTGCATTTTTTAACCAATGGCCTGAAATTTTTTTTGGGTAAAAATGACTCTATATTGATCTCCCAGTGTCTAAAAAGCCTTTTTAGTCATAACTGCATTTGGTCACCAAAGGTCTGAAATTTTTTTTAGCCAAAATAACTGTATTTTGTCTTTTAATGTCTTAAAAAGCCGGTTTTAGACAAGATAATTGCATTTAGTAATCAAAGGCCTGAAAAATTTTGTTGGTCAAAATGACTCTATTTTGGTCTCCAAGTGTCTAAAAAGCCTTTTTTAGTCAAAATAACTGCATTTGGTCACCAAAGGTCTGATATTTTTTTTGTCAAAATTACTATTTTTGTCTTTTAGAGTCTTAAAAAGCCGGTTTCCGACTAGATAACTGCATTTTGCTCTCCAATGGCCTGAATTCTTTTTTGGTCAAAATGACTATTTTGGTATCCAAGTGTCTAAAAATCCTTTTTTAGTCAAAATAACGGCATTTGGTCACCAAAGGTCTGAAAATGTTTTTTTTAGTCAAAATGACTGTATTTTTTATCTTTTAGAGCCTTAAAAAGTTGGTTTTAGACAAGATTTGTCTAAAACCGGCCATTTGGCTCCAATGGCCCGAATAATTTTTTTTGGTCAAAATTACTCTATTTTGGTCTCCAACTGTCTAAAAATCATTTTTTAGTCAAAATAACTGCATGTGGTCACCAAAAGTCTGAAAATAGTTTTTAGTCAAAAACGATTGTATTTTCGTCTTTTAGAGTCTTAAAAAGCCGCTTTTGGACAAGATAATTGCATTTGGTAACCAATTGCCTGAAACATTTTTTGGGTCAAAATTGCTCAATTTTGGTCTCTAAGTGTCTAACAAGCCTTCTTTAGTCAAAATAACTGCATTTGATAACCAAAGATCTGAAAAAAATTTTTGTCAAAATTACTGTATATTTGTCTTTTAGAGTCTTAAAGCGCTTGTTTTAGACAAGATAACTGCATTTGGTCTCCAACGGCCTGAAAAATTTTGTTGGTTAAAATGACTCTATTTTGGTTTTCAAGTGTCAAAATAGCCTTTTTTAGTCAAAATAACTGCATTTGGTCACCAAAGGTCTGAAAGTTTTTTTCAGTCAAAATGACTGTATTTTCGTCTTTTAGAGTCTTAAAAAGCCGGTTTTAGACAAGATAATTGCATTTCGTAACCAATGGCCTGAAAATTCTTTTTGTGGTCAAAATGACTCTATGTTGGTCTCCAAGTGTCTAAAAAGCCATTTTTTAGTCAAGATAACCGGCTTTTTAAGACTGTAAAAGATGAAAATAAAGTCATATATACGTCACTAGCCTGTGAGGCTCTGGGGAGCGAGCGCGCGCTGCTGGCTGCGCGCTCCCGCGCAGTCACGGAACCCCCCCGTGCGTGCGACCGGCTGTCATTCTCCCCTGTGTAGAAACAATGATCATATGGTTCTACTATGTAGGACCGTTGATCATTGTTCCTACAGCTCTAGCCACAGCCAATCACAGTTAGAATCATCCCCCTAGGGACACACACAGCCCCGCCCTCTCAAATAAAGTTAACCCCTTCACTGCCAGTGTAATTTTACAGTAACAGTGCATATGTATAGCACTGATTACTGTAGAAATGTCACTGGTAACCCCAAAAGTGTCAAAAATGTCAGTCCAGGGTCCGAGCTGTCCACCGCAATGTCGCAGTACCGCAAAAAAAATCGCAGATCGTCGCCATTACGCGTTTAAAAAAAAACAAAAATGACAAAAATCTTTCCCTTTGTTAGTAAACGTGATAACTTTTGCGCAAACCAATCAAAATACGCTTTTTGCGATTTTTTTACCAAACATATGTAGCATAAAACAAATTGGCCGAAAATGTTAATACATTTTGATTTTTACATTTGTTTGGGGGAATTTCATATAAAAAAAATGTGAAAAATATTATTTTTGCAAAATTGACGCTCTTTTTTTGTTTATAGCGCAAGATCAAAAAATCGCACAGGTGATCAAATACCACTAAAAGAAAGCTCTGTTTGTGGGGAAAAAAGGACATCAAATTCGTTTAGGTACAGCATTGCACGACTGCGCAATTGTCCGTTAAAGTCACGCAGTGCCGAATCGCAAAATACCCCCTGGTCAGGAAGGGGGTAAAATCTTCTGGGGCTTAAGGGGTTAAGACTCTAAAAGACGAAAATACAGTCATTTTGACTAAAAAACATTTTCAGACCTTTGGTGACCAAATGCAGTTATTTTGACTAAAAAAGGCTTTTTAGACACTTGGAGACCAAAATAGAAACATTTTGACCAAAAAGATATTTCAGGCCATTAGTTTAGCAAATGCAGTTATCTAGGCTAAAACCGGCGTTTTAAGACTTTTGGGGTGAAAAAAATTAAATTGCGGCATAGTCTGTATCGATACGTGTGAGATACACCATTTTATATTAGGCCTCTTCATCCACCTCTGTAGTGATACCGGCACCTGCCACACCACAAACAGACGATCTGTCAGCAACACCACCACCTGGGTCACCAACCATCTCCACAATGTCCCGTGGAAGCGTTCACCTTTCCATCTCCCAAACACTTCAGAGGAAGAGGAAGTACCCCCCTACCCACCCGCGATCCCTGGCCCTGAATGCCAGCATTTCAAAATTCTTGGCCTTTGAAATGCTGTCATTCCGTCTGGTGGAGACGCGCAGTTTTAAAAGCCTTATGTCGGTGGCTGTCCCACAGTATGTCGTGCCCAGCCGCCACTACTTTTCCAGGCAAGCCATCCCTTCCCTGCACAACCAAGTGGGGGAAAAAATCAGGTGTGCACTGCGCAACGCCATCTGTGGCAAGGTCCACCTAACTACCGATACGTGGACCAGTAAGCATGGTCAGGGGCGTTATATCTCCCTAACCGCACACTGGGTAAATGCAGTGGCGGCTGGGCCTGAGGCGGATAGCAATTTGGCGCATGTTCTTCCACCACCGAGGATTGCAGGGCGCTTCAGTTTGCCTCCTGTTCCTAACTCCTCCTACTCTGCTTCCTCATCCTCTACCGCCTCCTCATCTGGTCAGCGTCACACCTTCACCACCAACTTTAGCACAGCCAGGGGTAAACGACAGCAGGCTGTTTTAAAACTTGCCTGTTTGGGGGAAAAACCACACACCGTGCAGGAGTTGTGGAGGAGCATGGAACAGCAGACCGATGAGTGGTTGCTGCCAGCGAGCATCAAGCCCGGCCTTGTGGTGTGCGATAACGGGTGAAATCTAATAGTAGCTCATGCGCCCTTGCCTGGCGCATGTGCTGAATTTGGTGGTGCAGAGGTTCCTTAAAAATTACCCCAATATGTCAGAGCTGCTGCAGAAAGTGCGGGCCGTCTGTGCGCACTTTCAGCATTCTCACCCTGCTGCTGCTCGCCTGTCAGCGCTGCAGTGTAACTTCGGCCTTCCCGCTCACCGCTTCCCTCGCTCTGCGGAACAGCACCACTTCACCATCAATAACTGGGCCTCCATGCGAGACCTGTGTGCCTTGTTGGGCTGTTTTGAGTACTCCACCAACATGGCCAGTGCCGATGATGTCGTTGTCAGCTTAACTATCCCACTTCTATGCCTCCTTCAAAAAACAATTCGGGCGATGATGGAAGAGGATGTGGCACAGGAGGAGGAAGAGGGATCATTTCCAAGGCTTTCAGGGCAGTCATTCACAAGTGGCTCTGAGGGTGGTTTCCTGCACCCACAAACGCCAGGTACACAATTGTCCAGCAGGGGCACAGTTCTGGAGGATGAGGAGGATGAGGAGGAGGAGATGGAGGAGGAGATGGAACCATGTTCACAGCAGGGTGGCACCCAGGCCAGCTCATGGCCATCACTGGTGCATGGCTGGGGGGATACAGAGGACACAGACGATACACCTCCCACAGAGGACAGCCTTTCGTTGCCTCTGGGCAGCCTGGCACACATGAGCGATTACATGCTGCAGTGTCTCCACAATGACCGCCAAGTTGCCCACATTCTAACTTGTGCTGATTACTGGGTGGCCACGTTGCTGGATCCCCGTTACAAGGACAACTTACCGTCCTTAATTCACTCACTGGAGCGTGATCTCAAGATGCACAAGTACAAGCGCACGCTGGTAGACGCGATGCTGCTGGCATTCCCACCTGACAGCGGGGCCACAGTGGAAGCACAAAGGCCAAGGCAGAGGAGGAAGAGGTCACCAACGCAACCAGGGCACCGCCAGCACCTCAGAAGGCAGGGTTAGCATGGCCGAAATGTGGAAAAGCTTTGTCAGCATGCCACAACAAACAGCAGCACCAGCAGCTCATATGGAACGTCTTAGCAGGAGGCAGCATTTCACCAACATGGTGGAGCAGTATGTGTGCACATGCCTAAATGAAGTGAATGATGGGTCTGCCCCCTTCAACTTCTGGGTCTCCAAATTGGGCACATGGCCTGAGCTTGCCCTTTACGCTTTGGAGGTGCTGGCGTGCCCTGCAGCCAGTGTATTATCTGAACGTGTATTTAGCATGGCTGTGGGCGTTATAACAGACAAGCGCAGCCGCCTGTCCAGAGGCAATGTGGACAAGCTCACATTCATTAAAATGAACCAGGCATTGATCCCACAGGACTTTTCTGTACCTTGTGCAGAATAGAGATGGATACCGACCTTACCAGGCCATTGTTATATTTTTGATCTTTCTCACTCTTTTGGGGTGTACCCTAATTTAAAATGACTAAAAAAAAGCAGTGTTGGCTACCTCGTCCCCCTCCACCGCCGCTTCCACCTACACCACTACATCCACCGCCACCTCAACCTCCCTACTACTCCATATGGGCCTCGTCCTTCACAGATGAAGAAAATTGTTTTATTTTTCTGTTTTTTTTTGTTGTTTTAAGTTATTTCTCTATCCACATTTGTTTGCAGAGCACTTGCCATGCTCTACATTTTGCTGCCATTTGCAGCACTCTAGCCCTTTCCATTGGTTTTTTAGAGCCATTTTAGTGCCTGAAAGTTCGGGTCCCCATTGACTTCAATGGTGTTCGGTGTCTGGGTAAAGTTCGGAAAAAGTCCGGGTCACGGACCCGGACTTTTTTTTCAAGTTCAGCCGAACCCGCCGAACACGGACATCCAGGTGTCCGCTCAACTCTAATTATAAGAAAACTCTGCTGTAGGAAGGTAGTCAACCCAATCATCCTGCAGATAAGTCACAAAACATTTAAGGTATTGCTCCAAAGTTTGGTTGGTCCTCTCGGTCTGACCATTAGACTGATTAATTGTTACACCCAAAAACTGAGCAAAAATTTCTCCAAAATTTTGAGGTAAACTGTACTCCCCTGTCGGAACACTACATCATCAGGAATTCCATGTAGTTTAAAAGATTCTCGAACCATTACTTCTGCAGTATGCTCCGCTGAGGGTACACCTTTAACTGGTATGAAATGAGCCATCTTAGTGAGACGGTCAACAACTACCAGGATAGTGGTCATCCCTTTTGAAAGGGGAAGATCAACCACAAAATCCATAGAAATTGACCCCCATGGTCTTGATGGAACAGGCAGTGGTTGAAGTAACCCCAGAGGAGAAGATCGGGGTGTCTTATTGCGAGCACATGTCAGACACGAGGCCACATATCTCTTGACATCCTTCTTGTACCCAGGCCACCAAAAGGTACGTGATAAGAGTTCTGTTTTAGAAACCCCAAAATGACCAGCAAGTTTAGAGTCATGAACCAATTTGAGGGCTTCTACCCGAACAGATTCAGGTACATAGAGGTGATGCGCTTGAGTCCAAAAGCTGTTCTTGTATTTGAGATTAATGTTGCTAGGAGGATGATTAACCGCTTGCCAACTGCTCACAGTATATTTACTGCGGCAGTCAGCCCCTCACAGGCAGAGTGACGTAGGTCTATGTCGCTCGCCTGTGAGGCTCTGGGGAGCGAGCGCGCGCCCGTGGAGGTGCGCTCCCGCTCCCGCGCGGTCACGGACCCCCCCCCCCGCGCGTGTGACCAGCGGACCCGATGTCCGCCGGTCACTCGGCGATCGGCGGGGGAGAGGGAGAATGTCAGGCAGCTTGTGTAAACAAGCCACCTGTCATTCTCCTCGCTGTAAAAACACTGATCACATGGATCTACTATGTAGATCCGTTGATCAGTGTCCTTACAGCTCAAGCCACAGCCAATCACAGTAGAAAGCATGCCCCTAGGGACACACACAGCCCCTCCCTCCCAAATAAAGTTAACCCCTTCACTACCAGTGTATTTTTACAGTAACAGTGCATATATATAGCACTGATTACTGTAGAAATGTCACTGGTAACCCCAAAAGTGTCAAAAATGTCAGTCAAGGGTCCGATCTGTCCGCCCCAATGTCGCAGTACCGCAAAAAAAATCTCAGATCGCCGCCATTACACGTTTAAAAAAAAAAAACACCAAAAATGACAGAAATCTTTCTCTTTGTTAGTAAACGCGATAACTTTTGCACAAACCAATCAAAATACGCTTTTTGCGATTTTTTTTACCAAACATAGGTAGCATAAAACAAATTGGCCGAAAATTGTAAAAAATTTTGATTTTTACATTTTTTGGGGGGGGAATTTCATATAAAAAAATGTGAAAAATATTGTTATTTTTGCAAAATGTACGCTCTTTTTTTGTTTATAGCGCAAAAAGTAAAAATCGCACGGGTGATCAAATACCACCAAAAGAAAGCTCTGTTTGTGGGAAAAAAAGGACACCAAATTCGTTTAGATACAGCGTCGCACGACCGTGCAATTGTCTGTTAAAATCACGCAGTGCCGAATCGCAAAATACCCCCTGGTCGTTTAGCAGGAAAATCCTCCGGGGCTTAAGTGGTTAAGAAGTGGGTCATTCTCATACCCCTCCTTAAGAAGATTAAAAAAGGTTTTAGAACTTGTGGCCCATAGAAAGTTATTTTGAGGCAGAATATTCGGAACATTCGCAGAACATTCAGAGTTGCTTTCGTGGAGAGGCCCAGACTAGTGTTGAGCGAACACGGACTGTATTATTCGGGTTCGTACCGAATAATTGGATTTTTGTTACCCGAACACGGACCTGAAAACTTTACTGTATGTTTGGGTTTAAAAACCGTGTTTGGTCATTTTATTTTCGGGTTTGTATGTAATGGCGCGCTTTTAATGGCGGGCTTTCAACAGCCAATCAACAAGCGTTTAACTGGTGTGCCTTAAGCATCCCAGCCATGCCTACTAATGTATTAGTAGCTGTGATTGGCCATCTGAAGCATGTGACTATGTCTTTATAAGTTCGAGAGCCCCAGCGCTGCTTCATTCTGCTGTAGTTTAGGGAGAGAGCACACATCATACGTGCTGGCTGCTGATTAGGTACAGACAGTGAAAAATTGTATTGTGTCCGAAAAGAATGCAGGGACAGGTCGGAGTGCTGAAGGCAGGGCTAGTTATTAGGGCATTTTAGGGCGAGGCTGGAGAATAGGCAGGGTCAGTGTTCTACATCGATTTTGCTGTGTGAGGGGTTGGTTGTGCAGTGGTAGTGAACGATCTTATCGATCATTTTAGGGCGAGGCTGGAGAATAGGCAGGGTCAGTGTTCTACATCGATTTTGCTGTGTGTGGGGTGGTGCAGGGAACACAATCTTTTTGCCCACTGAGGAGGAGGGAGAAAAAATCTATATTTATCAATCAGTTGTGTGCAGCATTTGTGCTTCAGTGCTCACTGTGATAAGACACTGCTGTGTTCACATGTGCTATTATTGAGTGATTTAAAATTTTAAACACTTTTTTCTATTCCACTAATCAATATACACCCTTTTGGGTTAAAAAAATTAAATTGTGGCATAGTCTGTACTAATCTATTTAAAAATTACAAACTTAAAGGGGAATTTTCTTTTTTTTCCCCCTTCATAGCCTGCAGCAGAGCTGACTGACATAAGACACCGCTTTGTTCACATGTGCTAGTGATTTTCAATTTTATACACTTTTTTCTATTCCACTATTCAATATACACCCTTTTGGTTTGGGTTAAAAAAATTAAATTGTGGCATAGTCTGTACTAAGCTATTTAAAAATTACAATACTTAAAGGGGAATTTTCTTTTTTTTCCCCTTCATAGCCTGCAGCAGATCTGACTGACATAAGACGCTGCTGTGTTCACATGTGCTATTGAAAAATCACCAATTTTATATCCTATTTTCTATTCCGCTATTCAATCTACACCCTTTGGGGTAAAAAGAATTAAATTGCGGGATAGTCTGTATCGGTACGTGTGAGATACACCTTTCCCATTTTTGGGGCGCATCTTACACCGCCGAGGATTGCAGGGTGCTTCAGTTTGCCTCCTGCCTGTTCCAAACTCCTCCTATTCCTCATCCTGCCTTTGGGGTACAAAAAATAGTAATCAGGGCCTAGTCTGGGTCTGTACGTGTGAGATAGATACACCTTTTGATATCATATTTTCTATTCCGCTATTCAATCTACACAATTGGGGTAAAAAGAATTAAATTGCGGGATAGTCTGTATCGGTACGTGTGAGATACACCTTTCCAATTTTTGGGGCGCATCTTATACCGCTGAGGATTGCAGGGTGCTTCAGTTTGCCTCCTGACGGTTTTCCGAACTCCTCCTACTCCTCATCCTGCCTTTGGGGTACAAAAAATAGTAATCAGGGCCTAGTCTGGGTCTGTACGTGTGAGATAGATACACCTTTTGATATCATATTTTCTATTCCGCTATTCAATCTACACCCTTGGAGTAAAAAGAATTAAATTGCAGGATAGTCTGTATCGGTACGTGTGAGATACACCTTTCCAATTTTTGGGGCGCATCTTATACCGCTGAGGATTGCAGGGTGCTTCAGTTTGCCTCCTGTCTGTTTTCCGAACTCCTCCTACTCCTCATCCTGCCTTTGGGGTACAAAAAATAGTAATCAGGGCCTTGTCTGGGTCTGTACGTGTGAGATAGATACACCTTTTGATATCATATTTTCTATTCCGCTATTCAATCTACACCCTTGGGGTAAAAAGAATTAAATTGAGGGATAGTCTGTATCGGTACGTGTGAGATACACTTTTCCAATTTTTGGGGCGCATCTTATACCGCCGAGTATTGCAGGGTGCTTCAGTTTGCCTCCTGCCTGTTCCGAACTCCTCCTACTCCTCATCCTGCCTTTGGGGTACAAAAAATGGTAATCGGGCCTAGTCTGGGTCTGTACGTGTGAGATAGATACACCTTTTGATATCATATTTTCTATTCCGCTATTCAATCTACACCCTTGGGGTAAAAAGAATTAAATTGCGGGATAGTCTGTATCGGTACCTGTGAGATACACCTTTCCAATTTTTGGGGCGCATCTTATACTGCTGAGGATTGCAGGGTGCTTCAGTTTGCCTCCTGCCTGTTCCGAACTCCTCCTACTCCTCATCCTGCCTTTAGGGTACAAAAAATAGTAATCAGGGCCTAGTCTGGGTCTGTACGTGTGAGATAGATACACCTTTTGATATCATATTTTCTATTCCGCTATTCAATCTACACCTTTGGGGTAAAAAGAATTAAATTGCGGGACAGTCTGTATCGGTACGTGTGAGATACACCTTTCCAATTTTTGGGGCCCATCTTACACCGCCGAGGATTGCAGGGTGTTTCAGTTTGCCTCCTGCCTGTTCCGAACTCCTCCTACTTCTCATCCTCATCCTGCCTTTAGGGTACAAAAAACTTGTAATCGGGGCCTAGTCTGTGTTTGTACGTGTGAGATACACCGTTTTGTAAATTTTTTTCTATTCTGCGATTCAATCTACACCCTTTGGGGGGAAAATAATTAAATTGCGGCATAGTCTGTATCGGTACGTGTGAGATACACCTTCCAATCTTTTGGGGCGCATCTTCCACCGCCGAGGATTGCAGGGTGCTTCAGTTTGCCTCCTGTTCCGAACTCCTCCTGCTCATCATCCTCATCCTGCCTTTAGGGTACAAAAAATTGTAATCGGGGCCTAGTCTGTTTGTACGTGTGAGATACACCGTTTTATAAAATTTTTCCTATTCCGCTATTCAAAATACACCCTTTTGGAGTGTAAAAAATTTAATTATGGCATAATCTGTATCAGTACATGTGAGATACACCTTTTTAAATTTGTTTGGCGCATCTCCTTCCACCGCCGAGGATTGCAGGGCGCTTCAGTTTGCCTCCTGTTCCGAACTCCTCCTACTCCTTCTTCATCCTCATCCTGCCTTTAGGGTACAAAAAATTGTAATCGGGGCCTAGTCTGTGTTTGTACATGTGAGATACACCATTTTATATCCTTTTATCTATTCCGCTATTCAATATACACCCTTTTGGGGTGAAAAAAATTAAATTTGCGTCATACTTTGCAAATTCGCCTGTGAGATACACCCGTTGTATTTGTATACTGTTTTTCTATTCCGCTATTTAATAAACACCCTTTTGGGGTAAAAAAAATTAAATTGCGGCATAGGTTGCATATTTGACTGTGAGATACACCCGTGCGATATTGTTGTTGTTTTGTTCCGCTTTTCAATAAACACCTTTCTAGGGCAAGATCATAAATTACAGAAATATGAGGAGACCGTCAAATAGGGGCCATGGCCTGGGTCGCGGTGCTGCTAGTAGAGCTCCTGTTGCAAGGAGAGGACGTGGTCGATCTGTGCCAGCTACACGCACAAGTGAAACAACTTCCTCAAGTGTGAGTAGGCGACAGAACCTGCAGCAGTATTTGGTAGGGCATCATGCGCCTCTAGAAGTGATGAGGCCAGAAGAAGTACAGGCGATAGTAGATTGGGTTGCTGACAGTGCCTCCAGTTCCTTCACATTGTCTCCCACCCAGTCTACTGCAGAAAGGTCAGAGTTGGCACCTGCAGCCGATGTCCAACCGTCTTTCACCTCAGCCCCTTGCAAATCAGGCAAGCAGTCTGAGCCCCAAGTCATGCAGCAGTCTCTTCTTCTGTTTGATGACTCTGTCAGCAGGGTTTCCCAGGCCCATCCACCTAGCCCTGCCCCAGAAGTGTAAGAGATTGAGTGCAGCGTTGCCCAACCACTTATTTCTCAAGATGAGTACATGGAAGTACCATCGCAGCACGTCTCCGATGATGATGAAATGCAGGTGCCAACTGCTGCGGCACTCAGAATTGTGAAGACCGACAAGGAGGGCAGGGGTGAAGACTGGGTGGAAGATGATGTGGAGGATGATGAGGTCCTCGACCCCACATGGAATGAAGGTCATGCAGGTGACCTGAGTAGTTTGGAAGAAGAGACGGTGGTCGCACAGAGCCACCAGCACAGCAGAAGAGGGAGCAGGGTGCAGAAGCGGAGCGGCCGTGCCCTAGACACTACACCTGCTACTGGCCAACGCAGCAAGGGACCGAGCGCACCAAAGCCAGCTCAAAGGTGTTCTCTAGCGTGGAAGTTCTTCAGAAAATGTGCTGATGACAGGACACGAGTGGTTTGCACCCTGTGCAATCAGAGCCTGAAGCGAGGCATAAACCTCAACCTGAGCACAACCTGCATGATCAGGCATCTAAGTGCAAAGCACGAGCTGCAGTGGAGTAGACACCTTCAAAACCAATAAAGGTCTCTGGCTCCTCCTGCTTCCTCTTCTGCTGCAGTCTCGGCCTCTCCATCCACCTCTGTAGTGATACCGGCACCTGCCACCCCGCAAACAGACGATCTGTCAGCAACACCCCCACCTGGGTCACCAACCATCTCCACAATTTCCCTTGGAAGTGTTCAGCTTTCCCTCTCCCAAACACTTCAGAGGAAGAGGAAGTACCCCCTTACCCACCCGCGATCCCTGGCCCTGAATGCCAGCATTTCAAAATTCTTGGCCTTTGAAATGCTGTCATTCCGTCTGGTGGAGACGGACAGTTTTAAAAGCCTTATGTCGGTGGCTGTCCCACAGTACGTCGCGCCCAGCCGCCACTACTTTTTCAGGCAAGCCATCCCTTCCCTGCACAACCAAGTGGGGGAAAAAAATCAGGTGTGCACTGCGCAACGCCATCTGTGCCAAGGTCCACCTAACTACCGATACGTGGACCAGTAAGCACGGTCAGGGGCGTTATATCTCCCTAACGGCACACTGGGTAAATGCAGTGGCGGATGGGCCTGAGGCGGATAGCAATTTGGCGCATGTCCTTCCACCACCGAGGATTGCAGGGCGCATCAGTTTGCCTCTTGTTCCTAACTCCTCCTACTCCGCTTCCTCATCCTCTACCACCTCCTTAGCGTAACACCTTCACCACCAACTTCAGCACAGCCAGGGGTAAACGACAGCAGGCAGTTTTAAAACTTGCCTGTTTGGGGGAAAAAACTACACACCGCGCAGGAGTTGTGAAGGAGCATGGAACAGCAGACAAATGAGTGGTTGCTGCCAGCGAGCCTCAAGCCCGGCCTGGTGGTGTGCGATAACGGGCGAAATCTCATAGCAGCTCTGGGCCTAGCCGGTTTGACGCACATCCCTTGCCTGCCGCATGTGCTGAATTTGGTGGTGCAGAGGTTCCTTAAAAATTACCCCGATGTGTCAGAGCTGCTGCAGAAATTGCGGGCCATCTGTGCGCACTTTCGGCGTTCTCACCCTGCTGCTGCTTGCCTGTCAGCGCTGCAGCGTAACTTCGGCCTTCTCGCTCACCGCCTCATATGTGACGTGCCCACAAGGTGGAACTCCACCTTCCACATGCTGGAAAGACTGTGCGAGCAGCAGCAGGCCATAGTGGAGTTTCAGCTACAGCACGCACGCATGAGTCGCTCTGCGGAACAGTATCACTTCACCACCAATAAGTGGGCCTCAATGCGACACCTGTGTGCCTTGTTGCGCTGTTTTGAGTACTCCACCAACATGGCCAGTGCCGATGACGCCGTTGTCAGCTTAACTATCCCACTTCTATGCCTCTTTCAAAAAATGATTCGGGCGATGATGGAAGAGGATGTGGCACAGGATGAGGAGGAGGAGGAGGAGGAGGATGAAGAGGTAACATTTCCAAGGCTTTCAGGGCAGTCATTTGCAAGTGGCTCCGAGGGTGGGTTCCTGCACCCACAAACGCCAGGGACACAATTGTCCAGCATGGGCACAGTTCTGGAGGATGAGGAGGAGGAGATGGAGGAGGAGATGGAAGCATGTTCACAGCAGGGTGGCACCCAGGGATACAGAGGACACAGACGATACACCTCCCACAGCCTGGCACACATGAGCGATTACATGCTGCAGTGTCTCCACAATGACCGCCGAGTTACCCACATTCTAACTTGTGCTGATTACTGGGTGGCCACGCTGCTGGATCCCCGTTACAAGGACAATGTACCATCCTTAATTCACTCACTGGAGCGTGATCGCAAGATGCGCGAGTACAAGCGCGCGCTGGTAGACGCAATGCTGCTGGCATTCCCACCTGACAGCTGGGCCACAGTGGAAGCACAAGGCCAAGGCAGAGGAGGAGGAGGAAGAGGTCGCTGACGCAACCAGGGCACCGCCAGCACCACAGAAGGCAGGGTTAGCATGGCCGAAATGTGGAAAAGCTTTGTCAGCACGCCACAACAAACAGCAGCACCAGCAGCTCATATGGAACGTCTTAGCAGGAGGCAGCATTTCACCAACATGGTGGAACAGTATGTGTGCACACGCCTACATGTAGTGAATGACGGGTCTGCCCCCTTAAACTTCTGGGTCTCCAAATTGGGCACATGGCCTGAGCTTGCCCTTTACGCCTTGGAGGTGCTGGCGTGCCCTGCAGCCAGTGTATTATCTGAACGTGTATTTAGCATGGCTGGGGGCGTTATCACAGACAAGCACAGCCGCCTGTCCAGAGACAATGTGGACAAGCTCACGTTCATTAAAATGAACCAGGCATGGATCCCACAGGACGTTTCCGTACCTTGTGCAGAATAGAGATGGATACCGACCTTACCCAGCTATTGTTCTATTTTTGATTTTTCTCACTCTTTTGGGGTGTACCCTCATTTAAAATGACTGAAAAAAAGCAGTGTTGGCTACCTCGTCCTCCTCCACCGCCGCTTCCACCTACACCGCCCATAGGTGTTCGCAGCCTATTGCATTAGGGTGTGCACCCCAAAGTTTAAATACACATGCATGTGTTTGCGTACATGTACATGGCCCCGGTACATTACTCTCCCTGCTGGCAAAGTGAAATAGAAGTGTGTGGCACTTCTCTTATGGCAGAGCAGGTCCGAGGGAGATCTTTCCCATCTCCTCACTGGCAACCAGAGCGACAATGCTAATGTGCCCTAGGTGATTAGGGTGTGCCCAGGCACACTCGGCACACCCTGTGCACACGCCTATGACACCGTCACATCCACCACCACCTCAACCTCCCTCCTACTCCATATGGGCCTCGTCCTTCACAGATGAAGAACATTGTTTTATTTTTCAGTTTTTTTTGTTGTTTTAAGTTATTTCCCTATCCACATTTGTTTGCAGAGCACTTGCCATGCTCTTAACTACGTTTTGCTGCCATTTGCAGCACTCTAGCCCTTTCCATTGGTGTTTTAGAGCCATTTTAGTGCCTGAAAGTTTGGGTCCCCATTGACTTCAATGGGGTTCGGTGTCCGGGTAAAGTTCGGAAAAAGTCCGGGATACGGACCCGGACTTTTTTTTCAAGTTCGGCCGCACCCGCCGAACACGTACATCCAGGTGTCCACTCAACTCTAGTCAAAATTACTCTATTTTGGTCTCCAAGTGTCTAAAAAGCCTTTTTTTAGTCAGAATAACTGCATTTGGTCACCAAAGGTCTGGAAAAAAAATTAAGTCAAAATGAAAGTATTTTTGTCTTTTAGAGCCTTAAAAAGCCGGTTTTAGAAAAAGGTTTGTCTAAAACCGGCCATTTGGGCTCCAATGGCGTGAAAAATTATTTTAGTGAAAATAATTAAAATAATAATTATTTTAGTGAAAATAACTAAACAATGGGGACCCAAACTTTCAGGCACTAAAATGGCTAAAAAACACCAATGGAAAGGGCTAGAGTGCTGCAAATGGCAGCAAAACGTAGATAAGAGCATGGCATTTGGTCACCAAAGGTCTGAAATTTTTTTTTAGTCCAAATGACTATATTTTTGTCTTTTAGAGCTTTAACCACTTAAGCCCCGGAGGATTTGGCTGCTAAACGACCAGAGGGCATTTTGCGATTCGGCACTGCGTGACTTTAACGGACAATTGCGCGGTCGTGCGACGCTGTACCGAAACGAATTTGGCGTCCTTTTTTTCCCACAAACAGAGCTTTCTTTTGGTGGTATTTGATCACCTGTGCCATTTTTTGATCACGCGCTATAAACAAAAAAAGAGCGTAAATTTTGCAAAAATAGCAATATTTTTCCCTTTTTTTTATATGAAATTCCCCCAAAAAAAAATGTAAAAATCAAAATTTTTTAATATTTTCGGCCAATTTGTTTTATGCTACCTATGTTTGGTAAAAAAAATCGCAAAAAGCGTATTTTGATTGGTTTGCGCAAAAGTTATTGCGTTTACTAACAAAGGGAAAGATTTTTGTCATTTTTGTTGTTTTTTTTTTTAACGCGTAATGGCGGCGATCTGCGATTTTTTTTGCGGTACTGCGACATTGCGGCGGACAGATCGGACCCTTGACTGACATTTTTGACACTTTTGGGGTTACCAGTGACATTTCTACAGTAATCAGTGCTATACATATGCACTGTTACTGTAAAAATGCACTGGTAGTGAAGGGGTTAACTTTATTTGAGAGGGAGGGGCTGTGTGTGTCCCTAGGGGCGTGATTCTAACTGTGATTGGCTGTGGCTTCAACTGTATGCAGAGTGATCAATGGATCTACATAGTAGATCCATGTGATCAGCTCTCATACAGAGAGGAGAATGACAGGCAGCTTGTTTACACAAGCTGCCTGACTATCTCCCTCTCCCCCGCCGATCGCAGAGTGGCCGGCGGCGATCGGGTCCGCCGGTCACGCGCGCGGGGGGGTCCGTGACCACGCGGGAGCGGGAGCGCGCCTCCGGCGGCGCGCGCTCGCTCCCTAAACCCTCACAGGCGAGCGACGTAGACCTACGTCACTTTGCCTGTGAGGGGCTGACCGCCCACGTAGATAGTCGTGCGGCGGTCGGCAAGTGGTTAAAAAGCCGGTTTTAGACAAGATTTTAGACATTTGGCTCCAATTGCCTGAAAACATTTTTTTGGTCAAAATTTCTCTATTTTGGTCTCCAAGTGTCTTAAAAGCCTTTTTTAGTCAAAATAACGGCATTTGGTCACCAAAGGTCTGATAAAAATAATTAGTCAAAATGACTGTATTTTTGTCTTTTAGAGCCTTAAAAAGCCGTTTTTAAACAAGATTTGTCTAAAACCGGCCATTTGGGCTCCAATGGTGTGAAAAAAATGTTTTAGTCAAAATTACTCTATTTTGGACTCCAAGTGTTTAAAAAGCCTTTTTTAGTCAAAATAACTGCATTTGGTGCCCAAAGGTCTGAAAAAAATTTAGTCAAAATGACTGTATTTTTGTCTTTTAGAGCCTTAAACTGCCGGTTTTAGACAAGATTTGTCTAAAACCGGCCATTTGGGCTCCAATGGCCTGAAAAAATTGTTTTGGTCAAAATTACTCTATTTTGGTCTCCAAGTGTCTTAAAAGCCTTTTTTAGTCAAAATAACGGCATTTGGTCACCAAAGGTCTGATAAAAAAAATTAGTCAAAATGACTATATTTTGTCTTTTAGAGCCTTAAAAAGCTGGTTTTAGACAAGATTTGTCTAAAATCGGCCATTTGGACTCCAATGGCCTGAAAAACAATTTTGGTCAAAATGACTCTATTTTGGGCTCCAAGTGTCTAAAAAGCCTTTTTAAGTCAAAATAACTGCATTTGGTAATCAAAGGTCTGAAAAAAAGTGTAGTCCAAATGACTAAATTTTTGTCTTTTAGAGCCTTAAAAAGCCGGTTTTTGACAAGATTTGTCTAAAACCGGCCATTTGGGCTCCAATGGCCTGAAATTTTTTTTGGTTAAATTTTGGCCTTAAAAACAATATTGGTCAAAATGACTCTATTTTGGTCTCCAAGTGTCTAAAAAGCCTTTTTTAGTCAAAATAACTGATTTTGGTCACCAAAGGTCTGATAAAAAAAATTTCGTCCAAATGACTAAATTTTTGTCTTTTGGAGCCTTAAAAAGCCGGTTTTAGACAAAATTTTAGACATTTGGCTCCAATGGCCTGAAAAATTTTTATTGGTCAAAAATACTCCATTTTGGTCTCCAAATGTCTAAAAAAGCCTTTTTTTAGTCAAAATTACTGCATTTGGTCTCCAAAGGGCTGAAAAAAATTAAGTCAAAATGAATGTATTTTTGTCTTTTAGAGTATTAAAAAGCCGGTTTTAGACAAGATTTGCCTAAAACCGGCCATTTGGGCTCCAATGGCGTGAAAACATTTTTTAGTCAAAATAACTGCATTTGGTCACCAAAGGTCTGAAATATTTTTTTAGTCCAAATTACTATATTTTTGTCTATTAAAAAATATAGTTCCTGACCAGGGGGTATTTTGCGATTCGGCACTGCGTGACTTTAACGGACAATTGCACGGTCGTGCAACGCTGTATCTAAACGAATTTGGCGCCCTTTTTTCCCACAAACAGAGCTTTCTTTTGGTGGTATTTGATCACCTGTGCGATTTTTTGATCATGCGCAATAAACAAAAAAAGAGAGTAAATTTTGCAAAAATAGCAATATTTTTCACATTTTTTTTATATGAAATTCCCCCCAAAAAAATGTAAAAATCAAAATTTTTTAACATTTTCGGCCAATTTGTTTTATGCTACCTATGTTTGGTAAAAAAAATCGCAAAAATCGTATTTTGATTGGTTTGCGCAAAAGTTATCGCGTTTACTAACAAAGGGAAAGATTTTTGTCATTTTTGTTGTTTTTTTTAACGCGTAATGGCGGCGATCTGTGATTTTTTTTGCGGTACTGCGACATTGCGGCAGACAGATCGGACCCTTGACTGACATTTTTGACACTTTTGGGGTTACCAGTGACATTTCTACAGTAATCAGTGCTATACATATGCACTGTTACTGCAAAAATACACTGGCAGTGAAGGGGTTAACTTTTTTTGAAAGGGAGGGGCTATGTGTGTCCCTAGGGGCGTGCTTTCTACTGTGATTGGCTGTGGCTTCAGATGTATGCACGGTGATCAACGGTTCTACATAGTAGAACAGTATGATCATCATTCATACACAGGGGAGAATGACAGGCAGCTTGTTTACACAAGCCGCCTGACTTTCTCCCTCTCCCCCGCCGATCGCAGAGTGACCGGCGGACATCGGGTCCGACGGTCACATGCCCGGGGGGGTCCGTGACCACACGGGGAGCGGGAGCGCGCCTCCGGGGGTGCGCGCTCGCTCCCTAGACCCTCACAAGCAAGCGACGTAGACCTACGTTAGTTTGCCTGTGAGGGGCTGACCGCCGACGTAGATAGTCGTGCGGCGGTCGGCAAGTGGTTAAAAAGCCGGTTTTAGACAAGATTTTAGACATTTGGCTCCAATGGCCTGAAAACATTTTTTTGGTCAAAATGACTCTATTTTGGTCTCCAAGTGTCTAAAAAGCCTTTTTTAGTCAAAATAACTGCATTTGGTCACCAAAGGTCTGAATTTTTTTTAGTCCAAAATTACTATATTTTTGTCTTTTAGAGCCTTAAAAAGACGGTTTTAGACAAGATTTTAGACATTTGGCTCCAATGGCCTGAAAAACATTTTTTGGTCAAAATGACTCTATTTTGGTCTCCAAGTGTCTAAAAAGCCATTTTTAGTATAAATAACTGCATTTGGTCACCAAAGGTCTGAAAAAAAAATTAGTCAAAATGAATATATTTTTGTCTTTTAGAGCCTTAAAAAGCCAGTTTTAGACAAGATACCTGCATTTGGTCTCCAATGGTCTGAAGTTTTTTGTCAAAATGAATGTATTTAGTATTCTGTGGCTGAAGGTACATTAGGCATTCACAGGGTACAGAAAAAAGTGTCGGCCATAAAAGTCCCCATAAATTAGCCTGACAGCTAAGAACGTAGTATTTGGTGGCTGAAGGTACAATAGGCATTCACAGGGTGCAGAAGTAAGTGTCGGCCTGTATAGGCCCCAGAAATTAGCCCACATGGGTTTAACTGACAGCTAAGAACGAAGTATTCTGTGGCTGAAGGTAAGTGTCAGGTATACCCATGTGGGCTAATTTCCGGGGCCTTTTATGGCCGACACTTACTTCTGTATCCTGTGAATGCCTAATGTACCTTTAGCCACAGAATACTACATTCTTAGCAGTCAGGTAAACCCATGTGAGCTAATTTTTGGGGCCTATAGAGGCCGACACTTACTTCTGTATACTGTGTGAATGCCTAATGTACCTCTAGCCATCAAATACTACGTTCTTTGCTGTCAGTTAAACCCATGTGAGCTAATTTTTGGGGCCTATACAGGCTGACACTTACTTCTGTATATTGTGAATGCCTAATGTACCTCCAGCTTCCAAGATCAGACACGTTCAGGGTGATGTGGCCATAGGCGATAACCACTGCCACCCTCGACCCCTTTGAACTTGGCCATGGCAAGATGGCACCTCAGGAGAAAAAAAAGAAAAACAACGAATGAAGGAAAAGCCAAAAGCCTACAGCACCTGGTATTCCCAGGCGGTCTCCCATCCAGGTACTAACCAGGCCTGACCCTGCTTAGCTTCCAAGTTCAGACAAGATCGGGTGCTTTCAGGGTGATGTGGCCATAGGCAATCACCACTGCCATCCTCGACCCCTTTGAACTTGGCCATGGCAAGATTGCACCTGAGGATAAACAAAAAGAAAGCCAATGAATAAAGGCAAAGCAAAAGCCCACAGCACCTGGTATTCAAAGGTGGTCTCACATCCAGGTACTAACCAGGCTCGACCCTGCTTAGTTTCCGAGATTGGGAGCGTTCAGGGTGATGGGGCCGTAGGCAATTACCACTGCCACCCTCGACCCCTTTGAACTTGGCCATGGCAAGATGGCACCTCAGGAAAAACAAAAAGAAAGCCAACGAATAAAGGAAAAGCCAAAAGCCTACTGGTATTCCCAGGCGGAATCCCAACCAGGTACTAACAAGGCGCCACCCTGCTTAGCTTCCGAGATCAGACGAGATCGGGCGCATTCAGGGTGATGTGGCCATAGGTGATCACTACTGCCACCCTCGACCCCTTTGAACTTGGCCATGGCAAGATGGCACCTCAGGAGAAACAAAAAGAAAGCCAACGAATAAAGGAAAAGTCAAAAGCCTACGGCACCTGGTATTCCCAGGCAGTCTCCCATCCATGTACTAACCAGGCCCGACCCTGCTTACCTTCTAAGATCAGAAGAGATCAGGCGCATTCAGGGGGATTTGGCCATAGGTGATCACAACTGCCACCCTCGACCCCTTTGAAATCGGCCGTGGCAAGATGGCACTTCAGGAGAAACAAAAAGAAAGCCAATGAATAAAGGAAAAGCCAAAAGCCTTCCACAACTGGCATTCCCAGGCGGTCTCCCATCCAGGTACTAACCAGGCCTGACCCTGCTTAGCTTCTGAGATCAGACACGTTCAGGATGATGTGGCCGTAGGTGATCACCACTGCCTCACTCGACCCCTTTGAACTTGGCCATGGCAAGATGGCACCTCAGGAGAAACAAAAAGAAAGAAAACAAATAAAGGAAAAAGCAAAAGCCTACAGCACCTGGTATTCCCAGGTGGTCTACCATCCAGGTACTAACCAGGCCCGACCCTGTATATCTTCCGAGATCAGATGAGATCGGGCGTGTTCTGGGTGATGTGGCCGTAGGCGATCACTACTTCCACCCTCGACCCCTTTGAACTTGGCCATGGCAAGATGGCACCTCAGGAGAAACAAAAAGAAAGCCAAAGAATAAAGGAAAAGTAAAAAGCCTACAGCACCTGGTATTCCCAGCGGTCTCCCATCCAGGTACTAACCAGGCCCGACGCTGCTCATCTTCCAAGATCAGGAGAGATTGGGCAGTTTCAGGGTGATGTGGCCATAGGCGATCTGAACTGCCACCCTCAACCCCTTTGAACTTGGCCATGGCAAGATGGCACCTCAGGAGAAACAAAAAGAAAGCCAACGAATAAAGGAAAAGCCAAAAGCCTCAAGCACCTGGTATTCTCAGGCGGTCTCCCATCCAGGTACTAACCAGGCACGACCCTGCTTAGCTTCCGAGATCAGACAAGAACGGGCATGTTCAGGGTGTTGTGGCCGTAGGCGATCACGTCTTCCACCCTCGACCCCTTTGAACTTGGCCATGGCAAGATTGCACCTAAGGAGAAACAAAAAGAAAGTCAATGAATAAAGGAAAAGACAAAAGCCTACAGCACCTGGTATTCCTAGGCGGTCTCCCACCCAGGTACTAAGCATGCATGACCCCGCTTAGCTCCTGAGATCAGACGAGATCGGGTGTGTTCGGGGTGATGTGGCCATAGCCAATCACCTCTGCCACCCTTGACGCCTTTGAACTTGGCCATGGCAAGATGGCACCTCAGGATAAACAAAAAGAAAGCCAACGAATAAAGGAAAAGCAAAAGGCCTACAGCACCTGGTATTCCCAGGCGGTCTCCCATTCAGGTACTAACCAGGCCCGACCCTGCTTAGCTTCCGAGATCAGACAGGATCGGGCGTGTTCAGGGTGATGTGACCTGTACGTGTGAGATACACCTTTTGATATCATATTTTCTATTTCACTATTCAATCTAAACCCTTTGGGGTAAAAAGAATTAAATTGCGGCATAGTCTGTATCGGTACGTTTGAGATACACCTTCCAAATTTTTGGGGCGCATCTTCCACCGCCGAGGATTGCAGGGTGCTTCAGTTTGCCTCCTGTTCCGAACTCCTCCTACTCCTCATCCTGCCTTTAGGGTACAAAAAATTGTAATCGGAGCCTAGTCTGGGTTTGTACGTGTCAGATACACCTTTTGATATCATATTTTCTATTCCGCTATTCAATCTACACCCTTTGGGATAAAAATATTTAAATTGCGGCATAATCTGTATCGGTACGTGTGAGATACACCTTTCCAATTTTTTGGGCGCATTTTACATCGCCGAGGATTGCAGGGTGCTTCAGTTTGCCTCCTGCCTGTTCCGAACTCCTCCTAGTCCTCATCCTTCCTTTAGGGTACAAAAAATTATAATCGGGCCTAGTCTGGTTTTCTACGTGTCAGATACACCTTTTGATATCATATTTCCTATTCCGCTATTCAATCGACACCCTTTGGGGTAAAAAGAATTAAATTGCGGCATAGTCTGTATCGGTACGTTTGAGATACACCTTGCAAATTTTTGGGGCGCATCTTCCACCGCTGAGGATTGCAGGGTGCTTCAGTTTGCCTCCTGCCTGTTCTGAACTCCTCCTACTCCTAATCCTGCCTTTAGGGTACAAAAAATTGTAATCGGGGCCTAGTCTGGGTTTGTACGTGTCAGATACACCTTTTGATATCATATTTTCTATTCCGCTATTCAATCTACACCCTTTGGGATAAAAAGAATTAATTTGCGGCATAGTCTGTATCAGTACGTTTGAGATACACCTTTCCAATTTTTTGGGCGCATCTTACACCGCCGAGGATTGCAGGGTGCTTCAGTTTGCCTCCTGCCTGTTCCGAACTCCTCCTAGTCCTCATTGTTCCTTTAGGGTACAAAAAATTATAATCGGGCCTAGTCTGGTTTTGTACGTGTCAGATACACCTTTTGATATCATATTTTCTATTCCGCTATTCAATCTACACCCTTTGGGGTAAAAATAATTAAATTGCGACAGTCTGTATCGGTACGTGTGAGATACACCTTCCAAATTTTTGGGGCGCATCTTCCACTGCCGAGGATTTGAGGGTGCTTTCAGTTTGCCTCCTGTTTTGAACTCCTCCTACTCCTCATCCTGCCTTTAGGATACAAAAAATAGTAATCGGGGCCTAGTCTGTATCGGTACGTTTGAGATACACCTTCCAAATTTTTGGGGCGAATCTTCCACCGCCGAGGATTGCATGGTGCTTCAGTTTGCCTCCTGCCTGTTCCGAACTCCTCCTACTCCTAATCCTGCCTTTAGGGTACAAAAAATTGTAATCGGGCCTAGTCTGGGTTTGTACGTGTCAGATACACCTTTTGATATCATATTTTCTATTCCGCTATTCAATCTACACCCTTTGGGATAAAAAGAATTAAATTGCGGCATAGTCTGTATTGGTACGTGTGAGATACACCTTTCCAATTTTTTGGGCGCATCTTACACCGCCGAGGATTGCAGGGTGCTTCAGTTTGCCTCCTGCCTGTTCCGAACTCCTCCTAGTCCTCATCCTTCCTTTAGGGTACAAAAAATTATAATCAGGCCTAGTCTGGTTTTGTACGTGTCAGATACACCTTTTGATATCATATTTTCTATTCCACTATTCAATCAACACCCTTTGGGGTAAAAATAATTAAATTGCGGCATAGTCTGTATCGGTAAGTGTGAGATACACCTTTCCAATTTTTTGGGCACATCTTACACCGCCGAGGATTGCAGGGTGCTTCAGTTTGCCTCCTGTTCCGAACTGATCCTACTCCTCTTCCTCATCCTCCTCCTGCCTTTAGGGTACAAAAAATTGTAATCGGGGCCTAGTCTGTGTTTGTACGTGTGAGATACACCGTTTTATAAAATTTTTCCTGTTCCGCTATTCAATATACACCCTTTTGGAGTGTAAAAAATTTAATTACGGCATAGTCTGTATCGGTACGTGTGAGATACACCTTTTAAATTAGTTTGGCGCATCTCATTACACCGCCAAGGATTGCAGGGTGCTTCAGTTTGCCTCCTGTTCTGAACTTCTCCTACTCCTCATCCTCCCTTTAGGGTACAAAAAATTGTAATCGGGGCTTAGTCTGTGTTTGTACGTTTGAGATACACCGTTTTATATCCTTTTTTCTATTCCGCTATTCAATATACACTCTTTTGGGGTGAAAAGAATTAAATTGCGGCATACTTTGCATTTTTGACTGTGAGATACACCCGTTGTATTTGTATACTGTTTTTCTATTCTGCTATTTAATAAAAACCCTTTTGGGGTAAAAAACATTAAATTGCGGCATAGTTTGCATATTTGACTGTGAGATACACCCGTGCGATACTGTTGTTGTTTTGTTCCGCTATTCAATAAACACCTTTCTAGGGCAAGATCATAAATTACAGAAATATGAGGAGACCATCAAATAGGGGCCGTGGCCTGGGTCGTGGTGCTGCTGGTAGAGCTATTGTTGCAAGGAGAGGACGTGGTCGATCTGTGCCAGCTACACGCACAAGTGTGAGTAGGTGACAGAAACTGCAGCAGTATTTGGTAGGGCATCATGCGCCTCTACAAGTGTTGAGGCCAGAACAAGTAGAGGCGATAGTAGATTGGTTTGCTGCTGACAGTGCCTCCAGTTCCTTCACATTGTCTCCCACCCAGTCTACTGCAGAAAGGTCAGAGTTGGCACCTGCAGCCGATGTCCAACCGTCTTTCACCTCACCCCCTTGCAAATCAGGCAAGCAGTCTGAGCCCCAAGTCATGCAGCAGTCTCTTCTTCTTTTTGATGACTATGTCAGCAAGGTTTCCCAGGGCCATCCACCTAGCCCTGCCCCAGAAGTGGAAGAGATTGAGTGCAGCGATGCCCAACCACTTATTTCTCAAGATGGGTACATGGAAGGGCCATCGCAGCACGTCTCCGATGATGACGAAACGCAGGTGCCAACTGCTGCGGCACTCAGAATTGTGGAGACCGACAAGGAGGGCAGGGGTGAAGACTGGGTGGAAGATGATGTGGAGTACGATGAGGTCCTCGACCCCACATGGAATGAAGGTCATGCAGGTGACCTGAGTAGTTTGGAGGAAGAGGCGGTGGTCGCACAGTGAAATGTGCAACAGGGGTTGAAAACGGCGCTACCTGAAAAGTGATTGATAATATAGTGCAATAATGTGCAAATGCCTTATTAAAGGGAAGTGACACCGGCAAATAATAAATAACGTGAAAAATAATGATATTTCAAAAAAGTAGAGAACCACACATATCCTTATCAATAACCACAACCGATATGGTCTGTTCATGTGTGGTGAATTTTATCTGTAAAGTAATAATAATAGTGCCAACAAGTGAGCAATTCTTATAGTGGGTTTATTCAAATAGTGATACAGTGTAAATCAAACAATATATAATACATAAATCCCTGGTGGTGAAGTGATGGATAAAGGTGACCAAAGTGAATACTGAAGTGCTGTATTCCTTAGAAGTGTAGGTGTTGTAGTACCCCAGGTGACCACTAAGTGAGGTATATACGACCTGTTCACATGAAGTGGTCCCAAGAGGGGTGGCTAGTGGGGTCCTCTCCTTATCCCGCAAGGCACCGGCTGGTAATCTCACGGAAAGAAAAGAAAGGGGAGCCCCATCAAGTAGTATGCAAGGTTAAACCGATGCAGAAAGCAGTAAAAACTCACGGTGAAGCTGCCTCGGATCAGTGTAGAGAGACGCCGGGAAGCTTCGCACAGAGCCACCAGCACAGCAGAAGAGGGAGCAGGGTGCAGAAGCGGAGCAGCCGTGCCCTAGACACTACGCCTGCTACTGCTCAACGCAGCAAGGGACCGAGCGCACCAAAGCCAGCTCAAAGGAGTTCTCTAGCGTGGAAGTTCTTCAGAAAATGTGCTAATGACAGGACACGAGTGGTTTGCACCCTGTGCAATCAGAGCCTGAAGCGAGGCATAAACCTTCTCAACCTGAGCACAACCTGCATCTAAGTCATATAAGGCATCTAAGTGCAAAGCACAAGCTGCAGTGGAGTAGATACCTTCAAAACCAAGAAAGGTCTCTGGCTCCTTCTGCTTCCTCTTCTGCTGCAGTCTCGGCCTCTTCATCCACCTCTGTAGTGATACCGGCACCTGCCACCCCGCAAACAGAGGATCTGTCAGCAACACCACCACCTGGGTCACCAACCATCTCCACAATGTCCAGTGGAAGCGTTCAGCTTTCCATCTCCCAAACACTTCAGGAGGAAGAGGAAGTACCCCCCTACCCACCCGCGATCCCTGGCCCTGAATGCCAGCATTTCAAAATTCTTGGCCTTGAAATGCTGTCATTCCGTCTGGTGGAGACGCACAATTTTAAAAGCCTTATGTCGGTGGCTGTCCCACAGTACGTCGCGCCCAGCCGCCACTACTTTTCCAGGCAAGCCATCCCTTCCTTGCACAACCAAGTGGGGGAAAAAATCAGGTGTGAACTGCGCAACGCCATCTGTGGCAAGTTCCACCTAACTACCGATACGTGGACCAGTAAGCACGCTCAGGGGCGTTATATCTCCCTAACGGCACACTGGGTAAATGCAGTGGAGGATGGGCCTGAGGCGGATAGCAATTTGGCGCATGTCCTTCCACCACCGAGGATTGCAGGGCGCTTCAGTTTGCCTCCTGTTCCTAACTCCTCCTACTCCGCTTCCTCATCCTCTACCGCCTCCTCATCCGGTCAGTGTAACACCTTCACCACCAACTTCAGCACAGCCAGGGGTAAACGACAGCAGGCAGTTTTAAAACCTGCCTGTTTGGGGGAAAAACCACACACCGCGCAGGAGTTGTGGAGGAGCATGGAACAGGAGACAAATGAGTGGTTGCTGCCAGCGAGCCTCAAGCCCGGCCTGGTGGTGTGCGATAACGGGCGAAATCTCATAGCAGCTCTGGGCCTAGCCGGTTTGACGCACATCCCTTGCCTGGCACATGTGCTAAATTTGGTGGTGCAGAGGTTCCTTAAAAATTACCCCGATATGTCAGAGCTGCTGCAGAAAGTGCGGGCCGTCTGTGCGCACTTTCGGCGTTCTCACCCTGCTGCTGCTCGCCTGTCAGCGCTGCAGCGTAACTTCGGCCTTCCCGCTCACCACCTCATATGTGACGTGCCCACAAGGTGGAACTCCACCTTGCACATGCTGGAAAGACTGTGCGAGCAGCAGCTGGCCATAGTGGAGTTTCAGCTGCAGCACGCACGTGTGAGTCGCTCTGCGGAACAGCACCACTTCACCACCAATAACTGGGCCTCCATGCGAGACCTGTGTGCCTTGTTGCGCTGTTTTGAGTACTCCACCAACATGGCCAGTGCCGATGACGCCGTTGTCAGCTTAACTATCCCACTTCTATGCCTCCTTCAAAAAACGATTCGGGCGATGATGGAAGAGGATGTGGCACAGGATGAGGAGGAGGAGGATGAAGAGGTAACATTTCCAAGGCTTTCAGGGCAGTCATTTGCAAGTGGCTCCGAGGGTGGGTTCCTGCACACACAAACGCCAGGTACACAATTGTCCAGCAGGGACACAGTTCTGGAGGATGAGGAGGAGGAGATGGAGGAGGAGATGGAACCATGTTCACAACAGGGTGGCACCCAGGCCAGCTCATGGCCATCACTGGTGCGTTGCTGGGGGGATACAGAGGACACAGACGATACACCTCACACAGAGGACAGCCTTTCGTTGCCTCTGGGAAGCCTGGCACACATGAGCGATTACATGCTGCAGTGTCTCCACAATGACCGCCGAGTTGACCACATTCTAACTTGTGCTGATTACTGGGTGGCCACGCTGCTGGATCCCCATTACAAGGACAACGTACCGTCCTTAATTCACTCACTGGAGCGCGATCGCAAGATGCGCGAGTACACGCACGCGCTGGTAGACGTGATGCTGCTGGCATTCCCACCTGACAGCGGGGCCACAGTGGAAGCACAAGGCCAAGGCAGAGGAGGAGGAGGAAGAGGTCGCCAACGCAACCAGGGCACCGCCAGCACCTCAGAAGGCAGGGTTAGCATGGCCGAAATGTGGAAAAGCTTTGTCAGCACGCCACAACAAGCAGCAGCACCAGCAGCTCATATGGAACGTCTTAGCAGGAGGCAGCATTTCACCAACATGGTGGAGCAGTATGTGTGCACACGCCTACATGTAGTGAATGACCCCTTCAACTTCTGGGTCTCCAAATTGGGCACATGGCCTGAGCTTGCCCTTTACGCCTCGGAGGTGCTGGCATGCCCTGCAGCCAATGTATTATCTGAACGTGTATTTAGCATGGCTGGAGGCGTTATCACAGACAAGCGCAGGCGCCTGTCCAGAGACTATGTGGACAAGCTCACGTTCATTAAAATGAACCAGGCATGGATCCCACAGGACTTTTCCGTACCTTGTGCAGAATAGAGATGGATAACGACCTTATCCAGCCATTGTTATATTTTTGATCTTTCTCACTCTTTTGGGGTATATCCTAATTTAAAATGACTGAAAAAAAGACAAGATTTGTCTAAAACTGGCCATTTGGGCTCCAATGGCCTGAAAAAAGTTTTTCGGTCAAAATTACTCTATTTTGGTCTCCAAGTGTCTAAAAGCCTTTTTTTAGTCAAAATAACTGCAGTTGATCACCAAAGGTCTGAAATTATTTTTAGTCAAAATTACTGTATTTTTGTCTTTTAGAGCCTTAAAAAGCCGGTTTTAGACAAGAGTTGTCTAAAACCGGCCATTTGGGCTCCAGTGGCCTGAAAAAAAATTTTGGTCAAAATGACTAAATTTTTGGTCTCCAAGTGTCTAAAAGGCCTTTTTTTGTCAAAATAACTGCATTTGGTCACCAAAGGTCTAAAAAAATGTAGTCAAAATGACTGTATTTTTGTCTTTTAGAGCCTTAAAAAGCTGGTTTTAGACAAGATTTGTCTAAAACGGGCCATTTGGGCTCCAATGGCCTGAAAAAATATTTTGGTCAAAATTACTATATTTTGGTCTCCAAGTGTCTAAAAAGCCTTTTTAAGTCAAAATAACTGCATTTGGTCACCAAAGGTCTGAAAAGACAATTTAGTCCAAATGACTATGTTTTGGTGACCAAATGCAGTTATTTTCACTAAAAGGGGCTTTTTAGACACTTGGAGACCAAAATAGAGTCATTTTGACCCAAAACAAATTTCAGGCCATTGGAGCCCAAATGGCCGGTGTAGACAAATCTTTTCAAAACCCGGCTTTTTAAGGCTCTAAAAGACAAAAATACAGTTATTTTGACTACATTTTTTTCCAGACCTTTGGTGACCAAATGCAGTTATTTTTACTAAAATAGGCTTGGAGACCAAATTAGAGTCATTTTGACCAAAAAAAGATTTTCAGGCCATTGGAGCCCAAATGGCCGGTTTTACACACATCTTGTCTAAAACCGGCTTTTTAAGGATCTAAAAGACAAAAATACATTAAAAATAAACAAACAAAAATACATTAGTCATTTTGACTAAAAAATGTTTTCAGACCTTTGGTGACTAAATGCAGATATTTTGACTAAAAAAGGCTTTTTAGACACTTGGAGACCAAAATTGAGTCATTTTGACCAAAAAAATGTTTCAGCCCATTGGAGCCCAAATGCAGTAATCTTGTCTAAAACCAGCTTTTTAAGACCCTAAAAGACAAAAATACAGTCATTTTGACTAAAAAAGCCCAAATAAAGTTATCTTGTCTTAAACCAGCTTTTTAAGGCTCTAAAAGACAAAAATACAGTAATTTTGACTAAATTTTTTTTTCAGACCTTTGTCGACCAAATGCAGTTATTTTGACTAAAAAGGCTTTTTAGACACTTGGAGACCAAAATAGAGTTATTTTGACCAAAACATTCTTTTTGGGCCATTGGAGCCCAAATGGCCAGTTTTAGACAAATCTTGTCTAAACCCGGCTTTTTAAGGCACTAAAAGACAAAAATACAGTCATTTTGACTAAAAAACATTTTAGACCTTTGGTGACCAAATGCCGTTATTTTGACTAAAAAATTATTTTAAGACACTTGGAGACCAAAAAAGTCATTTTGACCAAAAAAATTTTCAGGCCATTGGAGAGCAAAATGCAGTTATCTTGTCTGAAACTGGCTTTTTAAGGCTCTAAAATACAAAAATACAGTCATTTTGACTAAATTTTTTTTCAGACCTTTGGTGACCAAATGCAGTTATTTTGACTAAAAAAGGCTTTTTTGACACTTGGAGACCAAAATAGAGTCAAAATGTAGTCGAAATTACTGTATTTTTGTCTTTTAGAGCCCTAAAAAGCCGGTTTTAGACAAGATAACTGCTTTTGGGCTCCAATGGCCTGAAAACATTTTTTGGTCAAAATGACACTATTTTGGTCTCCAAGTGTTTAAAAAGGCTTTTTTAGTCAAAATAACTGCATTTGGTCACCAAAGGTCCGAAAAATGTTTTTTGTCAAAATGACTGTATTTTTGTCTTTTAGAGCCTTAAAAAGCCGGTTTTAGACAAGATAACTTAATTTGGGCTCCTAGGGCGTGAAAATATTTTTTTTCAGTCAAAATGACTCTATTTTGGTCTCCAAGTGTCTAATAAGACTTTTTTTAGTCAAAATACAGCTACCAAATGCAGTTATTTTGTCTAAAAGTGGCGTTTTAAGACTCTTAAAGACTAAAATACAGTCATTTTGACTAAAAATAATATTCAGACCTTTAGTGACCAAATGCAGTTATTTTTACTAACAAAGGCTTTTTAGACACTTGGAGACCAAAATATAGAGTCATTTTGACCAAAAAAGCCAACGAATAAAGGAAAAGCCAAAGCCTACAGCACCTGGTATTCCCAGGGTCTACCATCCAGGTACGACCCTGCTTAGCTTCTGAGATCAGACAAGATCGGGCGAGTACAGGGTGATGTGACTGTTGGCGATCACCACTGCCACCCTCGACCCCTTTGAACTTGGCCATGGCAAGATGGCACCTCAGGAGAAACAAAAAGAAAGCCAACGAATAAAGGAAAAGCCAAAAGCCTACAGCCCCTTTTTTGGTGATCGTCTATGGCCACATCACCCTGAACGTGCCCGATCTTATCTGATCTTGGAAGCTAAGCAGGGTCAGGCCTGGTTAGTACCTGGATGGGAGACCACCTGTGTAGCAGAGGAGTAGTTTAATCTCCATTGGCTCAGCTGGTAGACAGGGAAACAAGTAATAATCCAACTAGGCAGGTACAGCTTGCAACAATCCAGGTAGCGTTGTACAATCCTACCCTGCTAAGAACTAGACGACACATAAGCTGGGAGACAACACAGAATGCCTTGTTTATTGAAAACACAAGAGATCTACACTCTGCCAAAACCCCCTCCCTCTTCGAGTCATTCCACACAAACACACATCCCATAATATGTTTGCAAGGCAGACAGGAACAATAGGACAATGGAATGCAGGTATTCACAATAACAAACCCCCCCTCCCCCACTAGCAGGGTCTATGAAACACTGCTGCCATATTCTAGCAATCTGCAATATATCTTTATATATTTCCTCAGGGACACTGTTCAGTAATATTATGGTCATTCTTTCAACACAAGCCACACTCTCAGTGTCCATTCCGCTACAGCCTGGGAATACCAGGTGCTGTAGGCTTTTGGCTTTTCCTTTATTCATTGGCTTTCTTTTTGTTTCTCCTGTGGTGCCATCCTGCCATGGCCATGTTCAAAGGGGTCGAGGGTGGCAGTTGTGATCGCCTACGGCAACTTCACCCTGAACGCACCTGATCTCGTCTGATCTCGGAAGCTGAGCAGGGTTGGGCTTGGTTAGTACCTGGATGGGGGACCACCTGGTAATACTGTAAGGGAAAATTACCTTTAGACCACAAGCTGATTCAAAGAAGAATTCATTAATTTCTCGTATACGAGGAGTCGGCTTATATTGACATACTTTCTGTGAGCTTCTATAACCTGGCTGGTTTGCATAGTGTCTGCAGGCCTTATATGTGCTTCAGACAGAGTTAAAATTGAACCCCCCTCCTTTCTTTGGATAATGATTGACAGCCTTTAATATATCCTAAGGAAGGGGGTTGTACAGCAGTCTATTATTTCTAAACATCTGGACAGGTGTATCTCACACGTACCGATACAGACTATGCCACAATTTAATTATTTTTAGCCCAAAGGGTGTAGATTGAATAGCGGAATAGAAAATATGATATAAAAAAGTGTATCTCACACGTACAAACCCAGACTAGGCCCCGATTACAATTTTTGTACCCTAAAGTCAGGATGAGGATGAGGAGTAGGAGGAGTTCGGAACAGGCAGGAGGCAAACTGAAGCACCCTGCAATCCTCGGCGGTGTAAGATGCGCCCAAAAAATTGGAAAGGTGTATCTCACACGTACCGATACAGACTATGCCGCAATTTAATTATTTTTACCCCAAAGGGTGTAGATTGAATAGCGGAATAGAAAATATGATATAAAAAAAGGTATCTCACACGTACAAACCCAGACTAGGCCCCGATTACAATTTTTTGTACCCTAAAGGCAGGATGAGGAGTAGGAGGAGTTCGGAAAAGGAGGCAAACTGAAGCACCCTGCAATCCTCGGCGGTGGAAGATGCGCCCCAAAAATTTGGAAGGTGTATCTCACACGTACCGATACAGACTATGCTGCAATTTAATTCTTTTTACCACAAAGGGTGTAGATTGAACAGCAGAATAGAAAATATGATATCAAAAGGTGTATCTGACACGTACAAACCCAGACTAGGCCCTGATTACAATTTTTTGTACCCTAAAGGCAGGATGAGGAGTAGGAGGAGTTCAGAACAGGAGGCAAACTGAAGCACCCTGCAATCCTCGGCGGTGGAAGATGCGCCCCAAAAATTCGGAATGTGTATCTCACACGTACCGATACAGACTATGTCGCAATTTAATTCTTTAATTATTTTTACCCCAAAGGGTGTAGATTGAATAGCGGAATAGAAAATATGATATAAAATTGGTGATTTTTCAATAGCACATGTGAGCACAGCAGTGTCTTATGTTTTATGTCACAGTCAGCTCTGCAGCAGGCTAAGAAGGGAAAAAAAAATTCCCCTTTAAGTTTGTAATTTTTAAATAGCAGATTAGTACAGACTATGCACAATTTAATTTTTTTTAACCCAAAAGGGTGTATATTGAATAGTGGAATATAAAAACGTGTATAAAATTGAAAATCACTCAATAGCACATGTGAACACAGCAGTGTCTTATGTCACGGTCAGCTCAGCAGCAAGCAGGCTATGAAGGGAAATAAAATTCCCCTTTAAATACATTTTTAATAGCAGATTAGAACAGCAATCTGTAGTGAAATATAGCTCAACGCTGCACACAACAGACTGATAAAAATAGATTCTTTTCTCCCTCCTCCTCCTCCTCAGTGGACTCAAGTGAGGGCAAAAAGATCGTTCACTGCGCCACCCCCCACACAGCAAAATCGATGTAGACTGTCCCTGCCTAATCTCTTCAGCCTGTCCCTAAAATGCTCAAAAAGATAGTTCACTGCACCACCCGCCACACAGCAAAATCAATGTAGACTGTCCTTGCCTAATCTCTCCAGCCTATCCCTAAAATGCTCAAAAAGATTGTTCACTGCACCACCCCCCACACAGCAAAATCGATGTAGACTGTCCCTGCCTAATCTCTCCAGCCTGTCCCTAAAATGCTCAAATACCTGTCCCTGCATTCTTTTCGGACACAATACAATTTTTCACTGTCTGTCCCTAATCAGCAGCCAGCACGTATGATGTGTGCTCTCTCCCTATACTACAGCAGAATGACGCAGCGCGCTGGGTCTCTGGAACTTATAAAGACGTGGTCACATGCTTCAGATGGCCAATCACAGCTACTAATACATTAGTAGGCATGGCTGGGATGGCTTAAGGCACACCAGTTAAACGCTTGTTGATTGGCTGTTGAAAGCCCGCCATTAAAAGCGCGCCATTACATACAAAACAGGAAATAAAATGACCGAACACGGATTTTAAACCCGAACATACAGTAAAGTTTTCGGGTCCGTGCTCGGGTAACAAAAATCCAATTATTTGGTACGAACCCGAATAATACAGTCCGTGTTCGTTCAACACTAGTGGTGTCCGATAACGGGCGAAATCTCATAGCAGCTCAGGGCCTAGCCGGTTTGATGCACATCCCTTGCCCGGCGCATGTGCTGAATTTGGTGGTGCAGAGGTTCCTTAAAAATTACCCCGATATGTCAGAGCTGCTGCAGAAAGTGCAGGCCGTCTGTGCGCACTTTCGGCGTTCTCACCCTGCTGCTGCTCGCCTGTCAGCGCTGCAGCGTAACTTCGGCCTTCCCACTCACCGCCTCATATGTGATGTGTCCACAAGGTGGAACTCCACCTGCACATGCTGGAAAGACTGTGCGAGCAGCAGCTGGCCATAGTGGAGTTTCAGCTGCAGCACGCACGCGTGAGTCGCTCTGCGGAAGAGCACCACTTCACCACCAATAACTAGGCCTCCATGCGAGACCTGTGTGATTTGTTGTGCTGTTTTGAGTACTCCATAAACATGGCCAGTGCCGATGATGTCATTGTCAGCTTAACTATCCCACTTCTATGCCTCCTTGAAAAAACGCATCGGGCGATGATGGAAGAGGATGTGGCACAGGAGGAGGAGGAGGAAGAGGGATCATTTCCATGGCTTTTAGGGCAGTCATTCACAAGTGGCTCTGAGGGTGGGTTCCTGCACCCACAAACGCCAGGTACACAATTGTCCAGCAGGGGCACAGTTCTGGAGGATGAGGAGGAGGATATGGAGGAGGAGATGGAGGAGGAGATGGAACCATGTTCACAGCAGTGTGGCACCCAGGCCAGCTCATGGCCATCGCTGGTGCGTGGCTGGGGGGGATACAGAAGACACAGACGATACACCTCCCACAGAGGACAGCCTTTCGTTGCCTATGGGCAGCCTGGCACACATGAGCGATTACATGCTGCAGTGTCTCCACAATGACCGCCGAGTTGCCCACATTCTAACTTGTGCTGATTACTGGGTGGCCACGCTGCTGGATCCCCGTTACAAGGACAACATACCATCCTTAATTCACTCACTGGAGCGTGATCGCAAGATGCGCAAGTACAAGTGCACGCTGGTAGACGCGTGCTGCTGGCATTCCCACCTGACAGCGGGGCCACAGTGGAAGCACAAGGCCAAGGCAGAGGGGGAGGAGGAGGAGGAAGAGGTCGCCAACGCAGCTAGGGCACCGCCAGCACCTCAGAAGAACACTTCTAGGTCTCCAAATTGGGCACTTGGCCTGAGCCTTTACGCCTTGGAGGTGCTGGCGTGCCCTGCAGCCATTGTATTATCTGAACATGTATTTAGCACGGCTGGGGGCGTTATCACAGACAAGCGCAGCCGCCTGTCCAGAGACAATGTGGACAAGCTCACGTTCATTAAAATGAACCAGGCATGGATCCCACAGGACGTTTCCGTACCTTGTGCAGAATAGAGATGGATACCGACCTTACCCAGCCATTGTTATATTTTTGATCTTTCTCACTCTTTTGGGGTGTACCCTAATTTAAAATGACTGAAAAAAAGCAGTGTTGGCTACCTCGTCCCCCTCCACCGCCGCTTCCACCTACACCACCACCTCAACCTCCCTCCTACTCCATATGGGCCTCGTCCTTCACAGATGAAGAGAATTGTTTTATTTTTATGTTTTTTTTTGTTGTTTTAAGTTATTTCCCTATCCAAATTTGTTTGCAGAGCACTTGCCATGCTCTTAACTACGTTTTGCTGCCATTTGCAGCACTCTAGCCGTTTCCATTGGTGTTTTAGAGCCATTTTAGTGCCTGAAAGTTCGGGTCCCCATTGACTTCAATGGGGTTCGGTGTCCGGGTAAAGTTCGGAAAAAGTCCGGGACACGGACCCGGACTTTTTTTTCAAGTTCGGCCGAACCCGCCGAACACGGACATCCAGGTGTCCGCTCAACTCTATTGGAGACCAAAATAGAGTAATTTTGACCAAAAAAACTTTTTCAGGCCATTGGTTTACCAAATGCAGTTATCTTGTCTAAAACCGGCGTTTTAAGACTCTAAAAGACGAAAATAGAGTCATTTTGACTAAACATTTTTGCAGACCTTTGGTGACCAAATGCAGTTATTTTTACTAAAAAAGGCTTTTTAGACACTTGGAGACAAAAATTGAGTCATTCTGACACAAAAAAACGTTTCAGGCCATTGGTTACCAAATGTTTCAGGCCATTGGTTACCAAATATCTTGCCTTTTAAACTCTAAAAGACGAAAATACAGTAATTTTGCCCAAAAATTTTTTTCAGACCTTTGGTGACCAAATGCAGTTATTTTGACTAAAAAAGGCTTTTAGAAAAAAATTTTCAGGCCATTGGTTACGAAATGCAATTATCTTGTCTAAAAACCAGCTTTTTAAGACTACCCTGAACGTACCCGATCTCGTCTGATCTCGGAAGCTAAACAGGGTCGGGCCTGGTTAGTACCTGGATGGGAGACTGCCTGGGAATAACAGGCGCTGTAGGCTTTTGGCTTTTCCTTAATTTGATGGCTTTCTTTTTGTTTCTCCTGAGGTTTCCATCTTGCCAGGGCCAAGATCAAAGGGGTCGAGGGTGGCAGTGGTATTCGCCTACGGCCACATCACCTTGAACGCGCCTGATCTCGTCTGATCTCGGAAGCTAAGCAGGGTCAGGCCTGGTTAGTACCTGGATGCGAGACCGCCTGGGAGTACCAGGTGCTGTAGGCTTTTGGCTTTTCCTTTATTCGTTGGCTTTCTTTTTATTTCTCCTGAGGTGCCATCTTTTCATTGCCAAGTTCAAAGGGGTCGAGGGTGGCATTGATAATCGCCTATGGTCAAATCACGCTGAACGCGCCTGATCTCGTCTCATCTTGGAAGCTAAGCAGGGTCTGGCCTGGTTAGTACCTGGATAGGAGACCGCCTGGGAATGCCAGGTGTGAAAGGCTTTTGGCTTTTCCTTTATTCGTTGGCTTTCTTTGTGTTTCTACTTAGGTGCCATCTTGCCATGGCCAAGTTCAAAGGTGTCGAGGGTGGCAGTAGTGATCACCTATGGCCACATCACCCTGCACATGCCTGATCTCAGAAGCTAAGCAGCGTCGGCCTGGTTAGTACCTGGATGGGAGACCGCCTGGGAATACCAGGTGCTGTAGGATTTTGGCTTTTCCTTTATTCGTTTGCTTTCTTTTTGTTTCCCCTGAGGTGCCATCTTGCCATTGCCTAGTTCAAAGGGGTCGAGGGTGGCAGGGGTGATCGCCTACGGCCACATCACCCTGAACGCGCCCAATCTCGTCTGATCTCGGAAGATAAGCAGGGTCGGGCCTGGTTAGTACCTGGATGGGACACCGCCTGGCAATACCAGGTGCTGTAGGCTTTTGGTTTTTCCTTTATTCGTTGGCTTTCTTTTTGTTTCTCCTGAGGTGCCATCTTGCCATTGCCAAGTTCAAAGGGGTTGAGGGTGGCAAGTGTGATCGCCTACGGCCACATCACCCTGAACGCGCCTGATCTCTTCTGATCTCAGAAGCTAAGCAGGGTCGTGCCTGGTGAGTACATGGATAGGAGACCGCCTGGGAATACCAGGTGCTGTAGGCTTTTGGCTTTTCCTTTATTCGTTGGCTTTCTTTTTGCTTCTCCTGAGGTGCCATCTTGCCATGGCCAAGTTCAAAGGTGTCGAGGGTGTCATTGATGATCGCCTATGGCCACATCACCCTGTACGCGCCCGATCTCGTGTGATTTTGGAAGCTAAGAAGGGTCGGGCCTGGTTACTACCTGGATGGGAGACCGCCTGGGAATACCAGGTGCTGTAGGCTTTTGGCTTTTTCTTTTTTCGTTGGCTTTCTTTTTGTTTCTCCTGAGGTGCCATCATGCCATGACCAAGTTCAAAGGGGTCGAGGGTGGCAGGTGTGATCGCTTACGGCCACATCACCCTGAACGCGCCTGATCTTTTCTGATCTCGGAAGCTAAGCAGGGTCAGGCCTGGTGAGTACATGGATAGGAGACCGCCTGGGAATACCAGGTGCTGTAGGCTTTTGGCTTTTCCTTTATTCGTTGGCTTTCTTTTTGCTTCTCCTGAGGTGCCATCTTGCCATGGCCAAGTTCAAAGGTGTCGAGGGTGTCAGTGATGATCGCCTATGGCCACATCACCCTGAACGCGCCTGATCTCTTCTGATCTCGGAAGCTAAGCAGGGTCAGGCCTGGTTAGTACGTGGATGGGGGACCGCCTGGGAGTACCAGGTGCTGTAGGCTTTTGGCTTTTCCTTTATTCGTTGGCTTTCTTTTTATTTCTCCTGAGGTGCCATCTTTCCATTGCCAAGTTCAAAGGGGTCGAGGGTGGCATTGATAATCGCCTATGGTCAAATCACGCTGAACGCGCCTGATCTCGTCTCATCTTGGAAGCTAAGCAGGGTCTGGCCTGGTTAGTACCTGGATAGGAGACCGCCTGGGAATGCCAGGTGTGAAAGGCTTTTGGCTTTTCCTTTATTCGTTGGCTTTCTTTGTGTTTCTACTTAGGTGCCATCTTGCCATGGCCAAGTTCAAAGGTGTCGAGGGTGGCAGTAGTGATCACCTATGGCCACATCACCCTGCACATGCCTGATCTCAGAAGCTAAGCAGCGTCGGCCTGGTTAGTACCTGAATGGGAGACCGCCTGGGAATACCAGGTGCTGTAGGATTTTGGCTTTTCCTTTATTCGTTTGCTTTCTTTTTGTTTCCCCTGAGGTGCCATCTTGCCATTGCCAAGTTCAAAGGGGTCGAGGGTGGCAGGGGTGATCGCCTACGGCCACATCACCCTGAACGCGCCCAATCTCGTCTGATCTCGGAAGATAAGCAGGATCGGGCCTGGTTAGTACCTGGATGGGACACCGCCTGGCAATACCAGGTGCTGTAGGCTTTTGGCTTTTCCTTTATTCGTTGGCTTTCTTTTTGTTTCTCCTGAGGTGCCATCTTGCCATTGCCAAGTTCAAAGGGGTTGAGGGTGGCAAGTGTGATCGCCTACGGCCACATCACCCTGAACGCGCCTGATCTCTTCTGATCTCAGAAGCTAAGCAGGGTCGTGCCTGGTGAGTACATGGATAGGAGACCGCCTGGGAATACCAGGTGCTGTAGGCTTTTGGCTTTTCCTTTATTCGTTGGCTTTCTTTTTTTCTTCTCCTGAGGTGCCATCTTGCCATGGCCAAGTTCAAAGGTGTCGAGGGTGTCATTGATGATCGCCTATGGCCACATCACCCTGTACGCGCCCGATCTCGTGTGATTTTGGAAGCTAAGAAGGGTCGGGCCTGGTTACTACCTGGATGGGAGACCGCCTGGGAATACCAGGTGCTGTAGGCTTTTGGCTTTTTCTTTTTTCGTTGGCTTTCTTTTTGTTTCTCCTGAGGTGCCATCATGCCATGACCAAGTTCAAAGGGGTCGAGGGTGGCAGGTGTGATCGCTTACGGCCACATCACCCTGAACGCGCCTGATCTTTTCTGATCTCGGAAGCTAAGCAGGGTCAGGCCTGGTGAGTACATGGATAGGAGACCGCCTGGGAATACCAGGTGCTGTAGGCTTTTGGCTTTTCCTTTATTCGTTGGCTTTCTTTTTGCTTCTCCTGAGGTGCCATCTTGCCATGGCCAAGTTCAAAGGTGTCGAGGGTGTCAGTGATGATCGCCTATGGCCACATCACCCTGAACGCGCCTGATCTCTTCTGATCTCGGAAGCTAAGCAGGGTCAGGCCTGGTTAGTACGTGGATGGGGGACCGCCTGGGAGTACCAGGTGCTGTAGGCTTTTGGCTTTTCCTTTATTCGTTGGCTTTCTTTTTATTTCTCCTGAGGTGCCATCTTTCCATTGCCAAGTTCAAAGGGGTCGAGGGTGGCATTGATAATCGCCTATGGTCAAATCACGCTGAACGCGCCTGATCTCGTCTCATCTTGGAAGCTAAGCAGGGTCTGGCCTGGTTAGTACCTGGATAGGAGACCGCCTGGGAATGCCAGGTGTGAAAGGCTTTTGGCTTTTCCTTTATTCGTTGGCTTTCTTTGTGTTTCTACTTAGGTGCCATCTTGCCATGGCCAAGTTCAAAGGTGTCGAGGGTGGCAGTAGTGATCACCTATGGCCACATCACCCTGCACATGCCTGATCTCAGAAGCTAAGCAGCGTCGGCCTGGTTAGTACCTGAATGGGAGACCGCCTGGGAATACCAGGTGCTGTAGGATTTTGGCTTTTCCTTTATTCGTTTGCTTTCTTTTTGTTTCCCCTGAGGTGCCATCTTGCCATTGCCAAGTTCAAAGGGGTCGAGGGTGGCAGGGGTGATCGCCTACGGCCACATCACCCTGAACGCGCCCAATCTCGTCTGATCTCGGAAGATAAGCAGGATCGGGCCTGGTTAGTACCTGGATGGGACACCGCCTGGCAATACCAGGTGCTGTAGGCTTTTGGCTTTTCCTTTATTCGTTGGCTTTCTTTTTGTTTCTCCTGAGGTGCCATCTTGCCATTGCCAAGTTCAAAGGGGTTGAGGGTGGCAAGTGTGATCGCCTACGGCCACATCACCCTGAACGCGCCTGATCTCTTCTGATCTCAGAAGCTAAGCAGGGTCGTGCCTGGTGAGTACATGGATAGGAGACCGCCTGGGAATACCAGGTGCTGTAGGCTTTTGGCTTTTCCTTTATTCGTTGGCTTTCTTTTTTTCTTCTCCTGAGGTGCCATCTTGCCATGGCCAAGTTCAAAGGTGTCGAGGGTGTCATTGATGATCGCCTATGGCCACATCACCCTGTACGCGCCCGATCTCGTGTGATTTTGGAAGCTAAGAAGGGTCGGGCCTGGTTACTACCTGGATGGGAGACCGCCTGGGAATACCAGGTGCTGTAGGCTTTTGGCTTTTTCTTTTTTCGTTGGCTTTCTTTTTGTTTCTCCTGAGGTGCCATCATGCCATGACCAAGTTCAAAGGGGTCGAGGGTGGCAGGTGTGATCGCCTACGGCCACATCACCCTGAACGCGCCTGATCTTTTCTGATCTCGGAAGCTAAGCAGGGTCAGGCCTGGTGAGTACATGGATAGGAGACCGCCTGGGAATACCAGGTGCTGTAGGCTTTTGGCTTTTCCTTTATTCGTTGGCTTTCTTTTTGCTTCTCCTGAGGTGCCATCTTGCCATGGCCAAGTTCAAAGGTGTCGAGGGTGTCAGTGATGATCGCCTATGGCCACATCACCCTGAACGCGCCTGATCTCTTCTGATCTCGGAAGCTAAGCAGGGTCAGGCCTGGTTAGTACGTGGATGGGGGACCGCCTGGGAGTACCAGGTGCTGTAGGCTTTTGGCTTTTCCTTTATTCGTTTGCTTTTTTTTTGTTTCTCTTGAGATGCAAAAGTTCAATTCTTTACTGTCAGTTAAACCCATGTGAGCTAATTTTTGGCGCCTATACAGGCCGACACTTACTTCTGTATACTGTGTGAATGCCTAATGTACCTTCAGCCACAAAATACTACGTTCTTATCTGTCAGTAAAACCCATGTGGGCTAATTTTTGGGGACTATACAGGCCGACACTTACTTCTGTATCCTGTGAATGCCTAATGTACCTTCAGCCAACAAATACTACATTCTTAACTGTCAGGTAAACCCATATGAGCTAATTTTTGGGGCCTATACATGCCGACACTTACTTCTTTATACTGTGTGAATGCCTAATGTACCTCTAGCCATCAAATACTACGTTCTTTGCTGTCAGTTAAACCCATGTGAGCTATTTTTTTGGGCCTATACAGGCCGACACTTACTTGAAAAATTTTTTTTTTCAAAATGACTATTTGAGGTTTTTGATCACCTGTGCGATTTTTTGATCATGTGCTATAAACAAAAAAAGAGCGTCAATTTTGTAAAAATAACAATATTTTTCACATTTTTTATATGAAATTCCCCAAAAAAATGTAAAAATCTAAATTTTTTTACATTTTCGGCCAATTTGTTTTATGCTACCTATGTTTGGTAAAAAGAAATTGCAAAAAGCGTATTTTGATTGGTTTGCGCAAAAGTTATAGCGTTTACTAACAAAGGGAAAGATTTTTGTCATTTTTGTTGTTTTTTTTTAACGCGTAATGGTGGCGATCTGCGATTTTTTTGCGGTACTGCAACATTGCGGCGGACAGATCGGACCCTTGACTGACAGTTTTTTACACTTTTGGGGTTACCAGTGACATTACTGCAGTAATCAGTGCTATACATATGCACTGTTACTGCAAAATGACACTGGTAGTGAAGGGGTTAACTTTATTTGAGAGGGAGGGGCTGTGTGTCCCCCTAGGGGCATGATTCTAACTGTGATTGGCTGTGGGTTGAGCTGTAGAAACAGTGGTCAACGGTCCTACATAGTAGAACCTTGTGATCACAGTTTCTACACAGGGGAGAATGACAGGCGGCTTGTTTACACTAGCCGCCTGACTTTCTCCCTCATCCCCCGACGATTGCAGAGTGACTGCCGGACGTCGGGTTTGCCAGTCACACGCGTGGTGGGGTCCGTGACCACACAGGAGCGCGCCTCCGGTGGCGCGCGCTCGCTCCCTAGACCTTCACAGGCTAGCGATGTAGATCTACGTCACTTTGCCTGTGAGGGGCTGACTGCCGACGTAAATCGTTGTTAGGCAGTCGGCAAGTGGTTAAAAAGCCGGTTTTAGACAAGATAACTGCATTTGGTCACCAAAGGTCGGAAATTTTAGTCAAAATGACTGTATTTTTGTCTTTTAGAGCCTTAAAAAGCCGGTTTTAGACAAGATTTGTCTAAAACCGGCCATTTGGGCTCCAATTTCCTGAAAAAAAATTTTTGTCAAAATGACTCTATTTTGGTCTCCAAGTGTCTAAAAAGCCTTTTTAAGTCAAAATAACTGCATTTAGTCACCAAAGGTCTGAAAAGACAATTTAGTCCAAATGACTATATTTTTGTCTTTTAGAGCCTTAAAAAGCCGGTTTTAGACAAGATTTTAGACATTTGGCTCCAATGGCCTGAAAAATTATATTTGGTCAAAATGACTCTATTTTGGTCTCCAGGTGTCTAAAAAGCCTTTTTTGTAAAAATAACTGCATTTGGTCACCAAAGGTCTGAAAAAAAATTAGTCAAAATTAATGTATTTTTGTCTTTCAGAGCCTTAAAAAGCCAGTTTTAGACAAGATTTTCTATTTGGGCTCCGATGGCCTAATAAATGTTTTTGGTCAAAATGACTCTATTTTGGTCTCCAAGTGTCTAAAAAGCCATTTTTAGTCTAAATTAGTGTTGAGCGAACACGGACTGTATTATTCGGGTTCGTACCGAATAATTGGATTTTTGTTACCCGAACACGGACCCGAAAACTTTACTGTATGTTCGGGCTTAAAATCCGTTTTCGGTCATTTTATTTCCTGTTTTGTATGTAATGGCGCGCTTTTAATGGCGGGCTTTCAACAGCCAATCAACAAGCGTTTAACTGGTGTGCCTTAAGCCATCCCTGCCATGCCTACTAATGTGATTGGCCATCTGAAGCATGTGACCATGTCTTTATAAGTTCGAGACCCAGCGCGCTGCGTCATTCTGCTGTAGTATTAGGGAGAGAGCACACATCATACGTGCTGGCTGCTGATTAGGGACAGACAGTGAAAAATTGTGTCCGAAAAGAATGCAGGGACAGGTCGGAGTGTAGGCAGGGAAAGTTATTTAAGCATTTTAGGGACAGGCTGCAGAGATTAGGCTGGGACAGTCTACATCGATTTTGCTGTGTGGGGGTGGTGCAGTGAACGATCTTTTTGAGCATTTTAGGGACAGGCTGAAGAGATTAGGCAGGGACAGTCTACATCGATTTTGCTGTGTGGGGGGTGGTGCAGTGAACGATCTTTTTGCCCTCACTTGAGCCCACTGAGGAGGAGGAGGGAGAAAAAAATCTATTTTTATCAGTCAGTTGTGTGCAGCGTTCATCAGCTATATTTTACTACAAGTTAAAGGAAAAAAATGTTCCCCCTTCATAGCCTGCTTGCTGCTGACTCTGAGCTGACCATGACATAAGACTATTCAATATACACCCTTTTGGGTTAAAAAAAATTAAATTGTGGCATAGTCTGTACTAATCTATTTAAAAATTACAAACTTAAAGGGGAATTTTCTTTTTTTTTCGCTTCATAGCCTGCTGCAGAGCTGACCGTGACATAAAACATAAGACACTGCTGTGTCCACATGTGCTATTGAAAAATCACCAATTTTATATCATATTTTCTATTCCGCTATTCAATCTACACCCTTTGGGGTAAAAATAATTAAATTGCAGCATAGTCTGTATCGGTAAGTGTGAGATACACCTTCCAAATTTTTGGGGCGCATCTTTCACCGCTGAGGATTGCAGGGTGCTTCAGTTTGCCTCCTGTTCCGAACTCCTCCTACTCCTCATCCTGCCTTTAGGGTACAAAAAAATTGTAATCGGGGCCTAGTCTGAGTTTGTACGTGTCAGATACACCTTTTGATATCATATTTTCTATTCCGCTATTCAATCTACACCCTTTGGGGTAAAAAGAATTAAATTGCGGCATAGTCTGTATCGGTACGTTTTAGATACACCTTCCAAATTTTTGGGGTGCATCTTCCACCGCCGAGGATTGCAGGGTGCTTCAGTTTGCCTCCTGTTCCAAACTCCACCTACTCCTCATCCTGCCCTTAGGGTACAAAAAATAGTAATCGGGGCCTAGTCTGGGTCTGTACATGTGAGATACACCTTTTGATATCATATTTTCTATTCCGCTATTCAATCTACACCCTTTGGGGTAAAAATAATTAAATTGTGACATAGTCTGTATCGGTACGTGTGAGATACACCTTCCAAATTTTTGGGGCGCATCTTCCACTGCTGAGGATTTCAGGGTGCTTCAGTTTGCCTCCTGTTCTGAACTCCTCCTACTCCTCATCCTGCCTTTAGGGTACAAAAAATAGTAATCGGGGCCTAGTCTAGGTCTGTACGTGTGAGATACACCTTTTGATATCATATTTTCTATTCCGCTATTCAATCTACACCCTTTGGGGTAAAAAGAATTAAATTGCGGCATAGTCTGTATCGGTACGTGTGAGATACACCTTGCAAATTTTTGGGGCGCATCTTCCAACGCCGAGGATTGCAGGGTGCTTCAGTTTGCCTCCTGTTCCGAACTCTTCCTACTCCTCATTCTGCCTTTAGGGTACAAAAAATTGTAATCGGGGCCTAGTCTGGGTTTGTACGTGTCAGATACACCTTATGATATCATATTTTCTATTCTGCTATTCAATCTACACCCTTTGGGGTAAAAAGAATTAAATTGCGGCATAGTCTGTATCGGTACGTGTGAGATACACCTTCCAAATTTTTGGGGCGCATCTTCCACTGCAGAGGATTTCAGGGTGCTTCAGTTTGCCTCCTGTTCTGAACTCCTCCTACTCCTCATCCTGCCTTTAGGGTACAAAAAATTGTAATCGGGGCCTAGTCTAGGTCTGTACGTGTGAGATACACCTTTTGATATCTTATTTTCTATTCCGCTATTCAATCTACACCCTTTGGGGTAAAAATAATTAAATTGCGGCATAGTCTGTATCGGTACGTGTGAGATACACCTTGCAAATTTTTGGGGCGCATCTTCCACCGCGGAGGATTGCAGGGTGCTTCAGTTTGCCTCCTGTTCCGAACTCCTCCTACTCCTCCTACTCCTCATCCTGCCTTTAGGGTACAAAAAATTGTAATCGGGGCCTAGTCTGGGTTTGTACGTGTCAGATACACCTTTTGATATCATATTTTCTATTCCGCTATTCAATCTACACCCTTTGGGGTAAACGAGGGCCCTGAGTCCGCCAGGTATAGGATCATGTCATCTGCGTACAGTCTGACACGCTCCTCAAGGTCACCATGACGGAGACCATTAATGTCTGGGTCCGCCCGGAGGCTCGACCGCCAGGGCATACAACAGTGGGGAGATGGGGCAGCCCTGACGCGTGCCTCGAGAGAGAGGAAATTGGCTACCACCCGGGCCCAAGGTTGACTGTATAATACTGTGAGCCATTTAATGAACTTTGGGCCAAACCCAAATCTGCGTAGACACTGCCACAGGTACGACCACTCGACAGAGTCGAAGGCCTTAGCAGCATCTAAGGTCACAACCACCCTGGTACCGACATAGTCATGGTGGGCCTGCACGTTCATAAACAAGCACCTGGTGTTGAAGGCCGTTTTCTTAGCCGGCATGAATACCATCTGATCGGGGTGTACCAAAGAGAGGATCACCGCATTGAGTCTGAGGGCAAGCACCTTAGCCAGGATTTTAACATCACACTGTAATAGTGAGATGGGCCTGTAGGATTCTGGATACTGGGGATCCTTACCAGGCTTGGGAAGCAAAATGATCAGTGCCTCACACATCGAGGCAGGAAGAGAGCCCGACTCAAATGCCGCCTCAAACACCGTGAGCAGACAGGAGGTCAATGACTCCGAATACTGCGAGTAGGCCATCAGATCCAGGCGCTTTAGCCCTAGCAAAGCAGGAAAAGGCAGAAGCTATTTCATCCCGAGAAATCGGGGCCTCGAGCGCTGCGACCTGTTCAGGGGTCAGTGTAGGAAACTCCAGGGCATCCAGCAAACCGGCCAGATCCAACGGATCATAATCCACCTTAGAGGAATAAACCTCGCTAAAGTACGAAGCAAACAGCTCCGCCACAGCCGCGGGATCCGAGGAGTCTCCCAGCACCGAAGGGTGAAGTGTAATCACCACAGGCGGTCTATCGTCCATATGTGCCAAATAGGCCAACAATTTGCCCGGTCGCTCCCCATGCTCAAAAATACGCTGCCGACTGAAAAATAGTTTGTGATTAGCACGTTCCTGGAACATATGGTCCAGGGCCCTAGACCTTAGTTTAAGTTGGGAAAGCGCATCCGGCGTCGGAGAGCTGGCATACTCAGCCTCTAAGTCAGCCAATTGTTGTTCAGCCGTAAATAGGTAGGTCCGCGACGCCCTCCGATGTCGAGCTATGCGCGACACCAAAAGTAAACGTGCATGGCCCTTGAAGGCCTCCCACACAGTCAGCACGGAAGCAGTGTCAGAGTTGGAGCTGAAGAAAAAGTCCCATTCTTTCGTCAAAGAGTCAATGTCCGGAATAGTCTTGAGCCAAAAAGGATTTGGGCGCCAATGTCTTTGAGGAGGGGCAGTAAGCGGGGACAAAGTAACCATGTATGGGGCGTGATCAAAGAGCAGTCTCGGGCCAAAACAGGCACCTAGAAGCCTGGGCAGGAGGGCCTGGGAGATCCATATACCATCAATCCTAGACATGGTGGAGTGGGATGTGGAGAAGCACAAGTAGGCCCATGCATCAGGATGTAGACATCTCCATGAGTCAAGGAGATGACAACTGGTTAGCATTCTATGGAAGCGCGTGGGTCTATCTGGGTAAGGTGGGGAGCCTGGTGCACCCACCCTATCCAGAAACGGATTGGAGACCGTATTAAAGTCCCCCATCCAAACTACTGGAACTGAGGGATATCTCGCCAGGAACGCCATACCCTCAGTCAGGAGGGTAGCACTAAAAGGGGGAGGAAAGTACCAAGCTAAGAAAAGTATAACCCCCTATGGCTCCAGCAACAAAGACATATCTACCCAAGGGGTCTGTCACCACCTCCCGCACCGCCAAAGCCACAGACCGAGAGACCAGCAACGACACACCCCTCGAATGAGAGGAGTGCGACGCATGGAAAGACCAGCCGACCCACGGTCTGTGGAGGGCCCCGAGCAGGTTGCCCTCAGCATGCGTCTTGACCAGCGCAATTACATCCGCCCTCTGTTCCTTGAGATAAGACAGGATAACGGTGCGCTTGACCCTGTCACGGATGCCTCGCACGTTCCACGTAAGAAAGGTCAGCCCCGCCATATCATCAGGGAGGAGAGAACACGTCGCGGCACAAGATGGCGACATAACCCCGGGACAAGCTTAGACCGCACCCGCCGCCCATGGCCTGAAACCCAGGAGCCTAGCCAAACAGTGTGAAAATATAGGGCAGTGCAAATACATGACAGTACACAATATACATAGCAAAACTCAATAAACATAAACCCCCACCCCCCACCCAGCCCAACACACACCCCAACTTGTGTGAGCATCAATCCCAGAACCAAACAGTCCACAGGCAGCAGTGACCAGCCGCCCCGGGTAGTTCCACCAAAAGGCGAAGCCCCCCAGAACCAGCCAGAGCACCGCACATTCTCGAGGGCGAACAATTTCCGAAGAGGGGTCCCAGTGAGCACAAGTCATGGTATCGAAGGTTCATAGTACCCATGGTGGGCATAGAGGCCTCCCGGCCGGAAGGCAAAGATAGGAAAGAGTCCGTATCGGCAACGCAGATATAAAAAAGAAAAAGTCCAGGGGGAGAGAGAAAAAAAAAAGAAAAAGGGGTTCGTTCGACCAGGGGGAGCCAAGAGGCAAGCAAAGGTATCTGGACATCCCTAGGAGGAGTACAGTCCATAGATACTGGATTGACAGGGGAATAATAGGAGCACCAGCACGTACTTCCAAGGCATGGAGGACAGGTGAGGGGGGGAACAGTGGGGAAACCACCAGGGCAGTTCAGGCTGAAGTCCGTACAGTCATCCAATGCACACAGGGGCAGGGAAGGGGCGGCAGACTCACCACTCACGGCAGACAATCCAGCCAGGCTATCGCAGCGTCAGGGTCCTCGAAAAAATGCACTCTATCCTCTCCAACCACTCGTAGCCTGGCTGGGTATAGCATTGCATACTTGAGGTTGCGGGTCCTAAGGCGCCTCTTGACTTCCCCAAACTGGCTGCGCTGCTTCTGGACTTCCGCTGAGAAGTCCGGGAATGCCATGATGTTATGGTTGTCCAGCGGGATATTCCCACGCTCCCTGAAAAGCCGGAGCACCGCATCCCTATCCCAAAAGTTCATAAAGCGGGCAATAGTGACCCAGGGTGGTGCACCTGGGGGCGGCTTCTTCGCTGGCATGCGATGTGCCCTTTCCACAACAAAGGCCTGCGAGAACGCCTCCCTGCCGTACGATTTGACCAGGAGGTCTTCCAGGAACGTAGCAGGGGATGACCCCTCCGCAGCCTCCTTCAAGCCAACAAAACAAACGTTATTATGCCTGGCTCTGTTCTCCAGGTCGTCCTGTTTATGTAGCAGATACTGTATGTCCCTGGCAGCCTGCTCTGCAGCGTTCTGTATGGGGGGTAAATCATCCTCCACTCTGGATAGCCGTCCCTCCGCTTCAGACATCCTGCCCCGCAATTTCTGAAAGTCCTGTCTGAGCAAGGATATGTCTACCTTTATCTCTTCTATTTTGGTGGTCAGGGTTGCCTTACAGTCCGTGAATGTTTTTGTCTTTTAGAGCCTTAAAAAGCCGGTTTTAGACAAGATTTGTCTAAAACCGGCCATTTGGGCTCCAATGGCGTGAAATTTTCTTTGGTCAAAATGACTCTATTTTGGTCTCCAAGTGTTTAAAAAGCCTTTCTCTTACGTCCTCCGACAGTCACCGCCCCTTCCCAAGTCTTCACCAATGGGTATTGACCTTTGCTCCGCAGGAGGAGCTAGGCAACAAGAATTGTTAATACAAAAGCTTTTAGCATAGACACACCCCATGGGGCTGTCCCCTCAGTCAATACCTCCCTGCACCAGCATTCCCAACTCAGTTTGACTTTGCCTAGCTTAGGAGTAGCTGGCTGTCCTGTGCTGGGGCTCTGTCTCAGCCTTCTACCCTTTCTTTGATTTTATTTCAAGTATTTTTCTCTTTTCCTTGCTAGCTGTTATTTTGGCAGTCTTAGTTTAGGGATCTTCTGATGAAGAATCATCATGCGAGGCTGGGTCTTGGACTGGCCGCCCTGGATCCCAGGGCTGAGAGCCGGATGGATCCCCAGCCTGCCATCGAGCGTTCAGCTTAGGTTTTACACTGGCAAATTGAACGACCCATCCCTGTTTGCTGCAGGGATGCTGCCTGTGGGGTGGCTACCTCACTGGACGCCGTGACTGCGGTCCGCAAAGCGTCCTGGCTTCGGCACTCCCTGTCTGCCCTGATAGCGGTTTGTCGCTGGAGACGGCTCCCCACGCCATCTGGTACGGTAAGCACCTTCTGTGTGGGGACCTTCTGTGTGGGTGTCAGTCTGTGGCTGTGTAGTACCCCCCATGTCTGTGTAACTGCGGGCTCCCTGTTAGATCCCTGTGTGTCTGCACTGCCTGTGGGCTGCGAGGGGGGGCCATCCTGCTCTGCTGTTAAACATGCTCTGGGTGCAGTTTGTGTGCAGACATGTGTGTATGCGGCGGTCGCTGCGGCGATCCGCCATTTTTTATTTGCCTGTATACTGTGACCGGCCCTGTCCTTATGCAGCGCCGTGTTTTGGCGCCATTCGCCGCCATTTTGGCGGGCGGTACTCATCATGCACATGGCAGCGCCATTTTCTAGTAGCCTTTTCCCTCGGCCGAGCGGCCATTTTGCTGGAGCCTTCCATAGGCTATATCAATCAGTCAGCATTGCATCACTTCCTCTTTCTCTGGGAACAGCGATCGGTGGCAGCAGTCTGGTGTGCTCTCTCCAGGTTTTTACCTTTTTGTCCTGTCATTCCTTGCTCAGTATTGTCTATCCCTGCGGGGTCAGTGCATACAGTAGTGTGCGGTGGGCTGCGCTCGCCGTGGTATTAAAGGGCCAGTACCTTTATACCCGTCTGTACTGGGGCATGGATTCTCAGGATAGCAAGTTTCCCCCCGCCTTGGTGGGGGACCAGGGGGCTGCCGCACCCCCCGAGGGGGCCGATCTGACCTCTGTAGTGGCTTCCTTAGTGTCTCAGGTGCAGATGCTGCTGGCTGAACGATCCGCAAAAAGGGCCAGGTTATCCATTTCCTCTGATTCAGAGGGCGATGGGGCTGCTGTGGCTGGCGTACCCTTCTCGGGGATTCGCTCATCTTTGGACCTTGTGGGGTCTGAGGGGGAGCCTGAGGTGGAGGGGGTTGATGTTTTTCCCCCTGGCTCGCCTGAAGAGCTTGCACTCATGAATGAGCTGATTGCTTCCATAAAGGACACCTTGCACCTGGAGGATGAGCCTACTCCTCCTGCTAGGATGTCTGCCTTTGGTACACAGAGGGCTCGCAAATCAGCGCAGGTTTTTCCCTGCCCTGCTGAATTTCACCATACTGTTAATGAACAGTGGCGCAATTTGAAGAAGCCTTTTACTGTGCCAAATAAGTTTAAACTGCTTTATCCGTTTGCACCTGCCACCGACGAGCGTTGGTGTGTGGCGCCTCCGGTGGATCATGCGGTAGCCATTTTGAACAAAGCTACTGTGGTGCCTTCTGAGGATACCCCGGTTTTCCGGGACCCTACGGACAGGAGAATAGAGTCTCTTGCCCGTTATGCCTATATGGTGGCTGGTTCTATGCTGAAGCCTATTTTTGCTTCCATTATGGCGGCTCAGGCTGTTGCTGATTGGCCCAAGATGCTCAGGCGCACCTTGGTGGCTGATTCCGCCCCGCCGACCACGTTGGCTATGGTGGACCAGATCCATCAGGGTGTCATGTACTTGTGCGATGCGGACTTGAATTTAGCTCCCTTGGCTGCACGCCTGTCCAGCGTGGCGGTACTAAACCGTCGTCTGATTTGGCTGAAGAATTGGTCGGTCGACCAATCTTCTCGCAAGACGCTGGCGGATTTTCCATACGCAGCGTCTCGCCTTTTTGGCGAGGCTTTGGATACCCTGATAAAAGGGGTTACGGGGGCAAGAGTACTCTCCTGCCCCAGTCTTTCAAGCATAAGTCTTTCCGGGGAAAGAGGAATTCCTCGTCTAGGCCCTCTCAGGGGTCCTTTCGTGCCTTTCGGTCACAGTCCAAAGGCAAGCCCTTCAAAGGCCAAGGCTCCCAGAAGAAGCCGTGGGCGGGGAAGCAGAAGTCCGGCCAGTCTGGTTCAACTTCCCATACCACTTCCGCCTGAAGGGGCGCCCTCACCCGTTTCTGGGGTGGGGGGATGTCTGCGCGGTTTCCTATAACCTTGGCTGGCCCGCATTCGGGACAGATGGGTTCAGGAAATCGTTCGATCTGGTTATAAGATCGAATTTCTCTCTCGGCAGGCGGGCAGATTTTTTCCCTCAAATCTTCAGCTGTCTCTGGAGCACTTGCAGGATTTGCACCTAGCGGTGCGGGACCTGCGGGCCCAGGGGGTTGTGGTCCCGGTGCCTCATCGGGACAGATTTCAGGGATTTTACTCCAATCTGTTCACTGTGCCCAGAAAGGAGGGCAAGTTGCGTCCGATTCTGGACTTGAAAGCTCTGAACCGCTTTGTGCGGGTTCGCAAGTTCTGTATGGAATCCCTGCGCTCAGTGGTGGCTGCCCTGAGTCCGGGGGAATTCATGGCCTCCATCGATCTGAAGGATGCGTACCTACACATCCCCATTTTCGAGGGTCACCAGAGGTACCTTCGATTCGCCATTGCGGAGGATCATTACCAATTCGTGGCATTACCTTTCAGTCTCGCTTCGGCTCCGCGGGTTTTTATCAAAGTGCTGGCGCCGGTTCTGGCCCTGTTGCGAGCACAGGGCATTGCTGTCTTGGGGTATCTGGACGATATCCTGATACGGTCAAACGCCAGTGACCGGCCTGGTGACCGACCTGTCCACCACGATGCGGACACTGCAGGAGTTTGGTTGGACTATCAACATTCCGAAGTCGACTCTATGTCCTTCGGTTCATCTTCCCTACCTGGGAATGATTCTGGACTCTGTTCAAGCGAAGGTCTTCCTACTGGAAGACAAGCTCCGGACACTTCGGGACGAGGTCAGGTCCCTCAGGGACAACCGACACTCGTCTCTCCGGACATGCATGAGATGTCTGGGGTTAATGGTCTCGTCGTTAAAGGCGATCCCTTTTGCCCAGTTTCACACACGGGGTCTCCAAGCGGAGATTCTGGCCGAGTGGGACGGGCGGCCGCAATCCCTGGATCTGCGGATCTCGTTGAGCCACGGCACCAGAAGGGAGCTTCTGTGGTGGCTCCAGTCCCCGGCGGTGTCTGGAATTGAGGGCGATAAAGCTTTGCCTTCTGAGATGGACGGACCGACTTCGGGGCCGTCCAGTTCGGGTTCAGATGGACAATGCCACCACGGTGGCCTACATCAACCACCAAGGGGGCACCAGGAGTGCCCGAGCGGCTCGGGAAGTAGCCGACATTCTGTCTTGGGCCGAGACGCACGTCCCGGCGATAACGGCTGTTCACATTCCGGGGGTGGAGAACTGGCAGGCGGACTATCTGAGTCGCCAGACCCTGGACCAGGGAGAATGGTCCCTCCACCCGGATGTCTTCCAGATGTTGTGCGCGAAGTGGGGGTCCCCGGATGTGGACCTGTTCGCGTCTCATCTAAACAACAAGGTGGAAAGGTTCGTGGCACGGACGCGCGATCCTCGGGCAGACGCCTCAGACGCGTTAGTGGTGCCCTGGCATCAGTATTGTCTGATGTATGCCTTTCCACCGATTCAACTGCTGTCCAGGCTTCTTCGCAGGTTAGCCTCGGAACCGCACACAGTGATTCTGGTGGCGCCAGACTGGCCTCGCCGGTCTTGGTATGCAGACCGGACCAATCTGGCGGTCGACGCTCCGTGGCGTCTGCCACTTCGGGAAGATCTCCTGTCTCAAGGGCCGATATTCCATCCTGCTTTACAGTCGCTGGCTTTAACGGCCTGGCTGTTGAAAGCCAGGTCCTGAAGGATAGGGGTCTCTCCCCTGAGGTCAATCCCACTTTGATCAAGGCTAGAAAAGCCTCTTCAGGGAAGATTTACTACCGTACTTGGAAAGCGTATTTTGCCTGGTGTGAGTCCAGGGGGTATTCCCCTCGCTCATACTCGGTGTCGAGAGTGTTGGCTTTCCTTCGAACGGGCGTGGACCAGCGTTTGGCGTTGGCCACGATTAAGGGTCAGATTTCTGCACTGGCCGTTCTCTTTCAAGGCCCTGTGGCGTCTAATTCATTGGTTAGCACCTTTGTTCAGGGGATGCGACATTTGGCCCCTCCTAGGAGGGAACCTTTACCTCCATGGGACTTGAACTTGGTTCTGTCCGTGTTACAGCAGGCTCCCTTTGAAAAGATCAGGGAGATCTCGTTGTCTCTGTTGTCCAAAAAGGTTGCTTTTTTGGTTGGGGATCACTTCGGCTCGCAGGGTGTCGGAGCTGGCGGCTTTGTCCTGCAATTCTCCCTACCTGGTGGTCCACAAGGATAAGGTGGTCCTGCGGCCTAACCCATCTTTTCTTCCGAAAAGGATCTCGGAATTTCACCTGAATGAAGACATTGTCTTGCCTTCGCTGTGCGCGAGGCCTAAGCATCCGAAGGAGGTTGTTTTCCTGGGTTGTTGCTCCTGTTGAGCACGTTTTCCTGTTGCCCAGTTGGTTCTCTTACTGTGGTAAGGTTCCTTTCTCTGATGTGGGTACTGCGTTGCCTTTTCTACGGTTGCGTCTCCCACCCCTCATGTCTACACTGCTTTGGGACATCCCATTGGTGAAGACTTGGGAAGGGGCGGCGATTGTCGGAGGACGTAAGAGAAAACGGAATTTTTGTAAAATCTTACCGCAAAATTCCTTTCTCTGAGTCCTCCGACAGTCGCCGCCCCCCGTCCCTCTTTTGGGGTTTTTGTGTACTCTTACTGCTATGCTACCAAACTGAGTTGGGAATGCTGGTGCAGGGAGGTATTGACAGAGGGGACAGCCCCTAGGGGTGTGTCTATGCTAAAAGCTTTTGTATTAACAATTCTTGTTGCCTAGCTACTCCTGCGGAGCAAAGGTCAATACCCATTGGTGAAGACTTGGGAAGGGGCGGCGACTGTCGGAGGACTCAGAGAAAGGAATTTTACGGTAAGATTTTACAAAAATTCAGTTTTTTTGTCAAAATAACTGCATTCGGTCACCAAAGGTCTGAAATTTTTTTTTATTTCAAATGACTATATTTTTTGTCTTCTAGAGCCTTAAAAAGCTGGTTTTAGACAAGATTTTAGACATTTGGCTCCAATGGTCTGAAAACATTTTTTGGTCAAAATGACTCTATTTTGGTCTCCAAGTGTCTAAAAAGCCTTTGTAAGTCAAAATAACTGCATTTGGTCACCAAAGGTCTGATAAAAATTTTTTGTCAAAATGACTGTATATTTGTCTTTTAGAGCCTTAAAAAGCCGGTTTTAGACAAGATTTGTCTAAAACCGGCCATTTGGGCCCCAATGGCCTGAAAAAAAATTTTGGTCAAAATGACTCTATTTTGGTCTCCAGGTATCTAAAAAGCCTTTTTTGGTCAAAATAACTGCATTTTGTCACCAAAGGTCTGACAAACTTTTTTAGTCAAAATGACTGTATTTTTGTCTTTTAGAGTCTTAAAAAGCCGGTTTTAGAAAAGATAACTGCATTTGGTCTCCAATGGTCTGAATTTTTTTTTGTCAAAATGAATGTATTTAGTATGCTGTGGCTGAAGGTACATTAGGCATTCACAGGATACAGAAAAAAGTGTCGGCCATAAAAGTCCCCAAAAATGAGCCTGACAGCTAAGAACGTAGTATTTGGTGGCTGAAGGTACATTAGGCATTCACAGGGTACAGAATTAAGTGTCGGCCTGTATAGGCCCAAAAAATTAGCCCACATGGGTTTAACTAAGAACGAAGTATTCTGTGGCTGAAGGTAAGTGTCAGGTATACTCATGTGGGCTAATTTCTGGGGCCTTTTATGGCCGACACTTACTTCTTTATCCTGTAAATGCCTAATGTACCTTTAGCCACAGAATACTACGTTCTTAGCAGTCAGGTAAACCCATGTGAGCTAATTTTTGGGGCCTATAGAGGCCGACACTAACTTCTGTATACTGTGTGAATGCCTAATGTACCTTCAGCCATCAAATACTATGTACTTTGCTGTCAGTTAAACACGTGAGCTAATTTTTGGAGCCTATACAGGCCGACACTTACTTCTGTATCCTGTGAATGCCTAATGTACTTCCATCCTTTAAATACTGCGTTCTTTGCTGGCAGGTAAACCCATGTGAGCTAATTTTTGGGGCCTATAGAGGCCGACACTAACTTCTGTATACTGTGTGAATGCCTAATGTACCTTCAGCCATCAAATACTATGTACTTTGCTGTCAGTTAAACACGTGAGCTAATTTTTGGGGCCTATACAGGCCTATACAACCTGGATCAATAGAGACACAGAGGGATATACATTGACAGGTATGAGAGGCAAAAAGAGTAATTACAGGTTAATGTTGATAAATTAAGCGGCAAAAAAAAAAAAAGAAATAGAGCCGTAATAGAGATTCATAGAAGTAAATGTATCCCTCTTGAAAATAACTTTAAGTGAAACTTGCCTTGGGGATGATGGGGGTCGTGGCTGTGTCCCCCCCCCACTTGCCCCCTCCCCCTGTCCGTCCCCTGCCCTCCCCTCGGCCCCCCCCCCTGGCTCCCCTACCCTCAACCATACTTGACAAACACAGGAGATGGGGATACAGAGTAAGGAAAATTTAAAACATGAGAAAATATGGTGACGGGAGACTTAAAAAACTTGACACATATAAACTATGGGTGGTAACAATCAGATAGGACAGATGGGAAGATTTAAGAAATAATGCTGATAAATAGAAGTAAGTAATAAGGAAAGAGTTAGATTGATGTAAACAAGAGTAAAAGAAAGGCTGATTAGTGGAAGCTTGGAGATGCCCAGGTGGCAGCTTCCATACCTAAACCCCTACAGGGCACACACCCAATTGTTGGTCTTTGACCACTGGACGTCAAAAACAGCCCATAGTCCCCAAATTTCTTACTTATTAATCCTAATTTATTTATTTGTTTTCTTGTTTTCTTGTTTTTTTTTTTTTTTCCCTTTCTTCTCCACTTGACTAGTTCCAAGCTTTACGCTATTGTACAATGGACACACTTAAAATATATATGTTAAACGTCAAAGGGTTAAATACACCAGAGAAAAGACAAATTTTACTCGCTGAACTAAAAAAATCAGAAATAGATATAGCCTACGTTCAGGAAACACATTTCAAAGAAATTAAAATACCAATACTAAAAAATAGATTTTTTCCCCAAGTATATTATTCAACTAGCATGAACAGTAGAACTAAAGGGGTATCAATAATGATCTCAGCGAAAATTCCATGGTTTTGCTCACAGATAATGTCTGATATAGAAGGCAGGTTCCTCTTTGTAAAAGGGAATATAGGAAATACCAAGGTAACACTAGCCTCAATATATGCCCCAAATATTCAACAGGACGTTTTCCTGAAAAAATGCCTGGAGAAACTGCGAGAATTTCAGGAAGGGTTGTTGATTTTGGGTGGAGATATGAACATGCCTTTAATACCATCAGAAGACACATCTACAGGTACATCTTCCATCCCACCTAGTGTTCAGAAAAGGGTTGCAAAACAACTCCATAGGTCACACTTGATTGATGCATGGCGATTATTTCACACAGGAGAGAAAGACTACACTTTTTTTTCCACACCACATGCATCATACTCTAGGATTGACTATTTTCTGTTACCGCACTCGCAATTACACTCGATTAAATCGGTAACAATCGGCCCTATAACATGGTCAGATCACGCCCCACTCACATTAATATATGCCTTACAAGAAACACCTTTAGTCAGATCACAAACATGGACTTTAAATTTAAGCTTGCTACAAGAAACAACAGTTATATCGGAGGTAGAGAAAGAACTAGATCTTTATTTTCAAAATAATGAAGGAGAGGAGACAAGCCCAGGTGTGGTATGGGAGGCCCATAAGGCTGTGATTAGGGGAATATTCATAAAACATGGAGCACGACTTAAAAAACTGCGTATAAAACAAATGAACCAACTTACACAGAAATTACATGAATTGGAATCTCGACATAAACACGCCACTAATGTAGAATTAATGAAAGAAATAACCAATACTCGCAAACAGATAGTTGATATCCTACAATATAAGGCTAAAGTAGCCTTACAGAGAACCAGAAAAACAATATATGAGTCAGGGGATAAATGCGGGAAAATGCTAGCCAGATCCTTGCGAGACACAAGAACAAGAACATACATACCCAAATTAATATCACCAAAAGGTGAAAGAATTGAAAAACCAGAAGAAATAGTCGAAGAATTTCGGAAGTATTATGAGTCACTTTATAATTTAGATCCACAAAAGAAGGAGCTAGAAGAGATGTCTCAATATCTAGTAAAATCAGGTATGCCGGGTCTATCAGAGGAGGTGAGGGAGTTGATGTCTGCAAACATATCATTAGAAGAACTTCAGAAGGCAATTAAAAACACCAAAATAGGGAAAGCACCAGGGCCAGATGGTCTACCAATACAATACTATTAGACATTCTTCCCTAAGTTAGGCCAAAGGATGATGGACTTATTTAATAGATCCTCTGTACAAACACCAGTACATAAAGATATGTTAAGGGCACACATAACTGTATTACCAAAAGAAGGAAAGGACCCGACAGCATGCCCTAGTTATAGGCCGATATCATTACTTAATACAGATTTAAAATTATTTTCCAAAATCATTGAAAGCAGACTTCAGATACACCTCCCCTCCTTGATACACCTAGACCAAGTGGGCTTTGTGCCCAATAGAGAAGCACGAGATAATACAGTAAAGGCTCTTAATCTTCTTTACTTAGCTCACGACTCTAAACAAGCTTGTACATTTATCGGGACCGATGCTGAAAAAGCATTTGACCGGGTCAGTTGGAAATTTATGTTTAAAGTATTACAACATGTAAGGATTGGGGAAAGGATGATAGACTGGATAAAACAACTATACATGAATCCAACTGCCCGGTTCAAAGCAAACGGAGTTCTGTCAAAGGAATTTAAGATCTCTAACGGTACAAGACAGGGATGCCCCCTTTCCCCTTTATTATTTACCCTGACGTTAGAACCCTTCCTATGCACCATACGGAACAACCCTGACATACGGGGAATAAACTCAGCAGGTAGTCAACAGAAAGTTTCCGCGTACGCAGACGATATGTTATTCACGCTCACAAACGCTCTTATTTCATTACCGAACCTTTTACAGGAATTCCGTCAGTATGGAGCTTTATCAAATTTAAAAATTAATCTAGGCAAATCTGAAGCGATGGGAATTGGATTAACGAACAATTTAAGATCACAACTATGTGTAAACTTCGCCCTGAGGTGGACAGGAGAGGCGTTGAAATATTTAGGAACACTCTTGCCGTTTGAGATATCCCGGGTGTATGCGCTAAATTTTCCCCCACTCCTGAACAAAGTAAAGGAACAATTACGAGGGTGGCAAACTGGATTAAGTTCATGGTTTGGAAGATGTAACATCCTCAAAATGGTCATACTTCCGAGGTTTCTCTACATGTTCCAAGCAATACCAATCTTAATACCGCCCAATTATTTTAAACAGATACAATCAGAATTTTCAAAATTTATATGGGGTCAAAAAAGACCTAGGCTCCAAAGAACATTAATATACATATCAAAAAAAGATGGGGGACTCGCAGTTCCGGACATATCAAAATACTACCAGGCAATACACCTAGGCAGACTAATAGATTTGTGTTGCCATACTGAAACTAAAATATGGCCTAATATAGAGCAGACGCAAAGCACAATACCGTTAAATAGGGTCCCATGGTGCCCAGGCCCATTAACTAAGGAAACGATGCAACACCCAACAATAGGAACGACAATTAGGATATGTAAAAAGCTATTTCGAAACACAGCTATAACTACAAAAAAACACACCTTTATATCCAATATTAGGGAACCCAGCATTTACTCCAGGCATCCAGGACGCCCTATTTAATAAAACAAGAGAAAGAGGGAAATATCAGGCATCCCACTTTATAAGGGCAGGGACATGGGTAACTGTAAATGTATTGAAGGATTCAGGGGAGGACTTCGGTCTAGACCATTGGAGGGCGCTACAATTGAATCATTTCCTACAATCACTCCCGCCACCTAAGGAGTTTGACAGACCCATGACTGCCTTTGAGAGAATGTGCACATAGAAGGGCGCAGTCTCTCACATACTCTCAAAGACATATTCTCTGATAACAGATCCATCCCCAGACTACAGACCGCACTACCTTAAAGGATGGGAGCGAGAACTAGGGATCATATTCACACAGAAACAGATACAAGACATAATAAAATTTACGTTTAAATCCTCAATATGCACAAGAATACAGGAAACAAACTACAAATTACTATCAAGGTGGTATTATACACCAGCTAGGTTACATAAATTCTCAGTACAAATTACGGACAGATGCTGGCGGTGTCTAGAGGAAAGAGGGAATCTTCTTCATATATTTTGGCAATGTCCAAAGATAAAGAGATTTTGGACTCAGATAAAGGAAATAGCTCAGAAACTTATTGAATATGATATTCCAGAAGACCCGATATTTTTCCTCTTCCATGCACCTGAAATGCCAGATCGACAATATAAAAAATTGATTTTAAGACATCTACTAGATTCAGCTAAAGCGTGCATTCCCCTAAGATGGCGAGATCCAAATCCGCCAACTATTATTATGTGGTTATATAAAGTGGAAGAAATAAACAAATTCGAGGATATGATTCTAACCGGGCAAGGTAAAAGAGAGTTATACACCAAAAAGTGGGCCATATGGAATCAATTTATAGCCTCAGAGGAAGGGAAAGCTCTGAATATGGAAGATTAGAGAATAATTTAAATGCAGTGAAGGGATGGAAGGGTTGGGGAGGAGCTGGGCGGGGGGGGGGAGGGAGAGAGAGTCTTAAATTTACACACAACACAAAATTGAGGATAGAAATATAGAGATAAACAAGAAAGATAGGATACATAGTAGGGAGCACTAGGTTTAGACACCCCTTTTTTTTTTTTCTACCACTAGTGGGTGTGCCCCAGAAGGGGCCACGAGGTGAAGGGATAAAATTAATATTGAAATTTGAAAGAGGGAGAGGGGAAAAGAAAGCACGAAATAGTCATGGACATAAATGAAACAATACAAACGGGTCAAGGCACAAATACACACAATAGGAGATAAATCAAAGAATCAGGGGAAATTTTTTCTTTTTTTTTTTTTTTCCCCTTCTCGCTCTCTCTCCCATCTCCTTGTTATTACGAGCTCCACCTCCTAACGAACTCCCCTTTTTTTTTTGGGCGGAACCTTCCTCATGTGGAGAAAATATTAAGTGGCTTAACAGAGGAACTCTATCAGGGAATATGGAACAGAAATGATTATATATACTCCTTTAGTAGGAGTTGTGATGTGCCCTCAGATGAGGGATTGCGTGCAGCTTGGAAACTAGTTAAGAGGAGATACATTTTTTTTTTTTTTCTCTTCCTTCCTTTTCGTTCTCATTTATTTGTCCTTCTTTCTTAATATAGAATATATTAAATAGGTAAAAAGGAGAGAAACAGGGGGAATTAAGGTAATTTATCTTAAATGTAGAAAGTCACAATTCAAGATCAAGAGAGATATGGTTAAGTGTGATTAATAATGAATGACATTTGGATTGTATAAGGAATATATTGAATTATTTGTAAAATGTAAACAAGGAATGTTCCCTATTGTTTTTCTGGTATAAATAAATAAAATTTATAAAAAAAAAAAAAAAGCCAGTTTAAGACAAGATTTGTCTAAAACCGGCCATTTGGACTCCAATGGCCTGAAAATAAATTTTCGGTCAAAATGACTCTATTTTGGTCTCCAAGTGTCTAAAAAGCCTTTTATAGTCAAAATAACTGCATTTGGTCCCCAAAGGTCTGTAAAAAAATTTAGTCAAAATGAATGTATTTTTGTCTTTTAGAGCCTTAAAAAGCCGTTTTTAGACAAGATTTGTCTAAAACCGGCCATTTGGGCTCCAATGGCCTGAAAAAAATTTTTGGTCAAAATGACTCTATTTTGGTCTCCAGGTATCTAAAAAGCCCTTTTTAGTCAAAATAACTGCATTTGGTCACCAAAGGTCTGACAAACTTTTTTAGTCAAAATGACTGTATTTTTGTCTTTTAGAGCCTTAAAAAGCCGGTTTTAGACAAGATAACTGAATTTGGTCTCCACTGGTCTGAAATTTTTTTGTCAAAATGAATGTATTTAGTATTCTGTGGCTGAAGGTACATTGGGAATTCACAGGATACAGAAGTAAGTGTCGGCCATAAAAGTCCCCAGAAATTAGCCTGACAGCTAAGAACGTAGTATTTGGTGGCTGAAGGTACATTAGGCATTCACAGGGTACAGAGTGTTGGCCTGTATAGGCCCCAAAAATTAGCCCACATGGGTTTAACTGACAGCTAAGAACGAAGTATTCTGTGGCTGAAGGTAAGTGTCAGGTATACCCATGTGGGCTAATTTCTGGGGCCTTTTATGGCCGACACTTACTTCTGTATCCTAAAAATTGTATCAAGTGGTATTGGTGTTCCAATACACCAGACCCTAAATGAGCCCCACAGGGAACTGTGTATTCTGAGGAAACACCCAACCTGGGATTTTGTAGGCAGGAGTTACTTGGCATAAATAGATAAATAGAAGACCAATTTAAAATATAATGATTTTATTAATACATGTGTACAAAATTGTTAAAAAAGACACAGATGCAAAGGCATCAAAAGACAATCAATATAGAAAATATGTGATACATAAAATTATGAACCATATCCTAGAGTAGTGGGGTCACCCAGGTCCAACATGTTTCGCCGACTCTGCAGAGTCGCAGACCCTAATGTACCTTTAGCCACAGAATACTACGTTCTTAGCAGTCAGGTAAACCCATGTGAGCTAATTTTTGGGGCCTATAGAGGCCAACACTTACTTCTGTATACTGTGTGAATGCCTAATGTACCTCCAGCCATCAAATACTACATTCTTTGCTCTCAGTTAATGAAACAACTATGTACCTGCGCTGCTTGTGCCACAACACCTAAAAATTATGTATCAATGAATAAACTGTGCCGCGTGCAACCTTAAATATTATGCATATAAATCAAATAAATATCAATAATAAATATCTATTTTAAATAGTATATATATAAATATTCCATGTGAAAATTTATCATGTGCATCAAAAAATATTTTATAACTGCATATGTCAAAATTATGTAAAAAAAGTCCATAAATATTGTTAAAGTGAAAAGTCTCTGTGCTCATTCAAGTGCTTTGTGCTCCATAAATAAATGAATATGAAAGTGCCAGTGCTCAATCCAGGTGAGATAGTGCTCCCCTCTCGGTTTCCCACTCACCAGAAGCTGGATATAAAACCGCCTTAACAATGTTGTTATGAACTTGACCCCTCAATGGATCGTCAGCAGGAGCAGGGTACCGAACCAAAGTCGCTCACTCTCTATCCAGGTATATACTCTCACGGTTCATAAAAAGAAAGGGGCCATCATTGTGCAGTATATTTAACAATTTATTGTCACTCAAAACAAAATTACACTTACACTGTGCAGGGAAAAGTACAGCCTTGTGCAAACCCGCGGGACGCCAAGCTAATGGCCGTGCGTTCCACCCGCGTAACCGGAAGCCGGAAGTGGTTGCAGCCGGAAGTGACGTATTACGTATTCGGACGGCTTGACGCGTTTCGCTCCGCCAATCAGAGCGTTATCAAAAAGCCTTCCGAATACGTAATACGTCACTTCCGGCTGCAACCACTTCCGGCTTCCGGCTTCCGGTTACTCATTGATACATAATTTTTAGGTGTTGTGGCACAAGCAGCGCAGGTACATAGTTGTTTCATTGTTTGAAAGGTATTACCTTTTTTACCTGCAGCAGTTTATTTTGGTTTATTTTATTATTAACACCTGTTGATCCTAAGCGCAAACCCCTTACATTTGTATTGCTGTCAGTTAAACCCATGTGAGCTAATTTTTGGGGCCCATACAGGCCGACACTTACTTCTGTAAGTGTCGGCCATAAAAGTCCCCAAAAATTAGCCTGACAGCTAAGAACGTAGTATTTGGTGGCTGAAGGTACATTAGGCATTCACAGGGTACAGAAGTAAGTGTCGGCCTGTATGGGCCCCAAAAATTAGCTCACATGGGTTTAACTGACAGCAAAGAACGTAGTATTTGATGGCTAGAGGTACAATAGGCATTCACACAGTATACAGAAGTTAGTGTCGGCCTTTATAGGCCCCAAAAAATAGCTCACATGGGTTTGACTGACAGCAAAGAACGTAGTATTTGATGGCTAGAGGTACATTAGGCATTCACAGGATACAGAATTAAGTGTCGGCCTGTATAGTCCCCAAAAATTAGCCCATATGTGGGTTTTACTGACAGCTAAGAACGTAGTATTCTGTGGCTGAAGGTACATTAGGCATTCACACAGTATACAGAAGTAAGTGTCGGCCTGTATGGGCCCCAAAAATTAGCTCACATGGGTTTAACTGACAGCAAAGAACGTAGTATTTGATGGCTAGAGGTACAATAGGCATTCACACAGGATACAGAAGTAAGTGTCGGCCATAAAAGGCCCCAGAAATGAGCCCACATGGGTTTACCTGACACTCACCTTCAGCCACAGAATACTACATTCTTAGCTGTCAGTTAAACCCATGTGGGTTAATTTTTGGGGCCTATACAGGCCGACACTTTCTTCTGTACCCTGTGAATGCCTAATGTACCTTCAGCCACCAAATACTACGTTCTTAGCTGTCAGGCTAATTTTTGGGGACTTTTATGGCCGACACTTACTTCTGTATCCTGTGAAGGCCTTCAGCCACAGAATACTAAATACATTCATTTTGACAAAAGACTCTAAAAGACAAAAATACAGTCATTTTGACTAAAACATTTTGTCAGTCCTTTGGTGACCAAATGCAGTTATTTTGACTAAAAAAAGGCTTTTTAGACACTTGGAGACCAAAATAGAGTCATTTTGACCAAACAATTGTTTTCAGGCCTTTGGAGCCCACATGTCTAAAATCTTGTCTAAATCCAGCTTTTTAAGGCTCTAAAAGACAAAAATACAGTCATTTTGACTAAATTTTTTTCAGACCTTTGGTGACCAAATGCAGTTATTTTGACAAAAAAAGGCTTTTTATACACTTGGAGACCAAAGTAGAGTCATTTTGACTAAAAAAGAGGCTTTTTAGACACTTGAAAACCAAAATAGAGTCATTTTGACCAAAAAAATTTTTCAGGCCATTGGTTTACCAAATTTGCTCACATGGGTTTAACTGACAGCAAAGAACGTAGTAGAACCAGCGTTTAAAGACTCTAAAAAACAAAAATACAGTAATTTTGGCTAAAAAAATGTTCAGACCTTTGGTGACCAAAAGCAGTTATTTTGACTAAAAAAGGCTTTTTTTGACAATTGGAGACCAAAACAGAGTCATTTTGACCAAAAAAATTTTCAGGCCATTGGAGAACAAATGCAGTTACAGGCGTTTTAAGACTCTAAAAGACAAAAATACAGTCATTTTTACTACATTTTTTTAGACCTTTGGTGATCAAATACAGTTATTTTGACTAAAAAAAGGCTTTTTAGATACTTGAAAACTAAAATAGAGTCACTTTGACCCAAAAAAATTTTTTCAGGCTATTGGTTACCACATGTCTAAAAGCGGCTTTTTAAGACTCTAAAAGACGAAAATACAGTCAACCGAAAACGGATTTTAAGCCCAAACATACAGTAAAGTTTTCGGGTCCGTGTTCGGGTAACAAAAATCCAATTATTCGGTACGAACCCGAATAATACAGTCCGTGTTCGCTCAACACTAATTTAGACTAAAAAAGGTTTTTTAGACACTTGGAGACCAAAATAGAGTCATTTTGACCAAAAACATTTTTCAGGCCATCGGAGCCCAAATGGCCGGTTTTGTCTAAAATCGGCTTTTTAAGGCTCTAAAAGACAAAAATACATTCATTTTGACTAATTTTTTTTCAGACCTTTGGTGACCAAATGCAATTATTTTGACAAAAAAGGCTTTTTTAGACACTTGGAGACCAAAATAGAGTCATTTTGACCAAAAAAAATTTTCAGGCCATTGGAGCCAAATGTCTAAAATCTTGTCTAAAACCGGCTTTTTAACCACTTAAGCCCCGGAGGATTTGGCTGCTAAACGACCAGGGGGTATTTTGCGATTCGGCACTGCGTGACTTTAACGGACAATTGCACGGTCGTGCGACACTGTACCTAAACGAATTTGGCATCCTTTTTTTCCCACAAACAGAGCTTTCTTTTGGTGGTATTTGATCACCTGTGCGATTTTTTGATCATGCGCTATAAACAAAAAAAGAGCGTCAATTTTGCAAAAATGGCAATATTTTTCACATTTTTTTATACGAAATTCCCCCCCAAAAAAATGTAAAAATCAAATTTTTTTAACATTTTCGGCCAATTTGTTTTATGTTACCTATGTTTGGTAAAAAAATCGCAAAAAGCGTATTTTGATTGGTTTGCGCAAAAGTTATCGCGTTTACTAACAAAGGGAAAGATTTTTGTCATTTTTGTTGTTTTTTTTTTTAACGCGTAATGGCGGCGATCTGCGATTTTTTTTGCGGTACTGCGACATTGGGGCGGACAGATCGGACCCTTGACTGTCATTTTTTACACTTTTGGGGTTACCAGTGACATGTCTACAGTAATCAGTGCTATACATATGCACTGTTACTGTAAAAATACACTGGTAGTGAAGGGGTTAACTTTATTTGGGAGGGAGGAGCTGTGTGTGTCCCTAGGGGCGTGCTTTCTACTGTGATTGGCTGTGGCTTGAGCTGTAAGGATGTAGATCCGTTGATCAGTGTCTTTACACCGAGGAGAATGACAGGCAGCTTGTTTACACAAGCTGCCTGACTTTCTCCCTCTCCCACGCCGATCGCAGAGTGGCCTGCGGACACATTGGGGGGGGTCCGTGACCACGCGGGAGCGCGCCTCCGGGGGCGCGCGCTCGCTCCCCAGACCCTTACAAGCAAGCGGCGTAGACCTACGTCAGTTTGCCTGTGAGGGGCTGACCGCCGACGTAGATAGATAGATGCGGCGGTCGGCAAGTGGTTAAGGCTCTAAAAGACAAAAATATAGTCATTTGGACTAAATTGTCTTTTCAGACCTTTGGTGACCAAATGCAGTTATTTTGACTTAAAAAGGCTTTTTAGACACTTGGAGACCAAAATAGAGTCATTTTGACCAAAACTTTTTTTCAGGAAATTGGAGCCCAAATGGCCGGTTTTAGACAAATCTTGTCTAAAACCGGCTTTTTAAGGCTCTAAAAGACAAAAATACAGTCATTTTGACTAAAAAAAAATTCAGACCTTTAGTGACCAAATGCAGTTATCTTGTCTAAAACCGGCTTTTTAACCACTTGCCGACTGCCTAACGACGATTTACGTCGGCAGTCAGCCCCTCACAGGCAAAGTGATGTAGATCTACATCGCTAGCCTGTGAGGGTCTAGGGAGCGAGCGCGCGCCGCCAGAGGCGTGCTCTTGCGTGGTCACGGACCCCCCCCGCGCGTGTGACCGGCAAACCCGACGTCCGGCGGTCACTCTGCGATCGTCGGGGGAGAGGGAGAAAGTCAGGCGGCTAGTGTAAACAAGCCCCCTTTCATTCTCCCCTGTGTAGAAACTGTGATCACAAGGTTCTACTATGTAGGACCGTTGATCACTGTTTCTACAGCTCAACCCACAGCCAATCACAGTTAGAATCATGCCCCTAGGGACACACACAGCCCCTCCCTCTCAAATAAAGTTAACCCCTTCACTACCAGTGTCATTTTGCAGTAACAGTGCATATGTATAGCACTGATTACTGCAGTAATGTCACTGGTAACCCCAAAAGTGTAAAAAACTGTCAGTCAAGGGTCCGATCTGTCCGCCGCAATGTCGCAGTACCGCAAAAAAAATTGCAGATCGCCGCCATTACGCGTTAAAAAAAAACAACAAAAATGACAAAAATCTTTCCCTTTGTTAGTAAACGCGATAACTTTTGCGCAAACCAATCAAAATACGCTTTTTGCGATTTCATTTTACCAAACATAGGTAGCATAAAACAAATTGGCCGAAAATGTAATAAAAATTTAATTTTTACATTTTTTGGGGAATTTCATATAAAAAAATGTGAAAAATATTGTTATTATTGCAAAATTGACGCTCTTTTTTTGTTTATAGCGCATGATCAAAAAATCGCACAGGTGATCAAATACCTCAAATAGTCATTTTGACGAAAAAAAATTTCAGGCCTTTGGAGCACAAATGGCCGGTTTTAGACAAATCTTCTCTAAACCCAGCTTTTTAAGGCTCTAAAATCTTCCGGGGCTTAAGTGGTTAAGACTTTAAAAGACAAAAATACAGTAATTTTGACAAAAAAAAATTCAGACCTTTGGTGACCAAATGTAGTTATTTTGACTAAAATAGGCTTTTTAGACACTTGGAGACCAAAAAAGAGTCATTTTGACCCCAAAAAAATGTTCAGACCACTGGAGACAAAATGCAGTAATCTTGTCTAAAACTGGCTTTTTAAGACTCTAAAAGACAAAAATACAGTGATTTTGACTAAAACAATTTTCAGACCTTTTGTGACCAAATGCAGTTATTTTGACTAAAAAAGGCTTTTTAGACACTTGGAGACCAAAATAGAGCCATTTTGACTAAAAAAATGTTCAGGCCATTGGAGAGCAAAATCTTGTCTAAAACTGGCTTTTTAAGACTCTAAAAGACAAAAATACAGTGATTTTGACTAAAACAATTTTCAGACATTTGTTTTATGTTACCTATGTTTGGTAAAAAAAATCGCAAAAAGCGTATTTTGATTGGTTTGCGCAAAAGTTATCGCGTTTACTAACAAAGGGAAAGATTTTTGTCATTTTTGTTGTTTTTTTTTTAACGCGTAATGGCGGCGATCTGCGATTTTTTTGCGGTACTGCGACATTGGGGCGGACAGATCGGAACCCTTGACTGACATTTTTTACACTTTTGGGGTTACCAGTGACATGTCTACAGTAATCAGTGCTATACATATGCACTGTTACTGTAAAAATACACTGGTAGTGAAGGGGTTAACTTTATTTGGGAGGGAGGAGCTGTGTGTGTCCCTAGGGGCGTGCTTTCTACTGTGATTGGCTGTGGCTTGAGCTGTAAGGACACTGATCAACGGATCTACATAGTAGATCCGTGTGGTCAGTGTCTTTACACCGAGGAGAATGACAGGCAGCTTGTTTACACAAGCTGCCTGACTTTCTCCCTCTCCCACGCCGATCGCAGAGTGGCCGGCGGACACATCGGGGGGTCCGTGACCACGCGGGAGCGGGAGCGCGCCTCCGGGGGCGCGCGCTCGCTCCCCAGACCCTCACATGCAAGCGGCGTAGACCTATGTCAGTTTGCCTGTGAGGGGCTGACCGCCGACGTAGATAGATAGATGCGGCGGTCGGCAAGTGGTTAAGGCTCTAAAAGACAAAAATATAGTCATTTGGACTAAATTGTCTTTTCAGACCTTTGGTGACCAAATGCAGTTATTTTGACTTAAAAAGGCTTTTTAGACACTTGGAGACCAAAATAGAGTCATTTTGACCAAAACATTTTTTCAGGAAATTGGAGCCCAAATGGCCGGTTTTAGACAAATCTTGTCTAAAACCGGCTTTTTAAGGCTCTAAAAGACAAAAATACAGTCATTTTGACTAAAAAAAAATTCAGACCTTTAGTGACCAAATGCAGTTATCTTGTCTAAAACCGGCTTTTTAACCACTTGCCGACTGCCTAACGACGATTTACGTCGGCAGTCAGCCCCTCACAGGCAAAGTGATGTAGATCTACATCGCTAGCCTGTGAGGGTCTAGGGAGCGAGCGCGCGCCGCCAGAGGCGTGCTCTTGCGTGGTCACGGACCCCCCCCCCGCGCGTGTGACCGGCAAACCCGACGTCCGGCGGTCACTCTGCGATCGTCGGGGGAGAGGGAGAAAGTCAGGTGGCTAGTGTAAACAAGCCGCCTGTCATTCTCCCCTGTGTAGAAACTGTGATCACAAGGTTCTACTATGTAGGACCGTTGATCACTGTTTCTACAGCTCAACCCACAGCCAATCACAGTTAGAATCATGCCCCTAGGGACACACACAGCCCCTCCCTCTCAAATAAAGTTAACCCCTTCACTACCAGTGTCATTTTGCAGTAACAGTGCATATGTATAGCACTGATTACTGCAGTAATGTCACTGGTAACCCCAAAAGTGTAAAAAACTGTCAGTCAAGGGTCCGATCTGTCCGCCGCAATGTCGCAGTACCGCAAAACAAATTGCAGATCGCCGCCATTACGCGTTTAAAAAAAAACAACAAAAATGACAAAAATCTTTCCCTTTGTTAGTAAACGCGATAACTTTTGCGCAAACCAATCAAAATACGCTTTTTGCGATTTCTTTTTACCAAACATAGGTAGCATAAAACAAATTGGCCGAAAATGTAAAAAAAATTTAATTTTTACATTTTTTGGGGAATTTCATATAAAAAAATGTGAAAAATATTGTTATTATTGCAAAATTGACGCTCTTTTTTGTTTATAGCGCATTTTAGTTTTCAAGTGTCTAAAAAGCCTTTTTTTAGTCAAAATAACTGTATTTGATCACCAAAGGTCTAAAAAAATGTAGTCAAAATGACTGTATTTTTGTCTTTTAGAGTCTTAAAACGCCTGTTTTAGACAAGATAACTGCATTTGTTCTCCAATGGCCTGAAATTTTTTTTGGTCAAAATGACTTTGTTTTGGTCTCCAATTGTCAAAAAAAGCCTTTTTTAGTCAAAATAACTGCTTTTGGTCACCAAAGGTCTGAACATTTTTTTAGCCAAAATTACTGTATTTTTGTTTTTTAGAGTCTTAAAACTCCGGTTCTACTACGTTCTTTGCTGTCAGTTAAACCCATGTGAGCTAATTTGGTAAACCAATGGCCTGAAAAAATTTTTTGGTCAAAATGACTCTATTTTGGTTTTCAAGTGTCTAAAAAGCCTATTTTTTTAGTCAAAATGACTCTACTTTGGTCTCCAAGTGTATAAAAAGCCTTTTTTGTCAAAATAACTGCATTTGGTCACCAAAGGTCTGAAAAAATGTAGTCAAAATGATTGTATTTTTGTCTTTTAGAGTCTTAAAACGCCTGTTTTAGACAAGATAACTGCATTTGTTCTCCAATGGCCTGAAATTTTTTTTGGTCAAAATGACTCTGTTTTGGTCTCCAATTGTCAAAAAAAGCCTTTTTTAGTCAAAATAACTGCTTTTGGTCACCAAAGGTCTGAACATTTTTTTTAGCCAAAATTACTGTATTTTTGTTTTTTAGAGTCTTAAAACGCCGGTTCTACTACGTTCTTTGCTGTCAGTTAAACCCATGTGAGCTAATTTGGTAAACCAATGGCCTGAAAAAAAATTTTGGTCAAAATGACTCTATTTTGGTTTTCAAGTGTCTAAAAAGCCTATTTTTTAGTCAAAATGGCTCTATTTTGGTCTCCAAGTGTATAAAAAGCCTTTTTTTGTCAAAATAACTGCATTTGGTCACCAAAGGTCTGAAAAAAATTTAGTCAAAATGACTGTATTTTTGTCTTTTAGAGCCTTAAAAAGCTGGTTTTAGACAAGATTTTAGACGTGGGCTCCAAAGGCCTGAAAACAATTGTTTGGTCAAAATGACTCTATTTTGGTCTCCAAGTGTCTAAAAAGCCTTTTTTTAGTCAAAATAACTGCATTTGGTCACCAAAGGACTGACAAAATGTTTTAGTCAAAATGACTGTATTTTTGTCTTTTAGAGTCTTTTGTCAAAATGAATGTATTTAGTATTCTGTGGCTGAAGGCCTTCACAGGATACAGAAGTAAGTGTCGGCCATAAAAGTCCCCAAAAATTAGCCTGACAGCTAAGAACGTAGTATTTGGTGGCTGAAGGTACATTAGGCATTCACAGGGTACAGAAGAAAGTGTCGGCCTGTATAGGCCCCAAAAATTAACCCACATGGGTTTAACTGACAGCTAAGAATGTAGTATTCTGTGGCTGAAGGTGAGTGTCAGGTAAACCCATGTGGGCTCATTTCTGGGGCCTTTTATGGCCGACACTTACTTCTGTATCCTGTGAATGCCTAATGTACCTTTAGCCATCAAATACTACGTTCTTTCCTGTCAGTTAAACCCATGTGAGCTAATTTTTGGGGCCTATAAAGGCCGACACTAACTTCTGTATACTGTGTGAATGCCTAATGTACCTCTAGCCATCAAATACTACGTTCTTTGCTGTCAGTTAAACCCATGTGAGCTAATTTTTGGGGCCCATACAGGCCGACACTTAATTCTGTATCCTGTGAATGCCTAATGTACCTCTAGCCATCAAATACTACGTTCTTTGCTGTCAGTCAAACCCATGTGAGCTATTTTTTGGGGCCTATACATGCCGACACTTACTTCTGTATACTGTGTGAATGCCTAATGTACCTCTAGCCATCAAATACTACGTTCTTTGCTGTCAGTTAAATGTGAGCTATTTTTTGGGGCTATGCAGGCTGACCCTTACTTCTGTATACTGTGTGAATGCCTAATGTACCTCTAGCCATCAAATACACTACGTTCTTTGCTGTCAGTTAAACCCATGTGAGCTAATTTTTGGGGCCTATACAGGCCGACACTTACTTTTGTATACTGTGTGAATGCCTAATGTACCTCCAGCCATCAAATACACTACGTTCTTTGCTGTCAGTTAAACCCATGTGAGCTATTTTTTTGGGGCCTATACATGCCGACACTTACTTCTGTATACTGTGTGAATGCCTAATGTACCTCTAGCCATCAAATACTACGTTCTTTGCTGTCAGTTAAATGTGAGCTATTTTTTGGGGCTATGCAGGCTGACCCTTACTTCTGTATACTGTGTGAATGCCTAATGTACCTCTAGCCATCAAATACACTACGTTCTCTGCTGTCAGTTAAACCCATGTGAGCTAATTTTTGGGGCCTATACAGGCCGATACTTCTGTATACTGTGTGAATGCCTAATGTACCTCCAGCCACCAAATACTACGTTCTTAGTTGTCAGGTAAACCCATGTGGGCTAATTTTTGGGGCCTTTTACGGCCGACACTTACTTCTGTATCCCGTACAAGATTTTACCGGCCATTTGACTATATGGTCCAAATGACTATATTTTTGTCTTTTAGAGCCTTAAAAAGCTGGTTTTAGACAAGATTTTAGACATTTGGCTCCAATGGCCTGAAAAACATTATTTTGGTCAAAATGACTCTATTTTGGTCCCCAAGTGTCTAAAAAGCCTTTTTAAGTCAAAATAACTGCATTTGGTCACCAAAGGTCTGAAAAATTTTTTAATTCAAATTGACTGTATTTTTGTCTTTTAGAGCCTTAAAAAGCCGGTTTTAGACAAGATTTGTCTAAAACCGGCCATTTGGGCCCCAATGGCCTGAAAATTTTTTTTGGCCAAAATGACTCTATTTTGGTCTCCAGGTCAAAATAACTGCATTTGGTCACCAAAGGTCTGACAAACTTTTTTAGTCAAAATGACTTTATTTTTGTCTTTTAGAGTCTTAAAAAGCCGGTTTTAGACAAGGTAACTGCATTTGGTCTCCAATGGTTTGAAATGTTTTTTTGTCAAAATGAATGTATTTAGTATTCTGTGGCTGAAGGTACATTAGGCATTCACAGGATACAGAAAAAAGTGTCGGCCATAAAAGTCCCCAAAAATTAGCCTGACAGCTAAGAACGTAGAATTTGGTGGCTGAAGGTACATTAGGCATTCACAGGGTACAGAAGTAAGTGTCGGCCTGTATAGGCCCCAAAAATTAGCCCACATGAGTTTAAAAAAAGAACAAAGTATTCTGTGGCTGAAGGTAAGTGTCAGGTATACCCATGTGGGCTAATTTCTGGGGCCTTTTATGGCCGACACTTACTTCTGTATCCTGTGAATGCCTAATGTACCTTTAGCCACAGAATACTACGTTCTTAGCAGTCAGGTAAACCCATGTGAGCTATTTTTTGGGGCCTATAGAGGCCGACACTTACTTCTGTATACTGTGTGAATGCCTAATGTACCTTCAGCCATCAAATACTACGTACTTTGTTGTGAGTTAAACACATGTGAGCTATCTTTTGGGGCCTATACAGGCCGACACTTACTTCTGTATACTGTGAATGCCTGATGTACCTCCAGCCATCAAATACACTACGTTCTTTGGTATCAGTTAAACCCATGTGAGCTAATTTTTGGAGCCTATACAGGCCGACACTTCTGTCTACTGTTAATGATGAGTAGGTGATTACCTATAGCGCTTGCTACAAATTAATAAACCATCTAATAAAAATTCATGATTATAACAATATAAGTAAACCTGATAAAGAAAACAGAGAACCCCCGATGTGGAACAACTACAGGAACCGAGAACCATATTACCATCACCCGACCCGTGGAAATCGGGGTTGGAATCGCCCTTATTATGGGAGGGGATGGGGGGCAGGGGAGGACATTGGCAATCCCAACCCCCACCTCCCCAACAGGGCTACCAACCTTACTATCAGAGCCAACCCAGTTACCATCCCCCCACTCGCACAGAGCAAGAGGGGGCAAGAGGCGTAGAGGATGTAAAGGTGGCAGGGGCAAAAAGAAAAAGGGCCCAGTAAGTCTGGGAATTTTTAACTTGAGTGGGATTGAATTCTCAGAGAAAGAACTCGAAGTACTTGATATGGGACTAAAATACGCCCCTGACCAGCTTTTAGACCCTTTTAGCGTATATGTGGACATACAAAAATTTGTGAAAAAAATTAATATTAAAAAACATTTTTTAAACAAACCGGATTTTAGAGTTTTAAACAATGATAATAAGTACGTGAAAAGTGGACTGAAAAATAAATCTACGTTTAACCCCAAGTGTGGGAACAATCACTTTGTGGACACTTTTAAATCGCTTGTGGAACAAGATTTAAAATCTTTAAAGAAAAAATGGTATAAACCTAAAGAGAATATTAGGATGGGGATACGTGAATTAGAACAAAGAAAGAATGTAGTTATTCGCCCAGCGGACAAAGGGGGGGGGTATTGTGATCCTCAAGAAAGAGGATTATTATGAAGAACTTAATTGGCTGGTACATGATGAAGAAACTTACACAAAACTAAAAAGTAATCCTTTGACCAAATATAGAAACAAATGCAAAAAATACCTAAAAAGGGCACATAAAAGAGGAATAATCACGAATAAAGAATATCGCTACTTACTTCCCGAAGCCCCTAGATTACCTATTATCTACCAACACCCAAAGATCCACAAAAATTCTGAGAAGCCCCGGGTAGACCCATACTCAGTGGGATAGACTCCCTCTACTCACGCATAGGAGAATATCTGGACTTTTTTTAAACCTCTGGTCACACAATATCCAGCTCATTTAAGAGATAGCAAACATCAACTTGATAATTTCACATACATGGGAAGATGATATTATTCTAGCAACTATTGACGTAGAATCCTTGTATACGAACATTGAACAGAAAAATGCTTTATCAGCCATCAAGTGGTCTCTGGATGACCAATCGGATATGGAATTAGAACAAAAAGAATTCATTCTGAAACTTCTAAAGATGGCGATGAAAAGTAATTATTTTTGGCATCAGGGAGAGTATTACCGTCAACACAAAGGAGTTGCAATAGGAGCTCACCATGCTCCGAGTGTGTCCAATTTGTTTTTAAGTAAGTGGGAAAATGAGGAAGTTTTTGGAAAAAAACTAGATAAATTGGTGATGTATCGAAGGTATATAGATGACGTGTTTATCGTGTGGAGAGGCTCGGAAAAAACTTTAAAAGAGTACATTGAAGAAATGAATAATAACAACTATAAGATAAAATTTAGTGGCACATGGGACAGGAATGAAATACACTACCTTGACCTTACTGTATTTAAGGGAGGTAATGGACTATGCACTAAAACGCACTTTAAACCCACAGACAGGAATGGTTATATTCCCCCCCATAGTGGCCACCATCCTAACTGGATAAGAGGAATACCCAAGGGACAGATCATGCGTCTAAGGAGAAATTGTAGCAACCAACAGGATTTCGAATTACAAGCTGACATGATCATTAAAAGATTTCAAGAAAAGGGCTACAAAGAAGACATACTGCTAAAAGTAAGGGAAGATGTCAAAAACATGGATAGAAACATCCTCTTAAAAGACAAACCTAAGGATATGAAGGATTACTCATTAAATTTCATCACTCAATACAATGTAAGATACAAGGAAGTGGAGGATATCATAAAAAAAGCACTGGCACTTATTATTGAGGGACGAGAAATTAAAGAGATTATTCCAAATCACCCCAAGTTTATATATCGAAGAGGGCCGAACCTTAGGGATAAACTCATGAAAAATGTACCAGACCCCCGAAACGACTACCAGACCCGCGAAACGCAGGTTTTTACGCCTGCGGAAGATGTAAACCGTGTAGAACCGTAAAGACAAGGAAACATCAGATACTAGAATTCCAATCTAATGTGACCAAAAAGAAATATAACATAAAAAAACTGATTACGTGCAGAAGCATGCATGTGACTTACCTACTTACCTGCCCATGTGGGCTACAGTACGTAGGCCGTACCACTAGAGAACTCAGGGTACGGATAGGGGAGCATATCGCTAACATTAGAAAGGGATTTAGGAAGCACAGTGTATCCCTTCATTTCAGGTTAGTACACAATAGAGATCCTACCCTCCTATCTTTTCAGGGTATCGATAGAATTGAACCCAACTGGAGGGGAAAAAACATGCGAATCACAGTATCTCAAAAAGATTCCAGATGGATCTTTGAATTGTCTACCCTACAGCCAAGGGGTATGAACATTGACATGGATATCAACTGTTTCATCTCCAATCCTTAATAATCATCCTTGTCCGTAATAACTGCAATTTTAATTAAATTATTTATTTATTGTATAGGAGAAATATATATATAATCAAACCCCCGTTCATATAATATAAGATATTTTTATGCCCACACGTCACAAAAATTATTCACGTCTTATCATTGAATAGAATATCAGATAAAAACAATTTAATAGATATATAACTATTTTTTATCCTTTATTATAATAAATTATGTTTTTAGTATAGTAACAAATTAACTCATTTTCTATAAATTATATATGGCATTCCTATACAAATATACTTTTATTTATACTTGTATGTCCACACACACACAACCCATAAATCCACATATATTTATTTAATTGCAATTTTAATTAAATTATTAATAAAGATATTTTAATATATATAATGATCAAATGCACTTTATACATATTCCAGCATTATATTATTAACAGTAATTGTGTGTTTTTTTATATCTATATTGTCTACAGTTACGGTTTTTAACACTCATATAGAAACTACCAAGTATAATAGGCTAAATATTAAATGAAACTATATTCTTTAGATCTCAAAATGACTATATACAAAGTGAAACTAAGTGTTGATAGGAAGTAGTATGCGCATTCGTGTCCAATACATGGATGGGGACATGGGTGTGCGCCTATTTCCAGGTGAAATGTGGGGGGCGGAGTGTAGAGCAGCAGCTCCAATAGAAAAGGCCTGTGTAAGACGTGTGACTCCACCTCTGAAGACGTCTAGCCAATGACGAAACGCGTTAGTGGAACGCACGTCGTGACGTCATACGAGCTTAGTGAAACGCAAGTTGGAACTACCGCTCTCCACTCGCAGCTCACATGTATGACGGCGTTCTTTCGGTTTTTTACATTGTTTCTCACTGTTTTCTCACCGTATTTATTGGATTTTACTGGATTTTATTGAACTTTCCTGTTTTTACACCTGTTCTTATCACCCCATTGGGAATGTATTTTTTGGATTGACCAGGGCTGTGTGCATTAAATAAACCACTTAAACGATACTGCACTATCTGGAATTTTTCTTCTATACACCCCCTTTGATTGGAGGTGATTAACAGGAGGATTGCTACTGCAAGAAGGAGCAGGTCTGTTTGGAGGAAAGGCACCCGATTTGGAGGCTATCAGAGGGTTATTTAAGCACGATTGGTCCTAGTGTCATAAGGCATATAGGACCCACGAGTTCTGGTGAGTGTGAAATTTATCTACCTTTCACGGTGAAGGGATACCAGGGCAAGAGTGAAAGCACCTGCACTTTAAATACATATATATTTTTTTGGACATTTTTCATCAAGAAGTCACTATTATTTCTTTGCATTATCTAATGGACTGTTCACCTATAATTGTTTGTGCACATGAACTTTAAGGTTTTTTCTGAGAGTAATATATTTATTTTTTAATTTTTATACATATTCTATTTATTAAGCACTTTTTATTGTCACAACATACATATATATTCTTTATCAGGTTTAATTATATTGTTATAATCATGAATTTTTATTAGATGGTTTATTAATTTGTAGCAAGCGCTATAGGTAATCACCTACTCACTGATTACTTTATTCACCAATGAGCACTAGCACTTTACTATAGCAGCTGCGAATCAATTTATATTTTTACACTTTATATTTATATATTTATTTAGGCCCTATACATCCACTGGTCTCCTCGCGTGGCGCGTGTAATATACTTTGTATATTTTTACCCACATGTCTACTGTGAATGCCTAATTTATCTCCAGCCATCAAATACACTATGTTCTTTGCTGTCAGCTAATTTTTGGGGCCTATACAGGCTGACACTTACTTCTGTATCCTGTGAATGCCTAATGTACCTTCAGCCACAGAATACTACGTTCTTAGCTGTCAGTTAAACCCATGCCTAATGTACCTTCAGCCACAGAATACTACGTTCTTAGCTGTCAGTTGAACCCATGTGGGCTAATTTTTGGGGACTATACAGGCCAACACTTACTTCAGTATCCTGTGAATGCCTAATGTACCTTCAGCCTCCAAATACTACATACTTAACTGTCAGGTAAACCCATGTGAGCTAATTTTTGGGGCCTATACATGCCGACACTTACTACTGTATACTGTGTGAATGCCTAGTGTACCTCTAGCCATCAAACACTACGTTCTTTGCTGTCAGTTAAACCCATGTGAGCTAATTTTTGGGGCCTATACAGGCCGACACTTACTTCTGTATCCTGTGAATGCCTAATGTACCTCCAGCCATCAAATACTACGTTCTTTGCTGTCAGTTAAACCCATGTGAGCTAATTTTTGGGGCCTATACAGGCCAACACTTACTTCTGTATACTGTGTGAATGCCTAATGTACCTTCAGTCACAGAATACTACGTTCTTAGCTGTCAGTAAAACTCATGTGGGCTAATTTTTGGGGACTATACAGACCGACACTTACTTCTGTATCCTGTGAATGCCTAATGTACCTTCAGCCACCAAATACTACATTATTAACTGTCAGGTAAACCCATGTGAGCTAATTTTTGGGGCCTATACATGCCGACACTTACTTCTTTATACTGTGTGAATGCCTAATGTACCTCTAGCCATCAAATACTATGTTCTTTGCTGTCAGTTAAACCCATGTGAGCTATTTTTGGGGCCTATACAGGCCGAAACTTACTTCTGTATACTGTGTGAATGCCTAATGTACCTCCAGCCATCAAATACACTACGTTCTTTGCTGTCAGTTAAACCCATGTGAGCTAATTTTTGGGGCCTATACAGGCCGATACTTCTGTATACTGTGTGAATGCCTAATGTACCTCCAGCCACCAAATACTACGTTCTTAGTTGTCAGGTAAACTGATGTGGGCTAATTTTTGGGGCCTATACCGGCCGATACTTACTTCTGTATACTGTGTGAATGCCTAATGTACCTCCAGCCACCAAATACTACGTTCTTAGTTGTCAGGTAAACTGATGTGGGCTAATTTTTGGGGCCTTTTTTGGCCGACACTTACTTCTTTATCCTGTGAATGCCTAATGTACCTTCAGCCACAGAATACTACGTTCTTAGCTGTCAGGTAAACCCATTTGGGCTAATTTTTGGGGCCTTTTATGGCCGACACTTACTTCTTTATCCTGTAAATGCCTTTCTTTTTGTTTCTCCTGAGGTGCCATCTTGCCATGGCCAAGTTAAAAAGGGTCGTTCAGGGTGATGTGGCCTACGGCCACATCACCCTGAACGTGCCCGATCTCGTCTGATCTCAGAAGCTAAGCAGGGTCGGTCCTGGTTATCACCTGGAAATACTAAGTGCTGTAGGCTTTTGGCTTTTCCTTTATTCGTTGGCTTTCTTTTTGTTTCTCCTGAGGTGCCATCTTGCCATGTCCAAATTCAAAGGGGTCGAGGGTGGCAGTGGTGATCACCTACTGCCACATCACCCTGAACACACCCGATCTCTGGAAGCTAAGCAGGGTCGGGCCTGGTTAGTACCTGGATGGGAGACCGCCTGTGTAGCGGAGGAGTAGTTTAATCTACATTGGCTCCCCTGGTAGACAGAAAAACAAGTAATAATCCAACTAGGCAGGTACAGCATGCAACAATCCAGGTAGTGTTATACAATCCTTCCCTCCCAAGAACTAGACGACACATAGGCTGGGAGTCAACTGAGAATGCCTTATTTATTGAAAACACAAGAGATCTACACTCTGCCAAAAGCCCCTCCCTCTTCAAGTCATACCACACAAACACACATCCCATAATATGCTTACAAGGCAGACAGGAACAATAGGGCAATGGAATGCAGATATTCACAATAACAAACCCCACCCCACTAGCACTGCTGCCATATTCTAGCAATCTGCAATATATCTATATATATTTCCTCAGGGACACTGTTCAGTAATATTATGGTCATTCTTTCAACACAAGCTACACTTTCAGTGTCCATTCTGCTTCAGCCTGGGAATAACAGGTGCTGTAGGCTTTTGGCTTTTCCTTTATTCGTTGGCTTTCTTTTTGTTTCTCCTGAGGTGCCATCTTGCCATGGCCAAGTTCAAAGGGGTCGAGGGAGGCAGATGTGGTTGCCTACGGCCACATCACCCTGAACGCCACCGATCTCATAAGCTAAGCAGGGTTCGGCCTGGTTAGTACCTGGATGGGAGACCGCCTGGGAATACCAGATGCTGTTGGCTTTTCCTTTATTCCTTGGCTTTCTTTTTGTTTCTCCTGAGGTGCCATCTTGCCATGGCCAAGTTCAAAGGGGTCGAGGGTGGCCGTGGTGATCGCCTACGGCCACATCACCCTGAACACGCCCGATCTCGTCTGATCTCAGAAGCTAAGTAGGGTCGGGCCTGGTTAGTACCTGAATGGGAGACCGCCTGGGAATACCAAGTGCTGTAGGCTTTTGGCTTTTCCTTTATTCATTGGCTTTCTTTTTGTTTCTCCTGAGGTGCCATCTTACCATGGCCAAGTTCAAAGAGGCTAAGGGTGGCGGTGGCGGTGGCGGTGGCAGTGGCAGTGGTGATCGGCTATGGCCACATCACCCTGAACACGCCTGATCTCGTCTGATCTTAGAAGCTAAGCAGTTTCGGGCCTTGTTAGTACCTGCATGGGAGACCGCCTGAGAATACTAGGTGCTGTAGGCCTTTTGCTTTTCCTTTATTCGTTGGCTTACTTTTTGTTTATCCTGAGGTGCCATCTTGCCATGGCCAAGTTCAAAGGCATCAAGGGTGGCAGAGGTGATTGCCTATGGCCACATCACCCTGAACACACCCGATCTCGTCTGATCTCAGAAGCTAAGCAGGGTCATGCCTGGTTAGTACCTGGGTGGGAGACCGCCTGGGAATACCAGGTGCTGTTGGCTTTTGGCATTTCCTTTATTCGTTGGCTCTCTTTTTGTTTCTCCTGAGGTGCCATCTTGCAATGGCCAAGTTCAACGGGGTCGAGGGTGGTAGTGGTGATCACCTACAGCTACATCACCCTGAACATGCCCGATCTCGTCTGATCTCGGAAGCTAAGCATTGTCGTGCCTGGTTAGTACCTGGATGGGAGACTGCCTGAGAATACCAGGTGCTTGAGGCTTTTGGCTTTTCCTTTATTCGTTGGCTTTCTTTTTGTTTCTCTTGAGGTACCATCTTGCCATAGCCAAGTTCAAAGGGGTCGAGGGTGGCAGTGGTGGCAGTGGTGGCAGTGGTGACAGTGGTGACAGTGGTGACAGTGGTGACAGTGGTGACAGTGGTGATCACCTATGGCCACATCACCCTGAACGCGACCGATCTTGTCTGATCTCGGAAGCTAAGTAGGGTTGGGCCTGGTTAGTACCTGGATGGGAGACCGCCTGGGAATACCAGGTGCTCTAGGCTTTTCCTTTATTTGTTGGCTTTCTTTTTGTTTCTCCTGAGGTGCTATCTTGCCATGGCCAAGTTCAAAGGGGTTGAGGGTGGCAGTTCTGATCGCCTATGGCCACATCACCCTGAAACTGCCCAATCTCTCCTGATCTCGGAAGATGAGCAGCGTCAGGCCTGGTTAGTACCTGGATGGGAGACCGCCTGGGAATACCAGGTGCTGTAGGCTTTTTGTTTTTTTTTTGTACATCCGCCGAAAAGTCTGGGTAGAAGGACACTCTGGCTCCATTATATCTGATATCAGCTTTTTCACGAGCAAGGCGGAGCACCTTCTCCCTGTCCCTGTAGTGTAAGATCTTGGCGAGCATAGGCCTGGGAGCATTACCAGGTAGCGCCCTAGTGGGAACACGGTGTGCACGTTCCACCGCGTACAGAGAATGACTCACGCCCGAAGATCTCGCAGAGCCATTTTTCTACAAAGTCCATGGGGTCCCTGCCCTCCACCTTCTCCGGGAGCCCCACTATACGAACATTATTTCTGCGCAGGCGGTTCTCAATATCGTCCGTCTTGTTCTTGTTGGCCTGGGCTTGCCTGGCCGTTTCCCTGGATTCCGTAATTAATGTGGGTATCTGGTCTTCCAAGTCGCAGATGCGACTTTCAACAGCTGTGGTGCGTTCCCGCATTTTTTGTAAATCCTGGCGCAAAAGGGCCACTTCCTCCGTGAGACCCCCCAGTCTGTCCTTGACAGTGTTCACGGAAGCGGTGCATCTCTGTACAGCCAGGAGAATGTGTCCTAAGGTGGGCTGAGTCCCCTCCAGCATGCCCCCCTCCAGCTCAGCGCCACACTCGGGATGTTCAGGTGGTTCCAAAGCCCCCAGGCCCTGCTGAAAGTCCCCGAGGGCCTGTGCTTCTGTCGGGGACGCAGACTCCACATCACTGGGGCCCGGGATGTCACACAGCTTTTTTGCATACTGCAGGATGTCACCATCACTGTCCTTTCCCCCCGTGCGCGCTGTTTTGGGCTTTGTACCTACGTCTTTCTGCCTGTCAGGGCCCTGGGATGAGTGCTGCGGAGTTCCCACGCCGGCACCATCCTGACTGGCCGAGCCAGGGACAGGGCCATCCTTCAGTTTGCTCCCACGGGTCATAGCAGCACCCAATCGGGACATGTATGGTATAAACAGGGAGGGCCCAAAATAAGGATAAGTCTAGGGTGAATAGCGGGCAAAGGATGGGGTACAGCCGCTTACCAGGTCCACGTCCGCTGAGGCTCCGCCGCGATCGGCCGCCCGCTGCAGGAAAGGCCGAGGCTTTGGCCTGTAACTAGGCCCCGATCCGGATCTCCGTTCTTCGCGGTCCCCCGCAAAAACTATCGTCAGGATTGCGTGGCAGGCAGGTAGGAGAGCCTCAGGGAGGCGAGCTGGGGCCCGATGTTGTGAGGCAGAGGCAGGATGGCGGTCCGGCGGAGCGGAGCGAAGCTGCGATCGGCCGCCCGCCGCAGGAAAGGCCGCGGCTTCGGCCTGTAACTAGGCCCCGATCCGAATCTCCGTTTTTCGCGGTCCCCCGCAAAAACTACAGGCAGGATCGTGCGGCAGGCAGGGAAGAGAGCCCCCGGGAGGCGAGCTGGTGCCCGATGGCGTGAGGCAGAGGCAGGATGGCAAGGGATGGTGGTCCGGCGGAGCGGAGCTCTCGCCTAGGTCCAGGACTGCAGGTAAGCAGGAGCAAGAGGCAGCTGAAGGCTCAGAGGGATCCCCTGAGAAAGATCAGACCACAAATTAAGGGAATCCGGCCGGGCAAAGGATAATATTAAAGGATTAATGTCGGGAGCTCCGTGAGCTATGTCTTCTCACATGCCCGGTCGGCCACGCCCCCGCTGTAGGCTTTTTACTTTTCCTTTATTCTTTGGCTTTCTTTTTGTTTCTCCTTAGGTGCCATCTTGCCATGGCCAAGTTCAAAGGGGTCGAGGGTGGAAGTAGTGATCGCCTATGGCCACATCACCCAGAACACGCCCGATCTCATCTGATCTCGGAAGATATACAGGGTCGGGCCTGGTTAGTACCTGGATGGGAGACCACCTGGGAATACCAGGTGCTGTAGGCTTTTGGCTTTTCCTTTATTTGTTTTCTTTCTTTTTGTTTCTCCTGAGGTGCCATCTTGCCATGGCCAAGTTCAAAGGGGTCGAGGGTGGCAGTGGTGATCGCCTACGGCCACATCACCCTGAACGTGTCTGATCTTGGAAGCTAAGCAGGGTCGGGCCTGGTTAGTACCTGGATGGGAGACCGCCTGGGAATGCCAGGTGTGGAAGGCTTTTGGCTTTTCCTTTATTCATTGGCTTTCTTTTTGTTTCTCCTGAAGTGCCATCTTGCCACGGCCGAGTTCAAAGGGGTCGAGGGTGGCAGTTGTGATCACTTACGGCCACATCACCCTGAACGCGCCCGATCTCTTCTGATCTTGGAAGGTAAGCAGGGTCGGGCCTGGTTAGTACATGGATGGGAGACCGCCTGGGAATACCAGGTGCCGTAGGCTTTTGACTTTTCCTTTATTCGTTGGCTTTCTTTTTGTTTCTCCTGAGGTGCCATCTTGCCATGGCCAAGTTCAAAGGGGTCGAGGGTGGCAGTAGTGATCGCCTATGGCCACATCACCCAGAACACGCCCGATCTCATCTGATCTCGGAAGATATAAAGGGTCGGGCCTGGTTAGTACCGGGATGGGAGACCACCTGGGAATACCAGGTGCTGTAGGCTTTTGGCTTTTCTTTTATTTGTTTTCTTTCTTTTTGTTTCTCCTGAGGTGCCATCTTGCCATGGCCAAGTTCAAAGGGGTCGAGGGTGGCAGTGGTGATCGCCTACGGCCACATCACCCTGAACGCATCTGATCTCGGAAGCTAAGCAGGGTTGAGCCTGGTTAGTACCTGGATGGGAGACCGCCTGGGAATGCCAGGTGTGGAAGGCTTTTGGCTTTTCCTTTATTCGTTGGCTTTCTTTTTGTTTCTCCTGAAGTGCCATCTTGCCACGGCCGAGATCAAAGGGGTCGAGGGTGGCAGTTGTGATCACCTACGGCCACATCACCCTGAACGCGCCCGATCTCATCTGATCTTGGAAGGTAAGCCGGGTCGGGCCTGGTTAGTACATGGATGGGAGACCGCCTGGGAATACCAGGTGCCGTAGGCTTTTGACTTTTCCTTTATTCTTTGGCTTTCTTTTTGTTTCTCCTGAGGTGCCATCTTGCCATGGCCAAGTTCAAAGGGGTCGAGGGTGTTAGTGATGATCGCCAATGGCCACATCACCCTGAACGTGCCCGATCTCATCTGATTTTGGAAGCTAAGCAGGGTCGGGCCTGGTTAGTACCTGGATGGGAGAGCGCCTGGGAATACCAGGTGCTGTAGGATTTTGGCTTTTCCTTTATTCGTTGGCTTTCTTTTTGTTTCTCCTGAGGTGCCATCTTGCCATTGCCAAGTTCAAAGGGGTCGAGGGTGGCAGTGGTGATTGCCTATGGCCACATCATCCTGAACGCGCCCGATCTCGTCTGATCTCGGAAGCTAAGCAGGGTCGGGCCTGGTTAGTACCTGGATGCGAGACCGCCTGGGAATACCAGGTATTGTAGGCTTTTGGCTTTTCCTTTATTCGTTGGCTTTCTTTTTGTTTCTCCTGAGGTGCCATCTTGCCATGGCCAAGTTCAAAGGGGTCGAGGGTGGCAGTGGTGATCACCTATGGCCACATCACCCTGAACGCGCCCGATCTCGTCTGATCTCGGAAGCTAAGCAGGGTGGCGCCTGGTTAGTACCTGGTTGGGATTCCGCCTGGGAATACCAGGTGCTGTAGGCTTTTGGCTTTTCCTTTATTCGTTGGCTTTCTTTTTGTTTTTCCTTAGGTGCCATCTTGCCATGGCCAAGTTCAAAGGGGTTGAGGGTGGCAGTGGTGATTGCCTACGGCCACATCACCCTGAACGCTCCCAATCTCGGAAGCTAAGCAGGGTCGGGCCTGGTTAGTACCTGGATGTGAGACCACCTTTGAATACCAGGTGCTGTGGGCTTTTGCTTTGCCTTTATTCATTGGCTTTCTTTTTGTTTCTCCTCAGGTGCAATCTTGCTATGGCCAAGTTCAAAGGGGTCGAGGATGGCAGTGGTGATTGCCTATGGCCACATCACCCTGAACATGTCTGATCTCGGAAGCTGGAGGTACATTAGGCATTCACAATATACAGAAGTAAGTGTCAGCCTGTATAGTCCCCAAAAATTAGCTCACATGGGTTTAACTGACAGCAAAGAATGTAGTATTTGATGGCTAGAGGTACATTAGGCATTCACACAGTATACAGAAGTAAGTGTCGGCATGTATAGGCCCCAAAAATTAGCTCACATGGGTTTACCTGACAGCAAAGTACGTAGTATTTGATGGCTGAAGGTACATTAGGCATTCACACAGTATACAGAAGTAAGTGTCGGCCTCTATAGGCCCCAAAAATTAGCTCACATGGGTTTACCTGAGTGCTAAGAACGTAGTATTCTGTGGCTAAAGGTACATTAGGCATTCACAGGATACAGAAGTAAGTGTCGGCCATAAAAGGCCCCGGAAATTAGCCCACATGGGTATACCTGACACTTACCTTCAGCCCCAACATACTTCGTTCTTAGCTGTCAGTTAAACCCATGTGGGCTAATTTCTGGGGCCTATACAGGCCGACACTTACTTCTGCACCCTGTGAATGCCTAATGTACCTTCAGCCACCAAATACTACGTTCTTAGCTGTCAGGCTAATTTATGGGGACTTTTATGGCCGACACTTTTTTCTGTACCCTGTGAATGCCTAATGTACCTTCAGCCACAGAATACTAAATACATTCATTTTGACAAAAAAATTCAGACCATTGGAGACCAAATGCAGTTATCTTGTCTAAAACCGGCTTTTTAAGGCTCTAAAAGACAAAAATATATTCATTTTGACTAATTTTTTTTTCAGACCTTTAGTGACTAGTGTTGAGCGAACACGGACTGTATTATTCGTGTTCGTACCGAATAATTGGATTTTTTGTACCCGAACACGGACACGGACACTTTACTGTATGTTCGGGTAAAAATCCGTGTTCGGTCGTTTTATTTCCGGGTTTTGCATGCTTTGGCGCTCTTTTCATGGCGGGCTTTCAACAGCCAATCAACAATCGTTTAACTGGTGTGCCTTAAGCCATCCCAGCCATGCCTGCAAATGTCTCAGTAGCTGTGATTGGCCGTCTGAAGCATGTGACCAAGTCTTTATAAGTTCGAGGCAGCCGCAGCGGCGTCATTATGCTGCTTAGATTCAGGGACAGAGCACACATCAACGTGCTGGCTGCTGATTAGGGAAAGATAGGCAGGAAAAAACCATTTGTGTCCGGATAGAATTGAGGGACAGGTCGGAGTGTTTAGGCAGGGCGAGTTGTAGGCATTTTAGGGATAGAGTCTGCTGAATTATATAGGGTCAGTGTCTTCTACAAACTACAATCGATATTGCTGTGTGGGGGGTGGGGTCTGCACTCAATCCTGATCTACGATCTCTTCTCAATCCTGTTAGGGACAGAGTCTGCTGAATTTTAGGGAAACTGTGTTCTACAAACTACAATCGATATTGCTGTGTGGTGTGGGATTGGAGATAGGCAGGTGTCAGTGATCCACATCCATTTTTCTGTGTGTGAGCTGCAGTGAACACAATCTTTTTGGGCTGCAGTGAACACAATCTTTTTGGGCTGCAGTGAACACAATCTTTTTGGGCTGCAGTGAACACAATCTTTTTGGGCTGCAGTGAACACAATCTTTTTGGGGTGCAGTGAACAAAATCTTTTTGGGGTGCAGTGAACACAATCCTTTTTGGTGTGCAGTGAACACAATCTTTGTGGGGTGCAGTGAACAAAATCCTTTGTGGGGTGCAGTGAACACAATCTTTTTGGGGTGCAGTGAACAAAATCCTTTTTGGGGTGCAGTGAACAACATCCTTTTTGGGGTGCAGTGAACACAATCTTTTTGGGGTGCAGTGAACAAAATCCTTTGTGGGGTGCAGTGAACACAATCTTTTTGGGGTGCAGTGAACACAATCTTTTTGGGGTGGAGTGAACAACATCCTTTTTGGGGTGCAGTGAACAAAATCCTTTTTGGGGTGCAGTGAACAAAATCATTTTTGGGGTGCAGTGAACACAATCTTTTTGGGGTGCAGTGAACACAATCTTTGTGGGGTGCAGTGAACACAATCTTTTTGGGGTGGAGTGAACAACATCCTTTTTGGGGTGCAGTGAACAACATCCTTTTTGGGGTGCAGTGAACACAATCTTTTTGGGGTGCAGTGAACACAATCTTTGTGGGGTACAGTGAACAGAATCTTTGTGGGGTGCAGTGAACACAATCTTTGGGGGGTACAGTGAACACAATCTTTGTGAGGTGCAGTGAACACAATCTTTGTGGGGTGCAGTGAACACAATCATTGTGGGGTGCAGTGAACTCAATCTTTGTGGGGTACAGTGAACACAATCTCATACTGAAGGTTTGAGGGTGCTGCCTGTTCCATACTCCCCCTACTCCTCATCTAGCCTTTTAGGGGTACAAACAATAGTAATTGGGGCCTAGTGTGGTTGTGTACGTGTGATATACATACACTTTTTTGGGATCATATTTTCTATTCCGCTATTTAATCAAAAACCTTTGGGGATCAGTTAAATTGGGGGATAGTCTGTGTTGGTATGTGTGAGAGAGATCCACCTTTCCAAGTTGTTGAGGTTCATCTCATACTTCTGAAGGTTTGAGGGTGCTGCCTGTTCCATACTCCCCCTACTCCTAGCCTTTTAGGGGTACAAACAATAGTAATTGGGGCCTAGTGTGGTTGTGTACGTGTGATATACATACACTTTTTTGGGATCATATTTTCTATTCCGCTATTTAATCAAAAACCTCTGGGGATCAGTTAAATTGGGGGATAGTCTGTGTTGGTACGTGTGAGAGAGATCCACCTTTCCAAGTTGTTGGGGTTCATCTCATACTTCTGAAGGTTTGAGGGTGCTGCCTGTTCCATACTCCCCCTACTCCTAGCCTTTTAGGGGTACAAACAATAGTAATTGGGGCCTAGTGTGGTTGTGTACGTGTGATATACATACACTTTTTTGGGATCATATTTTCTATTCCGCTATTTAATCAAAAACCTTTGGGGATCAGTTAAATTGGGGGATAGTCTGTGTTGGTACGTGTGAGAGAGATCCACCTTTCCAAGTTGTTGGGGTTCATCTCATACTTCTGAAGGTTTGAGGGTGCTGCCTGTTCCATACTCCCCCTACTCCTAGCCTTTTAGGGGTACAAACAATAGTAATTGGGGCCTAGTGTGGTTGTGTACGTGTGATATACATACACTTTTTTGGGATCATATTTTCTATTCCGCTATTTAATCAAAAACCTTTGGGGATCAGTTAAATTGGGGGATAGTCTGTGTTGGTACGTGTGAGAGAGATCCACCTTTCCAAGTTGTTGAGGTTCATCTCATACTTCTGAAGGTTTGAGGGTGCTGCCTGTTCCATACTCCCCCTACTCCTAGCCTTTTAGGGGTACAAACAATAGTAATTGGGGCCTAGTGTGGTTGTGTACGTGTGATATACATACACTTTTTTGGGATCATATTTTCTATTCCGCTATTTAATCAAAAACCTCTGGGGATCAGTTAAATTGGGGGATAGTCTGTGTTGGTACGTGTGAGAGAGATCCACCTTTCCAAGTTGTTGGGGTTCATCTCATACTTCTGAAGGTTTGAGGGTGCTGCCTGTTCCATACTCCCCCTACTCCTAGCCTTTTAGGGGTACAAACAATAGTAATTGGGGCCTAGTGTGGTTGTGTACGTGTGATATACATACACTTTTTTGGGATCATATTTTCTATTCCGCTATTTAATCAAAAACCTTTGGGGATCAGTTAAATTGGGGGATAGTCTGTGTTGGTACGTGTGAGAGAGATCCACCTTTCCAAGTTGTTGGGGTTCATCTCATACTTCTGAAGGTTTGAGGGTGCTGCCTGTTCCATACTCCCCCTACTCCTCATCTAGCCTTTTAGGGGTACAAACAATAGTAATTGGGGCCTAGTGTGGTTGTGTACGTGTGATATACATACACTTTTTTTGGATCATATTTTCTATTCCGCTATTTAATCAAAAACCTTTGGGGATCAGTTAAATTGGGGGATAGTCTGTGTTGGTACGTGTGAGAGAGATCCACCTTTCCAAGTTGTTGGGGTTCATCTCATACTTCTGAAGGTTTGAGGGTGCTGCCTGTTCCATACTCCCCCTACTCCTCATCTAGCCTTTTAGGGGTACAAACAATAGTAATTGGGGCCCAGTGTGGTTGTGTACGTGTGATATACATACACTTTTTTGGGATCATATTTTCTATTCCGCTATTTAATCAAAAACCTTTGGGGATCAGTTAAATTGGGGGATAGTCTGTGTCGGTACGTGTGAGAGATCCACCTTTCCAAGTTGTTGGGGTTCATCTCATACTTCTGAAGGTTTGAGGGTGCTGCCTGTTCCATACCCCCCCTACTCCTCATCTAGCCTTTTAGGGGTACAAACAATAGTAATTGGGGCCTAGTGTGGTTGTGTACGTGCGAGATACATACACTTTTTTTGATCATATTTCCTACTCCGCTATTCAATAAAAACCTTTGAGGATCAATTGAATTGCGGGATAGTCTGTGTCGGTACGTGTGAGAGAGATCCACCTTTCCAAGTTGTTGGGGTTCATCTCATACTTCTGAAGGTTTGAGGGAGCTGCCTGTTCCATACTCCCCCTACTCCTCATCTAGCCTTTTAGGGGTACAAACAATAGTAATTGGGGCCCAGTGTGGTTGTGTACGTGTGATATACATACACTTTTTTTGGATCATATTTTCTATTCCGCTATTTAATTTAACTGGGCCTCCATGCGAGACCTGTGTGCCTTGTTGCGCTGTTTTGAGTACTCCACCAACATGGCCAGTGGCAATGACGCCGTTCTCAGCTTAACTATCCCACTTCCATGCCTCCTTGAAAAAACAATTCGGGCGATGATGGAAGAGGATGTGGCACAGGATGAGGAGGAGGAGGAGGATGAAGAGGTAACATTTCCAAGGCTTTCAGGGCAGTCATTCGCAAGGGGCTCCGAGGGTGGGTTCCTGCACACGCAAACGCCAGGGACGCAATTGTCCAGCAGGGGCACAGTTCTGGAGGATGAGGAGGATGAGGAGGAGGAGGAGCTGGAGGAGGAGATGGAACCATGTTCACAGCAGGGTGGCACCCAGGCCAGCTCATGGCCATCACTGGTGCGTGGCTGGGGGGATACAGAGGACACGGACGATACACCTCCCACAGAGGACAGCCTTTCGTTGCCTCTGGGCAGCCTGGCACACATGAGCGATTACATGCTGCAGTGTCTCCACAACGACCGCCGAGTTGCCCACATTCTAACTTGTGCTGATTACTGGGTGGCCACGCTGCTGGATCCCCGTTACAAGGACAACGTACCGTCCTTAATTCACTCACTGGAGCGCGATCGCAAGATGCGCGAGTACAAGCGCACGCTGGTAGACGCCATGCTGCTGGCATTCCCATCTGACAGCGGGGCCACAGTGGAAGCACAAGGCAGAGGAGGAGGAGGAGGAGGTCGCCAACGCAACCAGGGCACCGCCAGCACCTCAGAAGGCAGGGTTAGCATGGCCGAAATGTGGAAAAGCTTTGTCAGCACGCCACAACAAACAGCAGCACCAGCAGCTCAGATGGAACGTCTTAGCAGGAGGCAGCATTTTACCAACATGGTGGAGCAGTATGTGTGCACACGCCTACATGTAGTGAATGACGGGTCTGCCCCCTTCAACTTCTGGGTCTCCAAATTGGGCACATGGCTTGAGCTTGCCCTTTACGCCTTGGAGGTGCTGGCGTGCCCTGCAGCCAGTGTATTATCTGAACGGGTATTTAGCACGGCTGGGGGCGTTATAACAGACAAGCGCAGCCGCCTGTCCAGAGACAATGTGGACAAGCTCACGTTCATTAAAATGAACCAGGCATGGATCCCACGGGACTTTTCCGTACCTTATGCAGAATAGCAATGGATACCGACCTTACCCACCCATTGTTCCATTTTTGCTCTTTCTCACTCTTTTGGGGTGTACCCTCATTTAAAATTTTTGAAAAGAAGCAGTGTTGGCTACCTCGTCCTCCTCCTCAGGGCCAGATTAATGTAGGGGCTATTGGAGCTGCAGCTCCAGGCCCCTACCTTTTATATAGGCCCCGGGTTGGCCATATTCACTGTTACCGCTCTTCTGTCACTTGTAAACACAGAAGTCTGGCTTCTATGCTCGCTTCCCCAGGCAGCACCCTCAGAACCTCCCCACACAGCGTGAAGGCCGGACAAGGAGGGACAGTTGGCGATGCATGGATGTGTTTATGGGCTTCAGAGACAGCATCCCATGTTGAATTAGGCATGCATGGCTGCACCCTTCCTCCTCTGGGTGCATGGCAAGGCACGGCCCTTAAGGCCCTTCAAAATCCTCAGCACCAAGCCCATGATGCTGTTAATCCGGCCCTGGTCCTCCTCCACCGCCGCTTCCACCTACACCGCCCATAGGTGTGCGCAGCCTATTGCATTAAGGTGTGCACCCCAAAGTTGAAATACACATGCATGTGTTTGCCAGCAGGGAGAGTAATGTATCGGGGCCATGTACCTGTAGGCAAGGAGAAATAGAGCAGAGCAGGTCCCAGGGAGATCTTTCCCATCTCCTCACTGGCAATGCTATGTGCCCTAGGTGATTAGGGTGTGCCCAGGCACACCCAGCACACCCTGTGCGCACGCCTATGTCACCGCTAGGCTTGTGACGGTATCAGATTTTCATGCTGCGATTAATTGATTAAGGTTTTGCCACGGTATACGGTATTATCACGGTATTCTATTATTAAATTTAAATTATTAAATTTCCACCTCACTTCAATTTCATTGCTGAATTTAGGGGCTTTGGTTCACTTATGCACATTATTATATAGTCAGTCAGTACAGACTCTGTGAACCAGGCCTAAAATAGGTCATCAAGCAGTGTCTGGCCTAACTGGTGATAACTGGTTCTGGCGCTCGGCTCCGATCCGATGGCCTGGTCATTAAGAGGGCAAATCCTTGTGGTCAAGAAGTGGTTAAACCTGAAGGAGGTGTTGTTTATAAATTACTTTACTATTGCTTTAGGCCTGGTTCACATGTATGCGGGTTGGTGGTTCACATTTGCACAGGCATAGCAGCCCATTGATTTGAATGGGCTGCTATGCCCTCATTTTCCGCAGAAAAAAGGTGCATGCAGCATTTTTTTAAAATTCAGTGGCCTTGAAATCCATCCTGCTTTTGCACCATGCGACTAACCTGCAGTTCCTGCTCTGGCAAGCTTTCTGCATTTTTTGTATACGTGGGCACGGCATTTAAAAATAAACAGTTTGCGTGTGCAGCAACGGCAGGTAAGTCGCATGGTGCAAAAGAAGGATGGATTTCATGGCCACTGCATTTTTTTAAATTCTGCATGCACCTTTTTTCAGCTGAAAACGCAGGCATAGCAGCTCAAGCCCATTCACATCAATGGGCTGCTATGCCTGTGCAAATGTGGGCCCCCAACCCGCATACATGTGAACCAGGCCTAAAGCAATAGTAAAGTCATTAATTGGTTAAACCTGCAGGAGGACCGGTGTTTTTATCTATTAATGACTTTACTATTGCTTTAGGCCTGGTTCACATGTATGCGGGTTGGGGGCCCACATTTGCACAGGCATAGCAGCCCATTGATGTGAATGGGCTTGAGCTGCTATGCCTGCGTTTTCAGCTGAAAAAAGGTGCATGCAGAATTTAAAAAAATGCAGTGGCCATGAAATCCATCCTTCTTTTGCACCATGCGACTTACCTGCCGTTGCTGCACACGCAAACTGTTTATTTTTAAATGCCGTGCCCACGTATACAAAAAATGCAGAAAGCTTGCCAGAGCAGGAACTGCAGGTTAGTCGCATGGTGCAAAAGCAGGATGGATTTCAAGGCCACTGAATTTAAAAAAAATGCTGCATGCACCTTTTTTCTGCGGAAAATGAGGGCATAGCAGCCCGTTCAAATCAATGGGCTGCTATGCCTGTGCAAATGTGGGCCGCCAACCCGCATACATGTGAACCGCCAACCCGCATACATGTGAACCACCAACCCGCATACATGTGAACCAGGCCTAAAGCAATAGTAAAGTCATTAATAGATAAAAACACCGGTCCTCCTGCAGGTTTAACCACTTCTGGATCGCAAGGATTTGCCCCTTTAAAGACCAGGCCATCGGATCAGAGCGCCAGGACCAGTCATCACCAGGTAGGCCAGACACTGCTTGATGGCTATATAATAATGTAATGTGGGCTGCTAGGCGTGTGTGTGTGTATATATATATTTATTAGAGCTGCACGATTCTGGCCAAAATGAGAATCACGATTTTTTAGCTTGGAATAAAGATCACGATTCTCTCACGATTCTCTGTGTAACAAAAAAAAAAAAAATTGGGATAACTTTACTGTTACGTTTTTTTTTTTTTTTTTATTCATTAAAGTCTAATCATTGCGTTTGAAAGACTGCTGCGCAAATACAGTGTGACATAAAATATTACAACAATCGCCATTTTATTCTGTAGGGTCTCTGCTAAAAAAATATATAAAATGTTTGGGGGTTCTAAGTACTTTTCTAGCAAAAAAAAAAACTGATTTTAACTTGCAAACAGCAAGTGTCAGAAAAAGATCCAGTCTTTAAGAGGTTAAACTTCCTTTCTCCCTGGCAGAGGGAAGGAAAAGATACAAATGTAATCATTTTTGTTTATAGTTAGGAGACTTAATGCTGAAAGGTGTTAGCTGAGTGAGTGAATGAGTCATCCAGCTCACTGAAATGTATCAATTCACAAGTCAGGCAGACTTGACAGAGAAACTCGGTATTTTAAAAATGCCACAATAACAATACCGTGGCTATGCAATACCGCGATATATCGAATTACCGAAAACCGGCATATGTCTAGTCACCGCCACATCCACCACCACCTCAACCTCCCTCCTACTCCATATGGGCCTCGTCCTTCAGAGATGAAGAAGAACATTGTTTTATTTTTCTGTTTTTTTTTGTTGTTTTAAGTTATTTCCCTATCCACATTTGTTTGCAGAGCACTTGCCATGCTCTTAATTACGTTTTGCTGCCATTTGCAGCACTCTAGCCCTTTCCTTTGGTGTTTTAGAGCCATTTTAGTGCCTTAAAGTTCGGGTCCCCATTGACTTCAATGGGGTTCGGTGTCCGGGAAAAGTTCGGTAAAAGTCCGGGACACGGACCCGGACTTTTTTTTAAAGTTCGGCCGAACCCGTCGAACACGGACATCTAGGTGTTCGCTCAACCCTATTAGTGACCAAATGCAGTTATTTATACTAAAAAAAGGCTTTTTAGACACTTGGAGACAAAAATAGAGTCATTTTGACCAAAAAATGTTTTTCAGGCCATTGGAGCCAAATGTCTAAACTCTTGTCTAAAACCGGCTTTTTAAGGCTCTAAAAGACAAAAATATAGTCATTTTGGACTAAAAAAAATTCAGACCTTTGGTGACCAAATGCAGTTATTTTGACTAAAAAAGGCTTTTTAGACACTTGGAGACCAAAATAGAGTCATTTTGACCAAAAAAATGTTTTCAGGCCATTGGAGCCAAATGTCTAAAAATCTTGTCTAAAACCGGCTTTTTAACCACTTGCCGACCGCCGCACGACTATCTACGTTGGCGGTCAGCCCCTCACAGGCAAACTAACGTAGGTCTACGTCGCTTGCTTGTGAGGGTCTAGGGAGCGAGCGAACACGCACCCCCGGAGGCGCGCTCCCGCTCCCCGCGTGGTCACGGACCCCCCGGGCATGTGACCGGCGGACCCGTTGTCCGCCGGTCACTCTGCGATTGGCGGGGGAGAGGGAGAAAGTCAGGCGGCTTGTGTAAACAAGCTGCCTGTCATTCTCCCCTGTGTATGAATGATGATCATACGGTTCTACTATGTAGAACCGTTGATCACCGTTCATACATCTGAAGCCACAGCCAATCACAGTAGAAAGCACGCCCCTAGGGACACACATAGCCCCTTCCTTTCAAAAATAGTTAACCCCTTCACTGCCAGTGTATTTTTACAGTAACAGTGCATATGTATAGCACTGATTACTGTAGAAATGTCACTGGTAACCCCAAAAGTGTCAAAAATGTCAGTCAAGGATCCGATCTGTCCGCCGCAATGTTGCAGTACCGCAAAAAAATCGCAGATCGCCGCCATTACGCGTTAAAAAAACAACAACAAAAATGACAAAAATCTTTCCCTTTGTTAGTAAACGCGATAACTTTTGCGCAAACCAATCAAAATACGCTTTTTGCGATTTTTTTTACCAAACATAGGTAGCATAAAACAAATTGGCCCGAAAATGTTAAAAAATTTTGATTTTTACATTTTTTGGGGGGAATTTCATATAAAAAATGTGAAAAATATTGCCATTTTTGCAAAATTTATGCTCTTTTTTTGTTTATAGCGCATGATCAAAAAATCGCACAGGTGATCAAATACCACCAAAAGAAAGCTCTGTTTGTGGGAAAAAAAGGACGCCAAATCCGTTTAGATACAGCGTTGCACGACCGTGCAATTGTCCGTTAAAGTCACGCAGCGCCGAATCGCAAAATACCCCCTGGTCAGGAAGGGGGTAAAATCTTACGGGGCTTGAGTGGCTAAGGCTCTAAAAGACAAAAATATAGTAATTTGGACTAAAAAAATATTTCAGACCTTTGGTGACCAAATGCAGTTATTTTGACTATAAAATGTTTTCACGCCATTGGAGCCCAAATGGCCGGTTTTAGGCAAATCTTGTCTAAAACCGGCTTTTTAATACTCTAAAAGACAAAAATACATTCATTTTGACTTTGATTTGGAGACCAAAATAGAGTATTTTTGACCAATAAAAAATTTTCAGGCCATTGAAGCCAAATGTCTAAAATTTTGTCTAAAACCGGCTTTTTAAGGCTCCAAAAGACAACAATTTAGTCATTTGGATGACATTTTTTTTATCAGACCTTTGGTGGCCAAAATCAGTTATTTTGACTAAAAAAGGCTTTTTAGACACTTGGAGACCAAAATAGAGTCATTTTGACCAATATTGTTTTTAAGGCCAAAATTTAACCAAAAAAAATTTCCGGCCATTGGAGCCCAAATGGCCGGTTTTAGACAAATCTTGTCAAAAACCGGCTTTTTAAGGCTCTAAAAGACAAAAATTTAGTCATATGGACTACATTTTTTTTCAGACCTTTGGTTACCAAATGCAGTTATTTTGACTTAAAAAGGCTTTTTAGACACTTGGAGACCAAAATAGAGTCATTTTGACCAAAATTGTTTTTCAGGCCATTGGAGTCCAAATGGCCGATTTTAGACAAATCTTGTCTAAAACCAGCTTTTTAAGGCTTAACCACTTTACCACCGGAGGATTTTCCTGCTAAAAGACCAGGGGTTATTTTGCGATTTTTTACTGCGTGACTTTAACGGACAATCGCGCGGTCGTGCGACGCTGTACCTAAACGAATTTCACGTCCTTTTTTTCCCACAAACAGAGCTTTCTTTTGGTGGTATTTGATCACCTGTGCGATTTTTTGATCACGCGCTATAAACAAAAAAAGAGCGTAATTTTTGCAAAAACAACAATATTTTTCACTTTTTTTTATATGAAATTCCCCCAAAAAAAAATGTAAAAATCAAAATTTTTTAAAATTTTCGGCCAATTTGTTTTACGCTACCTATGTTTGGTAAAAAAAATCGCAAAAAGCGTATTTTGATTGGTTTGCGCAAAAGTTATCGCGTTTACTAACAAAGGGAAAGATTTTTGTCATTTTTGGTGTTTTTTTTTTTAACGAGTAATGGCGGCGATCTGCGATTTTTTTTGCGGTACTGCGACATTGCGGCGGACAGATCGGACCCTTGACTGACATTTTTGACACTTTTGGGGGTACCAGTGACATTACTGCAGTAATCAGTGCTATACATATGCACTGTTACTGCAAAAATGACACTGGCAGGGAAGGGGTTAACAGTATTGGACAGGGAGGGGTTAAGTGTGTCCTAGGGGCGTGATTCTAACTGTGTAGGGACAGGTCTACTAGTGTAAAAACAAAGATCAACAGTTCTACATAGTAGAACTGTTTGATCTTCACTTTTACACAGGGAGAACTGACAGGTGGCTTGTTTACACAAGCCGCTCTGTCTTTCTCCCGCTGTAGCGGCGATCGTAGTGTGACCGGCGGACATCGGGTCCGCCAGTCACACTCCCGCACTCCTCCGTGAACGAGCCGAGGCGGGCGCGCGCCTCGGCGGGCGCGCGCCCGCCCGCTATTGGCTCTGGAAGGAGTGACAGGCGAGCGACGTAGACCTACGTCACTCTGCCTGGCCGGGGCCGACTGCCGCAGTAAATATACTGTGCGCAGTCGGCAAGCGGTTAAAAGACAAAAATATAGTCATTTTGACTAAATTTTTTTCAGACCTTTGGGGACCAAATGCAGTTATTTTGACTAAAAAAGGCTTTTTAAACACTTGGAGACCAAAATAGAGTCATTTTGACCAATAAAAAATTTTCAGGCCATTGGAGCCAAATGTCTAAAATGTTGTCTAAAACCGGCTTTTTAAGGCTCCAAAAATGTAGTCACTTGGACGAAATGTTTTTTATCAGACCTTTGGTGACCAAAATCAGTTATTTTGACTAAAAAAGGCTTTTTAGACACTTGGAGACCAAAATAGAGTCATTTTGACCAATATTGTTCTTCAGGCCAAAATTTAACCAAAAAAAATTTCAGGCCATTGGAGCCAAAATGGCCGGTTTTAGACAAATCTTGTCAAAAACCGGCTTTTTAAGGCTCTAAAAGACAAAAATACAGTCATTTTAACTAATTTTTTTTCAGACCTTTGGTGACCAAATGCAGTTATTTTGACTAAAAAAGGCTTTTTAAACACTTGGAGTCCAAAATAGAGTAATTTTGACTAAAAAATCTTTTTCACACCATTGGAGCCCAAATGGCCGGTTTTAGACAAATCTTGTTTAAAAACGGCTTTTTAAGGCTCTAAAAGACAAAAATACAGTCATTTTGACTAATTATTTTTATCAGACCTTTGGTGACCAAATGCCGTTATTTTGACTAAAAAAGGCTTTTAACCACTTGCCGACTGCGCACAGTATATTTACTGCGGCAGTCGGCCCCGGCCAGGCAGAGTGACGTAGGTCTACGTCGCTACTTCCTGCCGGTCCTGTGCGCGCTCCCGCGCGTGCCCGCCGACACCGATGGCTCGATTGGGTTCAGAACCGATCAGTCATCAGGTCCAGGCCAATCATTTTTGGTCTGGACCTGTTGATCGGTCCTGCCCAATCAGATCTCCCTCTAAGCCTGTGAAATGTAAACACAGGCTTAGAGGAGATGTGCCCTCCCCCCACAACGGTCTTTTTGGATCCAGCGTGAGAGGAGAGCACATCTTACTGTGAGTACTGCACCAAGCACACCCACACACAGTTAGATAGGCACATTTCACCCCCGATCGCCCCCCCGATTAACCCCTACAGCACCTGACACAACACACACTATATACAGCATATAGCATATACCTATATACCTGTATAAGTGTGATTTGTGAACAGGTGTAACACTTGCGACCCCCCCTTTTCCACTTGAATTACCCCCCACCCCCCCCTAATAAAGATTTGAGCCCCTGATCTCCCCTGACCCCCCCCTGATCACCGCTAGTTAACCCCTACACCCTCTGTCACATCAGCACTAATACAAACGCAATATACGGTGTTATTGTATTTTTGTATTAGTGTGATTGTGATCAGAATTAGCGCAGGCGACTAAGTTTCTGTCCCAAGAAGGTTTAGGGTCCCCGCCACCCGCCCAATAAAGATTTAAGCCCCTGACCCCCCCCTGATCACCCCTACACCCCCTGCCATAACACACACCGTATACAGTATATAGCATTTTGCTATATACCCGTATAAGTGTGATTTGTGGTCAGGTCTAGCGCTTGCGACCCCCCTTTTTCCACTTGAATTACCCACCACCCCCCCCTAATAAAGATTTAAGCCCCTGATCCCCCCTGATCCCCTCCTGATCACCGCTAGTTAACCCCTACACCCTCTGTCACATCAGCACTAATACAAACGTAATATACAGTGTTTTTGTATTTTTGTATTAGTGTGATTGTGATCAGAATTAGCGCAGGCGACTAAGTTTGTGTCCCAAGGAGGTTTAGGGTCCCCGCCACCCGCCCAATAAAGATTTAATCCCCTGATCCCCCCCTGATCACCCCTACACCCCCTGCCATAACACACACTGTATACAGTATATAGCATTTTCTATATACCTGTATAAGTGTGACTTGTGACCAGGTTTAGCGCTTGCCACCGTTCCTTTTATCCTTAGGATACCCGCCAGCCCCTTCCAATAAAGATTTAAACCCCTGATCCCCCCCTGATCACATCCCGTTAACCCCTACACCCTCTGTCACATTAGCACTAATACACACATAATATACTGTTTTTACTGTATTTTGTATTGGTGTCATTGTGACTTGAGGTTGCGCTAGCTAGCTAGTTTCTTTCCCAAAGGAGGTTTAGGGTCCCCGCCACCCCCCCCAGATCCCCAGCGCATAGTTTAGAAGTAACCCCTTGATTGCCACACACGCACGCACGCACGCACGCACGCACCTACACTTCCCTTTCTAGTATAGTGTTTGAACAGATCAATATCTGATCTGATCAGAACTATACTAGCGCCCCCATAGTTTAGGGTTCCCAAAACGCGGTGTTTGCACGATCAGTACTGATTCCGGCCAGCACCTGCGTTTAACCCTTTCACCCAGGCAAGTGTAGTAATCAATAGATTACTGTCACTTGCAAAAAAACACAAGACACAAAACCGCTGTGTTAGCAGAGTCAGGCCTGATCCCTGCTAGCATTAGCAGTTTTTTTTGTAGCGCTTGAAATAATCTTCGACAACCAGGTGCTTTTATTACCTGTGAGTCGCATCACTGTACGAGTAAATTTAGTTGCCAAAATGACCAAACGTTCGTACAGGGATGAAGAGCTTCTCAGTTATATGCTGACCGAGTCATCTGATAGCGAAGGGGAAGCTACAATGACCGAATTAGTGTCAGTATATGAACCTGATGACGGCAGCGGCTCCCTGACAGATAGCTCCGACGACAGATGGGTCCCTGTTAGACCCAGGCGTACCCGACCCCATTCTGAAGTTGTTGAGATGCAGGAATCGCAGGGTGCTCGTATGGAGCAGAGTGTGGGTACTAGTGCCGCTCATTTTTCTGGCGACCTGGCAAGCGCCAGCGGCCTAGTACAACCTGGACCTAGTACAACCAGCACTGCAGTAAGACCTGGTGACGTGGCGAGTCCCCTAAGTGCAGTTGAAGCTGGTGCGGTGGCTAGCACAAGTAGTGGCCCGCAGCCACCGCGTATTCGTAGACAGGCCCGTAGAGCCCATAGTGCCCTCCCTGATGCGCTGGCATATCCTAATTGGCAACCCACCGATACTACAGCGCCAGTACTTCCCCCATTCACCGCCCAACCTGGAATCCACGTGGAGACAGCTGGTTTTACGCCCCTAAACTTTTATGAGCTGTTCTTCACGGAAGATCTTTACAGATCGATTGTGGATCAATCAAATTTGTATGCACAACAGTTCATCGCCGCCAACCCAAATTCACACCTTGCCAGACAATTCGGCTGGAAACCTATAACGGTTTCCGAATTTAAGATCTTTCTGGGCCTTTCCCTCCACATGGGCATAACTAAACAGAGTGAATTGCGGCTATATTGGTCCACTAGCCCAGTTCACCATATGCGCATGTACTCTGCCTCCATGTCCAGGGGGAGATACGAGCAAATTCTGCGATTCATGCATTTCAGCGACAATGAAATCTGTCGTCCTCGGGGAGACCCTGAATACGATCGGCTCCACAAAATTCGGCCCCTCATAGACCACTTCAATCAGCGGTTTGCAGCCTTGTTTACCCCCGAACAAGTTGTCTGCGTTGACGAGTCCCTGATTAAATTTACTGGCCGCCTTGCTATGAAACAGTACCTCCCCAGCAAGCGTGCCAAGTACGGGGTCAAACTGTATAAACTGTGTGACAGGGCCACAGGCTATACAGTTAGTTTCCGGGTCTATGAGGGAAAAGATAGCTGTGTGGAGCCCCCCAACTGCCCAGACTACATAGGGAGCAGCGGTAAGATCGTTTGGGACTTGGTGTCACCCTTATCCGGAAAGGGGTACCATTTGTACGTGGACAACTTTTATACAAGCGTGCCACTATTTAGTCACCTTCTCGATTTACAAATTGGCGCATGTGGCACCGTGCGACCTAATCGCCGGGGCTTCCCCCAACGGCTTGTAAATTCCCGTCTTAGTCGGGGGGCGAGAGCCTGCTTGAAAACGGACAAATTGCTTGCGGTGAAGTGGAAGGATACACGGGATGTTTATGTTCTGTCCTCCCTTCACGCAGACACGACGATCCAAATCACTACGGCAACTGGCGTTGTGGAGAAACCCCTCTGTGTCCACGAATATAACCTTAACATGGGAGGGGTGGACCTTAACGACCAGCTTTTGGCGCCGTATTTAGTTGCCCGTAAAGCCAGACGCTGGTACAAAAAAGTGTCTGTTTACCTTTACCAATTGGCTATGCTGAACGCCTTTGTCCTATACAGGGCGTCAGGACGAACTGGATCTTTCCGGGAATTCCAGGAAGAGATCATCCTTGCCTACCTGTACCCAGGAGGCATGCCTGCCCAACTTCCCCTTCCAGATGCAGTGAGCCGGCTGCATGAGAGGCATTTTCCTTATGTCCTCCCGAGTACCCCTACCCAAAGATACCCCCAAAAAAGATGTCGTGTCTGTAGCAGGCGCGGATTTAGGCGTGACACCCGTTATTATTGTCCCAAATGTCCTGACCAACCTGGTCTCTGCATCGGGGAATGTTTCGAGCGCTACCATACACTAGTGGAGTATTAGCGTAGGGTACAGCACGACACAGTGTAGGGCACATAAACACAGGGTCTCGAAAGATGTTGGATGTCCATCGACATTTTGAGAGACCCAAGCTGGAAGAGAAGATCGCAGAAGATCGCAGTCCCAAATCAAGAAACAGTTAGAAAAATAAAAGGATCCAAAAACTGTTGTGTCAGTAATTTTATATGTCCTTCTCCTTCCTACTGTACTTTTTTCAATGTCCTTAGTTTGTTTTTTCATTCTTTTGTGACCTGTTTCTCTTGCAGGTCCCTCGTCGGCTACCACGCATTGATTTTATATATTCTGACACAAACAGCGTTTGCGCTCAGCATATATGGATACCTTTGCTGATAGCAGCTGTGGTGATTTTCTGATTTCAGCACTGCAGTTAAAATCCTATTTTGGTATACGTGGATAGCGCCGTGTATACCCATCATTAAATTCAGTGGGTGGTTGTTTGGGCGGTTAATGATGAGAATCCAAAAACTTTTGTTGTGTCAGTCATTTTATATGTCCTACTCTTCCTACTGTACTTTTTTTTAATGTCCTTTGTTTTTTCATTCTTTTGTGACCTGTTTCTCTTGCAGGTCCCTCGTCGGCTACCACGCATTGATTTTATATATTCTGACACAAACAGTGTTTGCGCTCAGCATATATGGATACCTTTGCTGATAGCAGCTGTGGTGATTTTCTGATTTCAGCACTGCAGTTAAAATCCTATTTTGGTATACGTGGATAGCGCCGTGTATACCCATCATTAAATTCAGTGGGTGGTTGTTTGGGCGGTTAATGATGAGAATCCAAAAACTTTTGTTGTGTCAGTCATTTTATATGTCCTACTCTTCCTACTGTACTTTTTTTTAATGTCCTTTGTTTTTTCATTCTTTTGTGACCTGTTTCTCTAGCAGGTACTCGTCGGCTACCACGCATTGATTTTATATATTCTGACACAAACAGTGTTTGCGCTCAGCATATATGGATACCTTTGCTGATAGCAGCTGTGGTGATTTTCTGATTTCAGCACTGCAGTTAAAATCCTATTTTGGTATACGTGGATAGTGTCGTGTATACCCATCATTAAATTCAGTGGGTGGTTGTTTGGGCGGTTAATGATGAGTAATACTACGCATTATTCCTGTGCTGATTTCTGATAGGTTCTCTTTTTTTCCGTTCAGCCCACAGGCTGCATGAAAAAAAAAAAAACCTATATGCCAAACAAGGACCAGCAATGTACTGGTACGTTGCTGGACTTTGAGTGGTTATACCAGGATGATGCCTGCAGATTTAGGCATCATCTTGGTATCGTTTTTTACAGCCAGCGGTCGGCTTACATGTAAAAGCAATCCTAGCAGGTAATTGGCCGCTAGACTGCTTTTACATGCAGTGGGAGGGGCCTCCCCCCCCCACCGCCGCCTTCCGCAGCCTTCCGTGGTTTTTCTCGGGCTCTCCTGTCCCACCGGTTAACCCGAGAGTGCAGCCGGTGGTTCAATTGTCTAACCATAGAGCTAATTGGAGATGAGAATGGCTCCAATCATCTCTATGGCCTAAGATGCCGGAGGCTACGAGCATTTCATGACTTCTGTTTCGCCAGAAATAAGCAGGGCCATTGGGAAATTGGGAAAGTATTTTATCACACCAATTTTGGTGTGGTCAGATGCGTTAAGGTCAGAGGAGAGATCTAGAGTCTAAAAGACCCCAATTTTTTTAAAAAAGAGTACCTGTCACCACAGATTGCTATCATGGGGGATATTTAAATTCACTGTGATAACAATAAAAATGATTTAAAAAAAAAAAAATGAAAGGAAAGGTGTCAAAATAACATAAAAAAGCAAAAGAAAAAAGAAAAAAAAAAAAAAAAAATTGAGCCCCCCCCCTTTCCCCCGGTGCTTGCGCGCAATGGCGCACACAAGCGGTGGTCTAGTGTCATATGTAAACCGCAATTGCAGCATGCATGTGAGGTATCGCCGCGATCGCCAGATCGAGTGCAGTAATTCTTGCAGTAGACCTCCTCTGTAAGTCTAACGTGGTAACCTGTAGAGACTTTTAAAGATTTTTAAAAATGTACGTATGTTTTTGCCGCTGCGCAGGCATGCGCAATTTTTAAAGCATGTCATGTTAGGTGTCTATGAACTCGGCATAAGATCATCTTTTAAATTTTACCAAAAAAATTGGAATTATATAGTGTATTTGTGCAATAAATTAAAAAAAAATGTATTTTTTTCACAAAAATTGCGTTTGGAAAATCTGTGCGCAAATACCGTGTGACAAAAAAATTTGCAACATCCACCATTTTATTCTATAGGGCCTCTGCTTTAAAAAAATATATAATGTTTGGGGGTTCAAAGTAATTTTCTAGTAAAAAAAAAATATTTTTTCATGTAAACAAAAAGGCACAGAAAAGGCTTGATTTTCAAGTGGTTAGAAGAGTGGGTGATGTGTGGCTAAGATTGAGCATAAAATGCCGGGACAGTTCAAACACCCCCCAAATGACCCCTTTTTGAAAAGTAGACACCCAAAGCTTTTTTCTGAGAGGCATGGTGAGTCCATGGAGTATTTTATATTTTGCCACAAGTTTCGGGAAAATTATTATTATTTTTTTTGTTGTTGTTTTTTTACAGAAAGTTGTCACTAAATGATATATTGCTCATGCATGCCATGGGAATATGTGAAATGACACCCCAAAATACATTCTTTTGCTTCTCCTGAGTACAGGGATACCCCATGTGTGAGACTTTTTGGGAGCCTAGCTGTGTACGCGACCCCGACAACCAGTCCACATCTTCAGGTTTTCTAATGGCGTAAATTGCTGATTTTACCCCTGACTACCTGTCAGAGTTTCAGAGGCCCTGAAATTTCAAGATAGCACAAAACCCCCCCAAATGACCCCATTTTGCAAAGTAGACACTCCAAGCTACTGGCTGAGAAGCATGGTGAGTCCATGGAATAGTTTATATTTTGCCACAAGTTTCGGGAAAAAAATTTTTTTTTATTTTTTTATTTTTTTTTACACAAAGTTGTCAGTAAATGATATATTGCTCACACATGCCATGGGTTTATGTGAAATGACACCCCAAAATACATTCTGCTGCTTCTCCTGAGTACAATGATACCCCATGTGTGAGACTTTTTGCCAGTCTAGCCGCGTACAGGACCCGGAAAACCAATGCGCACCTTTTGGCTTTCCAAGGGCGTAAATTGTTGATCTCACTCCTTACTACCTATCACACTTTTGAAGTCCATAAAAAGCCAAGATGGCACAAAACCCCCCCAAATTACCCCATTTTGCAAAGTAGACACTCCAATCTATTTGCTGAGAGGCATGGTGAGTATTTTGCAGCTCTAATTTTTTTTGGAAAATGAAGAAAAAACAGAAAAATGCATTTTTTTTCCTCTTTTTTCAATTTCCAAAGCTTTGTGACAAAAAGTGAGATCTGCAAAATACTCAACATGCCTCTCTGCAAATAGCTCAGGTTGTCTACTTTCCGAAAAGGGGTCATTTGGGGGGGGGTTGTGCTGTCTTGGCATTTCATGGCCTCCAAAACTGTGATAGGTAGTCAGGAGTGAAATCAACAATTTACGCCCTTGGAAAGCCTGAAAGTGGAGGTTGGTTTTCGGGGTCCTGTACTCGGCTAGACGGCAAAAAAGTCTCACACATGGGGTATCCCTGTACTCAGGAGAAGCAGCAGAATGTATTTTGGGGTGTCATTTCACATATACCCATGGCATGTGTGAGCAATATATCATTTACTGACAACTTTGTGTAAAAAAAACAAAAAAAAAATAATAATAATATATTTCCCGGAACTTGTGGCAAAATATAAAATATTCCATGGACTCACCATGCCTCTCAGCAAATAGCTTGGGGTGTCTACTTTCCAAAATGGGGTCATTTGGGGGGGTTTTGTGCTATCTTGGAATTTTAGGGCCTCCGAAACTGTGATAGGTAGTCAGGAGTGAAATCAACAATTTACGCCCTTGGAAAGCCTGAAAGTGGAGGTTGGTTTTCGGGGTCCTGTACTCGGCTAGACGGCAAAAAAGTCTCACACATGGGGTATCCCTGTACTCAGGAGAAGCAGCAGAATGTATTTTGGGGTGTCATTTCACATATACCCATGGCATGTGTGAGCAATATATCATTTACTGACAACTTTGTGTAAAAAAAACAAAAAAAAAATAATAATAATATATTTCCCGGAACTTGTTGCAAAATATAAAATATTCCATGGACTCACCATGCCTCTCAGCAAATAGCTTGGGGTGTCTACTTTCCAAAATGGGGTCATTTGGGGGGGTTTTGTGCTATCTTGGAATTTTAGGGCCTCCGAAACTGTGATAGGTAGTCAGGAGTGAAATCAACAATTTACGCCCTTGGAAAGCCTGAAAGTGGAGGTTGGTTTTCGGGGTCCTGTACTCGGCTAGACTGCAAAAAAGTCTCACACATGGGGTATCCCTGTACTCAGGAGAAGCAGCAGAATGTATTTTGGGGTGTCAGTTCACATATACCCATGGCATGTGTGAGCAATATATCATTTACTGACAACTTTGTGTAAAAAAAAAAAATATATATATATATATATATATTTCCCGGAACTTGTGGCAAAATATAAAATATTCCATGGACTCACCATGCCTCTCAGCAAATAGCTTGGGGTGTCTACTTTCCAAAATGGGGTCATTTGGGGGGGTTTTGTGCTATCTTGGAATTTTAGGGCCTGCGAAACTGTGACAGGTAGTGCAGAGATGACATGAACAATTTACGCCATTAGAAAACCTGAGAGTGTTGATTGGCTTTTGCGGTCCTGTACACAGCTAGGCTCCCAAAAAGTCTCACACATGGGGTATCCCCATACTCAGGAGAAGCAGCAGAATGTATTTTGGGGTGTCATTCCACATATACACATGTCATGTGTGAGAAATTTATCTTTTAGTGACAACGTTGTGTAAAAAAAAAAAATTAAAAAAAAAAATTGTAATTTTCACAAAACTTGTGGCAAAATATAAAATATTCCATGGACTCACCATGCCTCTCAGCAAACAGCTTGGGGTGTCTACTTTCCAAAATGGGGTCATTTGGGGGGGTTTTGTGGTATCTTGACATTTCAGGGCCTCCTAAACCGTTAGAGGTAGTGAGAAAATGCAATGAAAAATGTACGCCCTTTGAAATTCTGATGGTGGTGATTTGTTTTTGGGGACCCCTACACAGCTAGGCTCCCAAAAAGTCCCACATATGTGGTATCCCTGTACTCAGGAGAAGCAGCAGAATATATTTTGGGGTGTAATTACACATATACCCATGGCATGTGTGAGCAATATATCATTTCAATGACAACTTTGTGTAAAAAAAAAAAAAAAATTTTTTTTAGTCATTTTTCAAACACCTGTGACAAAAAAATGAAATATTCAATGAGCTCAACATGCCTGTCAGGACATTCCTTAGGATGTCTACTTTCCAAAAAGTGGTAGTTTGGGGGGGTTTTGTACTGCCCCGCCATTTTAGCACTTCATGAAATGAGATTGGCAGTCAGAAATTAAAGCTGCGTAAATTTCACTATTTACACCATAGTTTGTAGACGCTATAACTTTTGCGCAAACCAATAAAAATACGCTCATTGATTTTTTTTTTGTCAAAGACATGTAGCTAAATATATTTTGGCAAAAAAAAATGACATAAATTGAGTATATTGGATATTTTTTAAAAGACAAAGTTGAAAATGTCATTTTTTTGCAAAATTTTCGCTCTTTTTTTATTAATATCGCAAAAAATAAAAAGCGCAGAGGCGATCAAATACCACCAAAAGAAAGCTCTGTTTGTGAGAAAAAAAGGACGTAAATTTCGTTTAGGTACAGCATTGCATGACCGAGCAATTATCAGTTAAAGTCACGAAGTGCCAAGTTGAAAAAAGGGGTCTGGTCTTTAAGCTGCAAAATCCTCCGGTGGGAAAGTGGTTAAGACACTTGGAGACCAAAATAGAGAAATTTTGACCAAAAAAATGTTTTCAGGCAATTGGAGCCAAATGTCTAAAATCTTGTCTAAAACCGGCTATTTAAAGCTCTAAAAGACAAAAATATAGTCATTTGGACTAAAAAAAATTTCAGACCTTTGGTGACCAAATGCAGTTATTTTCACTAAAATAATTTTTCACACCATTGGAGCCCAAATGGCCGGTTTTAGACAAACCTTTTTCTAAAACCGGCTTTTTAAGGCTCTAAAAGACAAAAATACTTTCATTTTGACTTAATTTTTTTTCCAGACCTTTGGTGACCAAATGCAGTTATTCTGACTAAAAAAAGGCGTTTTAGACACTTGGAGACCAAAATAGAGTCATTTGACTAGAGTTGAGCGGACACCTGGATGTCCGTGTTCGGCAGGTGCGGCCGAACTTGAAAAAAAAGTCCGGGTCCGTATCCCGGACTTTTTCCGAACTTTACCCGGACACCGAACCCCATTGAAGTCAATGGGGACCCGAACTTTCAGGCACTAAAATGGCTCTAAAACACCAATGGAAAGGGCTAGAGTGCTGCAAATGGCAGCAAAACGTAGTTAAGAGCATGGCAAGTGCTCTGCAAACAAATGTGGATAGGGAAATAACTTAAAACAACAAAAAAAACTGAAAAATAAAACAATGTTCTTCATCTGTGAAGGACGAGGTCCATATGGCGTAGGAGGGAGGTTGAGGTGGTGGTGGATGTGGCGGTGTCATAGGCGTGCGCACAGGGTGTGCCGGGTGTGCCTGGGCACACCCTAATCATCTAGGGCACATTAGCATTGTCGCTCTGGTTGCCAGTGAGGAGATGGGAAAGATCTCCCTCGGACCTGCTCTGCCAAAAGAGAAGTGCCACACACTTCTATTTCACTTTGCCAGCAGGGAGAGTAATGTACCGGGGCCATGTACATGTAGGCAAACACATGCATGTGTATTTAAACTTTGGGGTGCACACCCTAATGCAATAGGCTGCGCACACCTATGGGCGGTGTAGGTGGAAGTGGCGGTGGAGGAGGACGAGGTAGCCAACACTGCTTTTTTTCAGTCATTTTAAATGAGGGTACACCCCAAAAGAGTGAGAAAAATCAAAAATAGAACAATAGCTGGGTAAGGTCAGTATCCATCTCTATTCTGCACAAGGTACGGAAACGTCCTGTGGGATCCATGCCTGGTTCATTTTAATGAACGTGAGCTTGTCCACATTGTCTCTGGACAGGCGGCTGCGCTTGTCTGTGATAACGCCCCCAGCCATGCTAAATACACGTTCAGATAATACACTGGCTGCAGGGCACGCCAGCACCTCCAAGGCGTAAAGGGCAAGCTCAGGCCATGTGCCCAATTTGGAGACCCAGGAGTTGAAGGGGGCAGACCCGTCATTCACTTCATGTAGGCGTGTGCACACATACTGCTCCACCATGTTGGTGAAATGCTGCCTCCTGCTAAGATGTTCTATATGAGCTGCTGGTGCTGCTGTTTGTTGTGGCGTGCTGACAAAGCTTTTCCACATTTCGGCCATGCTAACCCTGCCTTCTGAGGTGCTGGCGGTGCCCTGGTTGCGTCGGCGACCTCTTCCTCCTCCTCCTCTGCCTTGGCCTTGTGCTTCCACTGTGGCCCAGCTGTCAGGTGGGAATGCCAGCAGCATTGCATCTACCAGCGCGCGCTTGTACTCGCGCATCTTGCGAACACGCTCCAGTGAGTGAATTAAGGATGGTACGTTGTCCTTGTAACGGGGATCCAGCAGCGTGGCCACCCAGTAATCAGCACAAGTTAGAATGTGGGCAACTCAGTGGTCATTGTGGAGACACTGCAGCATGTAATCGCTCATGTGTGCCAGGCTGTGGGAGGTGTATCGTCTATGTCCTCTGTATCCCCCCAGCCACGCACCAGTGATAACCATGAGCTGGCCTGGGTGCCACCCTGCTGTGAACATGCTTCCATCTCCTCCTCCATCTCCTCCTCCTCATCCTCCTCATCCTACAGAACTGTGCCCATGCTGGACAATTGTGTCCCTGGCGTTTGTGGGTGCAGGAACCCACCCTCGGAGCCACTTGCGAATGACTGCCCTGAAAGCCTTGGAAATGTTACCTCTTCATCCTCCTCCTCCTCCTCCTCCTCCTCCTCCTCCTCCTCATCCTGTGCCACATCCTCTTCCATCATCACCCGAATCGTTTTTTGAAAGAGGCATAGAAGTGGGATAGTTAAGCTGACAACGGCGTCATCGGCACTGGCCATGTTGGTGGAGTACTCAAAACAGCGCAACAAGGCACACAGGTGTCGCATGGAGGCCCAGTTATTGGTGGTGAAGTGATGCTGTTCCGCAGTGCGACTCACGCGTGCGTGCTGCAGCTGAAACTCCACTATGGCCTGCTGCTGCTCGCACAGTCTTTCCAGCATGTGCAAGGTGGAGTTCCACCTTGTGGGCACGTCACATATGAGGCGGTGAGCGGGAAGGCCGAAGTTACGATGCAGCGCTGACAGGCAACCAGCAGCAGGGTGGGAACGCCCAAAGTGCGCACAGATGGCCCGCACTTTCTGCAGCAGCTCTGACACATCGGGGTAATTTTTAAGGAACCTCTGCACCACCAAATTCAGCACATGCGGCAGGCAAGGGATGTCCATTTTTCGGGATGAGATTTCGCCCGTTATCGCACACCACCAGGCCGGGCTTGAGGCTCGCTGGCAGCAACCACTCATTTGTCTGCTGTTCCATGCTCCTTCACAACTCCTGCGCGGTGTGTGGTTTTTCCCCCCAAACAGGCAAGTTTTAAAACTGCCTGCTGTCGTTTACCCCTGGCTGTGCTGAAGTTGGTGGTGAAGGTGTTACGCTAAGGAGGTGGTAGAGGATGAGGAAGCAGAGTAGGAGGAGTTAGGAACAAGAGGCAAACTGATGCGCCCTGCAATCCTCGGTGGTGGAAGGACATGCGCCAAATTGCTATCCGCCTCAGGCCCATCCGCCACTGCATTTACCCAGTGTGCCGTTAGGGAGATATAACGCCCCTGACCGTGCTTACTGGTCCACGTATCGGTAGTTAGGTGGACCTTGGCACAGATGGCGTTGCGCAGTGCACACCTGATTTTTTCCCCCACTTGGTTGTGCAGGGAAGGGATGGCTTGCCTGGAAAAGTAGTGGCGGCTGGGCACGACGTACTGTGGGACAGCCACCGACATAAGGCTTTTAAAACTGTGCGTCTCCACCAGACGGAATGACAGCATTTCAAAGGCCAAGAATTTTGAAATGCTGGCATTCAGGGCCAGGGATCGCGGGTGGGTAGGGGGGTACTTCCTCTTCCTCTGAAGTGTTTGGGAGATGTAAAGCTGAACACTTCCACGGGACATTGTGGAGATGGTTGGTGACTCAGGTGGGGGTGCTGCTGACAGATCATCTGTTTGCGGAGTGGCAGGTGCCGGTATCACTACAGAGGTGGATGGAGAGGCCGAGACTGCAGCAGAAGAGGAAGCAGGAGGAGCCAGAGACCTTTCTTGGTTTTGAAGGTGTCTACTCCACTGCAGCTCGTGCTTTGCACTTAGATGCCTGATCATGCAGGTTGTGCTCAGGTTGAGAAGGTTTATGCCTCGCTTCATTCTCTGATTGCACAGGGTGCAAACCACTCGTGTCATGTCATCAGCACATTTTCTGAAGAACTTCCACGCTAGAGAACACCTTTGAGCTGGCTTTGGTGCGCTCGGTCCCTTGCTGCGTTGGGCAGTAGCAGGCGTAGTGTCTAGGGCACGGCCGCTCCGCTCCGCTTCTGCACCCTGCTCCCTCTTCTGCTGTGCTGGTGGCTCTGTGCGACCACCGCCTCTTCTTCCAAACTACTCAGGTCACCTGCATGACCTTCATTCCATGTGGGGTCGAGGACCTCATCATCCTCCACATCATCTTCCACCCAGTCTTCACCCCTGCCCTCCTTGTCGGTCTCCACAATTCTGAGTGCCGCAGCAGTTGGCACCTGCGTTTCATCATCATCGGAGACGTGCTGCGATGGTACTTCCATGTACTCATCTTGAGAAATAAGTGGTTGGGCAACGCTGCACTCAATCTCTTACACTTCTGGGGCAGGGCTAGGTGGATGGGCCTGGGAAACCCTGCTGACAGAGTCATCAAACAGAAGAAGAGACTGCTGCATGACTTGGGGCTCAGACTGCTTGCCTGATTTGCAAGGGGCTGAGGTGAAAGACGGTTGGACATCGGCTGCAGGTGCCAACTCTGACCTTTCTGCAGTAGACTGGGTGGGAGACAATGTGAAGGAACTGGAGGCACTGTCAGCAACCCAATCTACTATCGCCTGTACTTCTTCTGGCCTCATCACTTCTAGAGGCGCACGATGCCCTACCAAATAATGCTGCAGGTTCTGTCGCCTACTCACACTTGAGGAAGGTGTTTCACTTGTGCGTGTAGCTGGCACAGATCGACCACGTCCTCTCCTTGCAACAGGAGCTCTACCAGCAGCACCACGACCCAGGCCACGGCCCCTATTTGACGGTCTCCTCATATTTCTGTAATTTATGATTTTGCCCTAGAAAGGTGTTTATTGAATAGCGGAACAAAACAACAACAATATCGCACGGGTGTATCTCACAGTCAAATATGCAAACTATGCCGCAATTTAATTTTTTTTACCCCAAAAGGGTGTTTATTAAATAGCGGAATAGAAAAACAGTATACAAATACAACGGGTGTATCTCACAGGCAAATTTGCAAAGTATGACGCAAATTTAATTTTTTTCACCCCAAAAGGGTGTATATTGAATAGCGGAATAGATAAAAGGATATAAAATGGTGTATCTCACATGTACAAACACAGACTAGGCCCCGATTACAATTTTTTGTACCCTAAAGGCAGGATGAGGATGAAGAAGGAGTAGGAGGAGTTCGGAACAGGAGGCAAACTGAAGCGCCCTGCAATCCTCGGCGGTGGAAGGAGATGCGCCAAACAAATTTAAAAAGGTGTATCTCACATGTACCGATACAGATTATGCCATAATTAAATTTTTTACACTCCAAAAGTAGGTATATTGAATAGCGGAATAGGAAAAATTTTATAAAACGGTGTATCTCACACGTACAAACAGACTAGGCCCCGATTACAATTTTTTGTACCCTAAAGGCAGGATGAGGATGATGAGCAGGAGGAGTTTGGAACAGGAGGCAAACTGAAGCACCCTGCAATCCTCGGCGGTGGAAGATGCGCCCCAAAAGATTGGAAGGTGTATCTCACACGTACCGATACAGACTATGCCACAATTTAATTCTTTTCACCCCAAAGGGTGTAGATTGAATAGCAGAATAGAAAAATTTTTATAAAACGGTGTATCTCACACGTACAAACACAGACTAGGCCCCGATTACAAGTTTTTTGTACCCTAAAGGCAGGATGAGGATGAGGAGTAGGAGGAGTTCGGAACAGGCAGGAGGCAAACTGAAACACCCTGCAATCCTCGGCGGTGTAAGATGAGCCCTAAAAATTGGAAAGGTGTATCTCACACGTACCGATACAGACTATCCCGCAATTTAATTATTTTTACCCCAAGGGTGTAGATTGAATAGCGGAATAGAAAATATGATATCAAAAGGTGTATCTATCTCACACGTACAGACCCAGACTAGGCCCCGATTACTATTTTTTGTACCCTAAAGGCAGGATGAGGAGTAGGAGGAGTTCGGAACCGGCAGGAGGCAAACTGAAGCACCCTGCAATCCTCAGCAGTATAAGATGCGCCCCAAAAATTGGAAAGGTGTATCTCACAGGTACCGATACAGACTATCCCGCAATTTAATTATTTTTACCCCAAGGATGTAGATTGAATAGCGGAATAGAAAATATGATATCAAAAGGTGTATCTATCTCACACGTACAGACCCAGACTAGGCCCCGATTACCATTTTTTGTACCCCAAAGGCAGGATGAGGAGTAGGAGGAGTTCGGAACAGGCAGGAGGCAAACTGAAGCACCCTGCAATCCTCGGCGGTATAAGATGCGCCCCAAAAATTGGAAAAGTGTATCTCACACGTACCGATACAGACTATCCCGCAATTTAATTCTTTTTACCCCAAGGGTGTAGATTGAATAGCGGAATAGAAAATATGATATCAAAAGGTGTATCTATCTCACACGTACAGACCCAGACTAGGCCCTGATTACTATTTTTTGTACCCCAAAGGCAGGATGAGGAGTAGGAGGAGTTCGGAAAACAGACAGGAGGCAAACTGAAGCACCCTGCAATCCTCGGCGGTATAAGATGCGCCCCAAAAATTGGAAAGGTGTATCTCACACGTACCGATACAGACTATCCCGCAATTTAATTCTTTTTACCCCAATTGTGTAGATTGAATAGCGGAATAGAAAATATGATATCAAAAGGTGTATCTATCGCACACGTACAGACCCAGACTAGGCCCTGATTACTATTTTTTGTACCCCAAAGGCAGGATGAGGAATAGGAGGAGTTCGGAACAGGCAGGAGGCAAACTGAAGCACCCTGCAATCCTCGGCGGTGTAAGATGCGCCCCAAAAATTGGAAAGGTGTATCTCACACGTACCGATACAGACTATCCCGCAATTTAATTCTTTTTACCCCAAAGGGTGTAGATTGAATAGCGGAATAGAAAATAGGATATAAAATTGGTGATTTTTCAATAGCACATGTGAACACAGCAGCGTCTTATGTCAGTCAGCTCTGCTGCAGGCTATGAAGGGAAAAAAAAAGAAAATTCCCCTTTAAGTATTGTAATTTTTAAATAGCTTAGTACAGACTATGCCACAATTTAATTTTTTTAACCCAAACCAAAAGGGTGTATATTGAATAGTGGAATAGAAAAAAGTGTATAAAATTGAAAATCACTAGCACATGTGAACACAGCGGTGTCTTATGTCAGTCAGCTCTGCTGCAGGCTATGAAGGGGGTAAAAAAAGAAAATTCCCCTTTAAGTTTGTAATTTTTAAATAGATTAGTACAGACTATGCCACAATTTAATTTTTTTAACCCAAAAGGGTGTATATTGATTAGTGGAATAGAAAAAAGTGTTTAAAATTTTAAATCACTCAATAATAGCACATGTGAACACTGCAGTGTCTTATCACAGTCAGCACTGAAGCAAAAACGCTGCACACAACTGATTGATAAATATAGATTTTTTTCTCCCTCCTCCTCAGCGGGCAAAAAGATTGTGTTCACTGCACCACCCCACACACAGCAAAATCGATGTAGAACACTGACCCTGCCTATTCTACAGCCTCGCCCTAAAATGATCGATAAGATCGTTCACTACCACTGCACAACCAACCCCCCACACAGCAAAATCGATGTCGAACACTGACCCTGCCTATTCTCCAGCCTCACCCTAAAATGCCTTAATAACTCGCCCTGCCTGCAGCACTCCGACCTGTCCCTGCATTCTTTTTGGACACAATACAATTTTTCACTGTCTGTACCTAATCAGCAGCCAGCACGTATGATGTGTGCTCTCTCCCTAAACTACAGCAGAATGAAGCAGCGCGCTGGGGCTCTCGAACTTATAAAGACATAGTCACATGCTTCAGATGGCCAATCACAGCTACTAATACATTAGTAGGCATGGCTGGGATGGCTTAAGGCACACCAGTTAAACGCTTGTTGATTGGCTGTTGAAAGCCCGCCATTAAAAGCACGCCATTACATACAAACCCGGAAATAAAATGACCAAACACAGATTTTAAACCCAAACATACAGTAAAGTTTTCAGGTCCGTGTTTGGGTAACAAAAATCCAATTATTCGGTACGAACCCGAATAATACAGTCCGTGTTCACTCAACACTAGTCTGGGCCTCTCCACGAAAGCAACTCTGAATGTTCTGCGAATGTTCCGAATATTCTGCCTCAAAATAACTTTCTAGGGGCCACAAGTTCTAAAACCTTTTTTAATCTTCTTAAGGAGGGGTATGAGAATTACCCACTTCTTAATCATCCTCCTAGCAACATTAATCTCAAATACAAGAACAGCTTTTGGACTCAAGCGCATCGCCTCTATGTACCTGAATCTGTTCGGGTAGAAGCCCTCAAATTGGTTCATGACTCTAAACTTGCTGGTCATTTTGGGGTTTCTAAAACAGAAGAACTCTTATCACGTACCTTTTGGTGGCCTGGGTACAAGAAGGATGTCAAGAGATATGTGGCCTCGTGTCTGACATGTGCTCGCAATAAGACACCCCGATCTTCTCCTCTGGGGTTACTTCAACCACTGCCTGTTCCATCAAGACCATGGGGGTCAATTTCTATGGATTTTGTGGTTGATCTTCCCCTTTCAAAAGGGATGACCACTATCCTGGTAGTTGTTGACCGTCTCACTAAGATGGCTCATTTCATACCAGTTAAAGGTGTACCCTCAGCGGAGCATACTGCAGAAGTAATGGTTCGAGAAGTTTTTAAACTACATGGAATTCCTGATGATGTAGTGTTCCGACAGGGGAGTACAGTTTACCTCAAAATTTTGGAGAAATTTTTGCTCAGTTTTGGGTGTAATAATTAATCTTTCCTCAGCTTTTCATCCTCAGTCTAATGGTCAGACCGAGAGGACCAACCAAACTTTGGAGCAATACCTGTTGTGACTTATCTGCAGGATGATTGGGTTGACTACCTTCCTACAGCAGAGTTTGCTTATAATTAGAGTTGAGCGGACACCTGGATGTCCGTGTTCGGCGGGTTCGGCTGAACTTGAAAGAAAAGTCCGGGTTCGTGACCCGGACTTTTTCCGAACTTTACCCAGACACCGAACACCATTGAAGTCAATGGGGACCCGAACTTTCAGGCACTAAAATGGCTCTAAAAAACCAATGGAAAGGGCTAGAGCGCTGCAAATGGCAGCAAAATGTAGAGCATGGCAAGTGCTCTGCAAACAAATGTGGATAGAGAAATAACTTAAAACAACAAAAAAACAGAAAAATAAAACAATTTTCTTCATCTGTGAAGGACGAGGCCCATATGGAGTAGTAGGGAGGTTGAGGTGGCGGTGGATGTAGTGGTGTAGGTGGAAGCGGCGGTGGAGGGGGACGAGGTAGCCAACACTGCTTTTTTTTAGTCATTTTAAATTAGGGTACACCCCAAAAGAGTGAGAAAGATCAAAAATATAACAATGGCTGGGTAAGGTCGGTATCCATCTCTATTCTGCACAAGGTACAGAAAAGTCCTGTGGGATCAATGCCTGGTTCATTTTAATGAATGTGAGCTTGTCCACATTGTCTATGGACAGGCGGCTGCGCTTGCCTGTTATAACGCCCACAGCCATGCTAAATACACGTTCAGATAATACACTGGCTGCAGGGCACGCCAGCACCTCCAAGGCGTAAAGGGCAAGCTCAGGCCATGTGCCCAATTTGGAGACCCAGAAGTTGAAGGGGGCAGACCCATCATTCACTACATTTAGACGTGTGCACACATACTGCTCCGCCATGTTGGTGAAATGCTGCCTCCTGCTAAGACATTCCATATGAGCTGCTGGTGCTGCTGTTTGTTGTGGCATGCTGACAAAGCTTTTCCACATTTCGGCCATGCTAACCCTGCCTTCTGAGGTGCTGGCGGTGCCCTGGTTGCGTTGGCGACCTCTTCCTCCTCTGTCTTGGCCTTTGTGCTTCCACTGTGGCCCCGCTGTCAGGTGGGAATGCCAGCAGCATCGCGTCTACCAGCGTGCGCTTGTACTCGTGCATCTTGCGATCACGCTCCAGTGAGTGAATTAAGGACGGTACGTTGTCCTTGTAACGGGGATCCAGCAACGTGGCCACCCAGTAATCAGCACAAGTTAGAATGTGGGCAACTCGGCGGTCATTGTGGAGACACTGCAGCATGTAATCGCTCATGTGTGCCAGGCTGCCCAGAGGCAATGAAAGGCTGTCCTCTGTGGGAGGTGTATCGTCTGTGTCCTCTGTATCCCCCCAGCCACGCACCAGTGATGGCCATGAGCTGGCCTGGGTGCCACCCTGCTGTGAACATGGTTCCATCTCCTCCTCCATCTCCTCCTCCTCATCCTCCTCATCCTCCAGAACTGTGCCCCTGCTGGACAATTGTGTACCTGGCGTTTGTGGGTGCAGGAACCCACCCTCAGAGCCACTTGTGAATGACTGCCCTGAAAGCCTTGGAAATGATCCCTCTTCCTCCTCCTGTGCCACATCCTCTTCCATCATCGCCCGAATCATTTTTTGAAGGAGGCATAGAAGTGGGATAGTTAAGCTGACAACGACATCATCGGCACTGGCCATGTTGGTGGAGTACTCAAAACAGCGCAACAAGGCACACAGGTCTCGCATGGAGGCCCAGTTATTGATGGTGAAGTGGTGCTGTTCCGCAGAGCGAGGGAAGCGGTGAGCGGGAAGGCCGAAGTTACGCTGCAGCGCTGACGGGCGAGCAGCAGCAGGGTGAGAATACTGAAAGTGCGCACAGACGGCCCGCACTTTCTGCAGCAGCTCTGACATATCGGGGTAATTTTTAAGGAACCTCTGCACCACCAAATTCAGCACATGCGCCAGGCAAGGGATGTTCGTCAAACCGGCTAGGCCCAGAGCTACTATTAGATTTCACCCGTTATCGCACACCACCAGGCCAGGCTTGATGCTCGCTGGCAGCAACCACTCATCGGTCTGCTTTTCCATGCTCCTCCACAACTCCTGCATGGTGTGTGGTTTTTCCCCCAAACAGGCAAGTTTTAAAACTGCCTGCTGTCGTTTACCCCTGGCTGTGCTAAAGTTGGTGGTGAAGGTGTGACGCTGACCAGATGAGGAGGCGGTAGAGGATGAGGAAGCGGAGTAGGAGGAGTTAGGAACAGGAGGCAAACTGAAGCGCCCTGCAATCCTCGGTGGTGGAAGGACATGCGCCAAATTGCTATCCGCCTCAGGCCCAGCCGCCACTGCATTTACCCAGTGTGCGGTTAGGGAGATATAACACCCAGGTGGTGGTGTTGCTGACAGATCATCTGTTTGCGGTGTGGCAGGTGCCGGTATCACTACAGAGGTGGATGAAGAGGACGAATATAAAATGGTGTATTTCACACGTACCGATACAGACTATGCCGCAATTTAATTTTTTTCACCCCAAAAGTCTTAAAACGCCGGTTTTAGCCTAGATAACTGCATTTGCTAAACTAATGGCCTGAAATATTTTTTTGGTCAAAATGTTTCTATTTTGGTCTCCAAGTGTCTAAAAAGCCTTTTTTAGTCAAAATAACTGCATTTGGTCACCAAAGGTCTGAAAATGTTTTTTAGTCAAAATGACTGTATTTTCGTCTTTTAGAGTCTTAACCACTTAAGCCCCGGAAGATTTCACCCCCTTCCTGACCAGGGGGTATTTTGCGATTCAGCACTGCGTGACTTTAACGGACAATTGCGCAGTCGTGCGATGCTGTACCTAAACGAATTTGATGTCCTTTTTTCCCCACAAACAAATGTAAAAATCAAAATGTATTAACATTTTTGGACAATTTGTTTTATGCTACATATGTTTGGTAAAAAAATCGCAAAAAGTGTATTTTGATTGGTTTGCGCAAAAGTTATCACGTTTACTAACAAAGGGAAAGATTTTTGTCATTTTTGTTTTTTTTAACGCGTAATGGCGGCGATCTTTTTCACCCCAAAAGTCTTAAAACGCCGGTTTTAGCCAAGATAACTGCATTTGCTAAACTAATGGCCTGAAATATTTTTTTGGTCAAAATGTTTCTATTTTGGTCTCCAAGTGTCTAAAAAGCCTTTTTTAGTCAAAATAACTGCATTTGGTCACCAAAGGTCTGAAAATGTTTTTTAGTCAAAATGACTGTATTTTCGTCTTTTAGAGTCTTAACCACTTAAGCCCCGGAAGATTTTACCCCCTTCCTGACCAGGGGGTATTTTGCGATTCAGCACTGCGTGACTTTAACGGACAATTGCGCAGTCGTGCGATGCTGTACCTAAACGAATTTGATGTCCTTTTTTCCTCACAAACAGAGCTTTCTTTTAGTGGTATTTGATCACCTGTGCGATTTTTTGATCTTGCGCTATAAACCAAAAAAGAGCGTCAAGTTTGCAAAAATAATATTTTTCACATTTTTTTAAATGAAATTCCCCCCCAAACAAATGTAAAAATCAAAATGTATTAACATTTTCGGACAATTTGTTTTATGCTACATATGTTTGGTAAAAAAATCGCAAAAAGCGTATTTTGATTGGTTTGCGCAAAAGTTATCACGTTTACTAACAAAGGGAAAGATTTTTGTCATTTTTGTTTTTTTTAACGCGTAATGGCGGCGATCTGCGATTTTTTTTGCGGTACTGCGACATTGTGGTGGACAGATCGGACCCTGGACTGACATTTTTGACACTTTTGAGGTTACCAGTGACATTTCTACAGTAATCAGTGCTATACATATGCACTGTTACTGTAAAATTACACTGGAAGTGAAGGGGTTAACTTTATTTGAGAGGGCGGGGCTGTGTGTGTCCCTAGGGGGATGATTCTAACTGTGATTGGCTGTGGCTAGAGCTGTAGGAACAATGATCAACGGTCCTACATAGTAGAACTGTATGATCATTGTTTCTACACAGGGGAGAATGACAGCTGGTCACACGCACGGGGGGGTTCTGTGACCGCGCGGGGGTGCGCAGCCAGCAGCGCGCGCTCGCTCCCCAGAGCCTCACAATAAATGACTTTATTTTCATCTTTTACAGTCTTAAAAAGCCGGTTATCTTGACTAAAAAATGGCTTTTTAGACACTTGGAGACCAACATAGAGTCATTTTGACCACAAAAAGAATTTTCAGGCCATTGGTTACGAAATGCAATTATGTTGTCTAAAACCGGTTTTTTAAGACTCTAAAAGACGAAAATACAGTCATTTTAGACCTTTGGTGACCAAATGCAGTTATTTTGACTAAAAAAGGCTATTTTGACACTTGAAAACCAAAATAGAGTCATTTTAACCAAAAAAATTTTCAGGCCGTTGAAGACCAAATGCAGTTATCTTGTCTAAAACAAGCGCTTTAAGACTCTAAAAGACAAATATACAGTAATTTTGACAAAAATTTTTTTCAGATCTTTGGTTATCAAATGCAGTTATTTTGACTAAAGAAGGCTTGTTAGACACTTAGAGACCAAAATAGAGCCATTTTGACCCAAAAAAATGTTTCAGGCAATTGGTTACCAAATGCAATTATCTTGTCCAAAAGCGGCTTTTTAAGACTCTAAAAGACGAAAATACAATCGTTTTGACTAAAAACTATTTTCAGACTTTTGGTGACCACATGCAGTTATTTTGACTAAAAAAGGATTTTTAGACACTTGGAGACCAAAATAGAGTAATTTTGACCAAAAAAAATTATTCGGGCCATTGGAGCCAAATGGCCGGTTTTAGACAAATCTCGTCTAAAACCGGCTTTTTAAGGCTCTAAAAGATAAAAAATACAGTCATTTTGACTAAAAAAACAATTTCAGACCTTTGGTGACCAAATGCCGTTATTTTGACTAAAAAGGGATTTTTAGACACTTGGAGACCAAAATAGTCATTTTGACCAAAAAAGAATTCAGGCCATTGGAGAGCAAAATGCAGTTATCTAGTCGGAAACCGGCTTTTTAAGACTCTAAAAGACAAAAATAGTCATTTTGCCTAAAAAAATATTTTCAGACCTTTGGTGACCAAATGCCGTTATTTTGACTAAAAAGGATTTTTAGACACTTAGAGACCAAAATAGTCATTTTGACCAAAAAAATTTCAGGCCATTGGAGAGCAAAATGCAGTTGTCTTGTTTGAAACCGGCTTTTTAAGACTCTAAAAGACAAAAATACAGTAATTTTGACAAAAAAATATCAGACCTTTGGTTACCAAATGCAGTTATTTTGACTAAAAAAGGCTTTTTAGACACTTGGAGACCAAAATAGAGTCATTTTGACCAAAAAAATGTTCAGGCCATTGGAGCCAAAATAAAGTTATCTTGTCTAAAACCGGCTTTTTAAGACATTAAAAGACAAAATACAGTCATTTTGGCTAAAAAAAAATTCAGACCTTTGGTGACCAAATGCAGTTATCTCTAAAAAGGCTTTTTAGACACTGGGAGACCAATATAGAGTCATTTTTACCCAAAAAAATTTTTAGGCCATTGGTTACGAAATGCAATTATCTTGTCGAAACCCGGCTTTTTAAGACATGAAAAGACAAAATACAGTCAATTTGACTAAAAAAAATTTCAGACCTTTGGTGACCAAATGCAGTTATCATGACTAAAAAGGGCTTTTTAGACACTTGGAGACCAATATAGAGTCATTTTGACCAACAAAATTTTTTCCGGACCTTTGGTTACGAAATGTAGTTATCTTGTCTAAAACCGGCTTTTTAAGACTCTAAAAGACGAAAATACAGTCATTTTGAATAAAAAAACTTTCAGACCTTTGGTGATCAAATACAGTTATCTTGACTAAAAAAGGATTTGTAGACACTTGGAGACCAACATAGAGTCATTTTGACCAAAAACAATTTTTCAGGCCATTGGTTACTAAATGCAATTATCTTGTCTAAGACCGGCTTTTTAAGACTCTAAAAGACGAAAATAGTCATTTTGACTAGAAAAACTTTCAGACCTTTGGTGGCCAAATGCAGTTATCATGACTAAAAAAGGCTTTTAAGACACTTGGAGACCAACATAGAGTCATTTTGAACCAAAAAAAGTTTTTTCAGGCCATTGGTTACGAAATGCAATTATCTTGTCTAAAACCGGCTTTTTAAAACATGAAAAGACAAAATACAGTCATTTTGACTAAAAAAATTCAGACCTTTGGTGACCAAATGCAGTTGTCATGACTAAAAAAGGGCTTTTTAGACATTTGGAGACCAAAATAGTGTAATTTTGACCAAAATTTTTTTTCAGGCCATTGGTTTACCAAATGCAGTTATCTTGTCTAAAACCGACGTTTTAAGACTCTAAAAGACAAAAATACGGTCATTTTGCCTAAAAAAATTCAGACCTTTGGTGACCAAATGCAGTTGTTTTGACTATAAAAAGGCTTTTTAGACACTTGGAGACCAAAATAGAGTCATTTTGACCCAAAAAATTTTTCAGGCCATTGGTTTACCAAATTATGTTATCTTGTCTAAAACCGGCTTTTTAAGACTACCTTGTCTAAAAGAGGCGTTTTAAGACTCAAAAAGACAAAAATACAGTAATTTTGCCTAAAAAAAATTTCAGACCTTTGGTGACCAAATGCAGTTATTTTGACAAAAAAATTGCCTTTTAGATACCTGAAAACCAAAATAGAGTCATATTGGTTACCACATGCGAGGACAGATTCACCACATTGAGTGTGTTATCTAAGTCATTTTGACAAAACAAATTTCAGACCGTTGGTGACCAAATGCAGTTAGTTTGACTAAAAAAGGCTTTTTAGACACTTAGAGACCAAAACAGAGTCATTTTGATCAAAAAAATTTTTTCAGGCCATTGGTTTACCAAATGCAGTTATCTTGTCTAAAAACGGCTTTTTAAGACTCTAAAAGAGAAACATACAGTCATTTGAACTAAAAAAAATGTTCAGACCTTTGGTGACTAAATGCAGTTATTTTGACTAAAAAAGGCTGTTCAGACACTTTTAGACCAAAATAGTGTAATTTTGACCAAAAAAAATGTTTCATTCATTGGTTACAAAATGCAATTATGTTTGTCTAAATCCGGCTTTTTAAGACTCTAAAAGATAAAAATACAGTAATTTTGCCTAAAAAATTTCAGACCTTTGATGATCAAATACAGTTATTGTGACTAAAAAAAGGCTTGTTAGACACTTGGAGACCAAAATAGAGTCATTTTGACCTAAAAAAAATGTTTCATTCATTGGTTACAAAATGCAATTATGTTTGTCTAAACCCAGCTTTTTAAGACTCTAAAAGACGAAAATACAGTCATTTTGACTAAAAAAAATTTCAGACCTTTGGTGACCAAATGCAGTTATTTTGACTAAAAAAGGCTATTTTGACACTTGAAAACCAAAATTAGTCATTTTAACCCAAAAATTTTTTCAGGCCATTGGAGACCAAATGCAGTTATCTTGTCTAAAACAAGCGTTTTAAGACTCTAAAAGACAAATATACAGTAATTTTGACTACATTTTTTTTCAGATCTTTGGTTATCAAGTGCAGTTATTTTGACTAAAGAAGGCTTGTTAGACACTTAGAGACCAAAATAGAGTCTTTTTGACCCAAAAAAATGTTTCAGGCAATTGGTTACCAAATGCAATTATCTTGTCCAAAACCGGCTTTTTAAGACTCTAAAAGACGAAAATACAATAATTTTGACTAAAAACAATTTTCAGACTTTTGGTGACCACATGCAGTTATTTTGACTAAAAAAGGATTTTTAGACACTTGGAGACCAAAATAGAGTCATTTTGACCAAAAAAATTATTCGGGCCATTGGAGCCAAATGGCCGGCTTTAGACAAATCTTGGTTCAAAACGACTCTATGTTGGTCTCCAAGTGTCTTAAAAGCCTTTTTTAGTCATGATAACTGCATTTGGCCACCAAAGGTCTGAAAGTTTTTTTAGTCAAAATGACTATTTTCGTCTTTTAGAGTCTTAAAAAGCCGATTTTAGACAAGATAATTGCATTTAGTAACCAATGGCCTGAAAAATTGTTTTTGGTCAAAATGACTCTATGTTGGTCTCCAAGTGTCTACAAATCCTTTTTTAGTCAAGATAACTGTATTTGGTCACCAAAGGTCTGAAAGTTTTTTTATTCAAAATGACTGTATTTTCGTCTTTTAGAGTCTTAAAAAGCCGGTTTTAGACAAGATAACTGCATTTCGTAACCGAAGGTCCGGAAAAAATTTTGTTGGTCAAAATGACTCTATATTGGTCTCCAAGTGTCTAAAAAGCCTTTTTTAGTCATGATATCTGCATTTGGTCACCAAAGGTCTGAAATTTTTTTTAGTCAAATTTGACTGTATTTTGTCTTTTCATGTCTTAAAAAGCCGGGTTTAGACAAGATAATTGCATTTCGTAACCAATGGCCTGAAAAAATGTTTTGGGTAAAAATGACTCTATATTGGTCTCCCAGTGTCTAAAAAGCCTTTTTAGAGATAACTGCATTTGGTCACCAAAGGTCTGAAATTTTTTTTAGCCAAAATGACTGTATTTTGTCTTTTAATGTCTTAAAAAGCCGGTTTTAGACAAGATAACTTTATTTGGGCTCCAATGGCCTGAACATTTTTTTGGTCAAAATGACTCTATTTTGGTCTCCAAGTGTCTAAAAAGCCTTTTTTAGTCAAGATAACTGTATTTGATCACCAAAGGTCTGAAAGTTTTTTTATTCAAAATGACTGTATTTTCGTCTTTTAGAGTCTTAAAAAGCCGGTTTTAGACAAGATAACTGCATTTCGTAACCAAAGGTCCGGAAAAAATTTTGTTGGTCAAAATGACTCTATATTGGTCTCCAAGTGTCTAAAAAGCCTTTTTTAGTCATGATATCTGCATTTGGTCACCAAAGGTCTGAAATTTTTTTTAGTCAAATTTGACTGTATTTTGTCTTTTCATGTCTTAAAAAGCCGGGTTTAGACAAGATAATGGCATTTCGTAACCAATGGCCTGAAAATTTTTTTTGGGTAAAAATGACTCTATATTGGTCTCCCAGTGTCTAAAAAGCCTTTTTAGAGATAACTGCATTTTTCCACCAAAGGTCTGAAATTTGTTTTGCCAAAATGACTGTATTTTGTCTTTTAATGTCTTAAAAAGCCGGTTTTAGACAAGATAACTTTATTTGGGCTCCAATGGCCTGAACATTTTTTTGGTCAAAATGACTCTATTTTGGTCTCCAAGTGTCTAAAAAGCCTTTTTTAGTCAAAATAACTGCATTTGGTCACCAAAGGTCTGATATTTTTTTTGTCAAAATTACTGTATTTTTGTCTTTTAGAGTCTTAAAAAGCCAGTTTCAAACAAGAAAACTGCATTTTGCTCTCCAATGGCCTGAAATTTTTTTGGTCAAAATGACTATTTTGGTCTCCAAGTGTCTAAAAATCCTTTTTAGTCAAAATAACGGCATTTGGTCACCAAAGGTCTGAAAATATTTTTTTAGTCAAAATGACTATTTTTGTCTTTTAGAGTCTTAAAAAGCCGGTTTCCGACTAGATAACTGCATTTTGCTCTCCAATGGCCTGAATTCTTTTTTGGTCAAAATGACTATTTTGGTCTCCAAGTGTCTAAAAATCCCTTTTTAGTCAAAATAACGGCATTTGGTCACCAAAGGTCTGAAATTGTTTTTTTTTTTAGTCAAAATAACTGTATTTTTTATCTTTTAGAGCCTTAAAAAGCCGGTTTTAGACAAGATTTGTCTAAAACCGGCCATTTGGCTCCAATGGCCCGAATAATTTTTTTTGGTCAAAATTACTCTATTTTGGTCTCCAAGTGTCTAAAAATCCTTTTTTAGTCAAAATAACTGCATGTGGTCACCAAAAGTCTGAAAATAGTTTTTAGTCAAAACGATTGTATTTTCGTCTTTTAGAGTCTTAAAAAGCCGCTTTTGGACAAGATAATTGCATTTGGTAACCAATTGCCTGAAACATTTTTTTGGGTCAAAATGGCTCTATTTTGGTCTCTAAGTGTCTAACAAGCCTTCTTTAGTCAAAATAACTGCATTTGATAACCAAAGATCTAAAAAAAAATGTTGTCAAAATTACTGTATATTTGTCTTTTAGAGTCTTAAAGCGCTTGTTTTAGACAAGATAACTGCATTTGGTCTCCAACGGCCTGAAAATTTTTTTTGGTTAAAATGACTCTATTTTGGTTTTCAAGTGTCAAAATAGCCTTTTTTAGTCAAAATAACTGCATTTGGTCACCAAAGGTCTAAAATGACTGTATTTTCATCTTTTAGAGTCTTAAAAAGCCAGTTTTAGACAAGATAATTGCATTTCGTAACCAATGGCCTGAAAATTCTTTTTGTGGTCAAAATTACTCTATGTTGGTCTCCAAGTGTCTAAAAAGCCATTTTTTAGTCAAGATAACCGGCTTTTTAAGACTGTAAAAGATGAAAATAAAGTCATATATATGTCACTAGCCTGTGAGGCTCTGGGGAGCGAGCGCGCGCTGCTGACTTCGCGCCCCCGCGCGGTCACGGAACCCCCCCGTGCGTGTGACCAGCTGTCATTCTCCCCTGTGTAGAAACAATGATCATACGGTTCTACTATGTAGGACCGTTGATCATTGTTCCTACAGCTCTAGCCACAGCCAATCACAGTTAGAATCATCCCCCTAGGGACACACACAGCCCCGCCCTCTCAAATAAAGTTAACCCCTTCACTGCCAGTGTAATTTTACAGTAACAGTGCATATGTATAGCACTGATTACTGTAGAAATGTCGCTGGTAACCCCAAAAGTGTCAAAAATGTCAGTCCAGGGTCCGATCTGTCCACCGCAATGTCGCAGTACCGCAAAAAAAATCGCAGATCGCCGCCATTACGTGTTAAAAAAAAACAAAAATGACAAAAATCTTTCCCTTTGTTAGTAAACGTGATAACTTTTGCGCAAACCAATCAAAATACGCTTTTTGCGATTTTTTTACCAAACATATGTAGCATAAAACCAATTGTCCGAAAATGTTAATACATTTTGATTTTTACATTTGTTTGGGGGGAATTTCATTTAAAAAAATGTGAAAAATATTATTTTTGCAAAATTGACGCTCTTTTTTTGTTTATAGCGCAAGATCAAAAATTGGCACAGGTGATCAAATACCACTAAAAGAAAGCTCTGTTTGTGGGGAAAAAAGGACATCAAATTCGTTTAGGTACAGCATCGCACGACTGCGCAATTGTCCGTTAAAGTCACGCAGTGCTGAATCGCAAAATACCCCCTGGTCAGGAAGGGGGTTAAATCTTCCGGGGCTTAAGTGGTTAAGACTCTAAAAGACGAAAATACAGTCATTTTGACTAAAAAACATTTTCAGACCTTTGGTGACCAAATGCAGTTATTTTGACTAAAAAAGGCTTTTTAGACACTTGGAGACCAAAATAGAAACATTTTGACCAAAAAAATATTTCAGGCCATTAGTTTAGCAAATGCAGTTATCTAGGCTAAAACCGGCGTTTTAAGACTTTTGGGGTGAAAAAAATTAAATTGCGGCATAGTCTGTATCGGTACGTGTGAAATACACCATTTTATATTCGTCCTCTTCATCCACCTCTGTAGTGATACCGGCACCTGCCACTCCGCAAACAGACGATCTGCCAGCAACACCACCACCTGGGTCACCAACCATCTCCACAATGTCCCGTGGAAGCGTTCACCTTTTCATCTCCCAAACACTTCAGAGGAAGAGGAAGTACCCCCCTACCCACCCGCGATCCCTGGCCCTGAATGCCAGCATTTCAAAATTCTTGGCCTTTGAAATGCTGTCATTCCGTCTGGTGGAGACGCACAGTTTTAAAAGCCTTATGTCGGTGGCTGTCCCACAGTATGTCGTGCCCAGCCGCCACTACTTTTCCAGGCAAGCCATCCCTTCCCTGCACAACCAAGTGGGGGAAAAAATCAGGTGTGCACTGCGCAACGCCATCTGTGGCAAGGTCCACCTAACTACCGATACGTGGACCAGTAAGCACGGTCAGGGGCGTTATATCTCCCTAACCGCACACTGGGTAAATGCAGTGGTGGCTGGGCCTGAGGCGGATAGCAATTTGGCGCATGTCCTTCCACCACCGAGGATTGCAGGGCGCTTCAGTTTGCCTCCTGTTCCTAACTCCTCCTACTCCGCTTCCTCATCCTCTACCGCCTCCTCATCTGGTCAGCGTCACACCTTCACCACCAACTTTAGCACAGCCAGGGGTAAACGACAGCAGGCAGTTTTAAAACTTGCCTGTTTGGGGGAAAAAACACACACCGTGCAGGAGTTGTGGAGGAGCATGGAACAGCAGACCGATGAGTGGTTGCTGCCAGCGAGCATCAAGCCCGGCCTGGTGGTGTGCGATAACGGGTGAAATCTAATAGTAGCTCTGGGCCTAGCCGGTTTGACGAACATCCCTTGCCTGGCGCATGTGCTGAATTTGGTGGTGCAGAGGTTCCTTAAAATTTACCCCGATATGTCAGAGCTGCTGCAGAAAGTGCGGGCCATCTGTGCGCACTTTCAGCATTCTCACCCTGCTGCTGCTCGCCCGTCAGCGCTGCAGCGTAACTTCGGCCTTCCCGCTCACCGCTTCCCTCGCTCTGCGGAACAGCACCACTTCACCATCAAAAACTGGGCCTCCATGCGAGACCTGTGTGCCTTGTTGCGCTGTTTTGAGTACTCTACCAACATGGCCAGTGCCGATGATGTCGTTGTCAGCTTAACTATCCCACTTCTATGCCTCCTTCAAAAAACGATTCGGGCGATGATGGAAGAGGATGTGGCACAGGAGGAGGAAGAGGGATCATTTCAAAGGCTTTCAGGGCAGTCATTCACAAGTGGCTCTGAGGGTGGGTTCCTGCACCCACAAACGCCAGGTACACAATTGTCCAGCAGGGGCACAGTTCTGGAGGATGAGGAGGAGGAGATGGAGGAGGAGATGGAACCATGTTCACAGCAGGGTGGCACCCAGGCCAGCTCATGGCCATCACTGGTGCGTGGCTGGGGGGATACAGAGGACACAGACGATACACCTCCCACAGAGGACAGCCTTTCGTTGCCTCTGGGCAGCCTGGCACACATGAGCGATTACATGCTGCAGTGTCTCCACAATGACCGCCGAGTTGCCCACATTCTAACTTGTGCTGATTACTGGGTGGCCACGTTGCTGGATCCCCGTTACAAGGACAACGTACCGTCCTTAATTCACTCACTGGAGCGTGATCGCAAGATGCACGAGTACAAGCGCAAGCTGGTAGACGCGATGCTGCTGGCATTCCCACCTGACAGCGGGGCCACAGTGGAAGCACAAAGCCCAAGGCAGAGGAAGAAGAGGTCGCCAACGCAACCAGGGCATCGCCAGCACCTCAGAAGGCAGGGTTAGCATGGCCAAAATGTGGAAAAGCTTTGTCAGCATGCCACAACAAACAGCAGCACCAGCAGCTCATATGGAACGTCTTAGCAGGAGGCAGCATTTCACCAACATGGTGGAGCAGTATGTGTGCACACGCCTAAATGTAGTGAATGATGGGTCTGCCCCCTTCAACTTCTGGGTCTCCAAATTGGGCACATGGCCTGAGCTTGCCCTTTATGCCTTGGAGGGGCTGGCGTGCCCTGCAGCCAGTGTATTATCTGAACGTGTATTTAGCATGGCTGTGGGCGTTATAACAGACAAGCGCAGCCGCCTGTCCATAGACAATGTGGACAAGCTCACATTCATTAAAATGAACCAGGCATTGATCCCACAGGACTTTTCTGTACCTTGTGCAGAATAGAGATGGATACTGACCTTACCCAGCCATTGTTATATTTTTGATCTTTCTCACTCTTTTGGGGTGTACCCTAATTTAAAATGACTAAAAAAAGCAGTGTTGGCTACCTCGTCCCCCTCCACCGCCGCTTCCACCTACACCACTACATCCACCGCCACCTCATCCTCCCTACTACTCCATATGGGCCTCGTCCTTCACAGATGAAGAAAATTGTTTTATTTTTCTGTTTTTTTTGTTGTTTTAAGTTATTTCTCTATCCACATTTGTTTGCAGAGCACTTGCCATGCTCTACATTTTGCTGCCATTTTCAGCACTCTAGCCCTTTCCATTGGTTTTTTAGAGCCATTTTAGTGCCTGAAAGTTCCGGTCCCCATTGACTTCAATGGTGTTCGGTGTCTGGGTAAAGTTCGGAAAAAGTCCGGGTCACGAACCCGGACTTTTCTTTCAAGTACAGCCGAACCCGCCGAACACGGACATCCAGGTGTCCGCTCAACTCTAATTATAAGCAAACTCTGCTGTAGGAAGGTAGTCAACCCAATCATCCTGCAGATAAGTCACAAAAGGTATTGCTCCAAAGTTTGGTTGGTCCTCTCGGTCTGACCATTAGACTGAGGATGAAAAGCTGAGGAAAGATTAATTGTTACACCCAAAACTGAGCAAAAATTTCTCCAAAATTTTGAGGTAAACTGTACTCCCCTGTCGGAACACTACATCATCAGGAATTCCATGTAGTTTAAAAACTTCTCGAACCATTACTTCTGCAGTATGCTCCGCTGAGGGTACACCTTTAACTGGTATGAAATGAGCCATTTTAGTGAGACGGTCAACAACTACCAGGATAGTGGTCATCCCTTTTGAAAGGGGAAGATCAACCACAAAATCCATAGAAATTGACCCCCATGGTCTTGATGGAACAGGCAGTGGTTGAAGTAACCCCAGAGGAGAAGATCGGGGTGTCTTATTGCGAGCACATGTCAGACACGAGGCCACATATCTCTTGACATCCTTCTTGTACCCAGGCCACCAAAAGGTACGTGATAAGAGTTCTTCTGTTTTAGAAACCCCAAAATGACCAGCAAGTTTAGAGTCATGAACCAATTTGAGGGCTTCTACCCAAACAGATTCAGGTACATAGAGGCGATGTGCTTGAGTCCAAAAGCTGTTCTTGTATTTGAGATTAATGTTGCTAGGAGGATGATTAAGAAGTGGGTCATTCTCATACCCCTCCTTAAGAAGATTAAAAAAGGTTTTAGAACTTGTGGCCCCTAGAAAGTTATTTTGAGGCAGAATATTCGGAACATTCGCAGAACATTCAGAGTTGCTTTCGTGGAGAGGCCCAGACTAGTGTTGAGCGAACACGGACTGTATTATTCGGGTTCGTACCGAATAATTGGATTTTTGTTACCCGAACACGGACCTGAAAACTTTACTGTATGTTTGGGTTTAAAATCCATGTTTGGTCATTTTATTTCCGGGTTTGTATGTAATGGCGCGCTTTTAATGGCGGGTTTTCAACAGCCAATCAACAAGCGTTTAACTGGTGTGCCTTAAGCCATCCCAGCCATGCCTACTAATGTATTAGTAGCTGTGATTGGCCATCTGAAGCATGTGACTATGTCTTTATAAGTTCGAGAGCCCCAGCGCGCTGCTTCATTCTGCTGTAGTTTAGGGAGAGAGCACACATCATACGTGCTGGCTGCTGATTAGGTACAGACAGTGAAAAATTGTATTGTGTCCGAAAAGAATGCAGGGACAGGTCGGAGTGCTGCAGGCAGGGCGAGTTATTAGGGCATTTTAGGGTGAGGCTGGAGAATAGGCAGGGTCAGTGTTCTACATCGATTTTGCTGTGTGGGGGGTTGGTTGTGCAGTGCCAGTGAACGATCTTATCGATCATTTTAGGGCGAGGCTGGAGAATAGGCAGGGTCAGTGTTCTACATCGATTTTGCTGTGTGTGGGGTGGTGCAGTGAACACAATCTTTTTGCCCGCTGAGGAGGAGGGAGAAAAAAATCTATATTTATCAATCAGTTGTGTGCAGCGTTTTTGCTTCAGTGCTGACTGTGATAAAACACTGCTGTGTTCACATGTGCTATTATTGAGTGATTTAAAATTTTAAACACTTTTTTCTATTCCACTAATCAATATACACCCTTTTGGGTTAAAAAAATTAAATTGTGGCATAGTCTGTACTAATCTATTTAAAAATTACAAACTTAAAGGGGAATTTTCTTTTTTTTCCCCCTTCATAGCCTGCAGCAGAGCTGACTGACATAAGACACCGCTGTGTTCACATGTGCTAGTGATTTTCAATTTTATACACTTTTTTCTATTCCACTATTCAATATACACCCTTTTGGTTTGGGTTAAAAAAATTAAATTGTGGCATAGTCTGTACTAAGCTATTTAAAAATTACAATACTTAAAGGGGAATTTTCTTTTTTTTTTCCCTTCATAGCCTGCAGCAGAGCTGACTGACATAAGACGCTGCTGTGTTCACATGTGCTATTGAAAATCACCAATTTTATATCCTATTTTCTATTCCGCTATTCAATCTACACCCTTTGGGGTAAAAAGAATTAAATTGCGGGATAGTCTGTATCGGTACGTGTGAGATACACCTTTCCAATTTTTGGGGCGCATCTTACACCGCCGAGGATTGCAGGGTGCTTCAGTTTGCCTCCTGCCTGTTCCGAACTCCTCATATTCCTCATCCTGCCTTTGGGGTACAAAAAATAGTAATCAGGGCCTAGTCTGGGTCTGTACGTGTGCGATAGATACACCTTTTGATATCATATTTTCTATTCCGCTATTCAATCTACACAATTGGGGTAAAAAGAATTAAATTGCGGGATAGTCTGTATCGGTACGTGTGAGATACACCTTTCCAATTTTTGGGGCGCATCTTATACTGCCGAGGATTGCAGGGTGCTTCAGTTTGCCTCCTGTCTGTTTTCCGAACTCCTCCTACTCCTCATCCTGCCTTTGGGGTACAAAAAATAGTAATCAGGGCCTAGTCTGGGTCTGTACGTGTGAGATAGATACACCTTTTGATATCATATTTTCTATTCCGCTATTCAATCTACACCCTTGGGGTAAAAAGAATTAAATTGCGGGATAGTCTGTATCGGTACGTGTGAGATACACCTTTCCAATTTTTGGGGCTCATCTTACACCGCCGAGGATTGCAGGGTGCTTCAGTTTGCCTCCTGCCTTTTCCGAACTCCTCCTACTCCTCATCCTGCCTTTAGGGTACAAAAAATAGTAATCGGGGCCTAGTCTGGGTCTGTACGTGTGAGATAGATACACCTTTTGATATCATATTTTCTATTCCGCTATTCAATCTACACCCTTGGGGTAAAAAGAATTAAATTGCGGGATAGTCTGTATCGGTACGTGTGAGATACGCCTTTCCAATTTTTGGGGCTCATCTTACACCGCCGAGGATTGCAGGGTGTTTCAGTTTGCCTCCTGCCTGTTCCGAACTCCTCCTACTCCTCATCCTCATCCTGCCTTTAGGGTACAAAAAACTTGTAATCAGGGATTAGTCTGTGTTTGTACGTGTGAGATACACCGTTTTATAAAAATTTTTCTATTCTGCTATTCAATCTACACCCTTTGGGGTGAAAAGAATTAAATTGTGGCATAGTCTGTATCGGTACGTGTGAGATACACCTTCCAATCTTTTGGGGCGCATCTTCCACCGCCGAGGATTGCAGGGTGCTTCAGTTTGCCTCCTGTTCCGAACTCCTCCTGCTCATCATCCTCATCCTGCCTTTAGGGTACAAAAAATTGTAATCGGGGCCTAGTCTGTTTGTACGTGTGAGATACACCGTTTTATAAAATTTTTCCTATTCCGCTATTCAATATACACCTTTTTGGAGTGTAAAAAATTAAATTATGGTATAATCTGTATCGGTACATGTGAGATACACCTTTTTAAATTTGTTTGGCGCATCTCCTTCCACCGTCGAGGATTGCAGGGCGCTTCAGTTTGCCTCCTGTTCCGAACTCCTCCTACTCCTTCTTCATCCTCATCCTGCCTTTAGGGTACAAAAAATTGTAATCGGGGCCTAGTCTGTGTTTGTACATGTGAGATACACCATTTTATATCCTTTTATCTATTCCGCTATTCAATATACACCCTTTTGGGGTGAAAAAAATTAAATTTGCGTCATACTTTGCAAATTTGCCTGTGAGATACACCCGTTGTATTTGTATACTGTTTTTCTATTCCGCTATTTAATAAACACCCTTTTGGGGTAAAAAAAATTAAATTGCGGCATAGTTTGCATATTTGACTGTGAGATACACCCTTGCGATAATGTTGTTGTTTTGTTCCGCTATTCAATAAACACCTTTCTAGGGCAAGATCATAAATTACAGAAATATGAGGAGACCATCAAATAGGGGCCGTGGCCTGGGTCGTGGTGCTGCTGGTAGAGCTCCTGTTGCAAGGAGAGGACGTGGTCGATCTGTGCCAGCTACACGCACAAGTGAAACACCTTCCTCAAGTGTGAGTAGGCGACAGAACCTGCAGCAGTATTTGGTAGGGCATCGTGCGCCTCTAGAAGTGATGAGGCCAGAAGCAGTACAGGCGATAGTAGATTGGGTTGCTGACAGTGCCTCCAGTTCCTTCACATTGTCTCCCACCCAGTCTACTGCAGAAAGGTCAGAGTTGGCACCTGCAGCCGATGTCCAACCGTCTTTCACCTCAGCCCCTTGCAAATCAGGCAAGCAGTCTGAGCCCTAAGTCATGCAGCAGTCTCTTCTTCTGTTTGATGACTCTGTCAGCAGGGTTTCCCAGGCCCATCCACCTAGCCCTGCCCCAGAAGTGTAAGAGATTGAGTGCAGCATTGCCCAACCACTTATTTCTCAAGATGAGTACATGGAAGTACCATCGCAGCACGTCTCCGATGATGATGAAACGCAGGTGCCAACTGCTGCGGCACTCAGAATTGTGGAGACCGACAAGGAGGGCAGGGGTGAAGACTGGGTGGAAGATGATGTGGAGGATGATGAGGTCCTCGACCCCACATGGAATGAAGGTCATGCAGGTGACCTGAGTAGTTTGGAAGAAGAGGCGGTGGTCGCACAGAGCCACCAGCACAGCAGAAGAGGGAGCAGGGTGCAGAAGCGGAGCGGCCGTGCCCTAGACACTACGCCTGCTACTGCCCAACGCAGCAAGGGACCGAGCGCACCAAAGCCAGCTCAAAGGTGTTCTCTAGCGTGGAAGTTCTTCAGAAAATGTGCTGATGACAGGACACGAGTGGTTTACACCCTGTGCAATCAGAGCCTGAAGCGAGGCATAAACCTTCTCAACCTGAGCACAACCTGCATGATCAGACATCTAAGTGCAAAGCACGAGCTGCAGTGGAGTAGACACCTTCAAAACCAAGAAAGGTCTCTGGCTCCTCCTGCTTCCTCTTCTGCTGCAGTCTCGGCCTCTCCATCCACCTCTGTAGTGATACCGGCACCTGCCACCCCGCAAACAGATGATCTGTCAGCAGCACCCCCACCTGGGTCACCAACCATCTCCACAATGTCCCGTGGAAGTGTTCAGCTTTACATCTCCCAAACACTTCAGAGGAAGAGGAAGTACCCCCCTACCCACCCGCGATCCCTGGCCCTGAATGCCAGCATTTAAAAATTCTTGGCCTTTGAAATGCTGTCATTCCGTCTGGTGGAGACGCACAGTTTTAAAAGCCTTATGTCGGTGGCTGTCCCACAGTACGTCGTGCCCAGCCGACACTACTTTTCCAGGCAAGCCATCCCTTCCCTGCACAACCAAGTGGGGGAAAAAATCAGGTGTGCACTGCGCAACGCCATCTGTGCCAAGGTCCACCTCACTACCGATACGTGGACCAGTAAGCACGGTCAGGGGCGTTATATCTCCCTAACGGCACACTGGGTAAATGCAGTGGCGGATGGGCCTGAGGCGGATAGCAATTTGGCGCATGTCCTTCCACCACCGAGGATTGCAGGGCGCATCAGTTTGCCTCTTGTTCCTAACTCCTCCTACTCCGCTTCCTCATCCTCTACCACCTCCTTAGCGTAACACCTTCACCACCAACTTCAGCACCGCCAGGGGTAAACGACAGCAGACAGTTTTAAAATTTGCCTGTTTGGGGGGAAAAACCACACACCGCGCAGGAGTTGTGAAGGAGCATGGAACAGCAGACAAATGAGTGGTTGCTGCCAGCGAGCCTCAAGCCGGCCTGGTGGTGTGCAATAACGGGCGAAATCTCATCAAGAAAAACGCACATCCCTTGCCTGCCGCATGTGCTGAATTTGGTGGTGCAGAGGTTCCTTAAAAATTACCCCGATGTGTCAGAGCTGCTGCAGAAAGTGCGGGCCATCTGTGCGCACTTTGGGCCTTCCCACCCTGCTACTGCTTGCCTGTCAGCGCTGCAGCGTAACTTCGGCCTTCCCGCTCCCCGCCTCATATGTGACGTGCCCACAAGGTGGAACTCCACCTTGCACATGCTGGAAAGACTGTGCGAGCAGCAGTAGGCCATAGTGGAGTTTCAGCTGCAGCACGCACGCGTGAGTCACTCTGCGGAACAGCATCACTTCACCACCAATAACTGGGCCTCCATGCGACACCTGTGTGCCTTGTTGCGCTGTTTTGAGTTCTCCACCAACATGGCCAGTGCCGATGACGCCGTTGTCAGCTTAACTATCCCACTTCAATGCCTCTTTCAAAAAACGATTCGGGCGATGATGGAAGAGGATGTGGCACAGGATGAGGAGGAGGAGGAGGAGGAGGAGGAGGAGGATGAAGAGGTAACATTTCCAAGGCTTTCAGGGCAGTCATTCGCAAGTCGCTCCGAGGGTGGGTTCTTGCACCCACAAACGCCAGGGACACAATTGTCCAGCATGGGCACAGTTCTGGTGGATGAGGAGGATGAGGAGGAGGAGATGGAGGAGGAGATGGAAGCATGTTCACAGCAGGGTGGCACCCAGGCCAGCTCATGGTTATCACTGGTGCGTGGCTGGGGGGATACAGAGGACATAGACGATACACCTCCCACAGCCTGGCACACATGAGCGATTACATGCTGCAGTGTCTCCACAATGACCGCCGAGTTGCCCACATTCTAACTTGTGCTGATTACTGGGTGGCCACGCTGCTGGATCCCCGTTACAAGGACAACGTACCATCCTTAATTCACTCACTGGAGCGTGATCGCAAGATGCGCGAGTACAAGCGCGCACTGGTAGATGCAATGCTGCTGGCATTCCCACCTGACAGCTGGGCCACAGTGGAAGCACAAGGCCAAGGCAGAGGAGGAGGAGGAAGAGGTCGCCGACGCAACCAGGGCACCGCCAGCACCTCAGAAGGCAGGGTTAGCATGGCCGAAATGTGGAAAAGCTTTGTCAGCACGCCACAACAAACAGCAGCACCAGCAGCTCATATAGAACGTCTTAGCAGGAGGCAGCATTTCACCAACATGGTGGAGCAGTATGTGTGCACACGCCTACATGTAGTGAATGACGGGTCTGCCCCCTTCAACTCCTGGGTCTCCAAATTGGGCACATGGCCTGAGCTTGCCCTTTACGCCTTGGAGGTGCTGGCGTGCCCTGCAGCCAGTGTATTATCTGAACGTGTATTTAGCATGGCTGGGGGCGTTATCACAGACAAGCGCAGCCGCCTGTCCAGAGACAATGTGGACAAGCTCACGTTCATTAAAATGAACCAGGCATGGATCCCACAGGACGTTTCCGTACCTTGTGCAGAATAGAGATGGATACTGACCTTACCCAGCTATTGTTCTATTTTTGATTTTTCTCACTCTTTTGGGGTGTACCCTCATTTAAAATGACTGAAAAAAAGCAGTGTTGGCTACCTCGTCCTCCTCCACCGCCACTTCCACCTACACCGCCCATAGGTGTGCGCAGCCTATTGCATTAGGGTGTGCACCCCAAAGTTTAAATACACATGCATGTGTTTGCCTACATGTACATGGCCCCGGTACATTACTCTCCCTGCTGGCAAAGTGAAATAGAAGTGTGTGGCACTTCTCTTTTGGCAGAGCAGGTCCGAGGGAGATCTTTCCCATCTCCTCACTGGCAACCAGAGCGACAATGCTAATGTGCCCTAGATGATTAGGGTGTGCCCAGGCACACCCGGCACACCCTGTGCGCACGCCTATGACACCGCCACATCCACCACCACCTCAACCTCCCTCCTACTCCATATGGACCTCGTCCTTCACAGATGAAGAACATTGTTTTATTTTTCAGTTTTTTTTGTTGTTTTAAGTTATTTCCCTATCCACATTTGTTTGCAGAGCACTTGCCATGCTCTTAACTACGTTTTGCTGCCATTTGCAGCACTCTAGCCCTTTCCATTGGTGTTTTAGAGCCATTTTAGTGCCTGAAAGTTCGGGTCCCCATTGACTTCAATGGGGTTCGGTGTCCGGGTAAAGTTCGGAAAAAGTCCGGGATACGGACCCGGACTTTTTTTTCAAGTTCGGCCGCACCTGCCGAACACGGACATCCAGGTGTCCGCTCAACTCTAGTCAAATGACTCTATTTTGGTCTCCAAGTGTCTAAAACGCCTTTTTTTAGTCAGAATAACTGCATTTGGTCACCAAAGGTCTGGAAAAAAAATTAAGTCAAAATGAAAGTATTTTTGTCTTTTAGAGCCTTAAAAAGCCGGTTTTAGAAAAAGGTTTGTCTAAAACCGGCCATTTGGGCTCCAATGGTGTGAAAAATTATTTTAGTGAAAATAATGCATTTGGTCACCAAAGGTCTGAAATTTTTTTTAGTCCAAATGACTATATTTTTGTCTTTTAGAGCTTTAAATAGCCGGTTTTAGACAAGATTTTAGACATTTGGCTCCAATTGCCTGAAAACATTTTTTTGGTCAAAATTTCTCTATTTTGGTCTCCAAGTGTCTTAAAAGCCTTTTTTAGTCAAAATAACGGCATTTGGTCACCAAAGGTCTGATAAAAATAATTAGTCAAAATGACTGTATTTTTGTCTTTTAGAGCCTTAAAAAGCCGTTTTTAAACAAGATTTGTCTAAAACCGGCCATTTGGGCTCCAATGGTGTGAAAAAGATTTTTTAGTCAAAATTACTCTATTTTGGACTCCAAGTGTTTAAAAAGCCTTTTTTAGTCAAAATAACTGCATTTGGTCACCAAAGGTCTGAAAAAAAAATTAGTTAAAATGACTGTATTTTTGTCTTTTAGAGCCTTAAAAAGCCGGTTTTTGACAAGATTTGTCTAAAACCGGCCATTTTGGCTCCAATGGCCTGAAATTTTTTTTGGTTAAATTTTGGCCTGAAGAACAATATTGGTCAAAATGACTCTATTTTGGTCTCCAAGTGTCTAAAAAGCCTTTTTTAGTCAAAATAACTGATTTTGGTCACCAAAGGTCTGATAAAAAACATTTCGTCCAAGTGACTACATTTTTGGAGCCTTAAAAAGCCGGTTTTAGACAACATTTTAGACATTTGGCTCCAATGGCCTGAAAATTTTTTATTGGTCAAAATGACTCTATTTTGGTCTCCAAGTGTTTAAAAAGCCTTTTTTAGTCAAAATAACTGCATTTGGTCCCCAAAGGTCTGAAAAAAATTTAGTCAAAATGACTATATTTTTGTCTTTTAACCGCTTGCCGACTGCGCACAGTATATTTACTGCGGCAGTCGGCCCCGGCCAGGCAGAGTGACGTAGGTCTACGTCGCTCGCCTGTCACTCCTTCCAGAGCCAATAGCGGGCGGGCGCGCGCCCGCCGAGGCGCGCGCCCGCCTCGGCTCGTTCACGGAGGAGTGCGGGAGTGTGACTGGTGGACCCGATGTCCGCCGGTCACACTACGATCGCCGCTACAGCGGGAGAAAGACAGAGCGGCTTGTGTAAACAAGCCACCTGTCAGTTCTCCCTGTGTAAAAGTGAAGATCAAACAGTTCTACTATGTAGAACTGTTGATCTTTGTTTTTACACTAGTAGACCTGTCCCTACACAGTTAGAATCACGCCCCTAGGACACACTTAACCCCTCCCTGTCCAATACTGTTAACCCCTTCCCTGCCAGTGTCATTTTTGCAGTAACAGTGCATATGTATAGCACTGATTACTGCAGTAATGTCACTGGTACCCCCAAAAGTGTCAAAAATGTCAGTCAAGGGTCCGATCTGTCCGCCGCAATGTCGCAGTACCGCAAAAAAAATCGCAGATCGCCGCCATTACTCGTTAAAAAAAAAAACACCAAAAATGACAAAAATCTTTCCCTTTGTTAGTAAACGCGATAACTTTTGCGCAAACCAATCAAAATACGCTTTTTGCGATTTTTTTTACCAAACATAGGTAGCGTAAAACAAATTGGCCGAAAATTTTAAAAAATTTTGATTTTTACATTTTTTTTTGGGGGAATTTCATATAAAAAAAAGTGAAAAATATTGTTGTTTTTGCAAAAATTACGCTCTTTTTTTGTTTATAGCGCGTGATCAAAAAATCGCACAGGTGATCAAATACCACCAAAAGAAAGCTCTGTTTGTGGGAAAAAAAGGACGTGAAATTCGTTTAGGTACAGCGTCGCACGACCGCGCGATTGTCCGTTAAAGTCACGCAGTAAAAAATCGCAAAATAACCCCTGGTCTTTTAGCAGGAAAATCCTCCGGTGGTAAAGTGGTTAAGCCTTAAAAAGCTGGTTTTAGACAAGATTTGTCTAAAATCGGCCATTTGGACTCCAATGGCCTGAAAAACAATTTTGGTCAAAATGACTCTATTTTGGTCTCCAAGTGTCTAAAAAGCCTTTTTAAGTCAAAATAACTGCATTTGGTAACCAAAGGTCTGAAAAAAAATGTAGTCCATATGACTAAATTTTTGTCTTTTAGAGCCTTAAAAAGCCGGTTTTTGACAAGATTTGTCTAAAACCGGCCATTTGGGCTCCAATGGCCGGAAATTTTTTTTGGTTAAATTTTGGCCTTAAAAACAATATTGGTCAAAATGACTCTATTTTGGTCTCCAAGTGTCTAAAAAGCCTTTTTTAGTCAAAATAACTGATTTTGGCCACCAAAGGTCTGATAAAAAAAATGTCATCCAAATGACTAAATTGTTGTCTTTTGGAGCCTTAAAAAGCCGGTTTTAGACAAAATTTTAGACATTTGGCTTCAATGGCCTGAAAATTTTTTATTGGTCAAAAATACTCTATTTTGGTCTCCAAATCAAAGTCAAAATGAATGTATTTTTGTCTTTTAGAGTATTAAAAAGCCGGTTTTAGACAAGATTTGCCTAAAACCGGCCATTTGGGCTCCAATGGCGTGAAAACATTTTATAGTCAAAATAACTGCATTTGGTCACCAAAGGTCTGAAATATTTTTTTAGTCCAAATTACTATATTTTTGTCTTTTAGAGCCTTAGCCACTCAAGCCCCGTAAGATTTTACCCCCTTCCTGACCAGGGGGTATTTTGCGATTCGGCGCTGCGTGACTTTAACGGACAATTGCACGGTCGTGCAACGCTGTATCTAAACGGATTTGGCGTCCTTTTTTTCCCACAAACAGAGCTTTCTTTTGGTGGTATTTGATCACCTGTGCGATTTTTTGATCATGCGCTATAAACAAAAAAAGAGCATAAATTTTGCAAAAATGGCAATATTTTTCACATTTTTTATATGAAATTCCCCCCAAAAAATGTAAAAATCAAAATTTTTTAACATTTTCGGGCCAATTTGTTTTATGCTACCTATGTTTGGTAAAAAAAATCGCAAAAAGCGTATTTTGATTGGTTTGCGCAAAAGTTATCGCGTTTACTAACAAAGGGAAAGATTTTTGTCATTTTTGTTGTTGTTTTTTTAACGCGTAATGGCGGCGATCTGCGATTTTTTTGCGGTACTGCAACATTGCGGCGGACAGATCGGATCCTTGACTGACATTTTTGACACTTTTGGGGTTACCAGTGACATTTCTACAGTAATCAGTGCTATACATATGCACTGTTACTGTAAAAATACACTGGCAGTGAAGGGGTTAACTATTTTTGAAAGGAAGGGGCTATGTGTGTCCCTAGGGGCGTGCTTTCTACTGTGATTGGCTGTGGCTTCAGATGTATGAACGGTGATCAACGGTTCTACATAGTAGAACCGTATGATCATCATTCATACACAGGGGAGAATGACAGGCAGCTTGTTTACACAAGCCGCCTGACTTTCTCCCTCTCCCCCGCCAATCGCAGAGTGACCGGCGGACAACGGGTCCGCCGGTCACATGCCCGGGGGGTCCGTGACCACGCGGGGAGCGGGAGCGCGCCTCCGGGGGTGCGTGTTCGCTCGCTCCCTAGACCCTCACAAGCAAGCGACGTAGACCTACGTTAGTTTGCCTGTGAGGGGCTGACCGCCAACGTAGATAGTCGTGCGGCGGTCGGCAAGTGGTTAAAAAGCCGGTTTTAGACAAGATTTTTAGACATTTGGCTCCAATGGCCTGAAAACATTTTTTTGGTCAAAATGACTCTATTTTGGTCTCCAAGTGTCTAAAAAGCCTTTTTTAGTCAAAATAACTGCATTTGGTCACCAAAGGTCTGAATTTTTTTTAGTCCAAAATGACTATATTTTTGTCTTTTAGAGCCTTAAAAAGCCGGTTTTAGACAAGAGTTTAGACATTTGGCTCCAATGGCCTGAAAAACATTTTTTGGTCAAAATGACTCTATTTTTGTCTCCAAGTGTCTAAAAAGCCTTTTTTTAGTATAAATAACTGCATTTGGTCACTAATAGGGTTGAGCGAACACCTAGATGTCCGTGTTCGACGGGTTCGGCCGAACTTTAAAAAAAAGTCCGGGTCCGTGTCCCGGACTTTTACCGAACTTTTCCCGGACACCGAACCCCATTGAAGTCAATGGGGACCCGAACTTTAAGGCACTAAAATGGCTCTAAAACACCAAAGGAAAGGGCTAGAGTGCTGCAAATGGCAGCAAAACGTAATTAAGAGCATGGCAAGTGCTCTGCAAACAAATGTGGATAGGGAAATAACTTAAAACAACAAAAAAAAACAGAAAAATAAAACAATGTTCTTCTTCATCTCTGAAGGACGAGGCCCATATGGAGTAGGAGGGAGGTTGAGGTGGTGGTGGATGTGGCGGTGACTAGACATATGCCGGTTTTCGGTAATTCGATATATCGCGGTATTGCATAGCCACGGTATTGTTATTGTGGCATTTTTAAAATACCGAGTTTCTCTGTCAAGTCTGCCTGACTTGTGAATTGATACATTTCAGTGAGCTGGATGACTCATTCACTCACTCAGCTAACACCTTTCAGCATTAAGTCTCCTAACTATAAACAAAAATGATTACATTTGTATCTTTTCCTTCCCTCTGCCAGGGAGAAAGGAAGTTTAACCTCTTAAAGACTGGATCTTTTTCTGACACTTGCTGTTTGCAAGTTAAAATCAGTTTTTTTTTTGCTAGAAAAGTACTTAGAACCCCCAAACATTTTATATATTTTTTTAGCAGAGACCCTACAGAATAAAATGGCGATTGTTGTAATATTTTATGTCACACTGTATTTGCGCAGCAGTCTTTCAAACGCAATGATTAGACTTTAATGAATAAAAAAAAAAAAAAAAAACGTAACAGTAAAGTTATCCCAATTTTTTTTTTTTTTGTTACACAGAGAATCGTGAGAGAATCGTGATCTTTATTCCAAGCTAAAAAATCGTGATTCTCATTTTGGCCAGAATCGTGCAGCTCTAATAAATATATATATACACACACACACGCCTAGCAGCCCACATTACATTATTATATAGCCATCAAGCAGTGTCTGGCCTACCTGGTGATGACTGGTCCTGGCGCTCTGATCCGATGGCCTGGTCTTTAAAGGGGCAAATCCTTGCGATCCAGAAGTGGTTAAACCTGCAGGAGGACCGGTGTTTTTATCTATTAATGACTTTACTATTGCTTTAGGCCTGGTTCACATGTATGCGGGTTGGTGGTTCACATGTATGCGGGTTGGCGGTTCACATGTATGCGGGTTGGCGGCCCACATTTGCACAGGCATAGCAGCCCATTGATTTGAACGGGCTGCTATGCCCTCATTTTCCGCAGAAAAAAGGTGCATGCAGCATTTTTTTTAAATTCAGTGGCCTTGAAATCCATCCTGCTTTTGCACCATGCGACTAACCTGCAGTTCCTGCTCTGGCAAGCTTTCTGCATTTTTTGTATACGTGGGCACGGCATTTAAAAATAAACAGTTTGCGTGTGCAGCAACGGCAGGTAAGTCGCATGGTGCAAAAGAAGGATGGATTTCATGGCCACTGCATTTTTTTAAATTCTGCATGCACCTTTTTTCAGCTGAAAACGCAGGCATAGCAGCTCAAGCCCATTCACATCAATGGGCTGCTATGCCTGTGCAAATGTGGGCCCCCAACCCGCATACATGTGAACCAGGCCTAAAGCAATAGTAAAGTCATTAATAGATAAAAACACCGGTCCTCCTGCAGGTTTAACCAATTAATGACTTTACTATTGCTTTAGGCCTGGTTCACATGTATGCGGGTTGGGGGCCCACATTTGCACAGGCATAGCAGCCCATTGATGTGAATGGGCTTGAGCTGCTATGCCTGCGTTTTCAGCTGAAAAAAGGTGCATGCAGAATTTAAAAAAATGCAGTGGCCATGAAATCCATCCTTCTTTTGCACCATGCGACTTACCTGCCGTTGCTGCACACGCAAACTGTTTATTTTTAAATGCCGTGCCCACGTATACAAAAAATGCAGAAAGCTTGCCAGAGCAGGAACTGCAGGTTAGTCGCATGGTGCAAAAGCAGGATGGATTTCAAGGCCACTGAATTTTAAAAAAATGCTGCATGCACCTTTTTTCTGCGGAAAATGAGGGCATAGCAGCCCATTCAAATCAATGGGCTGCTATGCCTGTGCAAATGTGAACCACCAACCCGCATACATGTGAACCAGGCCTAAAGCAATAGTAAAGTAATTTATAAACAACACCTCCTTCAGGTTTAACCACTTCTTGACCACAAGGATTTGCCCTCTTAATGACCAGGCCATCGGATCGGAGCCGAGCGCCAGAACCAGTTATCACCAGTTAGGCCAGACACTGCTTGATGACCTATTTTAGGCCTGGTTCACAGAGTCTGTACTGACTGACTATATAATAATGTGCATAAGTGAACCAAAGCCCCTAAATTCAGCAATGAAATTGAAGTGAGGTGGAAATTTAATAATTTAAATTTAATAATAGAATACCGTGATAATACCGTATACCGTGGCAAAACCTTAATCAATTAATCGCAGCATGAAAATCTGATACCGTCACAAGCCTAGCGGTGACATAGGCGTGCGCACAGGGTGTGCTGGGTGTGCCTGGGCACACCCTAATCACCTAGGGCACATAGCATTGCCAGTGAGGAGATGGGAAAGATCTCCCTGGGACCTGCTCTGCTCTATTTCTCCTTGCCTACAGGTACATGGCCCCGATACATTACTCTCCCTGCTGGCAAACACATGCATGTGTATTTCAACTTTGGGGTGCACACCTTAATGCAATAGGCTGCGCACACCTATGGGCGGTGTAGGTGGAAGCGGCGGTGGAGGAGGACCAGGGCCGGATTAACAGCATCATGGGCTTGGTGCTGAGGATTTTGAAGGGCCTTAAGGGCCGTGCCTTGCCATGCACCCAGAGGAGGAAGGGTGCAGCCATGCATGCCTAATTCAACATGGGATGCTGTCTCTGAAGCCCATAAACACATCCATGCATCGCCAACTGTCCCTCCTTGTCCGGCCTTCACGCTGTGTGGGGAGGTTCTGAGGGTGCTGCCTGGGGAAGCGAGCATAGAAACCAGACTTCTGTGTTTACAAGTGACAGAAGAGCGGTAACAGTGAATATGGCCAACCCGGGGCCTATATAAAAGGTAGGGGCCTGGAGCTGCAGCTCCAATAGCCCCTACATTAATCTGGCCCTGAGGAGGAGGACGAGGTAGCCAACACTGCTTCTTTTCAAAAATTTTAAATGAGGGTACACCCCAAAAGAGTGAGAAAGAGCAAAAATGGAACAATGGGTGGGTAAGGTCGGTATCCATTGCTATTCTGCATAAGGTACGGAAAAGTCCCGTGGGATCCATGCCTGGTTCATTTTAATGAACGTGAGCTTGTCCACATTGTCTCTGGACAGGCGGCTGCGCTTGTCTGTTATAACGCCCCCAGCCGTGCTAAATACCCGTTCAGATAATACACTGGCTGCAGGGCACGCCAGCACCTCCAAGGCGTAAAGGGCAAGCTCAAGCCATGTGCCCAATTTGGAGACCCAGAAGTTGAAGGGGGCAGACCCGTCATTCACTACATGTAGGCGTGTGCACACATACTGCTCCACCATGTTGGTAAAATGCTGCCTCCTGCTAAGACGTTCCATCTGAGCTGCTGGTGCTGCTGTTTGTTGTGGCGTGCTGACAAAGCTTTTCCACATTTCGGCCATGCTAACCCTGCCTTCTGAGGTGCTGGCGGTGCCCTGGTTGCGTTGGCGACCTCCTCCTCCTCCTCCTCTGCCTTGTGCTTCCACTGTGGCCCCGCTGTCAGATGGGAATGCCAGCAGCATGGCGTCTACCAGCGTGCGCTTGTACTCGCGCATCTTGCGATCGCGCTCCAGTGAGTGAATTAAGGACGGTACGTTGTCCTTGTAACGGGGATCCAGCAGCGTGGCCACCCAGTAATCAGCACAAGTTAGAATGTGGGCAACTCGGCGGTCGTTGTGGAGACACTGCAGCATGTAATCGCTCATGTGTGCCAGGCTGCCCAGAGGCAACGAAAGGCTGTCCTCTGTGGGAGGTGTATCGTCCGTGTCCTCTGTATCCCCCCAGCCACGCACCAGTGATGGCCATGAGCTGGCCTGGGTGCCACCCTGCTGTGAACATGGTTCCATCTCCTCCTCCAGCTCCTCCTCCTCCTCATCCTCCTCATCCTCCAGAACTGTGCCCCTGCTGGACAATTGCGTCCCTGGCGTTTGCGTGTGCAGGAACCCACCCTCGGAGCCCCTTGCGAATGACTGCCCTGAAAGCCTTGGAAATGTTACCTCTTCATCCTCCTCCTCCTCCTCATCCTGTGCCACATCCTCTTCCATCATCGCCCGAATTGTTTTTTCAAGGAGGCATGGAAGTGGGATAGTTAAGCTGAGAACGGCGTCATTGCCACTGGCCATGTTGGTGGAGTACTCAAAACAGCGCAACAAGGCACACAGGTCTCGCATGGAGGCCCAGTTAAATTAAATAGCGGAATAGAAAATATGATCCAAAAAAAGTGTATGTATATCACACGTACACAACCACACTGGGCCCCAATTACTATTGTTTGTACCCCTAAAAGGCTAGATGAGGAGTAGGGGGAGTATGGAACAGGCAGCACCCTCAAACCTTCAGAAGTATGAGATGAACCCCAACAACTTGGAAAGGTGGATCTCTCTCACACGTACCGACACAGACTATCCCGCAATTCAATTGATCCTCAAAGGTTTTTATTGAATAGCGGAGTAGGAAATATGATCAAAAAAAGTGTATGTATCTCGCACGTACACAACCACACTAGGCCCCAATTACTATTGTTTGTACCCCTAAAAGGCTAGATGAGGAGTAGGGGGGGTATGGAACAGGCAGCACCCTCAAACCTTCAGAAGTATGAGATGAACCCCAACAACTTGGAAAGGTGGATCTCTCTCACACGTACCGACACAGACTATCCCCCAATTTAACTGATCCCCAAAGGTTTTTGATTAAATAGCGGAATAGAAAATATGATCCCAAAAAAGTGTATGTATATCACACGTACACAACCACACTGGGCCCCAATTACTATTGTTTGTACCCCTAAAAGGCTAGATGAGGAGTAGGGGGAGTATGGAACAGGCAGCACCCTCAAACCTTCAGAAGTATGAGATGAACCCCAACAACTTGGAAAGGTGGATCTCTCTCACACGTACCAACACAGACTATCCCCCAATTTAACTGATCCCCAAAGGTTTTTGATTAAATAGCGGAATAGAAAATATGATCCAAAAAAAGTGTATGTATATCACACGTACACAACCACACTAGGCCCCAATTACTATTGTTTGTACCCCTAAAAGGCTAGATGAGGAGTAGGGGGAGTATGGAACAGGCAGCACCCTCAAACCTTCAGAAGTATGAGATGAACCCCAACAACTTGGAAAGGTGGATCTCTCTCACACGTACCAACACAGACTATCCCCCAATTTAACTGATCCCCAAAGGTTTTTGATTAAATAGCGGAATAGAAAATATGATCCCAAAAAAGTGTATGTATATCACACGTACACAACCACACTAGGCCCCAATTACTATTGTTTGTACCCCTAAAAGGCTAGGAGTAGGGGGAGTATGGAACAGGCAGCACCCTCAAACCTTCAGAAGTATGAGATGAACCCCAACAACTTGGAAAGGTGGATCTCTCTCACACGTACCAACACAGACTATCCCCCAATTTAACTGATCCCCAGAGGTTTTTGATTAAATAGCGGAATAGAAAATATGATCCCAAAAAAGTGTATGTATATCACACGTACACAACCACACTAGGCCCCAATTACTATTGTTTGTACCCCTAAAAGGCTAGGAGTAGGGGGAGTATGGAACAGGCAGCACCCTCAAACCTTCAGAAGTATGAGATGAACCTCAACAACTTGGAAAGGTGGATCTCTCTCACACGTACCAACACAGACTATCCCCCAATTTAACTGATCCCCAAAGGTTTTTGATTAAATAGCGGAATAGAAAATATGATCCCAAAAAAGTGTATGTATATCACACGTACACAACCACACTAGGCCCCAATTACTATTGTTTGTACCCCTAAAAGGCTAGGAGTAGGGGGAGTATGGAACAGGCAGCACCCTCAAACCTTCAGAAGTATGAGATGAACCCCAACAACTTGGAAAGGTGGATCTCTCTCACACGTACCAACACAGACTATCCCCCAATTTAACTGATCCCCAAAGGTTTTTGATTAAATAGCGGAATAGAAAATATGATCCCAAAAAAGTGTATGTATATCACACGTACACAACCACACTAGGCCCCAATTACTATTGTTTGTACCCCTAAAAGGCTAGGAGTAGGGGGAGTATGGAACAGGCAGCACCCTCAAACCTTCAGAAGTATGAGATGAACCCCAACAACTTGGAAAGGTGGATCTCTCTCACACGTACCAACACAGACTATCCCCCAATTTAACTGATCCCCAGAGGTTTTTGATTAAATAGCGGAATAGAAAATATGATCCCAAAAAAGTGTATGTATATCACACGTACACAACCACACTAGGCCCCAATTACTATTGTTTGTACCCCTAAAAGGCTAGGAGTAGGGGGAGTATGGAACAGGCAGCACCCTCAAACCTTCAGAAGTATGAGATGAACCTCAACAACTTGGAAAGGTGGATCTCTCTCACACGTACCAACACAGACTATCCCCCAATTTAACTGATCCCCAAAGGTTTTTGATTAAATAGCGGAATAGAAAATATGATCCCAAAAAAGTGTATGTATATCACACGTACACAACCACACTAGGCCCCAATTACTATTGTTTGTACCCCTAAAAGGCTAGATGAGGAGTAGGGGGAGTATGGAACAGGCAGCACCCTCAAACCTTCAGTATGAGATTGTGTTCACTGTACCCCACAAAGATTGAGTTCACTGCACCCCACAATGATTGTGTTCACTGCACCCCACAAAGATTGTGTTCACTGCACCTCACAAAGATTGTGTTCACTGTACCCCCCAAAGATTGTGTTCACTGCACCCCACAAAGATTCTGTTCACTGTACCCCACAAAGATTGTGTTCACTGCACCCCAAAAAGATTGTGTTCACTGCACCTCAAAAAGGATGTTGTTCACTGCACCCCAAAAAGGATGTTGTTCACTCCACCCCAAAAAGATTGTGTTCACTGCACCCCACAAAGATTGTGTTCACTGCACCCCAAAAAGATTGTGTTCACTGCACCCCAAAAATGATTTTGTTCACTGCACCCCAAAAAGGATTTTGTTCACTGCACCCCAAAAAGGATGTTGTTCACTCCACCCCAAAAAGATTGTGTTCACTGCACCCCAAAAAGATTGTGTTCACTGCACCCCACAAAGGATTTTGTTCACTGCACCCCAAAAAGATTGTGTTCACTGCACCCCAAAAAGGATGTTGTTCACTGCACCCCAAAAAGGATTTTGTTCACTGCACCCCAAAAAGATTGTGTTCACTGCACCCCACAAAGGATTTTGTTCACTGCACCCCACAAAGATTGTGTTCACTGCACACCAAAAAGGATTGTGTTCACTGCACCCCAAAAAGATTTTGTTCACTGCACCCCAAAAAGATTGTGTTCACTGCAGCCCAAAAAGATTGTGTTCACTGCAGCCCAAAAAGATTGTGTTCACTGCAGCCCAAAAAGATTGTGTTCACTGCAGCCCAAAAAGATTGTGTTCACTGCAGCTCACACACAGAAAAATGGATGTGGATCACTGACACCTGCCTATCTCCAATCCCACACCACACAGCAATATCGATTGTAGTTTGTAGAACACAGTTTCCCTAAAATTCAGCAGACTCTGTCCCTAACAGGATTGAGAAGAGATCGTAGATCAGGATTGAGTGCAGACCCCACCCCCCACACAGCAATATCGATTGTAGTTTGTAGAAGACACTGACCCTATATAATTCAGCAGACTCTATCCCTAAAATGCCTACAACTCGCCCTGCCTAAACACTCCGACCTGTCCCTCAATTCTATCCGGACACAAATGGTTTTTTCCTGCCTATCTTTCCCTAATCAGCAGCCAGCACGTTGATGTGTGCTCTGTCCCTGAATCTAAGCAGCATAATGACGCCGCTGCGGCTGCCTCGAACTTATAAAGACTTGGTCACATGCTTCAGACGGCCAATCACAGCTACTGAGACATTTGCAGGCATGGCTGGGATGGCTTAAGGCACACCAGTTAAACGATTGTTGATTGGCTGTTGAAAGCCCGCCATGAAAAGAGCGCCAAAGCATGCAAAACCCGGAAATAAAACGACCGAACACGGATTTTTACCCGAACATACAGTAAAGTGTCCGTGTCCGTGTTCGGGTACAAAAAATCCAATTATTCGGTACGAACACGAATAATACAGTCCGTGTTCGCTCAACACTAGTCACTAAAGGTCTGAAAAAAAAATTAGTCAAAATGAATATATTTTTGTCTTTTAGAGCCTTAAAAAGCCGGTTTTAGACAAGATAACTGCATTTGGTCTCCAATGGTCTGAATTTTTTTGTCAAAATGAATGTATTTAGTATTCTGTGGCTGAAGGTACATTAGGCATTCACAGGGTACAGAAAAAAGTGTCGGCCATAAAAGTCCCCATAAATTAGCCTGACAGCTAAGAACGTAGTATTTGGTGGCTGAAGGTACATTAGGCATTCACAGGGTGCAGAAGTAAGTGTCGGCCTGTATAGGCCCCAGAAATTAGCCCACATGGGTTTAACTGACAGCTAAGAACGAAGTATGTTGGGGCTGAAGGTAAGTGTCAGGTATACCCATGTGGGCTAATTTCCGGGGCCTTTTATGGCTGACACTTACTTCTGTATCCTGTGAATGCCTAATGTACCTTTAGCCACAGAATACTACGTTCTTAGCACTCAGGTAAACCCATGTGAGCTAATTTTTGGGGCCTATAGAGGCCGACACTTACTTCTGTATACTGTGTGAATGCCTAATGTACCTTCAGCCATCAAATACTACGTACTTTGCTGTCAGGTAAACCCATGTGAGCTAATTTTTGGGGCCTATACATGCCGACACTTACTTCTGTATACTGTGTGAATGCCTAATGTACCTCTAGCCATCAAATACTACATTCTTTGCTGTCAGTTAAACCCATGTGAGCTAATTTTTGGGGACTATACAGGCTGACACTTACTTCTGTATATTGTGAATGCCTAATGTACCTCCAGCTTCCGAGATCAGACATGTTCAGGGTGATGTGGCCATAGGCAATCACCACTGCCATCCTCGACCCCTTTGAACTTGGCCATAGCAAGATTGCACCTGAGGAGAAACAAAAAGAAAGCCAATGAATAAAGGCAAAGCAAAAGCCCACAGCACCTGGTATTCAAAGGTGGTCTCACATCCAGGTACTAACCAGGCCCGACCCTGCTTAGCTTCCGAGATTGGGAGCGTTCAGGGTGATGTGGCCGTAGGCAATCACCACTGCCACCCTCAACCCCTTTGAACTTGGCCATGGCAAGATGGCACCTAAGGAAAAACAAAAAGAAAGCCAACGAATAAAGGAAAAGCCAAAAGCCTACAGCACCTGGTATTCCCAGGCGGAATCCCAACCAGGTACTAACCAGGCGCCACCCTGCTTAGCTTCCGAGATCAGACGAGATCGGGCGCGTTCAGGGTGATGTGGCCATAGGTGATCACCACTGCCACCCTCGACCCCTTTGAACTTGGCCATGGCAAGATGGCACCTCAGGAGAAACAAAAAGAAAGCCAACGAATAAAGGAAAAGCCAAAAGCCTACAATACCTGGTATTCCCAGGCGGTCTCGCATCCAGGTACTAACCAGGCCCGACCCTGCTTAGCTTCCGAGATCAGACGAGATCGGGCGCGTTCAGGATGATGTGGCCATAGGCAATCACCACTGCCACCCTCGACCCCTTTGAACTTGGCAATGGCAAGATGGCACCTCAGGAGAAACAAAAAGAAAGCCAACGAATAAAGGAAAAGCCAAAATCCTACAGCACCTGGTATTCCCAGGCGCTCTCCCATCCAGGTACTAACCAGGCCCGACCCTGCTTAGCTTCCAAAATCAGATGAGATCGGGCACGTTCAGGGTGATGTGGCCATTGGCGATCATCACTAACACCCTCGACCCCTTTGAACTTGGCCATGGCAAGATGGCACCTCAGGAGAAACAAAAAGAAAGCCAAAGAATAAAGGAAAAGTCAAAAGCCTACGGCACCTGGTATTCCCAGGCGGTCTCCCATCCATGTACTAACCAGGCCCGACCCGGCTTACCTTCCAAGATCAGATGAGATCGGGCGCGTTCAGGGTGATGTGGCCGTAGGTGATCACAACTGCCACCCTCGACCCCTTTGATCTCGGCCGTGGCAAGATGGCACTTCAGGAGAAACAAAAAGAAAGCCAACGAATAAAGGAAAAGCCAAAAGCCTTCCACACCTGGCATTCCCAGGCGGTCTCCCATCCAGGTACTAACCAGGCTCAACCCTGCTTAGCTTCCGAGATCAGATGCGTTCAGGGTGATGTGGCCGTAGGCGATCACCACTGCCACCCTCGACCCCTTTGAACTTGGCCATGGCAAGATGGCACCTCAGGAGAAACAAAAAGAAAGAAAACAAATAAAAGAAAAGCCAAAAGCCTACAGCACCTGGTATTCCCAGGTGGTCTCCCATCCTGGTACTAACCAGGCCCGACCCTTTATATCTTCCGAGATCAGATGAGATCGGGCGTGTTCTGGGTGATGTGGCCATAGGCGATCACTACTGCCACCCTCGACCCCTTTGAACTTGGCCATGGCAAGATGGCACCTCAGGAGAAACAAAAAGAAAGCCAACGAATAAAGGAAAAGTCAAAAGCCTACGGCACCTGGTATTCCCAGGCGGTCTCCCATCCATGTACTAACCAGGCCCGACCCTGCTTACCTTCCAAGATCAGAAGAGATCGGGCGCGTTCAGGGTGATGTGGCCGTAAGTGATCACAACTGCCACCCTCGACCCCTTTGAACTCGGCCGTGGCAAGATGGCACTTCAGGAGAAACAAAAAGAAAGCCAATGAATAAAGGAAAAGCCAAAAGCCTTCCACACCTGGCATTCCCAGGCGGTCTCCCATCCAGGTACTAACCAGGCCCGACCCTGCTTAGCTTCCAAGATCAGACACGTTCAGGGTGATGTGGCCGTAGGCGATCACCACTGCCACCCTCGACCCCTTTGAACTTGGCCATGGCAAGATGGCACCTCAGGAGAAACAAAAAGAAAGAAAACAAATAAAGGAAAAGCCAAAAGCCTACAGCACCTGGTATTCCCAGGTGGTCTCCCATCCAGGTACTAACCAGGCCCGACCCTGTATATCTTCCGAGATCAGATGAGATCGGGCGTGTTCTGGGTGATGTGGCCATAGGCGATCACTACTTCCACCCTCGACCCCTTTGAACTTGGCCATGGCAAGATGGCACCTAAGGAGAAACAAAAAGAAAGCCAAAGAATAAAGGAAAAGTAAAAAGCCTACAGCGGGGGCGTGGCCGACCGGGCATGTGAGAAGACATAGCTCACGGAGCTCCCGACATTAATCCTTTAATATTATCCTTTGCCCGGCCGGATTCCCTTAATTTGTGGTCTGATCTTTCTCAGGGGATCCCTCTGAGCCTTCAGCTGCCTCTTGCTCCTGCTTACCTGCAGTCCTGGACCTAGGCGAGAGCTCCGCTCCGCCGGACCACCATCCCTTGCCATCCTGCCTCTGCCTCACGCCATCGGGCACCAGCTCGCCTCCCGGGGGCTCTCTTCCCTGCCTGCCGCACGATCCTGCCTGTAGTTTTTGCGGGGGACCGCGAAAAACGGAGATTCGGATCGGGGCCTAGTTACAGGCCGAAGCCGCGGCCTTTCCTGCGGCGGGCGGCCGATCGCAGCTTCGCTCCGCTCCGCCGGACCGCCATCCTGCCTCTGCCTCACAACATCGGGCCCCAGCTCGCCTCCCTGAGGCTCTCCTACCTGCCTGCCACGCAATCCTGACGATAGTTTTTGCGGGGGACCGCGAAGAACGGAGATCCGGATCGGGGCCTAGTTACAGGCCAAAGCCTCGGCCTTTCCTGCAGCGGGCGGCCGATCGCGGCGGAGCCTCAGCGGACGTGGACCTGGTAAGCGGCTGTACCCCATCCTTTGCCCGCTATTCACCCTAGACTTATCCTTATTTTGGGCCCTCCCTGTTTATACCATACATGTCCCGATTGGGTGCTGCTATGACCCGTGGGAGCAAACTGAAGGATGGCCCTGTCCCTGGCTCGGCCAGTCAGGATGGTGCCGGCGTGGGAACTCCGCAGCACTCATCCCAGGGCCCTGACAGGCAGAAAGACGTAGGTACAAAGCCCAAAACAGCGCGCACGGGGGGAAAGGACAGTGATGGTGACATCCTGCAGTATGCAAAAAAGCTGTGTGACATCCCGGGCCCCAGTGATGTGGAGTCTGCGTCCCCGACAGAAGCACAGGCCCTCGGGGACTTTCAGCAGGGCCTGGGGGCTTTGGAACCACCTGAACATCCCGAGTGTGGCGCTGAGCTGGAGGGGGGCATGCTGGAGGGGACTCAGCCCACCTTAGGACACATTCTCCTGGCTGTACAGAGATGCACCGCTTCCGTGAACACTGTCAAGGACAGACTGGGGGGTCTCACGGAGGAAGTGGCCCTTTTGCGCCAGGATTTACAAAAAATGCGGGAACGCACCACAGCTGTTGAAAGTCGCATCTGCGACTTGGAAGACCAGATACCCACATTAATTACGGAATCCAGGGAAACGGCCAGGCAAGCCCAGGCCAACAAGAACAAGACGGACGATATTGAGAACCGCCTGCGCAGAAATAATGTTCGTATAGTGGGGCTCCCGGAGAAGGTGGAGGGCAGGGACCCCATGGACTTTGTAGAAAAATGGCTCTGCGAGATCTTCGGGCGTGAGTCATTCTCTGTACGCGGTGGAACGTGCACACCGTGTTCCCACTAGGGCGCTACCTGGTAATGCTCCCAGGCCTATGCTCGCCAAGATCTTACACTACAGGGACAGGGAGAAGGTGCTCCGCCTTGCTCGTGAAAAAGCTGATATCAGATATAATGGAGCCAGAGTGTCCTTCTACCCAGACTTTTCGGCGGATGTACAAAAAAAAAACAAAAAGCCTACAGCACCTGGTATTCCCAGGCGGTCTCCCATCCAGGTACTAACCAGGCCTGACGCTGCTCATCTTCCGAGATCAGGAGAGATTGGGCAGTTTCAGGGTGATGTGGCCATAGGCGATCAGAACTGCCACCCTCAACCCCTTTGAACTTGGCCATGGCAAGATAGCACCTCAGGAGAAACAAAAAGAAAGCCAACAAATAAAGGAAAAGCCTAGAGCACCTGGTATTCCCAGGCGGTCTCCCATCCAGGTACTAACCAGGCCCAACCCTACTTAGCTTCCGAGATCAGACAAGATCGGTCGCGTTCAGGGTGATGTGGCCATAGGTGATCACCACTGTCACCACTGTCACCACTGTCACCACTGTCACCACTGTCACCACTGCCACCACTGCCACCACTGCCACCCTCGACCCCTTTGAACTTGGCTATGGCAAGATGGTACCTCAAGAGAAACAAAAAGAAAGCCAACGAATAAAGGAAAAGCCAAAAGCCTCAAGCACCTGGTATTCTCAGGCAGTCTCCCATCCAGGTACTAACCAGGCACGACAATGCTTAGCTTCCGAGATCAGATGAGATCGGGCATGTTCAGGGTGATGTAGCTGTAGGTGATCACCACTACCACCCTCGACCCCGTTGAACTTGGCCATTGCAAGATGGCACCTCAGGAGAAACAAAAAGAGAGCCAACGAATAAAGGAAATGCCAAAAGCCAACAGCACCTGGTATTCCCAGGCGGTCTCCCACCCAGGTACTAACCAGGCATGACCCTGCTTAGCTTCTGAGATCAGACGAGATCGGGTGTGTTCAGGGTGATGTGGCCATAGGCAATCACCTCTGCCACCCTTGATGCCTTTGAACTTGGCCATGGCAAGATGGCACCTCAGGATAAACAAAAAGTAAGCCAACGAATAAAGGAAAAGCAAAAGGCCTACAGCACCTAGTATTCTCAGGCGGTCTCCCATGCAGGTACTAACAAGGCCCGAAACTGCTTAGCTTCTAAGATCAGACGAGATCAGGCGTGTTCAGGGTGATGTGGCCATAGCCGATCGCCACTGCCACTGCCACCGCCACCGCCACCGCCACCGCCACCGCCACCGCCACCCTTAGCCTCTTTGAACTTGGCCATGGTAAGATGGCACCTCAGGAGAAACAAAAAGAAAGCCAATGAATAAAGGAAAAGCCAAAAGCCTACAGCACTTGGTATTCCCAGGCGGTCTCCCATTCAGGTACTAACCAGGCCCGACCCTACTTAGCTTCTGAGATCAGACAAGATCGGGCGTGTTCAGGGTGATGTGGCCGTAGGCGATCACCACGGCCACCCTCGACCCCTTTGAACTTGGCCATGGCAAGATGGCACCTCAGGAGAAACAAAAAGAAAGCCAAGGAATAAAGGAAAAGCCAACAGCATCTGGTATTCCCAGGCGGTCTCCCATCCAGGTACTAACCAGGCCGAACCCTGCTTAGCTTATGAGATCGGTGGCGTTCAGGGTGATGTGGCCGTAGGCAACCACATCGGCCTCCCTCGACCCCTTTGAACTTGGCCATGGCAAGATGGCACCTCAGGAGAAACAAAAAGAAAGCCAACGAATAAAGGAAAAGCCAAAAGCCTACAGCACCTGTTATTCCCAGGCTGAAGCAGAATGGACACTGAAAGTGTAGCTTGTGTTGAAAGAATGACCATAATATTACTGAACAGTGTCCCTGAGGAAATATATATAGATATATTGCAGATTGCTAGAATATGGCAGCAGTGCTAGTGGGGTGGGGTTTGTTATTGTGAATATCTGCATTCCATTGCCCTATTGTTCCTGTCTGCCTTGTAAGCATATTATGGGATGTGTGTTTGTGTGGTATGACTTGAAGAGGGAGGGGCTTTTGGCAGAGTGTAGATCTCTTGTGTTTTCAATAAATAAGGCATTCTCAGTTGACTCCCAGCCTATGTGTCGTCTAGTTCTTGGGAGGGAAGGATTGTATAACACTACCTGGATTGTTGCATGCTGTACCTGCCTAGTTGGATTATTACTTGTTTTTCTGTCTACCAGGGGAGCCAATGTAGATTAAACTACTCCTCCGCTACACAGGCGGTCTCCCATCCAGGTACTAACCAGGCCCGACCCTGCTTAGCTTCCAGAGATCGGGTGTGTTCAGGGTGATGTGGCAGTAGGTGATCACCACTGCCACCCTCGACCCCTTTGAATTTGGACATGGCAAGATGGCACCTCAGGAGAAACAAAAAGAAAGCCAACGAATAAAGGAAAAGCCAAAAGCCTACAGCACTTAGTATTTCCAGGTGATAACCAGGACCGACCCTGCTTAGCTTCTGAGATCAGACGAGATCGGGCACGTTCAGGGTGATGTGGCCGTAGGCCACATCACCCTGAACGACCCTTTTTAACTTGGCCATGGCAAGATGGCACCTCAGGAGAAACAAAAAGAAAGGCATTTACAGGATAAAGAAGTAAGTGTCGGCCATAAAAGGCCCCAAAAATTAGCCCAAATGGGTTTACCTGACAGCTAAGAACGTAGTATTCTGTGGCTGAAGGTACATTAGGCATTCACAGGATAAAGAAGTAAGTGTCGGCCAAAAAAGGCCCCAAAAATTAGCCCACATCAGTTTACCTGACAACTAAGAACGTAGTATTTGGTGGCTGGAGGTACATTAGGCATTCACACAGTATACAGAAGTAAGTATCGGCCGGTATAGGCCCCAAAAATTAGCCCACATCAGTTTACCTGACAACTAAGAACGTAGTATTTGGTGGCTGGAGGTACATTAGGCATTCACACAGTATACAGAAGTATCGGCCTGTATAGGCCCCAAAAATTAGCTCACATGGGTTTAACTGACAGCAAAGAACGTAGTGTATTTGATGGCTGGAGGTACATTAGGCATTCACACAGTATACAGAAGTAAGTTTCGGCCTGTATAGGCCCCAAAAATAGCTCACATGGGTTTAACTGACAGCAAAGAACATAGTATTTGATGGCTAGAGGTACATTAGGCATTCACACAGTATAAAGAAGTAAGTGTCGGCATGTATAGGCCCCAAAAATTAGCTCACATGGGTTTACCTGACAGTTAATAATGTAGTATTTGGTGGCTGAAGGTACATTAGGCATTCACAGGATACAGAAGTAAGTGTCGGTCTGTATAGTCCCCAAAAATTAGCCCACATGAGTTTTACTGACAGCTAAGAACGTAGTATTCTGTGACTGAAGGTACATTAGGCATTCACACAGTATACAGAAGTAAGTGTTGGCCTGTATAGGCCCCAAAAATTAGCTCACATGGGTTTAACTGACAGCAAAGAACGTAGTATTTGATGGCTGGAGGTACATTAGGCATTCACAGGATACAGAAGTAAGTGTCGGCCTGTATAGGCCCCAAAAATTAGCTCACATGGGTTTAACTGACAGCAAAGAACGTAGTGTTTGATGGCTAGAGGTACACTAGGCATTCACACAGTATACAGTAGTAAGTGTCGGCATGTATAGGCCCCAAAAATTAGCTCACATGGGTTTACCTGACAGTTAAGTATGTAGTATTTGGAGGCTGAAGGTACATTAGGCATTCACAGGATACTGAAGTAAGTGTTGGCCTGTATAGTCCCCAAAAATTAGCCCACATGGGTTCAACTGACAGCTAAGAACGTAGTATTCTGTGGCTGAAGGTACATTAGGCATGGGTTTAACTGACAGCTAAGAACGTAGTATTCTGTGGCTGAAGGTACATTAGGCATTCACAGGATACAGAAGTAAGTGTCAGCCTGTATAGGCCCCAAAAATTAGCTGACAGCAAAGAACATAGTGTATTTGATGGCTGGAGATAAATTAGGCATTCACAGTAGACATGTGGGTAAAAATATACAAAGTATATTACACGCGCCACGCGAGGAGACCAGTGGATGTATAGGGCCTAAATAAATATATAAATATAAAGTGTAAAAATATAAATTGATTCGCAGCTGCTATAGTAAAGTGCTAGTGCTCATTGGTGAATAAAGTAATCAGTGAGTAGGTGATTACCTATAGCGCTTGCTACAAATTAATAAACCATCTAATAAAAATTCATGATTATAACAATATAATTAAACCTGATAAAGAATATATATGTATGTTGTGACAATAAAAAGTGCTTAATAAATAGAATATGTATAAAAATTAAAAAATAAATATATTACTCTCAGAAAAAACCTTAAAGTTCATGTGCACAAACAATTATAGGTGAACAGTCCATTAGATAATGCAAAGAAATAATAGTGACTTCTTGATGAAAAATGTCCAAAAAAATATATATGTATTTAAAGTGCAGGTGCTTTCACTCTTGCCCTGGTATCCCTTCACCGTGAAAGGTAGATAAATTTCACACTCACCAGAACTCGTGGGTCCTATATGCCTTATGACACTAGGACCAATCGTGCTTAAATAACCCTCTGATAGCCTCCAAATCGGGTGCCTTTCCTCCAAACAGACCTGCTCCTTCTTGCAGTAGCAATCCTCCTGTTAATCACCTCCAATCAAAGGGGGTGTATAGAAGAAAAATTCCAGATAGTGCAGTATCGTTTAAGTGGTTTATTTAATGCACACAGCCCTGGTCAATCCAAAAAATACATTCCCAATGGGGTGATAAGAACAGGTGTAAAAACAGGAAAGTTCAATAAAATCCAGTAAAATCCAATAAATACGGTGAGAAAACAGTGAGAAACAATGTAAAAAACCGAAAGAACGCCGTCATACATGTGAGCTGCGAGTGGAGAGCGGTAGTTCCAACTTGCGTTTCACTAAGCTCGTATGACGTCACGACGTGCGTTCCACTAACGCGTTTCGTCATTGGCTAGACGTCTTCAGAGGTGGAGTCACACGTCTTACACAGGCCTTTTCTATTGGAGCTGCTGCTCTACACTCCGCCCCCCACATTTCACCTGGAAATAGGCGCACACCCATGTCCCCATCCATGTATTGGACACGAATGCGCATACTACTTCCTATCAACACTTAGTTTCACTTTGTATATAGTCATTTTGAGATCTAAAGAATATAGTTTCATTTAATATTTAGCCTATTATACTTGGTAGTTTCTATATGAGTGTTAAAAACCGTAACTGTAGACAATATAGATATAAAAAAACACACAATTACTGTTAATAATATAATGCTGGAATATGTATAAAGTGCATTTGATCATTATATATATTAAAATATCTTTATTAATAATTTAATTAAAATTGCAATTAAATAAATATATGTGGATTTATGGGTTGTGTGTGTGTGGACATACAAGTATAAATAAAAGTATATTTGTATAGGAATGCCATATATAATTTATAGAAAATGAGTTAATTTGTTACTATACTAAAAACATAATTTATTATAATAAAGGATAAAAAATAGTTATATATCTATTAAATTGTTTTTATCTGATATTCTATTCAATGATAAGACGTGAATAATTTTTGTGACGTGTGGGCATAAAAATATCTTATATTATATGAACGGGGGTTTGATTATATATATATTTCTCCTATACAATAAATAAATAATTTAATTAAAATTGCAGTTATTACGGACAAGGATGATTATTAAGGATTGGAGATGAAACAGTTGATATCCATGTCAATGTTCATACCCCTTGGCTGTAGGGTAGACAATTCAAAGATCCATCTGGAATCTTTTTGAGATACTGTGATTCGCATGTTTTTTCCCCTCCAGTTGGGTTCAATTCTATCGATACCCTGAAAAGATAGGAGGGTAGGATCTCTATTGTGTACTAACCTGAAATGAAGGGATACACTGTGCTTCCTAAATCCCTTTCTAATGTTAGCGATATGCTCCCCTATCCGTACCCTGAGTTCTCTAGTGGTACGGCCTACGTACTGTAGCCCACATGGGCAGGTAAGTAGGTAAGTCACATGCATGCTTCTGCACGTAATCAGTTTTTTTATGTTATATTTCTTTTTGGTCACATTAGATTGGAATTCTAGTATCTGACGTTTCCTTGTCTTTACGGTTCTACACGGTTTACATCTTCCGCAGGCGTAAAAACCTGCGTTTCGCGGGTCTGGTAGTCGTTTCGGGGGTCTGGTACATTTTTCATGAGTTTATCCCTAAGGTTCGGCCCTCTTCGATATATAAACTTGGGGTGATTTGGAATAATCTCTTTAATTTCTCGTCCCTCAATAATAAGTGCCAGTGCTTTTTTTATGATATCCTCCACTTCCTTGTATCTTACATTGTATTGAGTGATGAAATTTAATGAGTAATCCTTCATATCCTTAGGTTTGTCTTTTAAGAGGATGTTTCTATCCATGTTTTTGACATCTTCCCTTACTTTTAGCAGTATGTCTTCTTTGTAGCCCTTTTCTTGAAATCTTTTAATGATCATGTCAGCTTGTAATTCGAAATCCTGTTGGTTGCTACAATTTCTCCTTAGACGCATGATCTGTCCCTTGGGTATTCCTCTTATCCAGTTAGGATGGTGGCCACTATGGGGGGGAATATAACCATTCCTGTCTGTGGGTTTAAAGTGCGTTTTAGTGCATAGTCCATTACCTCCCTTAAATACAGTAAGGTCAAGGTAGTGTATTTCATTCCTGTCCCATGTGCCACTAAATTTTATCTTATAGTTGTTATTATTCATTTCTTCAATGTACTCTTTTAAAGTTTTTTCCGAGCCTCTCCACACGATAAACACGTCATCTATATACCTTCGATACATCACCAATTCATCTAGTTTTTTTCCAAAAACTTCCTCATTTTCCCACTTACTTAAAAACAAATTGGACACACTCGGAGCATGGTGAGCTCCTATTGCAACTCCTTTGTGTTGACGGTAATACTCTCCCTGATGCCAAAAATAATTACTTTTCATCGCCATCTTTAGAAGTTTCAGAATGAATTCTTTTTGTTCTAATTCCATATCCGATTGGTCATCCAGAGACCACTTGATGGCTGATAAAGCATTTTTCTGTTCAATGTTCGTATACAAGGATTCTACGTCAATAGTTGCTAGAATAATATCATCTTCCCATGTATGTGAAATTATCAAGTTGATGTTTGCTATCTCTTAAATGAGCTGGATATTGTGTGACCAGAGGTTTAAAAAAAGTCCAGATATTCTCCTATGCGTGAGTAGAGGGAGTCTATCCCACTGAGTATGGGTCTACCCGGGGCTTCTCAGAATTTTTGTGGATCTTTGGGTGTTGGTAGATAATAGGTAATCTAGGGGCTTCGGGAAGTAAGTAGCGATATTCTTTATTCGTGATTATTCCTCTTTTATGTGCCCTTTTTAGGTATTTTTTGCATTTGTTTCTATATTTGGTCAAAGGATTACTTTTTAGTTTTGTGTAAGTTTCTTCATCATGTACCAGCCAATTAAGTTCTTCATAATAATCCTCTTTCTTGAGGATCACAATACCCCCCCCTTTGTCCGCTGGGCGAATAACTACATTCTTTCTTTGTTCTAATTCACGTATCCCCATCCTAATATTCTCTTTAGGTTTATACCATTTTTTCTTTAAAGATTTTAAATCTTGTTCCACAAGCGATTTAAAAGTGTCCACAAAGTGATTGTTCCCACACTTGGGGTTAAACGTAGATTTATTTTTCAGTCCACTTTTCACGTACTTATTATCATTGTTTAAAACTCTAAAATCCGGTTTGTTTAAAAAATGTTTTTTAATATTAATTTTTTTCACAAATTTTTGTATGTCCACATATACGCTAAAAGGGTCTAAAAGCTGGTCAGGGGCGTATTTTAGTCCCATATCAAGTACTTCGAGTTCTTTCTCTGAGAATTCAATCCCACTCAAGTTAAAAATTCCCAGACTTACTGGGCCCTTTTTCTTTTTGCCCCTGCCACCTTTACATCCTCTACGCCTCTTGCCCCCTCTTGCTCTGTGCGAGTGGGGGGATGGTAACTGGGTTGGCTCTGATAGTAAGGTTGGTAGCCCTGTTGGGGAGGTGGGGGTTGGGATTGCCAATGTCCTCCCCTGCCCCCCATCCCCTCCCATAATAAGGGCGATTCCAACCCCGATTTCCACGGGTCGGGTGATGGTAATATGGTTCTCGGTTCCTGTAGTTGTTCCACATCGGGGGTTCTCTGTTTTCTTTATCAGGTTTACTTATATTGTTATAATCATGAATTTTTATTAGATGGTTTATTAATTTGTAGCAAGCGCTATAGGTAATCACCTACTCATCATTAACAGTAGACAGAAGTGTCGGCCTGTATAGGCTCCAAAAATTAGCTCACATGGGTTTAACTGATACCAAAGAACGTAGTGTATTTGATGGCTGGAGGTACATCAGGCATTCACAGTATACAGAAGTAAGTGTCGGCCTGTATAGGCCCCAAAAGATAGCTCACATGTGTTTAACTCACAACAAAGTACGTAGTATTTGATGGCTGAAGGTACATTAGGCATTCACACAGTATACAGAAGTAAGTGTCGGCCTCTATAGGCCCCAAAAAATAGCTCACATGGGTTTACCTGACTGCTAAGAACGTAGTATTCTGTGGCTAAAGGTACATTAGGCATTCACAGGATACAGAAGTAAGTGTCGGCCATAAAAGGCCCCAGAAATTAGCCCACATGGGTATACCTGACACTTACCTTCAGCCACAGAATACTTTGTTCTTTTTTTAAACTCATGTGGGCTAATTTTTGGGGCCTATACAGGCCGACACTTACTTCTGTACCCTGTGAATGCCTAATGTACCTTCAGCCACCAAATTCTACGTTCTTAGCTGTCAGGCTAATTTTTGGGGACTTTTATGGCCGACACTTTTTTCTGTATCCTGTGAATGCCTAATGTACCTTCAGCCACAGAATACTAAATACATTCATTTTGACAAAAAAACATTTCAAACCATTGGAGACCAAATGCAGTTACCTTGTCTAAAACCGGCTTTTTAAGACTCTAAAAGACAAAAATAAAGTCATTTTGACTAAAAAAGTTTGTCAGACCTTTGGTGACCAAATGCAGTTATTTTGACCTGGAGACCAAAATAGAGTCATTTTGGCCAAAAAAAATTTTCAGGCCATTGGGGCCCAAATGGCCGGTTTTAGACAAATCTTGTCTAAAACCGGCTTTTTAAGGCTCTAAAAGACAAAAATACAGTCAATTTGAATTAAAAAATTTTTCAGACCTTTGGTGACCAAATGCAGTTATTTTGACTTAAAAAGGCTTTTTAGACACTTGGGGACCAAAATAGAGTCCTTTTGACCAAAATAATGTTTTTCAGGCCATTGGAGCCAAATGTCTAAAATCTTGTCTAAAACCAGCTTTTTAAGGCTCTAAAAGACAAAAATATAGTCATTTGGACCATATAGTCAAATGGCCGGTAAAATCTTGTACGGGATACAGAAGTAAGTGTCGGCCGTAAAAGGCCCCAAAAATTAGCCCACATGGGTTTACCTGACAACTAAGAACGTAGTATTTGGTGGCTGGAGGTACATTAGGCTTTCACACAGTATACAGAAGTATCGGCCTGTATAGGCCCCAAAAATTAGCTCACATGGGTTTAACTGACAGCAGAGAACGTAGTGTATTTGATGGCTAGAGGTACATTAGGCATTCACACAGTATACAGAAGTAAGGGTCAGCCTGCATAGCCCCAAAAAATAGCTCACATTTAACTGACAGCAAAGAACGTAGTATTTGATGGCTAGAGGTACATTAGGCATTCACACAGTATACAGAAGTAAGTGTCGGCATGTATAGGCCCCAAAAAAATAGCTCACATGGGTTTAACTGACAGCAAAGAACGTAGTGTATTTGATGGCTGGAGGTACATTAGGCATTCACACAGTATACAAAAGTAAGTGTCGGCCTGTATAGGCCCCAAAAATTAGCTCACATGGGTTTAACTGACAGCAAAGAACGTAGTGTATTTGATGGCTAGAGGTACATTAGGCATTCACACAGTATACAGAAGTAAGGGTCAGCCTGCATAGCCCCAAAAAATAGCTCACATTTAACTGACAGCAAAGAACGTAGTATTTGATGGCTAGAGGTACATTAGGCATTCACACAGTATACAGAAGTAAGTGTCGGCATGTATAGGCCCCAAAAAATAGCTCACATGGGTTTGACTGACAGCAAAGAACGTAGTATTTGATGGCTAGAGGTACATTAGGCATTCACAGGATACAGAATTAAGTGTCGGCCTGTATGGGCCCCAAAAATTAGCTCACATGGGTTTAACTGACAGCAAAGAACGTAGTATTTGATGGCTAGAGGTACATTAGGCATTCACACAGTATACAGAAGTTAGTGTCGGCCTTTATAGGCCCCAAAAATTAGCTCACATGGGTTTAACTGACAGGAAAGAACGTAGTATTTGATGGCTAAAGGTACATTAGGCATTCACAGGATACAGAAGTAAGTGTCGGCCATAAAAGGCCCCAGAAATGAGCCCACATGGGTTTACCTGACACTCACCTTCAGCCACAGAATACTACATTCTTAGCTGTCAGTTAAACCCATGTGGGTTAATTTTTGGGGCCTATACAGGCCGACACTTTCTTCTGTACCCTGTGAATGCCTAATGTACCTTCAGCCACCAAATACTACGTTCTTAGCTGTCAGGCTAATTTTTGGGGACTTTTATGGCCGACACTTACTTCTGTATCCTGTGAAGGCCTTCAGCCACAGAATACTAAATACATTCATTTTGACAAAAGACTCTAAAAGACAAAAATACAGTCATTTTGACTAAAACATTTTGTCAGTCCTTTGGTGACCAAATGCAGTTATTTTGACTAAAAAAAGGCTTTTTAGACACTTGGAGACCAAAATAGAGTCATTTTGACCAAACAATTGTTTTCAGGCCTTTGGAGCCCACGTCTAAAATCTTGTCTAAAACCAGCTTTTTAAGGCTCTAAAAGACAAAAATACAGTCATTTTGACTAAATTTTTTTCAGACCTTTGGTGACCAAATGCAGTTATTTTGACAAAAAAAGGCTTTTTATACACTTGGAGACCAAAATAGAGCCATTTTGACTAAAAAATAGGCTTTTTAGACACTTGAAAACCAAAATAGAGTCATTTTGACCAAAATTTTTTTTCAGGCCATTGGTTTACCAAATTAGCTCACATGGGTTTAACTGACAGCAAAGAACGTAGTAGAACCGGCGTTTTAAGACTCTAAAAAACAAAAATACAGTAATTTTGGCTAAAAAAAATGTTCAGACCTTTGGTGACCAAAAGCAGTTATTTTGACTAAAAAAGGCTTTTTTTGACAATTGGAGACCAAAACAGAGTCATTTTGACCAAAAAAAATTTCAGGCCATTGGAGAACAAATGCAGTTATCTTGTCTAAAACAGGCGTTTTAAGACTCTAAAAGACAAAAATACAATCATTTTGACTACATTTTTTCAGACCTTTGGTGACCAAATGCAGTTATTTTGACAAAAAAGGCTTTTTATACACTTGGAGACCAAAGTAGAGTCATTTTGACTAAAAAAATAGGCTTTTTAGACACTTGAAAACCAAAATAGAGTCATTTTGACCAAAAAATTTTTTCAGGCCATTGGTTTACCAAATTAGCTCACATGGGTTTAACTGACAGCAAAGAACGTAGTAGAACCGGAGTTTTAAGACTCTAAAAAACAAAAATACAGTAATTTTGGCTAAAAAAATGTTCAGACCTTTGGTGACCAAAAGCAGTTATTTTGACTAAAAAAGGCTTTTTTTGACAATTGGAGACCAAAACAAAGTCATTTTGACCAAAAAAAATTTCAGGCCATTGGAGAACAAATGCAGTTATCTTGTCTAAAACAGGCGTTTTAAGACTCTAAAAGACAAAAATACAGTCATTTTGACTACATTTTTTTAGACCTTTGGTGATCAAATACAGTTATTTTGACTAAAAAAAGGCTTTTTAGACACTTGAAAACTAAAATGCGCTATAAACAAAAAAGAGCGTCAATTTTGCAATAATAACAATATTTTTCACATTTTTTTATATGAAATTCCCCAAAAAATGTAAAAATTAAATTTTTTTTACATTTTCGGCCAATTTGTTTTATGCTACCTATGTTTGGTAAAAAGAAATCGCAAAAAGCGTATTTTGATTGGTTTGCGCAAAAGTTATCGCGTTTACTAACAAAGGGAAAGATTTTTGTCATTTTTGTTGTTTTTTTTTAAACGCGTAATGGCGGCGATCTGCAATTTGTTTTGCGGTACTGCGACATTGCGGCGGACAGATCGGACCCTTGACTGACAGTTTTTTACACTTTTGGGGTTACCAGTGACATTACTGCAGTAATCAGTGCTATACATATGCACTGTTACTGCAAAATGACACTGGTAGTGAAGGGGTTAACTTTATTTGAGAGGGAGGGGCTGTGTGTGTCCCTAGGGGCATGATTCTAACTGTGATTGGCTGTGGGTTGAGCTGTAGAAACAGTGATCAACGGTCCTACATAGTAGAACCTTGTGATCACAGTTTCTACACAGGGGAGAATGACAGGCGGCTTGTTTACACTAGCCACCTGACTTTCTCCCTCTCCCCCGACGATCGCAGAGTGACCGCCGGACGTCGGGTTTGCCGGTCACACGCGCGGGGGGGGGGTCCGTGACCACGCAAGAGCACGCCTCTGGCGGCGCGCGCTCGCTCCCTAGACCCTCACAGGCTAGCGATGTAGATCTACATCACTTTGCCTGTGAGGGGCTGACTGCCGACGTAAATTGTCGTTAGGCAGTCGGCAAGTGGTTAAAAAGCCGGTTTTAGACAAGATAACTGCATTTGGTCACTAAAGGTCTGAATTTTTTTTTAGTCAAAATGACTGTATTTTTGTCTTTTAGAGCCTTAAAAAGCCGGTTTTAGACAAGATTTGTCTAAAACCGGCCATTTGGGCTCCAATTTCCTGAAAAAATGTTTTGGTCAAAATGACTCTATTTTGGTCTCCAAGTGTCTAAAAAGCCTTTTTAAGTCAAAATAACTGCATTTGGTCACCAAAGGTCTGAAAAGACAATTTAGTCCAAATGACTATATTTTTGTCTTTTAGAGCCTTAACCACTTGCCGACCGCCGCATCTATCTATCTACGTCGGCGGTCAGCCCCTCACAGGCAAACTGACATAGGTCTACGCCGCTTGCATGTGAGGGTCTGGGGAGCGAGCGCGCGCCCCCGGAGGCGCGCTCCCGCTCCCGCGTGGTCACGGACCCCCCGATGTGTCCGCCGGCCACTCTGCGATCGGCGTGGGAGAGGGAGAAAGTCAGGCAGCTTGTGTAAACAAGCTGCCTGTCATTCTCCTCGGTGTAAAGACACTGACCACACGGATCTACTATGTAGATCCGTTGATCAGTGTCCTTACAGCTCAAGCCACAGCCAATCACAGTAGAAAGCACGCCCCTAGGGACACACACAGCTCCTCCCTCCCAAATAAAGTTAACCCCTTCACTACCAGTGTATTTTTACAGTAACAGTGCATATGTATAGCACTGATTACTGTAGACATGTCACTGGTAACCCCAAAAGTGTAAAAAATGTCAGTCAAGGGTTCCGATCTGTCCGCCCCAATGTCGCAGTACCGCAAAAAAATCGCAGATCGCCGCCATTACGCGTTAAAAAAAAAACAACAAAAATGACAAAAATCTTTCCCTTTGTTAGTAAACGCGATAACTTTTGCGCAAACCAATCAAAATACGCTTTTTGCGATTTTTTTTACCAAACATAGGTAACATAAAACAAATGTCTGAAAATTGTTTTAGTCAAAATCACTGTATTTTTGTCTTTTAGAGTCTTAAAAAGCCAGTTTTAGACAAGATTTTGCTCTCCAATGGCCTGAACATTTTTTTAGTCAAAATGGCTCTATTTTGGTCTCCAAGTGTCTAAAAAGCCTTTTTTAGTCAAAATAACTGCATTTGGTCACAAAAGGTCTGAAAATTGTTTTAGTCAAAATCACTGTATTTTTGTCTTTTAGAGTCTTAAAAAGCCAGTTTTAGACAAGATTACTGCATTTTGTCTCCAGTGGTCTGAACATTTTTTTGGGGTCAAAATGACTCTTTTTTGGTCTCCAAGTGTCTAAAAAGCCTATTTTAGTCAAAATAACTACATTTGGTCACCAAAGGTCTGAATTTTTTTTTGTCAAAATTACTGTATTTTTGTCTTTTAAAGTCTTAACCACTTAAGCCCCGGAAGATTTTAGAGCCTTAAAAAGCTGGGTTTAGAGAAGATTTGTCTAAAACCGGCCATTTGTGCTCCAAAGGCCTGAAATTTTTTTTCGTCAAAATGACTATTTGAGGTATTTGATCACCTGTGCGATTTTTTGATCATGCGCTATAAACAAAAAAAGAGCGTCAATTTTGCAATAATAACAATATTTTTCACATTTTTTTATATGAAATTCCCCAAAAAATGTAAAAATTAAATTTTTATTACATTTTCGGCCAATTTGTTTTATGCTACCTATGTTTGGTAAAATGAAATCGCAAAAAGCGTATTTTGATTGGTTTGCGCAAAAGTTATCGCGTTTACTAACAAAGGGAAAGATTTTTGTCATTTTTGTTGTTTTTTTTTAACGCGTAATGGCGGCGATCTGCAATTTTTTTTGCGGTACTGCGACATTGCGGCGGACAGATCGGACCCTTGACTGACAGTTTTTTACACTTTTGGGGTTACCAGTGACATTACTGCAGTAATCAGTGCTATACATATGCACTGTTACTGCAAAATGACACTGGTAGTGAAGGGGTTAACTTTATTTGAGAGGGAGGGGCTGTGTGTGTCCCTAGGGGCATGATTCTAACTGTGATTGGCTGTGGGTTGAGCTGTAGAAACAGTGATCAACGGTCCTACATAGTAGAACCTTGTGATCACAGTTTCTACACAGGGGAGAATGAAAGGGGGCTTGTTTACACTAGCCGCCTGACTTTCTCCCTCTCCCCCGACGATCGCAGAGTGACCGCCGGACGTCGGGTTTGCCGGTCACACGCGCGGGGGGGGTCCGTGACCACGCAAGAGCACGCCTCTGGCGGCGCGCGCTCGCTCCCTAGACCCTCACAGGCTAGCGATGTAGATCTACATCACTTTGCCTGTGAGGGGCTGACTGCCGACGTAAATCGTCGTTAGGCAGTCGGCAAGTGGTTAAAAAGCCGGTTTTAGACAAGATAACTGCATTTGGTCACTAAAGGTCTGAATTTTTTTTTAGTCAAAATGACTGTATTTTTGTCTTTTAGAGCCTTAAAAAGCCGGTTTTAGACAAGATTTGTCTAAAACCGGCCATTTGGGCTCCAATTTCCTGAAAAAAAGTTTTGGTCAAAATGACTCTATTTTGGTCTCCAAGTGTCTAAAAAGCCTTTTTAAGTCAAAATAACTGCATTTGGTCACCAAAGGTCTGAAAAGACAATTTAGTCCAAATGACTATATTTTTGTCTTTTAGAGCCTTAACCACTTGCCGACCGCCGCATCTATCTATCTACGTCGGCGGTCAGCCCCTCACAGGCAAACTGACGTAGGTCTACGCCGCTTGCTTGTAAGGGTCTGGGGAGCGAGCGCGCGCCCCCGGAGGCGCGCTCCCGCGTGGTCACGGACCCCCCCCAATGTGTCCGCAGGCCACTCTGCGATCGGCGTGGGAGAGGGAGAAAGTCAGGCAGCTTGTGTAAACAAGCTGCCTGTCATTCTCCTCGGTGTAAAGACACTGATCAACGGATCTACATCCTTACAGCTCAAGCCACAGCCAATCACAGTAGAAAGCACGCCCCTAGGGACACACACAGCTCCTCCCTCCCAAATAAAGTTAACCCCTTCACTACCAGTGTATTTTTACAGTAACAGTGCATATGTATAGCACTGATTACTGTAGACATGTCACTGGTAACCCCAAAAGTGTAAAAAATGTCAGTCAAGGGTCCGATCTGTCCGCCCCAATGTCGCAGTACCGCAAAAAAAATCGCAGATCGCCGCCATTACGCGTTAAAAAAAAAAACAACAAAAATGACAAAAATCTTTCCCTTTGTTAGTAAACGCGATAACTTTTGCGCAAACCAATCAAAATACGCTTTTTGCGATTTTTTTACCAAACATAGGTAACATAAAACAAATTGGCCGAAAATGTTAAAAAAATTTGATTTTTACATTTTTTTGGGGGGGAATTTCGTATAAAAAAATGTGAAAAATATTGCTATTTTTGCAAAATTGACGCTCTTTTTTTGTTTATAGCGCATGATCAAAAAATCGCACAGGTGATCAAATACCACCAAAAGAAAGCTCTGTTTGTGGGAAAAAAAGGATGCCAAATTCGTTTAGGTACAGTGTCGCACGACCGTGCAATTGTCCGTTAAAGTCACGCAGTGCCGAATCGCAAAATACCCCCTGGTCGTTTAGCAGCCAAATCCTCCGGGGCTTAAGTGGTTAAAAAGCCGGTTTTAGACAAGATTTTAGACATTTGGCTCCAATGGCCTGAAAATTTTTTTTGGTCAAAATGACTCTATTTTGGTCTCCAAGTGTCTAAAAAAGCCTTTTTTGTCAAAATAATTGCATTTGGTCACCAAAGGTCTGAAAAAAAATTAGTCAAAATGAATGTATTTTTGTCTTTTAGAGCCTTAAAAAGCCGATTTTAGACAAAACCGGCCATTTGGGCTCCGATGGCCTGAAAAATGTTTTTGGTCAAAATGACTCTATTTTGGTCTCCAAGTGTCTAAAAAACCTTTTTTAGTCTAAATTAGTGTTGAGCGAACACGGACTGTATTATTCGGGTTCGTACCGAATAATTGGATTTTTGTTACCCGAACACGGACCCGAAAACTTTACTGTATGTTTGGGCTTAAAATCCGTTTTCGGTTGACTGTATTTTCGTCTTTTAGAGTCTTAAAAAGCCGCTTTTAGACATGTGGTAACCAATAGCCTGAAAAAATTTTTTTGGGTCAAAGTGACTCTATTTTAGTTTTCAAGTATCTAAAAAGCCTTTTTTTAGTCAAAATAACTGTATTTGATCACCAAAGGTCTAAAAAAATGTAGTAAAAATGACTGTATTTTTGTCTTTTAGAGTCTTAAAACGCCTGTAACTGCATTTGTTCTCCAATGGCCTGAAAATTTTTTTGGTCAAAATGACTCTGTTTTGGTCTCCAATTGTCAAAAAAAGCCTTTTTTAGTCAAAATAACTGCTTTTGGTCACCAAAGGTCTGAACATTTTTTTAGCCAAAATTACTGTATTTTTGTTTTTTAGAGTCTTTAAACGCTGGTTCTACTACGTTCTTTGCTGTCAGTTAAACCCATGTGAGCAAATTTGGTAAACCAATGGCCTGAAAAATTTTTTTGGTCAAAATGACTCTATTTTGGTTTTCAAGTGTCTAAAAAGCCTCTTTTTTAGTCAAAATGACTCTACTTTGGTCTCCAAGTGTATAAAAAGCCTTTTTTTGTCAAAATAACTGCATTTGGTCACCAAAGGTCTGAAAAAAATTTAGTCAAAATGACTGTATTTTTGTCTTTTAGAGCCTTAAAAAGCTGGATTTAGACAAGATTTTAGACATGTGGGCTCCAAAGGCCTGAAAACAATTGTTTGGTCAAAATGACTCTATTTTGGTCTCCAAGTGTCTAAAAAGCCTTTTTTTAGTCAAAATAACTGCATTTGGTCACCAAAGGACTGACAAAATGTTTTAGTCAAAATGACTGTATTTTTGTCTTTTAGAGTCTTTTGTCAAAATGAATGTATTTAGTATTCTGTGGCTGAAGGCCTTCACAGGATACAGAAGTAAGTGTCGGCCATAAAAGTCCCCAAAAATTAGCCTGACAGCTAAGAACGTAGTATTTGGTGGCTGAAGGTACATTAGGCATTCACAGGGTACAGAAGAAAGTGTCGGCCTGTATAGGCCCCAAAAATTAACCCACATGGGTTTAACTGACAGCTAAGAATGTAGTATTCTGTGGCTGAAGGTGAGTGTCAGGTAAACCCATGTGGGCTCATTTCTGGGGCCTTTTATGGCCGACACTTACTTCTGTATCCTGTGTGAATGCCTATTGTACCTCTAGCCATCAAATACTACGTTCTTTGCTGTCAGTTAAACCCATGTGAGCTAATTTTTGGGGCCCATACAGGCCGACACTTACTTCTGTATACTGTGTGAATGCCTAATGTACCTTCAGCCACAGAATACTACGTTCTTAGCTGTCAGTAAAACCCACATATGGGCTAATTTTTGGGGACTATACAGGCCGACACTTAATTCTGTATCCTGTGAATGCCTAATGTACCTCTAGCCATCAAATACTACGTTCTTTGCTGTCAGTCAAACCCATGTGAGCTATTTTTTGGGGCCTATAAAGGCCGACACTAACTTCTGTATACTGTGTGAATGCCTATTGTACCTCTAGCCATCAAATACTACGTTCTTTGCTGTCAGTTAAACCCATGTGAGCTAATTTTTGGGGCCCATACAGGCCGACACTTACTTCTGTACCCTGTGAATGCCTAATGTACCTTCAGCCACCAAATACTACGTTCTTAGCTGTCAGGCTAATTTTTGGGGACTTTTATGGCCGACACTTACAGAAGTAAGTGTCGGCCTGTATGGGCCCCAAAAATTAGCTCACATGGGTTTAACTGACAGCAATACAAATGTAAGGGGTTTGCGCTTAGGATCAACAGGTGTTAATAATAAAATAAACCAAAATAAACTGCTGCAGGTAAAAAAGGTAATACCTTTCAAACAATGAAACAACTATGTACCTGCGCTGCTTGTGCCACAACACCTAAAAATTATGTATCAATGAGTAACCGGAAGCCGGAAGCCGGAAGTGGTTGCAGCCGGAAGTGACGTATTACGTATTCGGAAGGCTTTTTGATAACGCTCTGATTGGCGGAGCGAAACGCGTCAAGCCGTCCGAATACGTAATACGTCACTTCCGGCTGCAACCACTTCCGGCTTCCGGTTACGCGGGTGGAACGCACGGCCATTAGCTTGGCGTCCCGCGGGTTTGCACAAGGCTGTACTTTTCCCTGCACAGTGTAAGTGTAATTTTGTTTTGAGTGACAATAAATTGTTAAATATACTGCACAATGATGGCCCCTTTATTTTTATGAACCGTGAGAGTATATACCTGGATAGAGAGTGAGCGACTTTGGTTCGGTACCCTGCTCCTGCTGACGATCCATTGAGGGGTCAAGTTCATAACAACATTGTTAAGGCGGTTTTATATCCAGCTTCTGGTGAGTGGGAAACCGAGAGGGGAGCACTATCTCACCTGGATTGAGCACTGGCACTTTCATATTCATTTATTTATGGAGCACAAAGCACTTGAATGAGCACAGAGACTTTTCACTTTAACAATATTTATGGACTTTTTTTACATAATTTTGACATATGCAGTTATAAAATATTTTTTGATGCACATGATAAATTTTCACATGGAATATTTATATATATACTATTTAAAATAGATATTTATTATTGATATTTATTTGATTTATATGCATAATATTTAAGGTTGCACGCGGCACAGTTTATTCATTGATACATAATTTTTAGGTGTTGTGGCACAAGCAGCGCAGGTACATAGTTGTTTCATTAACTGAGAGCAAAGAATGTAGTATTTGATGGCTGGAGGTACATTAGGCATTCACACAGTATACAGAAGTAAGTGTTGGCCTCTATAGGCCCCAAAAATTAGCTCACATGGGTTTACCTGACTGCTAAGAACGTAGTATTCTGTGGCTAAAGGTACATTAGGGTCTGCGACTCTGCAGAGTCGGCGAAACATGTTGGACCTGGGTGACCCCACTACTCTAGGATATGGTTCATAATTTTATGTATCACATATTTTCTATATTGATTGTCTTTTGATGCCTTTGCATCTGTGTCTTTTTTAACAATTTTGTACACATGTATTAATAAAATCATTATATTTTAAATTGGTCTTCTATTTATCTATTTATGCCAAGTAACTCCTGCCTACAAAATCCCAGGTTGGGTGTTTCCTCAGAATACACAGTTCCCTGTGGGGCTCATTTAGGGTCTGGTGTATTGGAACACCAATACCACTTGATACAATTTTTAGGATACAGAAGTAAGTGTCGGCCATAAAAGGCCCCAGAAATTAGCCCACATGGGTATACCTGACACTTACCTTCAGCCACAGAATACTTCGTTCTTAGCTGTCAGTTAAACCCATGTGGGCTAATTTTTGGGGCCTATACAGGCCAACACTCTGTACCCTGTGAATGCCTAATGTACCTTCAGCCACCAAATACTACGTTCTTAGCTGTCAGGCTAATTTCTGGGGACTTTTATGGCCGACACTTACTTCTGTATCCTGTGAATTCCCAATGTACCTTCAGCCACAGAATACTAAATACATTCATTTTGACAAAAAAATTTCAGACCAGTGGAGACCAAATTCAGTTATCTTGTCTAAAACCGGCTTTTTAAGGCTCTAAAAGACAAAAATACAGTCATTTTGACTAAAAAAGTTTGTCAGACCTTTGGTGACCAAATGCAGTTATTTTGACTAAAAAGGGCTTTTTAGATACCTGGAGACCAAAATAGAGTCATTTTGACCAAAAATTTTTTTCAGGCCATTGGAGCCCAAATGGCCGGTTTTAGACAAATCTTGTCTAAAAACGGCTTTTTAAGGCTCTAAAAGACAAAAATACATTCATTTTGACTAAATTTTTTTACAGACCTTTGGGGACCAAATGCAGTTATTTTGACTATAAAAGGCTTTTTAGACACTTGGAGACCAAAATAGAGTCATTTTGACCGAAAATTTATTTTCAGGCCATTGGAGTCCAAATGGCCGGTTTTAGACAAATCTTGTCTTAAACTGGCTTTTTTTTTTTTTTTTATAAATTTTATTTATTTATACCAGAAAAACAATAGGGAACATTCCTTGTTTACATTTTACAAATAATTCAATATATTCCTTATACAATCCAAATGTCATTCATTATTAATCACACTTAACCATATCTCTCTTGATCTTGAATTGTGACTTTCTACATTTAAGATAAATTACCTTAATTCCCCCTGTTTCTCTCCTTTTTACCTATTTAATATATTCTATATTAAGAAAGAAGGACAAATAAATGAGAACGAAAAGGAAGGAAGAGAAAAAAAAAAAAAATGTATCTCCTCTTAACTAGTTTCCAAGCTGCACGCAATCCCTCATCTGAGGGCACATCACAACTCCTACTAAAGGAGTATATATAATCATTTCTGTTCCATATTCCCTGATAGAGTTCCTCTGTTAAGCCACTTAATATTTTCTCCACATGAGGAAGGTTCCGCCCAAAAAAAAAAGGGGAGTTCGTTAGGAGGTGGAGCTCGTAATAACAAGGAGATGGGAGAGAGAGCGAGAAGGGGAAAAAAAAAAAAAAAGAAAAAATTTCCCCTGATTCTTTGATTTATCTCCTATTGTGTGTATTTGTGCCTTGACCCGTTTGTATTGTTTCATTTATGTCCATGACTATTTCGTGCTTTCTTTTCCCCTCTCCCTCTTTCAAATTTCAATATTAATTTTATCCCTTCACCTCGTGGCCCCTTCTGGGGCACACCCACTAGTGGTAGAAAAAAAAAAAAGGGGTGTCTAAACCTAGTGCTCCCTACTATGTATCCTATCTTTCTTGTTTATCTCTATATTTCTATCCTCAATTTTGTGTTGTGTGTAAATTTAAGACTCTCTCTCCCTCCCCCCCCCCGCCCAGCTCCTCCCCGACCCTTCCATCCCTTCACTGCATTTAAATTATTCTCTAATCTTCCATATTCAGAGCTTTCCCTTCCTCTGAGGCTATAAATTGATTCCATATGGCCCACTTTTTGGTGTATAACTCTCTTTTACCTTGCCCGGTTAGAATCATATCCTCGAATTTGTTTATTTCTTCCACTTTATATAACCACATAATAATAGTTGGCGGATTTGGATCTCGCCATCTTAGGGGAATGCACGCTTTAGCTGAATCTAGTAGATGTCTTAAAATCAATTTTTTATATTGTCGATCTGGCATTTCAGGTGCATGGAAGAGGAAAAATATCGGGTCTTCTGGAATATCATATTCAATAAGTTTCTGAGCTATTTCCTTTATCTGAGTCCAAAATCTCTTTATCTTTGGACATTGCCAAAATATATGAAGAAGATTCCCTCTTTCCTCTAGACACCGCCAGCATCTGTCCGTAATTTGTACTGAGAATTTATGTAACCTAGCTGGTGTATAATACCACCTTGATAGTAATTTGTAGTTTGTTTCCTGTATTCTTGTGCATATTGAGGATTTAAACGTAAATTTTATTATGTCTTGTATCTGTTTCTGTGTGAATATGATCCCTAGTTCTCGCTCCCATCCTTTAAGGTAGTGCGGTCTGTAGTCTGGGGATGGATCTGTTATCAGAGAATATGTCTTTGAGAGTATGTGAGAGACTGCGCCCTTCTATGTGCACATTCTCTCAAAGGCAGTCATGGGTCTGTCAAACTCTGATGGCTGAAGGTACATTAGGCATTCACACAGTATACAGAAGTTAGTGTCGGCCTCTATAGGCCCCAAAAATTAGCTCACATGGGTTTACCTGCCAGCAAAGAACGCAGTATTTAAAGGATGGAAGTACATTAGGCATTCACAGGATACAGAAGTAAGTGTCGGCCTGTATAGGCTCCAAAAATTAGCTCACGTGTTTAACTGACAGCAAAGTACATAGTATTTGATGGCTGAAGGTACATTAGGCATTCACACAGTATACAGAAGTTAGTGTCGGCCTCTATAGGCCCCAAAAATTAGCTCACATGGGTTTACCTGACTGCTAAGAACGTAGTATTCTGTGGCTAAAGGTACATTAGGCATTTACAGGATAAAGAAGTAAGTGTCGGCCATAAAAGGCCCCAGAAATTAGCCCACATGAGTATACCTGACACTTACCTTCAGCCACAGAATACTTCGTTCTTAGTTAAACCCATGTGGGCTAATTTTTTGGGCCTATACAGGCCGACACTTAATTCTGTACCCTGTGAATGCCTAATGTACCTTCAGCCACCAAATACTACGTTCTTAGCTGTCAGGCTCATTTTTGGGGACTTTTATGGCCGACACTTTTTTCTGTATCCTGTGAATGCCTAATGTACCTTCAGCCACAGCATACTAAATACATTCATTTTGACAAAAAAAAATTCAGACCATTGGAGACCAAATGCAGTTATCTTTTCTAAAACCGGCTTTTTAAGACTCTAAAAGACAAAAATACAGTCATTTTGACTAAAAAAGTTTGTCAGACCTTTGGTGACAAAATGCAGTTATTTTGACCAAAAAAGGCTTTTTAGATACCTGGAGACCAAAATAGAGTCATTTTGACCAAAATTTTTTTTCAGGCCATTGGGGCCCAAATGGCCGGTTTTAGACAAATCTTGTCTAAAACCGGCTTTTTAAGGCTCTAAAAGACAAATATACAGTCATTTTGACAAAAAATTTTTATCAGACCTTTGGTGACCAAATGCAGTTATTTTGACTTACAAAGGCTTTTTAGACACTTGGAGACCAAAATAGAGTCATTTTGACCAAAAAATGTTTTCAGACCATTGGAGCCAAATGTCTAAAATCTTGTCTAAAACCAGCTTTTTAAGGCTCTAGAAGACAAAAAATATAGTCATTTGAAATAAAAAAAATTTTCAGACCTTTGGTGACCGAATGCAGTTATTTTGACAAAAAAACTGAATTTTTGTAAAATCTTACCGTAAAATTCCTTTCTCTGAGTCCTCCGACAGTCGCCGCCCCTTCCCAAGTCTTCACCAATGGGTATTGACCTTTGCTCCGCAGGAGTAGCTAGGCAACAAGAATTGTTAATACAAAAGCTTTTAGCATAGACACACCCCTAGGGGCTGTCCCCTCTGTCAATACCTCCCTGCACCAGCATTCCCAACTCAGTTTGGTAGCATAGCAGTAAGAGTACACAAAAACCCCAAAAGAGGGACGGGGGGCGGCGACTGTCGGAGGACTCAGAGAAAGGAATTTTGCGGTAAGATTTTACAAAAATTCCGTTTTCTCTTACGTCCTCCGACAATCGCCGCCCCTTCCCAAGTCTTCACCAATGGGATGTCCCAAAGCAGTGTAGACATGAGGGGTGGGAGACGCAACCGTAGAAAAGGCAACGCAGTACCCACATCAGAGAAAGGAACCTTACCACAGTAAGAGAACCAACTGGGCAACAGGAAAACGTGCTCAACAGGAGCAACAACCCAGGAAAACAACCTCCTTCGGATGCTTAGGCCTCGCGCACAGCGAAGGCAAGACAATGTCTTCATTCAGGTGAAATTCCGAGATCCTTTTCGGAAGAAAAGATGGGTTAGGCCGCAGGACCACCTTATCCTTGTGGACCACCAGGTAGGGAGAATTGCAGGACAAAGCCGCCAGCTCCGACACCCTGCGAGCCGAAGTGATCCCCAACCAAAAAAGCAACCTTTTTGGACAACAGAGACAACGAGATCTCCCTGATCTTTTCAAAGGGAGCCTGCTGTAACACGGACAGAACCAAGTTCAAGTCCCATGGAGGTAAAGGTTCCCTCCTAGGAGGGGCCAAATGTCGCATCCCCTGAACAAAGGTGCTAACCAATGAATTAGACGCCACAGGGCCTTGAAAGAGAACGGCCAGTGCAGAAATCTGACCCTTAATCGTGGCCAACGCCAAACGCTGGTCCACGCCCGTTCGAAGGAAAGCCAACACTCTCGACACCGAGTATGAGCGAGGGGAATACCCCCTGGACTCACACCAGGCAAAATACGCTTTCCAAGTACGGTAGTAAATCTTCCCTGAAGAGGCTTTTCTAGCCTTGATCAAAGTGGGATTGACCTCAGGGGAGAGACCCCTATCCTTCAGGACCTGGCTTTCAACAGCCAGGCCGTTAAAGCCAGCGACTGTAAAGCAGGATGGAATATCGGCCCTTGAGACAGGAGATCTTCCCGAAGTGGCAGACGCCACGGAGCGTCGACCGCCAGATTGGTCCGGTCTGCATACCAAGACCGGCGAGGCCAGTCTGGCGCCACCAGAATCACTGTGTGCGGTTCCGAGGCTAACCTGCGAAGAAGCCTGGACAGCAGTTGAATCGGTGGAAAGGCATACATCAGACAATACTGATGCCAGGGCACCACTAACGCGTCTGAGGCGTCTGCCCGAGGATCGCGCGTCCGTGCCACGAACCTTTCCACCTTGTTGTTTAGATGAGACGCGAACAGGTCCACATCCGGGGACCCCCACTTCGCGCACAACATCTGGAAGACATCCGGGTGGAGGGACCATTCTCCCTGGTCCAGGGTCTGGCGACTCAGATAGTCCGCCTGCCAGTTCTCCACCCCCGGAATGTGAACAGCCGTTATCGCCGGGACGTGCGTCTCGGCCCAAGACAGAATGTCGGCTACTTCCCGAGCCGCTCGGGCACTCCTGGTGCCCCCTTGGTGGTTGATGTAGGCCACCGTGGTGGCATTGTCCATCTGAACCCGAACTGGACGGCCCCGAAGTCGGTCCGTCCATCTCAGAAGGCAAAGCTTTATCGCCCTCAATTCCAGACACCGCCGGGGACTGGAGCCACCACAGAAGCTCCCTTCTGGTGCCGTGGCTCAACGAGATCCGCAGATCCAGGGATTGCGGCCGCCCGTCCCACTCGGCCAGAATCTCCGCTTGGAGACCCCGTGTGTGAAACTGGGCAAAAGGGATCGCCTTTAACGACGAGACCATTAACCCCAGACATCTCATGCATGTCCGGAGAGACGAGTGTCGGTTGTCCCTGAGGGACCTGACCTCGTCCCGAAGTGTCCGGAGCTTGTCTTCCAGTAGGAAGACCTTCGCTTGAACAGAGTCCAGAATCATTCCCAGGTAGGGAAGATTCATATTAAAAAATGTGAAAAATATTGTTATTATTGCAAAATTGACGCTCTTTTTTGTTTATAGCGCATGATCAAAAAATCGCACAGGTGATCAAATACCTCAAATAGTCATTTTGACGAAAAAAAATTTCAGGCCTTTGGAGCCCAAATGGCCGGTTTTAGACAAATCTTGTCTAAACCCAGCTTTTTAAGGCTCTAAAATCTTCCGGGGCTTAAGTGGTTAAGACTTTAAAAGACAAAAATACAGTAATTTTGACAAAAAAAATTTCAGACCTTTGGTGACCAAATGTAGTTATTTTGACTAAAATAGGCTTTTTAGACACTTGGAGACCAATTGTTTCAGAACAAACCAAAATTTCAGACCATTGGAGACAAAATGCAGTAATCTTGTCTAAAACTGGCTTTTTAAGACTCTAAAAGACAAAAATACAGTGTCTAAAAAGCCTTTTTTAGTCATGATATCTGCATTTGGTCACCAAAGGTCTGAAATTTTTTTTAGTCAAATTTGACTGTATTTTGTCTTTTCATGTCTTAAAAAGCCGGGTTTAGACAACATGGCGGAGCAGTATGTGTGCACACGTCTAAATGTAGTGAATGATGGGTCTGCCCCCTTCAACTTCTGGGTCTCCAAATTGGGCACATGGCCTGAGCTTGCCCTTTACGCCTTGGAGGTGCTGGCGTGCCCTGCAGCCAGTGTATTATCTGAACGTGTATTTAGCATGGCTGTGGGCGTTATAACAGACAAGCGCAGCCGCCTGTCCATAGACAATGTGGACAAGCTCACATTCATTAAAATGAACCAGGCATTGATCCCACAGGACTTTTCTGTACCTTGTGCAGAATAGAGATGGATACCGACCTTACCCAGCCATTGTTATATTTTTGATCTTTCTCACTCTTTTGGGGTGTACCCTAATTTAAAATGACTAAAAAAAAGGAGTGTTGGCTACCTCGTCCCCCTCCACCGCCGCTTCCACCTACACCACTACATCCACCGCCACCTCAACCTCCATACTACTCCATATGGGCCTCGTCCTTCACAGATGAAGAAAATTGTTTTATTTTTCTGTTTTTTTTGTTGTTTTAAGTTATTTCTCTATCCACATTTGTTTGCAGAGCACTTGCCATGCTCTACATTTTGCTGCCATTTGCAGCGCTCTAGCCCTTTCCATTGGTTTTTTAGAGCCATTTTAGTGCCTGAAAGTTCGGGTCCCCATTGACTTCAATGGTGTTCGGTGTCTGGGTAAAGTTCGGAAAAAGTGCGGGTCACGAACCCGGACTTTTCTTTCAAGTTCAGCCGAACCCGCCGAACACGGACATCCAGGTGTCCGCTCAACTCTAATTATAAGCAAACTCTGCTGTAGGAAGGTAGTCAACCCAATCATCCTGCAGATAAGTCACAAAAGGTATTGCTCCAAAGTTTGGTTGGTCCTCTCGGTCTGACCATTAGACTGAGGATGAAAAGCTGAGGAAAGATTAATTGTTACACCCAAAACTGAGCAAAAATTTCTCCAAAATTTTGAGGTAAACTGTACTCCCCTGTCGGAACACTACATCATCAGGAATTCCATGTAGTTTAAAAACTTCTCGAACCATTACTTCTGCAGTATGCTCCGCTGAGGGTACACCTTTAACTGGTATGAAATGAGCCATCTTAGTGAGACGGTCAACAACTACCAGGATAGTGGTCATCCCTTTTGAAAGGGGAAGATCAACCACAAAATCCATAGAAATTGACCCCCATGGTCTTGATGGAACAGGCAGTGGTTGAAGTAACCCCAGAGGAGAAGATCGGGGTGTCTTATTGCGAGCACATGTCAGACACGAGGCCACATATCTCTTGACATCCTTCTTGTACCCAGGCCACCAAAAGGTACGTGATAAGAGTTCTTCTGTTTTAGAAACCCCAAAATGACCAGCAAGTTTAGAGTCATGAACCAATTTGAGGGCTTCTACCCGAACAGATTCAGGTACATAGAGGCGATGCGCTTGAGTCCAAAAGCTGTTCTTGTATTTGAGATTAATGTTGCTAGGAGGATGATTAAGAAGTGGGTAATTCTCATACCCCTCCTTAAGAAGATTAAAAAAGGTTTTAGAACTTGTGGCCCCTAGAAAGTTATTTTGAGGCAGAATATTCGGAACATTCGCAGAACATTCAGAGTTGCTTTCGTGGAGAGGCCCAGACTAGTGTTGAGTGAACACGGACTGTATTATTCGGGTTCGTACCGAATAATTGGATTTTTGTTACCCAAACACGGACCTGAAAACTTTACTGTATGTTTGGGCAAAGGTCTGACTAATTTGTTTAGTCAAAATGACTGTATTTTTGTCTTTTAGAGTCTTTTGTCAAAATTAATGTATTTAGTATTCTGTGGCTGAAGGTACATTATGCCTTCACAGGATACAGAAGTAAGTGTCGGCCATAAAAGTCCCCAAAAATTAGCCTGACAGCTAAGAACGTAGTATTTGGTGGCTGAAGGTACATTAGGCATTCACAGGGTACAGAAGTAAGTGTCGGCCTGTATAGGCCCCAAAAATTAGCCCACATGGGTTTAACTGACAGCTAAGAACGTTTAGGCCCCAAAAATGAGCTCACATGGGTTTAACTGACTTCTGTATACTGTGTGAATGCCTAATGTACCTTCAGCCACAGAATACTACATTCTTAGCTGTCAGTAAAACCCATGTGGGCTAATTTTTGGGGACTATACAGGCCGACACTTTCTTCTGTATCCTGTGAATGCCTAATGTACCTTCAGCCACCAAATACTACATTCTTAACTGTCAGGTAAACCCATGTGAGCTAATTTTTGGGGCCTATACATGCCGACACTTACTTCTGTATACTGTGTGAATGCCTAATGTACCTCTAGCCATCAAATACTACGTTCTTTGCTGTCAGTTAAACCCATGTGAGCTAATTTTTGGGGCCTATACAGGCCGACACTTACTTTTGTATACTGTGTGAATGCCTAATGTACCCTAAAGGCAGGATGAGGATGAGGAGTAGGAGGAGTTCGGAACAGGCAGGAGGCAAACTGAAACACCCTGCAATCCTCGGCGGTGTAAGATGAGCCCCAAAAATTGAAAAGGTGTATCTCACACGTACCGATACAGACTATCCCGCAATTTAATTCTTTTTACCCCAAGGGTGTAGATTGAATAGCGGAATAGAAAATATGATATCAAAAGGTGTATCTATCTCACACGTACAGACCCAGACTAGGCCCCGATTACTATTTTTTGTACCCTAAAGGCAGGATGAGGAGTAGGAGGAGTTCGGAAAAGGCAGGAGGCAAACTGAAGCACCCTGCAATCCTCGGCGGTGTAAGATGAGCCCCAAAAATTGGAAAGGTGTATCTCACACGTACCGATACAGACTATCCCGCAATTTAATTCTTTTTACCCCAAGGGTGTAGATTGAATAGCGGAATAGAAAATATGATATCAAAAGGTGTATCTATCTCACACGTACAGACCCAGACTAGGCCCTGATTACTATTTTTTGTACCCCAAAGGCAGGATGAGGAGTAGGAGGAGTTCGGAAAACAGACAGGAGGCAAACTGAAGCACCCTGCAATCCTCGGCGGTATAAGATGCGCCCCAAAAATTGGAAAGGTGTATCTCACACGTACCGATACAGACTATCCCGCAATTTAATTCTTTTTACCCCAATTGTGTAGATTGAATAGCGGAATAGAAAATATGATATCAAAAGGTGTATCTATCGCACACGTACAGACCCAGACTAGGCCCTGATTACTATTTTTTGTACCCCAAAGGCAGGATGAGGAATATGAGGAGTTCGGAACAGGCAGGAGGCAAACTGAAGCACCCTGCAATCCTCGGCGGTGTAAGATGCGCCCCAAAAATTGGAAAGGTGTATCTCACACGTACCGATACAGACTATCCCGCAATTTAATTCTTTTTACCCCAAAGGGTGTAGATTGAATAGCGGAATAGAAAATAGGATATAAAATTGGTGATTTTCAATAGCACATGTGAACACAGCAGCGTCTTATGTCAGTCAGCTCTGCTGCAGGCTATGAAGGGAAAAAAAAAGAAAATTCCCCTTTAAGTATTGTAATTTTTAAATAGCTTAGTACAGACTATGCCACAATTTAATTTTTTTAACCCAAACCAAAAGGGTGTATATTGAATAGTGGAATAGAAAAAAGTGTATAAAATTGAAAATCACTAGCACATGTGAACACAGCGGTGTCTTATGTCAGTCAGCTCTGCTGCAGGCTATGAAGGGGGAAAAAAAAGAAAATTCCCCTTTAAGTTTGTAATTTTTAAATAGATTAGTACAGACTATGCCACAATTTAATTTTTTTAACCCAAAAGGGTGTATATTGATAAGTGGAATAGAAAAAAGTGTTTAAAATTTTAAATCACTCAATAATAGCACATGTGAACACAGCAGTGTTTTATCACAGTCAGCACTGAAGCAAAAACGCTGCACACAACTGATTGATAAATATAGATTTTTTTCTCCCTCCTCCTCAGCGGGCAAAAAGATTGTGTTCACTGCACCACCCCACACACAGCAAAATCGATGTAGAACACTGACCCTGCCTATTCTCCAGCCTCACCCTAAAATGATCGATAAGATCGTTCACTGGCACTGCACAACCAACCCCCCACACAGCAAAATCGATGTAGAACACTGACCCTGCCTATTCTCCAGCCTCACCCTAAAATGCCCTAATAACTCCCCCTGCCTGCAGCACTCCGACCTGTTCCTGCATTCTTTTCGGACACAATACAATTTTTCACTGTCTGTACCTAATCAGCAGCCAGCACGTATGATGTGTGCTCTCTCCCTAAACTACAGCAGAATGAAGCAGCGCGCTGGGGCTCTCGAACTTATAAAGACATAGTCACATGCTTCAGATGGCCAATCACAGCTACTAATACATTAGTAGGCATGGCTGGGATGGCTTAAGGCACACCAGTTAAACGCTTGTTGATTGGCTGTTGAAAACCCGCCATTAAAAGCGCGCCATTACATACAAACCCGGAAATAAAATGACCAAACACGGATTTTAAACCCAAACATACAGTAAAGTTTTTAGGTCCGTGTTCGGGTAACAAAAATCCAATTATTCGGTACGAACCCGAATAATACAGTCCGTGTTCGCTCAACACTAGTCTGGGCCTCTCCACGAAAGCAACTCTGAATGTTCTGCGAATGTTCCGAATATTCTGCCTCAAAATAACTTTCTAGGGGCCACAAGTTCTAAAACCTTTTTTAATCTTCTTAAGGAGGGGTATGAGAATGACCCACTTCTTAATCATCCTCCTAGCAACATTAATCTCAAATACAAGAACAGCTTTTGGACTCAAGCACATCGCCTCTATGTACCTGAATCTGTTTGGGTAGAAGCCCTCAAATTGGTTCATGACTCTAAACTTGCTGGTCATTTTGGGGTTTCTAAAACAGAAGAACTCTTATCACGTACCTTTTGGTGGCCTGGGTACAAGAAGGATGTCAAGAGATATGTGGCCTCGTGTCTGACATGTGCTCGCAATAAGACACCCCGATCTTCTCCTCTGGGGTTACTTCAACCACTGCCTGTTCCATCAAGACCATGGGGGTCAATTTCTATGGATTTTGTGGTTGATCTTCCCCTTTCAAAAGGGATGACCACTATCCTGGTAGTTGTTGACCGTCTCACTAAGATGGCTCATTTCATACCAGTTAAAGGTGTACCCTCAGCGGAGCATACTGCAGAAGTAATGGTTCGAGAAGTTTTTAAACTACATGGAATTCCTGATGATGTAGTGTTCCGACAGGGGAGTACAGTTTACCTCAAAATTTTGGAGAAATTTTTGCTCAGTTTTGGGTGTAACAATTAATCTTTCCTCAGCTTTTCATCCTCAGTCTAATGGTCAGACCGAGAGGACCAACCAAACTTTGGAGCAATACCTTTTGTGACTTATCTGCAGGATGATTGGGTTGACTACCTTCCTACAGCAGAGTTTGCTTATAATTAGAGTTGAGCGGACACCTGGATGTCCGTGTTCGGCGGGTTCGGCTGTACTTGAAAGAAAAGTCCGGGTTCGTGACCCGGACTTTTTCCGAACTTTACCCAGACACCGAACACCATTGAAGTCAATGGGGACCGGAACTTTCAGGCACTAAAATGGCTCTAAAAAACCAATGGAAAGGGCTAGAGTGCTGCAAATGGCAGCAAAATGTAGAGCATGGCAAGTGCTCTGCAAACAAATGTGGATAGAGAAATAACTTAAAACAACAAAAAAAACAGAAAAATAAAACAATTTTCTTCATCTGTGAAGGACGAGGCCCATATGGAGTAGTAGGGAGGTTGAGGTGGCGGTGGATGTAGTGGTGTAGGTGGAAGCGGCGGTGGAGGGGGACGAGGTAGCCAACACTGCTTTTTTTAGTCATTTTAAATTAGGGTACACCCCAAAAGAGTGAGAAAGATCAAAAATATAACAATGGCTGGGTAAGGTCGGTATCCATCTCTATTCTGCACAAGGTACAGAAAAGTCCTGTGGGATCAATGCCTGGTTCATTTTAATGAATGTGAGCTTGTCCACATTGTCTATGGACAGGCGGCTGCGCTTGTCTGTTATAACGCCCACAGCCATGCTAAATACACGTTCAGATAATACACTGGCTGCAGGGCACGCCAGCACCTCCAAGGCATAAAGGGCAAGCTCAGGCCATGTGCCCAATTTGGAGACCCAGAAGTTGAAGGGGGCAGACCCATCATTCACTACATTTAGGCGTGTGCACACATACTGCTCCACCATGTTGGTGAAATTCTGCCTCCTGCTAAGACGTTCCATATGAGCTGCTGGTGCTGCTGTTTGTTGTGGCATGCTGACAAAGCTTTTCCACATTTTGGCCATGCTAACCCTGCCTTCTGAGGTGCTGGCGATGCCCTGGTTGCGTTGGCGACCTCTTCTTCCTCTGCCTTGGGCTTTGTGCTTCCACTGTGGCCCCGCTGTCAGGTGGGAATGCCAGCAGCATCGCGTCTACCAGCTTGCGCTTGTACTCGTGCATCTTGCGATCACGCTCCAGTGAGTGAATTAAGGACGGTACGTTGTCCTTGTAACGGGGATCCAGCAACGTGGCCACCCAGTAATCAGCACAAGTTAGAATGTGGGCAACTCGGCGGTCATTGTGGAGACACTGCAGCATGTAATCGCTCATGTGTGCCAGGCTGCCCAGAGGCAACGAAAGGCTGTCCTCTGTGGGAGGTGTATCGTCTGTGTCCTCTGTATCCCCCCAGCCACGCACCAGTGATGGCCATGAGCTGGCCTGGGTGCCACCCTGCTGTGAACATGGTTCCATCTCCTCCTCCATCTCCTCCCCCTCATCCTCCTCATCCTCCAGAACTGTGCCCCTGCTGGACAATTGTGTACCTGGCGTTTGTGGGTGCAGGAACCCACCCTCAGAGCCACTTGTGAATGACTGCCCTGAAAGCCTTGGAAATGATCCCTCTTCCTCCTCCTGTGCCACATCCTCTTCCATCATCGCCCGAATCGTTTTTTGAAGGAGGCATAGAAGTGGGATAGTTAAGCTGACAACGACATCATCGGCACTGGCCATGTTGGTAGAGTACTCAAAACAGCGCAACAAGGCACACAGGTCTCGCATGGAGGCCCAGTTTTTGATGGTGAAGTGGTGCTGTTCCGCAGAGCGAGGGAAGCGGTGAGCGGGAAGGCCGAAGTTACGCTGCAGCGCTGACGGGCGAGCAGCAGCAGGGTGAGAATGCTGAAAGTGCGCACAGACGGCCCGCACTTTCTGCAGCAGCTCTGACATATCGGGGTAAATTTTAAGGAACCTCTGCACCACCAAATTCAGCACATGCGCCAGGCAAGGGATGTTCGTCAAACCGGCTAGGCCCAGAGCTACTATTAGATTTCACCCGTTATCGCACACCACCAGGCCGGGCTTGATGCTCGCTGGCAGCAATCACTCATCGGTCTGCTGTTCCATGCTCCTCCACAACTCCTGCACGGTGTGTGTTTTTTCCCCCAAACAGGCAAGTTTTAAAACTGCCTGCTGTCGTTTACCCCTGGCTGTGCTAAAGTTGGTGGTGAAGGTGTGACGCTGACCAGATGAGGAGGCGGTAGAGGATGAGGAAGCGGAGTAGGAGGAGTTAGGAACAGGAGGCAAACTGAAGCGCCCTGCAATCCTCGGTGGTGGAAGGACATGCGCCAAATTGCTATCCGCCTCAGGCCCAGCCACCACTGCATTTACCCAGTGTGCGGTTAGGGAGATATAACGCCCCTGACCGTGCTTACTGGTCCACGTATCGGTAGTTAGGTGGACCTTGCCACAGATGGCGTTGCGCAGTGCACACCTGATTTTTTCCCCCACTTGGTTGTGCAGGGAAGGGATGGCTTGCCTGGAAAAGTAGTGGCGGCTGGGCACGACATACTGTGGGACAGCCACCGACATAAGGCTTTTAAAACTGTGCGTCTCCACCAGACGGAATGACAGCATTTCAAAGGCCAAGAATTTTGAAATGCTGGCATTCAGGGCCAGGGATCGCGGGTGGGTAGGGGGGTACTTCCTCTTCCTCTGAAGTGTTTGGGAGATGAAAAGGTGAACGCTTCCACGGGACATTGTGGAGATGGTTGGTGACCCAGGTGGTGGTGTTGCTGGCAGATCGTCTGTTTGCGGAGTGGCAGGTGCCGGTATCACTACAGAGGTGGATGAAGAGGACGAATATAAAATGGTGTATTTCACACGTACCGATACAGACTATGCCGCAATTTAATTTTTTTCACCCCAAAAGTCTTAAAACGCCGGTTTTAGCCTAGATAACTGCATTTGCTAAACTAATGGCCTGAAATATTTTTTTGGTCAAAATGTTTCTATTTTGGTCTCCAAGTGTCTAAAAAGCCTTTTTTAGTCAAAATAACTGCATTTGGTCACCAAAGGTCTGAAAATGTTTTTTAGTCAAAATGACTGTATTTTCGTCTTTTAATTCAGACCTTTGGTGACCAAATGCAGTTGTCATGACTAAAAAAGGGCTTTATAGACATTTGGAGACCAAAATAGTGTAATTTTGACCAAAATTTTTTTTCAGGCCATTGGTTTACCAAATGCAGTTATCTTGTCTAAAAGAGGCGTTTTAAGACTCAAAAAGACAAAAATACAGTCATTTTGCCTAAAAAAAATTTCAGACCTTTGGTGACCAAATGCAGTTATTTTGACAAAAAAATTGCCTTTTAGATACCTGAAAACCAAAATAGAGTCATATTGGTTACCACATGCGAGGACAGATTCACCACATTGAGTGTGTTATCTAAGTCATTTTGACAAAACAAATTTCAGACCGTTGGTGACCAAATGCAGTTAGTTTGACTAAAAAAGGCTTTTTAGACACTTAGAGACCAAAACAGAGTCATTTTGATCAAAAAAAATTTTTCAGGCCATTGGTTTACCAAATGCAGTTATCTTGTCTAAAAACGGCTTTTTAAGACTCTAAAAGAGAAACATACAGTCATTTGAACTAAAAAAAATGTTCAGACCTTTGGTGACTAAATGCAGTTATTTTGACTAAAAAAGGCTGTTCAGACACTTGGAGACCAAAATAGTGTAATTTTGACCAAAAAAAATGTTTCATTCATTGGTTACAAAATGCAATTATGTTTGTCTAAATCCGGCTTTTTAAGACTCTAAAAGATAAAAATACAGTAATTTTGCCTAAAAAATTTCAGACCTTTGATGATCAAATACAGTTATTGTGACTAAAAAAAGGCTTGTTAGACACTTGGAGACCAAAATAGAGTCATTTTGACCTAAAAAAAATGTTTCATTCATTGGTTACAAAATGCAATTATGTTTGTCTAAACCCAGCTTTTTAAGACTCTAAAAGACGAAAATAGAGTCATTTTGACTAAAAAAAATTTCAGACCTTTGGTGACCAAATGCAGTTATTTTGACTAAAAAAGGCTATTTTGACACTTGAAAACCAAAATTAGTCATTTTAACCAAAAAAGTTTTTCAGGCCATTGGAGACCAAATGCAGTTATCTTGTCTAAAACAAGCGTTTTAAGACTCTAAAAGACAAATATACAGTAATTTTGACTACATTTTTTTTCAGATCTTTGGTTATCAAGTGCAGTTATTTTGACTAAAGAAGGCTTGTTAGACACTTAGAGACCAAAATAGAGTCTTTTTGACCCAAAAAAATGTTTCAGGCAATTGGTTACCAAATGCAATTATCTTGTCCAAAACCAGCTTTTTAAGACTCTAAAAGACGAAAATACAATCATTTTGACTAAAAACAATTTTCAGACTTTTGGTGACCACATGCAGTTATTTTGACTAAAAAAGGATTTTTAGACACTTGGAGACCAAAATAGAGTCATTTTGACCAAAAAAATTATTCGGGCCATTGGAGCCAAATGGCCGGCTTTAGACAAATCTTGGTTCAAAACGACTCTATGTTGGTCTCCAAGTGTCTTAAAAGCCTTTTTTAGTCATGATAACTGCATTTGGCCACCAAAGGTCTGAAAGTTTTTTTAATCAAAATGACTATTTTCGTCTTTTAGAGTCTTAAAAAGCCGGTTTTAGACAAGATAATTGCATTTAGTAACCAATGGCCTGAAAAATTGTTTTTGGTCAAAATGACTCTATGTTGGTCTCCAAGTGTCTACAAATCCTTTTTTAGTCAAGATAACTGTATTTGGTCACCAAAGGTCTGAAAGTTTTTTTATTCAAAATGACTGTATTTTCGTCGTTTAGAGTCTTAAAAAGCCGGTATTAGACAAGATAACTGCATTTCGTAACCGAAGGTCCGGAAAAAATTTTGTTGGTCAAAATGACTCTATATTGGTCTCCAAGTGTCTAAAAAGCCTTTTTTAGTCATGATATCTGCATTTGGTCACCAAAGGTCTGAAATTTTTTTTAGTCAAATTTGACTGTATTTTGTCTTTTCATGTCTTAAAAAGCCGGGTTTAGACAAGATAATTGCATTTCGTAACCAATGGCCTGAAAATTTTTTTTGGGTAAAAATGACTCTATATTGGTCTCCCAGTGTCTAAAAAGCCTTTTTAGAGATAACTGCATTTGGTCACCAAAAGTCTGAAATTTTTTTTAGCCAAAATGACTGTATTTTGTCTTTTAATGTCTTAAAAAGCCGGTTTTAGACAAGATAACTTTATTTGGGCTCCAATGGCCTGAACATTTTTTTGGTCAAAATGACTCTATTTTGGTCTCCAAGTGTCTAAAAAGCCTTTTTTAGTCAAGATAACTGTATTTGATCACCAAAGGTCTGAAAGTTTTTTTATTCAAAATGACTGTATTTTCGTCTTTTAGAGTCTTAAAAAGCCGGTTTTAGACAAGATAACTGCATTTCGTAACCAAAGGTCCGGAAAAAATTTTGTTGGTCAAAATGACTCTATATTGGTCTCCAAGTGTCTAAAAAGCCTTTTTTTAGTCATGATATCTGCATTTGGTCACCAAAGGTCTGAAATTTTTTTTAGTCAAATTTGACTGTATTTTGTCTTTTCATGTCTTAAAAAGCCGGGTTTAGACAAGATAATTGCATTTCGTAACCAATGGCCTGAAAAATTTTTTTGGGTAAAAATGACTCTATATTGGTCTCCCAGTGTCTAAAAAGCCTTTTTAGAGATAACTGCATTTGGTCACCAAAGGTCTGAAATTTTTTTTGCCAAAATGACTGTATTTTGTCTTTTAATGTCTTAAAAAGCCGGTTTTAGACAAGATAACTTTATTTGGGCTCCAATGGCCTGAACATTTTTTTGGTCAAAATGACTCTATTTTGGTCTCCAAGTGTCTAAAAAGCCTTTTTTAGTCAAAATAACTGCATTTGGTCACCAAAGGTCTGATATTTTTTTGTCAAAATTACTGTATTTTTGTCTATTAGAGTCTTAAAAAGCCAGTTTCAAACAAGAAAACTGCATTTTGCTCTCCAATGGCCTGAAATTTTTTTGGTCAAAATGACTATTTTGGTCTCTAAGTGTCTAAAAATCCTTTTTAGTCAAAATAACGGCATTTGGTCACCAAAGGTCTGAAAATATTTTTTTAGTCAAAATGACTATTTTTGTCTTTTAGAGTCTTAAAAAGCCGGTTTCCGACTAGATAACTGCATTTTGCTCTCCAATGGCCTGAATTCTTTTTTGGTCAAAATGACTATTTTGGTCTCCAAGTGTCTAAAAATCCCTTTTTAGTCAAAATAACGGCATTTGGTCACCAAAGGTCTGAAATTGTTTTTTTTTTAGTCAAAATAACTGTATTTTTTATCTTTTAGAGCCTTAAAAAGCCGGTTTTAGACAAGATTTGTCTAAAACCGGCCATTTGGCTCCAATGGCCCGAATAATTTTTTTTGGTCAAAATTACTCTATTTTGGTCTCCAAGTGTCTAAAAATCCTTTTTTAGTCAAAATAACTGCATGTGGTCACCAAAAGTCTGAAAATAGTTTTTAGTCAAAACGATTGTATTTTCGTCTTTTAGAGTCTTAAAAAGCCGCTTTTGGACAAGATAATTGCATTTGGTAACCAATTGCCTGAAACATTTTTTTGGGTCAAAATGGCTCTATTTTGGTGTCTAACAAGCCTTCTTTAGTCAAAATAACTGCATTTGATAACCAAAGATCTAAAAAAAATTTTGTCAAAATTACTGTATATTTGTCTTTTAGAGTCTTAAAGCGCTTGTTTTAGACAAGATAACTGCATTTGGTCTCCAACGGCCTGAAAATTTTTTTTGGTTAAAATGACTCTATTTTGGTTTTCAAGTGTCAAAATAGCCTTTTTTAGTCAAAATAACTGCATTTGGTCACCAAAGGTCTAAAATGACTTTATTTTCATCTTTTAGAGTCTTAAAAAGCCAGTTTTAGACAAGATAATTGCATTTCGTAACCAATGGCCTGAAAATTCTTTTTGTGGTCAAAATTACTCTATGTTGGTCTCCAAGTGTCTAAAAAGCCATTTTTTAGTCAAGATAACCGGCTTTTTAAGACTGTAAAAGATGAAAATAAAGTCATATATATGTCACTAGCCTGTGAGGCTCTGGGGAGCGAGCGCACGCTGCTGACTGCGCGCCCCCGCGCGGTCACGGAACCCCCCCGTGCGTGTGACCAGCTGTCATTCTCCCCTGTGTAGAAACAATGATCATACGGTTCTACTATGTAGGACCGTTGATCATTGTTCCTACAGCTCTAGCCACAGCCAATCACAGTTAGAATCATCCCCCTAGGGACACACACAGCCCCGCCCTCTCAAATAAAGTTAACCCCTTCACTGCCAGTGTAATTTTACAGTAACAGTGCATATGTATAGCACTGATTACTGTAGAAATGTCGCTGGTAACCCCAAAAGTGTCAAAAATGTCAGTCCAGGGTCCGATCTGTCCACCGCAATGTCGCAGTACCGCAAAAAAAATCGCAGATCGCCGCCATTACGTGTTAAAAAAAAAACAAAAATGACAAAAATCTTTCCCTTTGTTAGTAAACGTGATAACTTTTACGCAAACCAATCAAAATACGCTTTTTGTGATTTTTTTACCAAACATATGTAGCATAAAACAAATTGTCCGAAAATGTTAATACATTTTGATTTTTACATTTGTTTGGGGGGAATTTCATTTAAAAAAATGTGAAAAATATTATTTTTGCAAAATTGACGCTCTTTTTTTGTTTATAGCGCAAGATCAAAAATTGGCACAGGTGATCAAATACCACTAAAAGAAAGCTCTGTTTGTGGGGAAAAAAGGACATCAAATTCGTTTAGGTACAGCATCGCACGACTGCGCAATTGTCTGTTAAAGTCACGCAGTGCTGAATCGCAAAATACCCCCTGGTCAGGAAGGGGGTAAAATCTTCCGGGGCTTAAGTGGTTAAGACTCTAAAAGACGAAAATACAGTCATTTTGACTAAAAAACATTTTCAGACCTTTGGTGACCAAATGCAGTTATTTTGACTAAAAAAGGCTTTTTAGACACTTGGAGACCAAAATAGAAACATTTTGACCAAAAACATATTTCAGGCCATTAGTTTAGCAAATGCAGTTATCTAGGCTAAAACCGGCGTTTTAAGACTTTTGGGGTGAAAAAAATTAAATTGCGGCATAGTCTGTATCGGTACGTGTGAAATACACCATTTTATATTCGTCCTCTTCATCCACCTCTGTAGTGATACCGGCACCTGCCACTCCGCAAACAGACGATCTGCCAGCAACACCACCACCTGGGTCACCAACCATCTCCACAATGTCCCGTGGAAGCGTTCACCTTTTCATCTCCCAAACACTTCAGAGGAAGAGGAAGTTCTACCCACGCGCGATCCCTGGCCCTGAATGCCAGCATTTCAAAATTCTTGGCCTTTGAAATGCTGTCATTCCGTCTGGTGGAGACGCACAGTTTTAAAAGCCTTATGTCGGTGGCTGTCCCACAGTATGTCGTGCCCAGCCGCCACTACTTTTCCAGGCAAGCCATCCCTTCCCTGCACAACCAAGTGGGGGAAAAAATCAGGTGTGCACTGCGCAACGCCATCTGTGGCAAGGTCCACCTAACTACCGATACGTGGACCAGTAAGCACGGTCAGGGGCGTTATATCTCCCTAACCGCACACTGGGTAAATGCAGTGGTGGCTGGGCCTGAGGCGGATAGCAATTTGGCGCATGTCCTTCCACCACCGAGGATTGCAGGGCGCTTCAGTTTGCCTCCTGTTCCTAACTCCTCCTACTCCGCTTCCTCATCCTCTACCGCCTCCTCATCTGGTCAGCGTCACACCTTCACCACCAACTTTAGCACAGCCAGGGGTAAACAACAGCAGGCAGTTTTAAAACTTGCCTGTTTGGGGGAAAAAACACACACCGTGCAGGAGTTGTGGAGGAGCATGGAACAGCAGACCGATGAGTGGTTGCTGCCAGCGAGCATCAAGCCCGGCCTGGTGGTGTGCGATAACGGGTGAAATCTAATAGTAGCTCTGGGCCTAGCCGGTTTGACGAACATCCCTTGCCTGGCGCATGTGCTGAATTTGGTGGTGCAGAGGTTCCTTAAAATTTACCCCGATATGTCAGAGCTGCTGCAGAAAGTGCGGGCCGTCTGTGCGCACTTTCAGCATTCTCACCCTGCTGCTGCTCGCCCGTCAGCGCTGCAGCGTAACTTCGGCCTTCCCGCTCACCGCTTCCCTCGCTCTGCGGAACAGCACCACTTCACCATCAAAAACTGGGCCTCCATGCGAGACCTGTGTGCCTTGTTGCGCTGTTTTGAGTACTCTACCAACATGGCCAGTGCCGATGATGTCGTTGTCAGCTTAACTATCCCACTTCTATGCCTCCTTCAAAAAACGATTCGGGCGATGATGGAAGAGGATGTGGCACAGGAGGAGGAAGAGGGATCATTTCCAAGGCTTTCAGGGCAGTCATTCACAAGTGGCTCTGAGGGTGGGTTCCTGCACCCACAAACGCCAGGTACACAATTGTCCAGCAGGGGCACAGTTCTGGAGGATGAGGAGGATGAGGAGGAGGAGATGGAGGAGGAGATGGAACCATGTTCACAGCAGGGTGGCACCCAGGCCAGCTCATGGCCATCACTGGTGCGTGGCTGGGGGGATACAGAGGACACAGACGATACACCTCCCACAGAGGACAGCCTTTCGTTGCCTCTGGGCAGCCTGGCACACATGAGCGATTACATGCTGCAGTGTCTCCACAATGACCGCCGAGTTGCCCACATTCTAACTTGTGCTGATTACTGGGTGGCCACGTTGCTGGATCCCCGTTACAAGGACAACGTACCGTCCTTAATTCACTCACTGGAGCGTGATCGCAAGATGCACGAGTACAAGCGCAAGCTGGTAGACCCGATGCTGCTGGCATTCCCACCTGACAGCGGGGCCACAGTGGAAGCACAAAGCCCAAGGCAGAGGAAGAAGAGGTCGCCAATGCAACCAGGGCATCGCCAGCACCTCAGAAGGCAGGGTTAGCATGGCCAAAATGTGGAAAAGCTTTGTCAGCATGCCACAACAAACAGCAGCACCAGCAGCTCATATGGAACGTCTTAGCAGGAGGCAGCATTTCACCAACATGGTGGAGCAGTATGTGTGCACACGCCTAAATGTAGTGAATGATGGGTCTGCCCCCTTCAACTTCTGGGTCTCCAAATTGGGCACATGGCCTGAGCTTGCCCTTTATGCCTTGGAGGTGCTGGCGTGCCCTGCAGCCAGTGTATTATCTGAACGTGTATTTAGCATGGCTGTGGGCGTTATAACAGACAAGCGCAGCCGCCTGTCCATAGACAATGTGGACAAGCTCACATTCATTAAAATGAACCAGGCATTGATCCCACAGGACTTTTCTGTACCCAGCCATTGTTATATTTTTGATCTTTCTCACTCTTTTGGGGTGTACCCTAATTTAAAATGACTAAAAAAAGCAGTGTTGGCTACCTCGTCCCCCTCCACCGCCGCTTCCACCTACACCACTACATCCACCGCCACCTCAACCTCCCTACTACTCCATATGGGCCTCGTCCTTCACAGATGAAGAAAATTGTTTTATTTTTCTGTTTTTTTTGTTGTTTTAAGTTATTTCTCTATCCACATTTGTTTGCAGAGCACTTGCCATGCTCTACATTTTGCTGCCATTTGCAGCACTCTAGCCCTTTCCATTGGTTTTTTAGAGCCATTTTAGTGCCTGAAAGTTCCGGTCCCCATTGACTTCAATGGTGTTCAGTGTCTGGGTAAAGTTCGGAAAAAGTCCGGGTCACGAACCCGGACTTTTCTTTCAAGTACAGCCGAACCCGCCGAACACGGACATCCAGGTGTCCGCTCAACTCTAATTATAAGCAAACTCTGCTGTAGGAAGGTAGTCAACCCAATCATCCTGCAGATAAGTCACAAAAGGTATTGCTCCAAAGTTTGGTTGGTCCTCTCGGTCTGACCATTAGACTGAGGATGAAAAGCTGAGGAAAGATTAATTGTTACACCCAAAACTGAGCAAAAATTTCTCCAAAATTTTGAGGTAAACTGTACTCCCCTGTCGGAACACTACATCATCAGGAATTCCATGTAGTTTAAAAACTTCTCGAACCATTACTTCTGCAGTATGCTCCGCTGAGGGTACACCTTTAACTGGTATGAAATGAGCCATCTTAGTGAGACGGTCAACAACTACCAGGATAGTGGTCATCCCTTTTGAAAGGGGAAGATCAACCACAAAATCCATAGAAATTGACCCCCATGGTCTTGATGGAACAGGCAGTGGTTGAAGTAACCCCAGAGGAGAAGATCGGGGTGTCTTATTGCGAGCACATGTCAGACACGAGGCCACATATCTCTTGACATCCTTCTTGTACCCAGGCCACCAAAAGGTACGTGATAAGAGTTCTTCTGTTTTAGAAACCCCAAAATGACCAGCAAGTTTAGAGTCATGAACCAATTTGAGGGCTTCTACCCAAACAGATTCAGGTACATAGAGGCGATGTGCTTGAGTCCAAAAGCTGTTCTTGTATTTGAGATTAATGTTGCTAGGAGGATGATTAAGAAGTGGGTCATTCTCATACCCCTCCTTAAGAAGATTAAAAAAGGTTTTAGAACTTGTGGCCCCTAGAAAGTTATTTTGAGGCAGAATATTCGGAACATTCGCAGAACATTCAGAGTTGCTTTCGTGGAGAGGCCCAGACTAGTGTTGAGCGAACACGGACTGTATTATTCGGGTTCGTACCGAATAATTGGATTTTTGTTACCCGAACACGGACCTGAAAACTTTACTGTATGTTTGGGTTTAAAATCCATGTTTGGTCATTTTATTTCCGGGTTTGTATGTAATGGCGCGCTTTTAATGGCGGGTTTTCAACAGCCAATCAACAAGCGTTTAACTGGTGTGCCTTAAGCCATCCCAGCCATGCCTACTAATGTATTAGTAGCTGTGATTGGCCATCTGAAGCATGTGACTATGTCTTTATAAGTTCGAGAGCCCCAGCGCGCTGCTTCATTCTGCTGTAGTTTAGGGAGAGAGCACACATCATACGTGCTGGCTGCTGATTAGGTACAGACAGTGAAAAATTGTATTGTGTCCGAAAAGAATGCAGGGACAGGTCGGAGTGCTGCAGGCAGGGCGAGTTATTAGGGCATTTTAGGGTGAGGCTGGAGAATAGGCAGGGTCAGTGTTCTACATCGATTTTGCTGTGTGGGGGGTTGGTTGTGCAGTGCCAGTGAACGATCTTATCGATCATTTTAGGGCGAGGCTGGAGAATAGGCAGGGTCAGTGTTCTACATCGATTTTGCTGTGTGTGGGGTGGTGCAGTGAACACAATCTTTTTGCCCGCTGAGGAGGAGGGAGAAAAAAATCTATATTTATCAATCAGTTGTGTGCAGCGTTTTTGCTTCAGTGCTGACTGTGATAAAACACTGCTGTGTTCACATGTGCTATTATTGAGTGATTTAAAATTTTAAACACTTTTTTCTATTCCACTAATCAATATACACCCTTTTGGGTTAAAAAAATTAAATTGTGGCATAGTCTGTACTAATCTATTTAAAAATTACAAACTTAAAGGGGAATTTTCTTTTTTTTCCCCCTTCATAGCCTGCAGCAGAGCTGACTGACATAAGACACCGCTGTGTTCACATGTGCTAGTGATTTTCAATTTTATACACTTTTTTCTATTCCACTATTCAATATACACCCTTTTGGTTTGGGTTAAAAAAATTAAATTGTGGCATAGTCTGTACTAAGCTATTTAAAAATTACAATACTTAAAGGGGAATTTTCTTTTTTTTTCCCTTCATAGCCTGCAACTGAGCCGACTGACATAAGACGCTGCTGTGTTCACATGTGCTATTGAAAATCACCAATTTTATATCCTATTTTCTATTCCGCTATTCAATCTACACCCTTTGGGGTAAAAAGAATTAGAAAAAGGTTTGTCTAAAACCGGCCATTTGGGCTCCAATGGTGTGAAAAATTATTTTAGTGAAAATAACTGCATTTGGTCACCAAAGGTCTGAAATTTTTTTAGTCCAAATGACTATATTTTTGTCTTTTAGAGCTTTAAAAAGCCGGTTTTAGACAAGATTTTAGACATTTGGCTCCAATTGCCTGAAAACATTTTTTTGGTCAAAATTTCTCTATTTTGGTCTCCAAGTGTCTTAAAAGCCTTTTTTAGTCAAAATAACGGCATTTGGTCACCAAAGGTCTGATAAAAATAATTAGTCAAAATGACTGTATTTTTGTCTTTTAGAGCCTTAAAAAGCCGTTTTTAAACAAGATTTGTCTAAAACCGGCCATTTGGGCTCCAATGGTGTGAAAAAGATTTTTTAGTCAAAATTACTCTATTTTGGACTCCAAGTGTTTAAAAAGCCTTTTTTAGTCAAAATAACTGCATTTGGTCCCCAAAGGTCTGAAAAAAAATTAGTTAAAATGACTGTATTTTTGTCTTTTAAAGCCTTAAAAAGCCGGTTTTTGACAAGATTTGTCTAAAACCGTTAGTCAAAATGACTGTATTTTGTCTTTTCATGTTTTAAAAAGCCGGTTTTAGACAAGATAATTGCATTTCGTAACCAATGGCCTGAAAAAACTTTTTTTGGTTCAAAATGACTCTATGTTGGTCTCCAAGTGTCTTAAAAGCCTTTTTTAGTCATGATAACTGCATTTGGCCACCAAAGGTCTGAAAGTTTTTTTAGTCAAAATGACTATTTTCGTCTTTTAGAGTCTTAAAAAGCCGGTCTTAGACAAGATAATTGCATTTAGTAACCAATGGCCTGAAAAATTGTTTTTGGTCAAAATGACTCTATGTTGGTCTCCAAGTGTCTACAAATCCTTTTTTAGTCAAGATAACTGTATTTGATCACCAAAGGTCTGAAAGTTTTTTTATTCAAAATGACTGTATTTTCGTCTTTTAGAGTCTTAAAAAGCCGGTTTTAGACAAGATAACTACATTTCGTAACCAAAGGTCCGGAAAAAATTTTGTTGGTCAAAATGACTCTATATTGGTCTCCAAGTGTCTAAAAAGCCCTTTTTAGTCATGATAACTGCATTTGGTCACCAAAGGTCTGAAATTTTTTTTAGTCAAATTGACTGTATTTTGTCTTTTCATGTCTTAAAAAGCCGGGTTTAGACAAGATAATTGCATTTCGTAACCAATGGCCTGAAAATTTTTTTGGGTAAAAATGACTCTATATTGGTCTCCCAGTGTCTAAAAAGCCTTTTTAGAGATAACTGCATTTGGTCACCAAAGGTCTGAAATTTTTTTTAGCCAAAATGACTGTATTTTGTCTTTTAATGTCTTAAAAAGCCGGTTTTAGACAAGATAACTTTATTTTGGCTCCAATGGCCTGAACATTTTTTTGGTCAAAATGACTCTATTTTGGTCTCCAAGTGTCTAAAAAGCCTTTTTTAGTCAAAATAACTGCATTTGGTAACCAAAGGTCTAATATTTTTTTGTCAAAATTACTGTATTTTTGTCTTTTAGAGTCTTAAAAAGCCGGTTTCAAACAAGACAACTGCATTTTGCTCTCCAATGGCCTGAAATTTTTTTGGTCAAAATGACTATTTTGGTCTCTAAGTGTCTAAAAATCCTTTTTAGTCAAAATAACGGCATTTGGTCACCAAAGGTCTGAAAATATTTTTTTAGGCAAAATGACTATTTTTGTCTTTTAGAGTCTTAAAAAGCCGGTTTCCGACTAGATAACTGCATTTTGCTCTCCAATGGCCTGAATTCTTTTTTGGTCAAAATGACTATTTTGGTCTCCAAGTGTCTAAAAATCCCTTTTTAGTCAAAATAACGGCATTTGGTCACCAAAGGTCTGAAATTGTTTTTTTTTAGTCAAAATAACTGTATGTTTATCTTTTAGAGCCTTAAAAAGCCGGTTTTAGACAAGATTTGTCTAAAACCGGCCATTTGGCTCCAATGGCCCGAATAATTTTTTTTGGTCAAAATTACTCTATTTTGGTCTCCAAGTGTCTAAAAATCCTTTTTTAGTCAAAATAACTGCATGTGGTCACCAAAAGTCTGAAAATAGTTTTTAGTCAAAACGATTGTATTTTCGTCTTTTAGAGTCTTAAAAAGCCGCTTTTGGACAAGATAATTGCATTTGGTAACCAATTGCCTGAAACATTTTTTTGGGTCAAAATGGCTCTATTTTGGTCTCTAAGTGTCTAACAAGCCTTCTTTAGTCAAAATAACTGCATTTGATAACCAAAGATCTAAAAAAAAATTTTGTCAAAATTACTGTATATTTGTCTTTTAGAGTCTTAAAGCGCTTGTTTTAGACAAGATAACTGCATTTGGTCTTCAACGGCCTGAAAATTTTTTTTGGTTACCCAGTGTGCGGTTTGGGAGATATAACACCCAGGTGGTGGTGTTGCTGACAGATCATCTGTTTGCGGTGTGGCAGGTGCCGGTATCACTACAGAGGTGGATGAAGAGGACGAATATAAAATGGTGTATTTCACACGTACCGATACAGACTATGCCGCAATTTAATTTTTTTCACCCCAAAAGTCTTAAAACGCCGGTTTTAGCCTAGATAACTTGGACACTTGGAGACCAATATAGAGTCATTTTGACCAACAAAATTTTTTCCGGACCTTTGGTTACGAAATGCAGTTATCTTGTCTAAAACCGGCTTTTTAAGACTCTAAAAGACGAAAATACAGTCATTTTGAATAAAAAAACTTTCAGACCTTTGGTGATCAAATACAGTTATCTTGACTAAAAAAGGCTTTTTAGACACTTGGAGACCAAAATAGAGTCATTTTGACCAAAAAAATGTTCAGGCCATTGGAGCCCAAATAAAGTTATCTTGTCTAAAACCGGCTTTTTAAGACAGTGACCAAATGCAGTTATTTTGACTAAAAAAGGCAGGGCACGCCAGCACCTCCAAGGCGTAAAGGGCAAGCTCAGGCCATGTGCCCAATTTGGAGACCCAGAAGTTGAAGGGGGCAGACCCGTCATTCACTACATGTAGGCGTGTGCACACATACTGCTCCACCATGTTGGTGAAATGCTGCCTCCTGCTAAGACGTTCTATATGAGCTGCTGGTGCTGCTGTTTGTTGTGGCGTGCTGACAAAGCTTTTCCACATTTCGGCCATGCTAACCCTGCCTTCTGAGGTGCTGGCGGTGCCCTGGTTGCGTCTGCGACCTCTTCCTCCTCCTCCTCTGCCTTGGCCTTGTGCTTCCACTGTGGCCCAGCTGTCAGGTGGGAATGCCAGCAGCATTGCATCTACCAGCGCGCGCTTGTACTCGCGCATCTTGCGATCACGCTCCAGTGAGTGAATTAAGGATGGTACGTTGTCCTTGTAACGGGGATCCAGCAGCGTGGCCACCCAGTAATCAGCACAAGTTAGAATGTGGGCAACTCGGCGGTCATTGTGGAGACACTGCAGCATGTAATCGCTCATGTGTGCCAGGCTGTGGGAGGTGTATCGTCTATGTCCTCTGTATCCCCCCAGCCACGCACCAGTGATAACCATGAGCTGGCCTGGGTGCCACCCTGCTGTGAACATGCTTCCATCTCCTCCTCCATCTCCTCCTCCTCATCCTCCTCATCCACCAGAACTGTGCCCATGCTGGACAATTGTGTCCCTGGCGTTTGTGGGTGCAGGAACCCACCCTCGGAGCGACTTGCGAATGACTGCCCTGAAAGCCTTGGAAATGTTACCTCTTCATCCTCCTCCTCCTCCTCCTCCTCATCCTGTGCCACATCCTCTTCCATCATCGCCCGAATCGTTTTTTGAAAGAGGCATTGAAGTGGGATAGTTAAGCTGACAACGGCGTCATCAGCACTGGCCATGTTGGTGGAGAACTCAAAACAGCGCACACAGGTGTCGCATGGAGGCCCAGTTATTGGTGGTGAAGTGATGCTGTTCCGCAGAGCGACTCACGCGTGCGTGCTGCAGCTGAAACTCCACTATGGCCTACTGCTGCTCGCACAGTCTTTCCAGCATGTGCAAGGTGGAGTTCCACCTTGTGGGCACGTCACATATGAGGCGGGGAGCGGGAAGGCCGAAGTTACGCTGCAGCGCTGACAGGCAAGCAGTAGCAGGGTGGGAAGGCCCAAAGTGCGCACAGATGGCCCGCACTTTCTGCAGCAGCTCTGACACATCGGGGTAATTTTTAAGGAACCTCTGCACCACCAAATTCAGCACATGCGGCAGGCAAGGGATGTGCGTTTTTCTTGATGAGATTTCGCCCGTTATCGCACACCACCAGGCCGGCTTGAGGCTCGCTGGCAGCAACCACTCATTTGTCTGCTGTTCCATGCTCCTTCACAACTCCTGCGCAGTGTGTGGTTTTTCCCCCCAAACAGGCAAATTTTAAAACTGTCTGCTGTCGTTTACCCCTGGCGGTGCTGAAGTTGGTGGTGAAGGTGTTACGCTAAGGAGGTGGTAGAGGATGAGGAAGCGGAGTAGGAGGAGTTAGGAACAAGAGGCAAACTGATGCGCCCTGCAATCCTCGGTGGTGGAAGGACATGCGCCAAATTGCTATCCGCCTCAGGCCCATCCGCCACTGCATTTACCCAGTGTGCCGTTAGGGAGATATAACGCCCCTGACCGTGCTTACTGGTCCACGTATCGGTAGTTAGGTGGACCTTGGCACAGATGGCGTTGCGCAGTGCACACCTGATTTTTTTCCCCCACTTGGTTGTGCAGGGAAGGGATGGCTTGCCTGGAAAAGTAGTGTCGGCTGGGCACGACGTACTGTGGGACAGCCACCGACATAAGGCTTTTAAAACTGTGCGTCTCCACCAGACGGAATGACAGCATTTCAAAGGCCAAGAATTTTTAAATGCTGGCATTCAGGGCCAGGGATCGCGGGTGGGTAGGGGGGTACTCCCTCTTCCTCTGAAGTGTTTGGGAGATGTAAAGCTGAACACTTCCACGGGACATTGTGGAGATGGTTGGTGACCCAGGTGGGGGTGCTGCTGACAGATCATCTGTTTGCGGGGTGGCAGGTGCCGGTATCACTACAGAGGTGGATGGAGAGGCCGAGACTGCAGCAGAAGAGGAAGCAGGAGGAGCCAGAGACCTTTCTTGGTTTTGAAGGTGTCTACTCCACTGCAGCTCGTGCTTTGCACTTAGATGCCTGATCATGCAGGTTGTGCTCAGGTTGAGAAGGTTTATGCCTCGCTTCAGGCTCTGATTGCACAGGGTGTAAACCACTCGTGTCCTGTCATCAGCACATTTTCTGAAGAACTTCCACGCTAGAGAACACCTTTGAGCTGGCTTTGGTGCGCTCGGTCCCTTGCTGCGTTGGGCAGTAGCAGGCGTAGTGTCTAGGGCACGGCCGCTCCGCTTCTGCACCCTGCTCCCTCTTCTGCTGTGCTGGTGGCTCTGTGCGACCACCGCCTCTTCTTCCAAACTACTCAGGTCACCTGCATGACCTTCATTCCATGTGGGGTCGAGGACCTCATCATCCTCCACATCATCTTCCACCCAGTCTTCACCCCTGCCCTCCTTGTCGGTCTCCACAATTCTGAGTGCCGCAGCAGTTGGCACCTGCGTTTCATCATCATCGGAGACGTGCTGCGATGGTACTTCCATGTACTCATCTTGAGAAATAAGTGGTTGGGCAATGCTGCACTCAATCTCTTACACTTCTGGGGCAGGGCTAGGTGGATGGGCCTGGGAAACCCTGCTGACAAAGTCATCAAACAGAAGAAGAGACTGCTGCATGACTTAGGGCTCAGACTGTTTGCCTGATTTGCAAGGGGCTGAGGTGAAAGACGGTTGGACATCGGCTGCAGGTGCCAACTCTGACCTTTCTGCAGTAGACTGGGTGGGAGACAATGTGAAGGAACTGGAGGCACTGTCAGCAACCCAATCTACTATCGCCTGTACTTCTTCTGGCCTCATCACTTCTAGAGGCGCACGATGCCCTACCAAATACTGCTGCAGGTTCTGTCGCCTACTCACACTTGAGGAAGGTGTTTCACTTGTGCGTGTAGCTGGCACAGATCGACCACGTCCTCTCCTTGCAACAGGAGCTCTACCAGCAGCACCACGACCCAGGCCACGGCCCCTATTTGACGGTCTCCTCATATTTCTGTAATTTATGATCTTGCCCTAGAAAGGTGTTTATTGAATAGCGGAACAAAACAACAACAGTATCGCAAGGGTGTATCTCACAGTCAAATATGCAAACTATGCCGCAATTTAATTTTTTTTACCCCAAAAGGGTGTTTATTAAATAGCGGAATAGAAAAACAGTATACAAATACAACGGGTGTATCTCACAGGCAAATTTGCAAAGTATGACGCAAATTTAATTTTTTTCACCCCAAAAGGGTGTATATTGAATAGCGGAATAGATAAAAGGATATAAAATGGTGTATCTCACATGTACAAACACATACTAGGCCCCGATTACAAGTTTTTGTACCCTAAAGGCAGGATGAGGATGAAGAAGGAGTAGGAGCAGTTCGGAACAGGAGGCAAACTGAAGCGCCCTGCAATCCTCAATGGTGGAAGGAGATGCGCCAAACAAATTTAAAAAGGTGTATCTCACATGTACCGATACAGATTATGCCATAATTTAATTTTTTACACTCCAAAAAGGTGTATATTGAATAGCGGAATAGGAAAAATTTTATAAAACGGTGTATCTCACACGTACAAACAGACTAGGCCCCGATTACAATTTTTTGTACCCTAAAGGCAGGATGAGGATGATGAGCAGGAGGAGTTCGGAACAGGAGGCAAACTGAAGCACCCTGCAATCCTCGGCGGTGGAAGATGCGCCCCAAAAGATTGGAAGGTGTATCTCACACGTACCGATACAGACTATGCCACAATTTAATTCTTTTCACCCCAAAGGGTGTAGATTGAATAGCAGAATAGAAAAATTTTTATAAAACGGTGTATCTCACACGTACAAACACAGACTAGGCCCTGATTACAAGTTTTTTGTACCCTAAAGGCAGGATGAGGATGAGGAGTAGGAGGAGTCCGGAACAGGCAGGAGGCAAACTGAAACACCCTGCAATCCTCGGCGGTGTAAGATGAGCCCCAAAAATTGGAAAGGTGTATCTCACACGTACCGATACAGACTATCCCGCAATTTAATTCTTTTTACCCCAAGGGTGTAGATTGAATAGCGGAATAGAAAATATGATATCAAAAGGTGTATCTATCTCACACGTACAGACCCAGACTAGGCCCCGATTACTATTTTTTGTACCCTAAAGGCAGGATGAGGAGTAGGAGGAGTTTGGAAAAGGCAGGAGGCAAACTGAAGCACCCTGCAATCCTCGGCGGTGTAAGATGAGCCCCAAAAATTGGAAAGGTGTATCTCACACGTACCGATACAGACTATCCCGCAATTTAATTCTTTTTACCCCAAGGGTGTAGATTGAATAGCGGAATAGAAAATATGATATCAAAAGGTGTATCTATCTCACACGTACAGACCCAGACTAGGCCCTGATTACTATTTTTTGTACCCCAAAGGCAGGATGAGGAGTAGGAGGAGTTCGGAAAACAGACAGGAGGCAAACTGAAGCACCCTGCAATCCTCGGCGGTATAAGATGCGCCCCAAAAATTGGAAAGGTGTATCTCACACGTACCGATACAGACTATCCCGCAATTTAATTCTTTTTACCCCAATTGTGTAGATTGAATAGCGGAATAGAAAATATGATATCAAAAGGTGTATCTATCGCACACGTACAGACCCAGACTAGGCCCTGATTACTATTTTTTGTACCCCAAAGGCAGGATGAGGAATATGAGGAGTTCGGAACAGGCAGGAGGCAAACTGAAGCACCCTGCAATCCTCGGCGGTGTAAGATGCGCCCCAAAAATTGGAAAGGTGTATCTCACACGTACCGATACAGACTATCCCGCAATTTAATTCTTTTTACCCCAAAGGGTGTAGATTGAATAGCGGAATAGAAAATAGGATATAAAATTGGTGATTTTCAATAGCACATGTGAACACAGCAGCGTCTTATGTCAGTCAGCTCTGCTGCAGGCTATGAAGGGAAAAAAAAAGAAAATTCCCCTTTAAGTATTGTAATTTTTAAATAGCTTAGTACAGACTATGCCACAATTTAATTTTTTTAACCCAAACCAAAAGGGTGTATATTGAATAGTGGAATAGAAAAAAGTGTATAAAATTGAAAATCACTAGCACATGTGAACACAGCGGTGTCTTATGTCAGTCAGCTCTGCTGCAGGCTATGAAGGGGGAAAAAAAAGAAAATTCCCCTTTAAGTTTGTAATTTTTAAATAGATTAGTACAGACTATGCCACAATTTAATTTTTTTAACCCAAAAGGGTGTATATTGATTAGTGGAATAGAAAAAAGTGTTTAAAATTTTAAATCACTCAATAATAGCACATGTGAACACAGCAGTGTTTTATCACAGTCAGCACTGAAGCAAAAACGCTGCACACAACTGATTGATAAATATAGATTTTTTTCTCCCTCCTCCTCAGCGGGCAAAAAGATTGTGTTCACTGCACCACCCCACACACAGCAAAATCGATGTAGAACACTGACCCTGCCTATTCTCCAGCCTCACCCTAAAATGATCGATAAGATCGTTCACTGGCACTGCACAACCAACCCCCCACACAGCAAAATCGATGTAGAACACTGACCCTGCCTATTCTCCAGCCTCACCCTAAAATGCCCTAATAACTCGCCCTGCCTGCAGCACTCCGACCTGTCCCTGCATTCTTTTCGGACACAATACAATTTTTCACTGTCTGTACCTAATCAGCAGCCAGCACGTATGATGTGTGCTCTCTCCCTAAACTACAGCAGAATGAAGCAGCGCGCTGGGGCTCTCGAACTTATAAAGACATAGTCACATGCTTCAGATGGCCAATCACAGCTACTAATACATTAGTAGGCATGGCTGGGATGGCTTAAGGCACACCAGTTAAACGCTTGTTGATTGGCTGTTGAAAACCCGCCATTAAAAGCGCGCCATTACATACAAACCCGGAAATAAAATGACCAAACACGGATTTTAAACCCAAACATACAGTAAAGTTTTCAGGTCCGTGTTCGGGTAACAAAAATCCAATTATTCGGTACGAACCCGAATAATACAGTCCGTGTTCGCTCAACACTAGTCTGGGCCTCTCCACGAAAGCAACTCTGAATGTTCTGCGAATGTTCCGAATATTCTGCCTCAAAATAACTTTCTAGGGGCCACAAGTTCTAAAACCTTTTTTAATCTTCTTAAGGAGGGGTATGAGAATGACCCACTTCTTAATCATCCTCCTAGCAACATTAATCTCAAATACAAGAACAGCTTTTGGACTCAAGCACATCGCCTCTATGTACCTGAATCTGTTTGGGTAGAAGCCCTCAAATTGGTTCATGACTCTAAACTCGCTGGTCATTTTGGGGTTTCTAAAACAGAAGAACTCTTATCACGTACCTTTTGGTGGCCTGGGTACAAGAAGGATGTCAAGAGATATGTGGCCTCGTGTCTGACATGTGCTCGCAATAAGACACCCCGATCTTCTCCTCTGGGGTTACTTCAACCACTGCCTGTTCCATCAAGACCATGGGGGTCAATTTCTATGGATTTTGTGGTTGATCTTCCCCTTTCAAAAGGGATGACCACTATCCTGGTAGTTGTTGACCGTCTCACTAAGATGGCTCATTTCATACCAGTTAAAGGTGTACCCTCAGCGGAGCATACTGCAGAAGTAATGGTTCGAGAAGTTTTTAAACTACATGGAATTCCTGATGATGTAGTGTTCCGACAGGGGAGTACAGTTTACCTCAAAATTTTGGAGAAATTTTTGCTCAGTTTTGGGTGTAACAATTAATCTTTCCTCAGCTTTTCATCCTCAGTCTAATGGTCAGACCGAGAGGACCAACCAAACTTTGGAGCAATACCTTTTGTGACTTATCTGCAGGATGATTGGGTTGACTACCTTCCTACAGCAGAGTTTGCTTATAATTAGAGTTGAGCGGACACCTGGATGTCCGTGTTCGGTGGGTTCGGCTGTACTTGAAAGAAAAGTCCGGGTCCGTGACCCGGACTTTTTCCGAACTTTACCCAGACACCGAACACCATTGAAGTCAATGGGGACCGGAACTTTCAGGCACTAAAATGGCTCTAAAAAACCAATGGAAAGGGCTAGAGTGCTGCAAATGGCAGCAAAATGTAGAGCATGGCAAGTGCTCTGCAAACAAATGTGGATAGAGAAATAACTTAAAACAACAAAAAAAACAGAAAAATAAAACAATTTTCTTCATCTGTGAAGGACGAGGCCCATATGGAGTAGTAGGGAGGTTGAGGTGGCGGTGGATGTAGTGGTGTAGGTGGAAGCGGCGGTGGAGGGGGACGAGGTAGCCAACACTGCTTTTTTTAGTCATTTTAAATTAGGGTACACCCCAAAAGAGTGAGAAAGATCAAAAATATAACAATGGCTGGGTAAGGTCGGTATCCATCTCTATTCTGCACAAGGTACAGAAAAGTCCTGTGGGATCAATGCCTGGTTCATTTTAATGAATGTGAGCTTGTCCACATTGTCTATGGACAGGCGGCTGCGCTTGTCTGTTATAACGCCCACAGCCATGCTAAATACACGTTCAGATAATACACTGGCTGCAGGGCACGCCAGCACCTCCAAGGCATAAAGGGCAAGCTCAGGCCATGTGCCCAATTTGGAGACCCAGAAGTTGAAGGGGGCAGACCCATCATTCACTACATTTAGGCGTGTGCACACATACTGCTCCACCATGTTGGTGAAATGCTGCCTCCTGCTAAGACGTTCCATATGAGCTGCTGGTGCTGCTGTTTGTTGTGGCATGCTGACAAAGCTTTTCCACATTTTGGCCATGCTAACCCTGCCTTCTGAGGTGCTGGCGATGCCCTGGTTGCGTTGGCGACCTCTTCTTCCTCTGCCTTGGGCTTTGTGCTTCCACTGTGGCCCCGCTGTCAGGTGGGAATGCCAGCAGCATCGCGTCTACCAGCTTGCGCTTGTACTCGTGCATCTTGCGATCACGCTCCAGTGAGTGAATTAAGGACGGTACGTTGTCCTTGTAACGGGGATCCAGCAACGTGGCCACCCAGTAATCAGCACAAGGTAGAATGTGGGCAACTCGGCGGTCATTGTGGAGACACTGCAGCATGTAATCGCTCATGTGTGCCAGGCTGCCCAGAGGCAACGAAAGGCTGTCCTCTGTGGGAGGTGTATCGTCTGTGTCCTCTGTATCCCCCCAGCCACGCACCAGTGATGGCCATGAGCTGGCCTGGGTGCCACCCTGCTGTGAACATGGTTCCATCTCCTCCTCCATCTCCTCCTCCTCATCCTCCTCATCCTCCAGAACTGTGCCCCTGCTGGACAATTGTGTACCTGGCGTTTGTGGGTGCAGGAACCCACCCTCAGAGCCACTTGTGAATGACTGCCCTGAAAGCCTTGGAAATGATCCCTCTTCCTCCTCCTGTGCCACATCCTCTTCCATCATCGCCCGAATCGTTTTTTGAAGGAGGCATAGAAGTGGGATAGTTAAGCTGACAACGACATCATCGGCACTGGCCATGTTGGTAGAGTACTCAAAACAGCGCAACAAGGCACACAGGTCTCGCATGGAGGCCCAGTTTTTGATGGTGAAGTGGTGCTGTTCCGCAGAGCGAGGGAAGCGGTGAGCGGGAAGGCCGAAGTTACGCTGCAGCGCTGACGGGCGAGCAGCAGCAGGGTGAGAATGCTGAAAGTGCGCACAGACGGCCCGCACTTTCTGCAGCAGCTCTGACATATCGGGGTAAATTTTAAGGAACCTCTGCACCACCAAATTCAGCACATGCGCCAGGCAAGGGATGTTCGTCAAACCGGCTAGGCCCAGAGCTACTATTAGATTTCACCCGTTATCGCACACCACCAGGCCGGGCTTGATGCTCGCTGGCAGCAATCACTCATCGGTCTGCTGTTCCATGCTCCTCCACAACTCCTGCACGGTGTGTGTTTTTTCCCCCAAACAGGCAAGTTTTAAAACTGCCTGCTGTCGTTTACCCCTGGCTGTGCTAAAGTTGGTGGTGAAGGTGTGACGCTGACCAGATGAGGAGGCGGTAGAGGATGAGGAAGTGGAGTAGGAGGAGTTAGGAACAGGAGGCAAACTGAAGCGCCCTGCAATCCTCGGTGGTGGAAGGACATGCGCCAAATTGCTATCCGCCTCAGGCCCAGCCACCACTGCATTTACCCAGTGTGCGGTTAGGGAGATATAACGCCCCTGACCGTGCTTACTGGTCCACGTATCGGTAGTTAGGTGGACCTTGCCACAGATGGCGTTGCGCAGTGCACACCTGATTTTTTCCCCCACTTGGTTGTGCAGGGAAGGGATGGCTTGCCTGGAAAAGTAGTGTCGGCTGGGCACGACATACTGTGGGACAGCCACCGACATAAGGCTTTTAAAACTGTGCGTCTCCACCAGACGGAATGACAGCATTTCAAAGGCCAAGAATTTTGAAATGCTGGCATTCAGGGCCAGGGATCGCGGGTGGGTAGGGGGGTACTTCCTCTTCCTCTGAAGTGTTTGGGAGATGAAAAGGTGAACGCTTCCACGGGACATTGTGGAGATGGTTGGTGACCCAGGTGGTGGTGTTGCTGGCAGATCGTCTGTTTGCGGAGTGGCAGGTGCCGGTATCACTACAGAGGTGGATGAAGAGGACGAATATAAAATGGTGTATTTCACACGTACCGATACAGACTATGCCGCAATTTAATTTTTTTCACCCCAAAAGTCTTAAAACGCCGGTTTTAGCCTAGATAACTGCATTTGCTAAACTAATGGCCTGAAATATTTTTTTGGTCAAAATGTTTCTATTTTGGTCTCCAAGTGTCTAAAAAGCCTTTTTTAGTCAAAATAACTGCATTTGGTCACCAAAGGTCTGAAAATGTTTTTTAGTCAAAATGACTGTATTTTCGTCTTTTAATTCAGACCTTTGGTGACCAAATGCAGTTGTCATGACTAAAAAAGGGCTTTTTAGACATTTGGAGACCAAAATAGTGTAATTTTGACCAAAATTTTTTTTCAGGCCATTGGTTTACCAAATGCAGTTATCTTGTCTAAAACCGACGTTTTAAGACTCTAAAAGACAAAAATACAGTCATTTTGCCTAAAACAATTCAGACCTTTGGTGACCAAATGCAGTTGTTTTGACTATAAAAAGGCTTTTTAGACACTTGGAGACCAAAATAGAGTAATTTTGACCCAAAAAATTTTTCAGGCCATTGGTTTACCAAATTATGTTATCTTGTCTAAAACCGGCTTTTTAAGACTACCTTGTCTAAAAGAGGCGTTTTAAGACTCAAAAAGACAAAAATACAGTCATTTTGCCTAAAAAAAATTTCAGACCTTTGGTGACCAAATGCAGTTATTTTGACAAAAAAATTGCCTTTTAGATACCTGAAAACCAAAATAGAGTCATATTGGTTACCACATGCGAGGACAGATTCACCACATTGAGTGTGTTATCTAAGTCATTTTGACAAAACAAATTTCAGACCGTTGGTGACCAAATGCAGTTAGTTTGACTAAAAAAGGCTTTTTAGACACTTAGAGACCAAAACAGAGTCATTTTGATCAAAAAATTTTTTCAGGCCATTGGTTTACCAAATGCAGTTATCTTGTCTAAAAACAGCTTTTTAAGACTCTAAAAGAGAAACATACAGTCATTTGAACTAAAAAAAATGTTCAGACCTTTGGTGACTAAATGCAGTTATTTTGACTAAAAAAGGCTGTTCAGACACTTGGAGACCAAAATAGTGTAATTTTGACCAAAAAAAATGTTTCATTCATTGGTTACAAAATGCAATTATGTTTGTCTAAATCCGGCTTTTTAAGACTCTAAAAGATAAAAATACAGTAATTTTGCCTAAAAAATTTCAGACCTTTGATGATCAAATACAGTTATTGTGACTAAAAAAAGGCTTGTTAGACACTTGGAGACCAAAATAGAGTCATTTTGACCTAAAAAAAATGTTTCATTCATTGGTTACAAAATGCAATTATGTTTGTCTAAACCCAGCTTTTTAAGACTCTAAAAGACGAAAATACAGTCATTTTGACTAAAAAAAATTTCAGACCTTTGGTGACCAAATGCAGTTATTTTGACTAAAAAAGGCTATTTTGACACTTGAAAACCAAAATTAGTCATTTTAACCCAAAAATTTTTTCAGGCCATTGGAGACCAAATGCAGTTATCTTGTCTAAAACAAGCGTTTTAAGACTCTAAAAGACAAATATACAGTAATTTTGACTACATTTTTTTTCAGATCTTTGGTTATCAAGTGCAGTTATTTTGACTAAAGAAGGCTTGTTAGACACTTAGAGACCAAAATAGAGTCTTTTTGACCCAAAAAAATGTTTCAGGCAATTGGTTACCAAATGCAATTATCTTGTCCAAAACCGGCTTTTTAAGACTCTAAAAGACGAAAATACAATCATTTTGACTAAAAACAATTTTCAGACTTTTGGTGACCACATGCAGTTATTTTGACTAAAAAAGGATTTTTAGACACTTGGAGACCAAAATAGAGTCATTTTGACCAAAAAAATTATTCGGGCCATTGGAGCCAAATGGCCGGCTTTAGACAAATCTTGGTTCAAAACGACTCTATGTTGGTCTCCAAGTGTCTTAAAAGCCTTTTTTAGTCATGATAACTGCATTTGGCCACCAAAGGTCTGAAAGTTTTTTTAGTCAAAATGACTATTTTCATCTTTTAGAGTCTTAAAAAGCCGGTTTTAGACAAGATAATTGCATTTAGTAACCAATGGCCTGAAAAATTGTTTTTGGTCAAAATGACTCTATGTTGGTCTCCAAGTGTCTACAAATCCTTTTTTAGTCAAGATAACTGTATTTGGTCACCAAAGGTCTGAAAGTTTTTTTATTCAAAATGACTGTATTTTCGTCTTTTAGAGTCTTAAAAAGCCGGTTTTAGACAAGATAACTGCATTTCGTAACCGAAGGTCCGGAAAAAATTTTGTTGGTCAAAATGACTCTATATTGATCTCCAAGTGTCTAAAAAGCCTTTTTTAGTCATGATATCTGCATTTGGTCACCAAAGGTCTGAAATTTTTTCTAGTCAAATTTGACTGTATTTTGTCTTTTCATGTCTTAAAAAGCCGGGTTTAGACAAGATAATTGCATTTCGTAACCAATGGCCTGAAAAAAATTTTTGGGTAAAAATGACTCTATATTGGTCTCCCAGTGTCTAAAAAGCCTTTTTAGAGATAACTGCATTTGGTCACCAAAGGTCTGAAATTTTTTTTAGCCAAAATGACTGTATTTTGTCTTTTAATGTCTTAAAAAGCCGGTTTTAGACAAGATAACTTTATTTGGGCTCCAATGGCCTGAACATTTTTTTGGTCAAAATGACTCTATTTTGGTCTCCAAGTGTCTAAAAAGCCTTTTTTAGTCAAGATAACTGTATTTGATCACCAAAGGTCTGAAAGTTTTTTTATTCAAAATGACTGTATTTTCGTCTTTTAATTCAGACCTTTGGTGACCAAATGCAGTTGTCATGACTAAAAAAGGGCTTTTTAGACATTTGGAGACCAAAATAGTGTAATTTTGACCAAAATTTTTTTTCAGGCCATTGGTTTACCAAATGCAGTTATCTTGTCTAAAACCGACGTTTTAAGACTCTAAAAGACAAAAATACAGTCATTTTGCCTAAAAAAATTCAGACCTTTGGTGACCAAATGCAGTTGTTTTGACTATAAAAAGGCTTTTTAGACACTTGGAGACCAAAATAGAGTAATTTTGACCCAAAAAATTTTTCAGGCCATTGGTTTACCAAATTATGTTATCTTGTCTAAAACCGGCTTTTTAAGACTACCTTGTCTAAAAGAGGCGTTTTAAGACTCAAAAAGACAAAAATACAGTCATTTTGCCTAAAAAAAATTTCAGACCTTTGGTGACCAAATGCAGTTATTTTGACAAAAAAATTGCCTTTTAGATACCTGAAAACCAAAATAGAGTCATATTGGTTACCACATGCGAGGACAGATTCACCACATTGAGTGTGTTATCTAAGTCATTTTGACAAAACAAATTTCAGACCGTTGGTGACCAAATGCAGTTAGTTTGACTAAAAAAGGCTTTTTAGACACTTAGAGACCAAAACAGAGTCATTTTGATCAAAAAAATTTTTTCAGGCCATTGGTTTACCAAATGCAGTTATCTTGTCTAAAAACAGCTTTTTAAGACTCTAAAAGAGAAACATACAGTCATTTGAACTAAAAAAAAATGTTCAGACCTTTGGTGACTTAATGCAGTTATTTTGACTAAAAAAGGCTGTTCAGACACTTGGAGACCAAAATAGTGTAATTTTGACCAAAAAAAATGTTTCATTCATTGGTTACAAAATGCAATTATGTTTGTCTAAATCCGGCTTTTTAAGACTCTAAAAGATAAAAATACAGTAATTTTGCCTAAAAAATTTCAGACCTTTGATGATCAAATACAGTTATTGTGACTAAAAAAAGGCTTGTTAGACACTTGGAGACCAAAATAGAGTCATTTTGACCTAAAAAAAATGTTTCATTCATTGGTTACAAAATGCAATTATGTTTGTCTAAACCCAGCTTTTTAAGACTCTAAAATACGAAAATACAGTCATTTTGACTAAAAAAAATTTCAGACCTTTGGTGACCAAATGCAGTTATTTTGACTAAAAAAGGCTATTTTGACACTTAAAAACCAAAATTAGTCATTTTAACCCAAAAATTTTTTCAGGCCATTGGAGACCAAATGCAGTTATCTTGTCTAAAACAAGCGTTTTAAGACTCTAAAAGACAAATATACAGTAATTTTGACTACATTTTTTTTCAGATCTTTGGTTATCAAGTGCAGTTATTTTGACTAAAGAAGGCTTGTTAGACACTTAGAGACCAAAATAGAGTCTTTTTGACCCAAAAAAATGTTTCAGGCAATTGGTTACCAAATGCAATTATCTTGTCCAAAACCGGCTTTTTAAGACTCTAAAAGACGAAAATACAATCATTTTGACTAAAAACAATTTTCAGACTTTTGGTGACCACATGCAGTTATTTTGACTAAAAAAGGATTTTTAGACACTTGGAGACCAAAATAGAGTCATTTTGACCAAAAAAATTATTCGGGCCATTGGAGCCAAATGGCCGGCTTTAGACAAATCTTGGTTCAAAACGACTCTATGTTGGTCTCCAAGTGTCTTAAAAGCCTTTTTTAGTCATGATAACTGCATTTGGCCACCAAAGGTCTGAAAGTTTTTTTAGTCAAAATGACTATTTTCGTCTTTTAGAGTCTTAAAAAGCCGGTTTTAGACAAGATAATTGCATTTAGTAACCAATGGCCTGAAAAATTGTTTTTGGTCAAAATGACTCTATGTTGGTCTCCAAGTGTCTACAAATCCTTTTTTAGTCAAGATAACTGTATTTGGTCACCAAAGGTCTGAAAGTTTTTTTATTCAAAATGACTGTATTTTCGTCTTTTAGAGTCTTAAAAAGCCGGTTTTAGACAAGATAACTGCATTTCGTAACCGAAGGTCCGGAAAAAATTTTGTTGGTCAAAATGACTCTATATTGATCTCCAAGTGTCTAAAAAGCCTTTTTTAGTCATGATATCTGCATTTGGTCACCAAAGGTCTGAAATTTTTTCTAGTCAAATTTGACTGTATTTTGTCTTTTCATGTCTTAAAAAGCCGGGTTTAGACAAGATAATTGCATTTCGTAACCAATGGCCTGAAAAAATTTTTTGGGTAAAAATGACTCTATATTGGTCTCCCAGTGTCTAAAAAGCCTTTTTAGAGATAACTGCATTTGGTCACCAAAGGTCTGAAATTTTTTTTAGCCAAAATGACTGTATTTTGTCTTTTAATGTCTTAAAAAGCCGGTTTTAGACAAGATAACTTTATTTGGGCTCCAATGGCCTGAACATTTTTTTGGTCAAAATGACTCTATTTTGGTCTCCAAGTGTCTAAAAAGCCTTTTTTAGTCAAGATAACTGTATTTGATCACCAAAGGTCTGAAAGTTTTTTTATTCAAAATGACTGTATTTTCGTCTTTTAATTCAGACCTTTGGTGACCAAATGCAGTTGTCATGACTAAAAAAGGGCTTTTTAGACATTTGGAGACCAAAATAGTGTAATTTTGACCAAAATTTTTTTTCAGGCCATTGGTTTACCAAATGCAGTTATCTTGTCTAAAACCGACGTTTTAAGACTCTAAAAGACAAAAATACAGTCATTTTGCCTAAAAAAATTCAGACCTTTGGTGACCAAATGCAGTTGTTTTGACTATAAAAAGGCTTTTTAGACACTTGGAGACCAAAATAGAGTAATTTTGACCCAAAAAATTTTTCAGGCCATTGGTTTACCAAATTATGTTATCTTGTCTAAAACCGGCTTTTTAAGACTACCTTGTCTAAAAGAGGCGTTTTAAGACTCAAAAAGACAAAAATACAGTCATTTTGCCTAAAAAAAATTTCAGACCTTTGGTGACCAAATGCAGTTATTTTGACAAAAAAATTGCCTTTTAGATACCTGAAAACCAAAATAGAGTCATATTGGTTACCACATGCGAGGACAGATTCACCACATTGAGTGTGTTATCTAAGTCATTTTGACAAAACAAATTTCAGACCGTTGGTGACCAAATGCAGTTAGTTTGACTAAAAAAGGCTTTTTAGACACTTAGAGACCAAAACAGAGTCATTTTGATCAAAAAAATTTTTTCAGGCCATTGGTTTACCAAATGCAGTTATCTTGTCTAAAAACAGCTTTTTAAGACTCTAAAAGAGAAACATACAGTCATTTGAACTAAAAAAAATGTTCAGACCTTTGGTGACTAAATGCAGGTATTTTGACTAAAAAAGGCTGTTCAGACACTTGGAGACCAAAATAGTGTAATTTTGACCAAAAAAATGTTTCATTCATTGGTTACAAAATGCAATTATGTTTGTCTAAATCCGGCTTTTTAAGACTCTAAAAGATAAAAATACAGTAATTTTGCCTAAAAAATTTCAGACCTTTGATGATCAAATACAGTTATTGTGACTAAAAAAAGGCTTGTTAGACACTTGGAGACCAAAATAGAGTCATTTTGACCTAAAAAAAATGTTTCATTCATTGGTTACAAAATGCAATTATGTTTGTCTAAACCCAGCTTTTTAAGACTCTAAAATACGAAAATACAGTCATTTTGACTAAAAAAAATTTCAGACCTTTGGTGACCAAATGCAGTTATTTTGACTAAAAAAGGCTATTTTGACACTTGAAAACCAAAATTAGTCATTTTAACCCAAAAATTTTTTCAGGCCATTGGAGACCAAATGCAGTTATCTTGTCTAAAACAAGCGTTTTAAGACTCTAAAAGACAAATATACAGTAATTTTGACTACATTTTTTTTCAGATCTTTGGTTATCAAGTGCAGTTATTTTGACTAAAGAAGGCTTGTTAGACACTTAGAGACCAAAATAGAGTCTTTTTGACCCAAAAAAATGTTTCAGGCAATTGGTTACCAAATGCAATTATCTTGTCCAAAACCGGCTTTTTAAGACTCTAAAAGACGAAAATACAATCATTTTGACTAAAAACAATTTTCAGACTTTTGGTGACCACATGCAGTTATTTTGACTAAAAAAGGATTTTTAGACACTTGGAGACCAAAATAGAGTCATTTTGACCAAAAAAATTATTCAGGCCATTGGAGCCAAATGGCCGGCTTTAGACAAATCTTGGTTCAAAACGACTCTATGTTGGTCTCCAAGTGTCTTAAAAGCCTTTTTTAGTCATGATAACTGCATTTGGCCACCAAAGGTCTGAAAGTTTTTTTAGTCAAAATGACTATTTTCGTCTTTTAGAGTCTTAAAAAGCCGGTTTTAGACAAGATAATTGCATTTAGTAACCAATGGCCTGAAAAATTGTTTTTGGTCAAAATGACTCTATGTTGGTCTCCAAGTGTCTACAAATCCTTTTTTAGTCAAGATAACTGTATTTGGTCACCAAAGGTCTGAAAGTTTTTTTATTCAAAATGACTGTATTTTCGTCTTTTAGAGTCTTAAAAAGCCGGTTTTAGACAAGATAACTGCATTTCGTAACCGAAGGTCCGGAAAAAATTTTGTTGGTCAAAATGACTCTATATTGATCTCCAAGTGTCTAAAAAGCCTTTTTTAGTCATGATATCTGCATTTGGTCACCAAAGGTCTGAAATTTTTTTTAGTCAAATTTGACTGTATTTTGTCTTTTCATGTCTTAAAAAGCCGGGTTTAGACAAGATAATTGCATTTCGTAACCAATGGCCTGAAAAAATTTTTTGGGTAAAAATGACTCTATATTGGTCTCCCAGTGTCTAAAAAGCCTTTTTAGAGATAACTGCATTTGGTCACCAAAGGTCTGAAATTTTTTTTAGCCAAAATGACTGTATTTTGTCTTTTAATGTCTTAAAAAGCCGGTTTTAGACAAGATAACTTTATTTGGGCTCCAATGGCCTGAACATTTTTTTGGTCAAAATGACTCTATTTTGGTCTCCAAGTGTCTAAAAAGCCTTTTTTAGTCAAGATAACTGTATTTGATCACCAAAGGTCTGAAAGTTTTTTTATTCAAAATGACTGTATTTTCGTCTTTTAGAGTCTTAAAAAGCCGGTTTTAGACAAGATAACTAGTGTTGAGCGAACACGGACTGTATTATTCGTGTTCGTACCGAATAATTGGATTTTTTGTACCCGAACACGGACACGGACACTTTACTGTATGTTCGGGTAAAAATCCGTGTTCGGTCGTTTTATTTCCGGGTTTTGCATGCTTTGGCGCTCTTTTCATGGCGGGCTTTCAACAGCCAATCAACAATCGTTTAACTGGTGTGCCTTAAGCCATCCCAGCCATGCCTGCAAATGTCTTAGTAGCTGTGATTGGCCGTCTGAAGCATGTGACCAAGTCTTTATAAGTTCGAGGCAGCCGCAGCGGCGTCATTATGCTGCTTATATCAGGGACAGAGCACACATCAACGTGCTGGCTGCTGATTAGGGAAAGATAGGCAGGAAAAAACCATTTGTGTCCGGATAGAATTGAGGGACAGGTCGGAGTGTTTAGGCAGGGCGAGTTGTAGGCATTTTAGGGATAGAGTCTGCTGAATTATAGGGTCAGTGTCTTCTACAAACTACAATCGATATTGCTGTGTGGGGGGTGGGGTGAATCTGCACTCAATCCTGATCTACGATCTCTTCTCAATCCTGTTAGGGACAGAGTCTGCTGAATTTTAGGGAAACTGTGTTCTACAAACTACAATCGATATTGCTGTGTGGTGTGGGATTGGAGATAGGCAGGTGTCAGTGATCCACATCCATTTTTCTGTGTGTGAGCTGCAGTGAACACAATCTTTTTGGGCCGCAGTGAACACAATCTTTTTGGGCTGCAGTGAACACAATCTTTTTGGGCTGCAGTGAACACAATCTTTTTGGGCTGCTGTGAACACAATCTTTTTGGGGTGCAGTGAACAAAATCTTTTTGGGGTGCAGTGAACACAATCCTTTTTGGTGTGCAGTGAACACAATCTTTGTGGGGTGCAGTGAACAAAATCCTTTGTGGGGTGCAGTGAACACAATCTTTTTGGGGTGCAGTGAACAAAATCCTTTGTGGGGTGCAGTGAACACAATCTTTTTGGGGTGCAGTGAACAAAATCCTTTGTGGGGTGCAGTGAACACAATCTTTTTGGGGTGCAGTGAACACAATCTTTTTGGGGTGGAGTGAACAACATCCTTTTTGGGGTGCAGTGAACAAAATCCTTTTTGGGGTGCAGTGAACAAAATCATTTTTGGGGTGCAGTGAACACAATCTTTTTGGGGTGCAGTGAACACAATCTTTGTGGGGTGCAGTGAACACAATCTTTTTGGGGTGGAGTGAACAACATCCTTTTTGGGGTGCAGTGAACAACATCCTTTTTGGGGTGCAGTGAACACAATCTTTTTGGGGTGCAGTGAACACAATCTTTGTGGGGTACAGTGAACAGAATCTTTGTGGGGTGCAGTGAACACAATCTTTGGGGGGTACAGTGAACACAATCTTTTTGGGGTGCAGTGAACACAATCTTTGTGGGGTGCAGTGAACACAATCTTTTTGGGGTGGAGTGAACAAAATCATTTTTGGGGTGCAGTGAACAACATCCTTTTTGGGGTGCAGTGATCAAAATCCTTTTTGGGGTGCAGTGAACACAATCTTTTTGGGGTGCAGTGAACAAAATCCTTTGTGGGGTGCAGTGAACAGAATCTTTGTGGGGTGCAGTGAACACAATCTTTGGGGGGGGTACAGTGAACACAATCTTTTTGGGGTGCAGTGAACACAATCTTTGTGGGGTACAGTGAACAGAATCTTTGTGGGGTGCAGTGAACACAATCTTTGGGGGGTACAGTGAACACAATCTTTTTGGGGTGCAGTGAACACAATCTTTGGGGGGTACAGTGAACACAATCTTTTTGGGGTGCAGTGAACACAATCTTTGTGGGGTGCAGTGAACACAATCTTTGGGGGGGTACAGTGAACACAATCTTTTTGGGGTGCAGTGAACAACATCCTTTTAGGGTGCAGTGAACACAATCTTTGTGGGGTGCAGTGAACAACATCCTTTTAGGGTGCAGTGAACACAATCTTTGTGGGGTACAGTGAACAGAATCTTTGTGGGGTGCAGTGAACACAATCTTTGGGGGGTACAGTGAACACAATCTTTGTGAGGTGCAGTGAACACAATCTTTGTGGGGTGCAGTGAACACAATCATTGTGGGGTGCAGTGAACTCAATCTTTGTGGGGTACAGTGAACACAATCTCATACTTCTGAAGATTTGAGGGTGCTGCCTGTTCCATACTCCCCCTACTCCTCATCTAGCCTTTTAGGGGTACAAACAATAGTAATTGGGGCCTAGTGTGGTTGTGTACGTGTGATATACATACACTTTTTTTGGATCATATTTTCTATTCCGCTATTTAATCAAAAACCTTTGGGGATCAGTTAAATTGGGGGATAGTCTGTGTTGGTACGTGTGAGAGAGATCCACCTTTCCAAGTTGTTGGGGTTCATCTCATACTTCTGAAGGTTTGAGGGTGCTGCCTGTTCCATACTCCCCCTACTCCTAGCCTTTTAGGGGTACAAACAATAGTAATTGGGGCCTAGTGTGGTTGTGTACGTGTGATATACATACACTTTTTTTGGATCATATTTTCTATTCCGCTATTTAATCAAAAACCTTTGGGGATCAGTTAAATTGGGGGATAGTCTGTGTTGGTACGTGTGAGAGAGATCCACCTTTCCAAGTTGTTGGGGTTCATCTCATACTTCTGAAGGTTTGAGGGTGCTGCCTGTTCCATACCCCCCCTACTCCTCATCTAGCCTTTTAGGGGTACAAACAATAGTAATTGGGGCCTAGTGTGGTTGTGTACGTGTGATATACATACACTTTTTTTGGATCATATTTTCTATTCCGCTATTTAATCAAAAACCTTTGGGGATCAGTTAAATTGGGGGATAGTCTGTGTTGGTACGTGTGAGAGAGATCCACCTTTCCAAGTTGTTGGGGTTCATCTCATACTTCTGAAGGTTTGAGGGTGCTGCCTGTTCCATACCCCCCCTACTCCTCATCTAGCCTTTTAGGGGTACAAACAATAGTAATTGGGGCCTAGTGTGGTTGTGTACGTGTGATATACATACACTTTTTTTGGATCATATTTTCTATTCCGCTATTTAATCAAAAACCTTTGGGGATCAGTTAAATTGGGGGATAGTCTGTGTTGGTACGTGTGAGAGAGATCCACCTTTCCAAGTTGTTGGGGTTCATCTCATACTTCTGAAGGTTTGAGGGTGCTGCCTGTTCCATACCCCCCCTACTCCTCATCTAGCCTTTTAGGGGTACAAACAATAGTAATTGGGGCCTAGTGTGGTTGTGTACGTGTGATATACATACACTTTTTTTGGATCATATTTTCTATTCCGCTATTTAATCAAAAACCTTTGGGGATCAGTTAAATTGGGGGATAGTCTGTGTTGGTACGTGTGAGAGAGATCCACCTTTCCAAGTTGTTGGGGTTCATCTCATACTTCTGAAGGTTTGAGGGTGCTGCCTGTTCCAAACCCCCCCTACTCCTCATCTAGCCTTTTAGGGGTACAAACAATAGTAATTGGGGCCTAGTGTGGTTGTGTACGTGTGATATACATACACTTTTTTTGGATCATATTTTCTATTCCGCTATTTAATCAAAAACCTTTGGGGATCAGTTAAATTGGGGGATAGTCTGTGTTGGTACGTGTGAGAGAGATCCACCTTTCCAAGTTGTTGGGGTTCATCTCATACTTCTGAAGGTTTGAGGGTGCTGCCTGTTCCATACTCCCCCTACTCCTAGCCTTTTAGGGGTACAAACAATAGTAATTGGGGCCTAGTGTGGTTGTGTACGTGTGATATACATACACTTTTTTTGGATCATATTTTCTATTCCGCTATTTAATCAAAAACCTTTGGGGATCAGTTAAATTGGGGGATAGTCTGTGTTGGTACGTGTGAGAGAGATCCACCTTTCCAAGTTGTTGGGGTTCATCTCATACTTCTGAAGGTTTGAGGGTGCTGCCTGTTCCATACCCCCCCTACTCCTCATCTAGCCTTTTAGGGGTACAAACAATAGTAATTGGGGCCTAGTGTGGTTGTGTACGTGTGATATACATACACTTTTTTTGGATCATATTTTCTATTCCGCTATTTAATCAAAAACCTTTGGGGATCAGTTAAATTGGGGGATAGTCTGTGTTGGTACGTTTGAGAGAGATCCACCTTTCCAAGTTGTTGGGGTTCATCTCATACTTCTGAAGGTTTGAGGGTGCTGCCTGTTCCATACCCCCCCTACTCCTCATCTAGCCTTTTAGGGGTACAAACAATAGTAATTGGGGCCTAGTGTGGTTGTGTACGTGTGATATACATACACTTTTTTTGGATCATATTTTCTATTCCGCTATTTAATCAAAAACCTTTGGGGATCAGTTAAATTGGGGGATAGTCTGTGTTGGTACGTGTGAGAGAGATCCACCTTTCCAAGTTGTTGGGGTTCATCTCATACTTCTGAAGGTTTGAGGGTGCTGCCTGTTCCATACCCCCCCTACTCCTCATCTAGCCTTTTAGGGGTACAAACAATAGTAATTGGGGCCTAGTGTGGTTGTGTACGTGTGATATACATACACTTTTTTTGGATCATATTTTCTATTCCGCTATTTAATCAAAAACCTTTGGGGATCAGTTAAATTGGGGGATAGTCTGTGTTGGTACGTGTGAGAGAGATCCACCTTTCCAAGTTGTTGGGGTTCATCTCATACTTCTGAAGGTTTGAGGGTGCTGCCTGTTCCATACCCCCCCTACTCCTCATCTAGCCTTTTAGGGGTACAAACAATAGTAATTGGGGCCTAGTGTGGTTGTGTACGTGTGATATACATACACTTTTTTTGGATCATATTTTCTATTCCGCTATTTAATCAAAAACCTTTGGGGATCAGTTAAATTGGGGGATAGTCTGTGTTGGTACGTGTGAGAGAGATCCACCTTTCCAAGTTGTTGGGGTTCATCTCATACTTCTGAAGGTTTGAGGGTGCTGCCTGTTCCATACCCCCCTACTCCTCATCTAGCCTTTTAGGGGTACAAACAATAGTAATTGGGGCCTAGTGTGGTTGTGTACGTGTGATATACATACACTTTTTTTGGATCATATTTTCTATTCCGCTATTTAATCAAAAACCTTTGGGGATCAGTTAAATTGGGGGATAGTCTGTGTTGGTACGTGTGAGAGAGATCCACCTTTCCAAGTTGTTGGGGTTCATCTCATACTTCTGAAGGTTTGAGGGTGCTGCCTGTTCCATACCCCCCCTACTCCTAGCCTTTTAGGGGTACAAACAATAGTAATTGGGGCCTAGTGTGGTTGTGTACGTGTGATATACATACACTTTTTTTGGATCATATTTTCTATTCCGCTATTTAATCAAAAACCTTTGGGGATCAGTTAAATTGGGGGATAGTCTGTGTTGGTACGTGTGAGAGAGATCCACCTTTCCAAGTTGTTGGGGTTCATCTCATACTTCTGAAGGTTTGAGGGTGCTGCCTGTTCCATACTCCCCCTACTCCTCATCTAGCCTTTTAGGGGTACAAACAATAGTAATTGGGGCCCAGTGTGGTTGTGTACGTGTGATATACATACACTTTTTTTGGATCATATTTTCTATTCCGCTATTTAATCAAAAACCTTTGGGGATCAGTTAAATTGGGGGATAGTCTGTGTTGGTACGTGTGAGAGAGATCCACCTTTCCAAGTTGTTGGGGTTCATCTCATACTTCTGAAGGTTTGAGGGTGCTGCCTGTTCCATACCCCCCCTACTCCTCATCTAGCCTTTTAGGGGTACAAACAATAGTAATTGGGGCCTAGTGTGGTTGTGTACGTGTGATATACATACACTTTTTTTGGATCATATTTTCTATTCCGCTATTTAATCAAAAACCTTTGGGGATCAGTTAAATTGGGGGATAGTCTGTGTTGGTACGTGTGAGAGAGATCCACCTTTCCAAGTTTTTGGGGTTCATCTCATACTTCTGAAGATTTGAGGGTGCTGCCTGTTCCATACCCCCCCTACTCCTCATCTAGCCTTTTAGGGGTACAAACAATAGTAATTGGGGCCTAGTGTGGTTGTGTACGTGTGATATACATACACTTTTTTTGGATCATATTTTCTATTCCGCTATTTAATCAAAAACCTTTGGGGATCAGTTAAATTGGGGGATAGTCTGTGTTGGTACGTGTGAGAGAGATCCACCTTTCCAAGTTGTTGGGGTTCATCTCATACTTCTGAAGGTTTGAGGGTGCTGCCTGTTCCATACCCCCCCTACTCCTCATCTAGCCTTTTAGGGGTACAAACAATAGTAATTGGGGCCTAGTGTGGTTGTGTACGTGTGATATACATACACTTTTTTTGGATCATATTTTCTATTCCGCTATTTAATCAAAAACCTTTGGGGATCAGTTAAATTGGGGGATAGTCTGTGTTGGTACGTGTGAGAGAGATCCACCTTTCCAAGTTGTTGGGGTTCATCTCATACTTCTGAAGGTTTGAGGGTGCTGCCTGTTCCATACCCCCCCTACTCCTCATCTAGCCTTTTAGGGGTACAAACAATAGTAATTGGGGCCTAGTGTGGTTGTGTACGTGTGATATACATACACTTTTTTTGGATCATATTTTCTATTCCGCTATTTAATCAAAAACCTTTGGGGATCAGTTAAATTGGGGGATAGTCTGTGTTGGTACGTGTGAGAGAGATCCACCTTTCCAAGTTGTTGGGGTTCATCTCATACTTCTGAAGGTTTGAGGGTGCTGCCTGTTCCATACTCCCCCTACTCCTAGCCTTTTAGGGGTACAAACAATAGTAATTGGGGCCTAGTGTGGTTGTGTACGTGTGATATACATACACTTTTTTTGGATCATATTTTCTATTCCGCTATTTAATCAAAAACCTTTGGGGATCAGTTAAATTGGGGGATAGTCTGTGTTGGTACGTGTGAGAGAGATCCACCTTTCCAAGTTGTTGGGGTTCATCTCATACTTCTGAAGGTTTGAGGGTGCTGCCTGTTCCATACCCCCCCTACTCCTCATCTAGCCTTTTAGGGGTACAAACAATAGTAATTGGGGCCTAGTGTGGTTGTGTACGTGTGATATACATACACTTTTTTTGGATCATATTTTCTATTCCGCTATTTAATCAAAAACCTTTGGGGATCAGTTAAATTGGGGGATAGTCTGTGTTGGTACGTGTGAGAGAGATCCACCTTTCCAAGTTGTTGGGGTTCATCTCATACTTCTGAAGGTTTGAGGGTGCTGCCTGTTCCATACCCCCCCTACTCCTCATCTAGCCTTTTAGGGGTACAAACAATAGTAATTGGGGCCTAGTGTGGTTGTGTACGTGTGATATACATACACTTTTTTTGGATCATATTTTCTATTCCGCTATTTAATCAAAAACCTTTGGGGATCAGTTAAATTGGGGGATAGTCTGTGTTGGTACGTGTGAGAGAGATCCACCTTTCCAAGTTGTTGGGGTTCATCTCATACTTCTGAAGGTTTGAGGGTGCTGCCTGTTCCATACCCCCCCTACTCCTCATCTAGCCTTTTAGGGGTACAAACAATAGTAATTGGGGCCTAGTGTGGTTGTGTACGTGTGATATACATACACTTTTTTTGGATCATATTTTCTATTCCGCTATTTAATCAAAAACCTTTGGGGATCAGTTAAATTGGGGGATAGTCTGTGTTGGTACGTGTGAGAGAGATCCACCTTTCCAAGTTGTTGGGGTTCATCTCATACTTCTGAAGGTTTGAGGGTGCTGCCTGTTCCATACCCCCCCTACTCCTCATCTAGCCTTTTAGGGGTACAAACAATAGTAATTGGGGCCTAGTGTGGTTGTGTACGTGTGATATACATACACTTTTTTTGGATCATATTTTCTATTCCGCTATTTAATCAAAAACCTTTGGGGATCAGTTAAATTGGGGGATAGTCTGTGTTGGTACGTGTGAGAGAGATCCACCTTTCCAAGTTGTTGGGGTTCATCTCATACTTCTGAAGGTTTGAGGGTGCTGCCTGTTCCATACCCCCCTACTCCTAGCCTTTTAGGGGTACAAACAATAGTAATTGGGGCCTAGTGTGGTTGTGTACGTGTGATATACATACACTTTTTTTGGATCATATTTTCTATTCCGCTATTTAATCAAAAACCTTTGGGGATCAGTTAAATTGGGGGATAGTCTGTGTTGGTACGTGTGAGAGAGATCCACCTTTCCAAGTTGTTGGGGTTCATCTCATACTTCTGAAGGTTTGAGGGTGCTGCCTGTTCCATACTCCCCCTACTCCTCATCTAGCCTTTTAGGGGTACAAACAATAGTAAATGGGGCCCAGTGTGGTTGTGTACGTGTGATATACATACACTTTTTTTGGATCATATTTTCTATTCCGCTATTTAATCAAAAACCTTTGGGGATCAGTTAAATTGGGGGATAGTCTGTGTTGGTACGTGTGAGAGAGATCCACCTTTCCAAGTTGTTGGGGTTCATCTCATACTTCTGAAGGTTTGAGGGTGCTGCCTGTTCCATACCCCCCCTACTCCTCATCTAGCCTTTTAGGGGTACAAACAATAGTAATTGGGGCCTAGTGTGGTTGTGTACGTGTGATATACATACACTTTTTTTGGATCATATTTTCTATTCCGCTATTTAATCAAAAACCTTTGGGGATCAGTTAAATTGGGGGATAGTCTGTGTTGGTACGTGTGAGAGAGATCCACCTTTCCAAGTTTTTGGGGTTCATCTCATACTTCTGAAGATTTGAGGGTGCTGCCTGTTCCATACCCCCCCTACTCCTCATCTAGCCTTTTAGGGGTACAAACAATAGTAATTGGGGCCTAGTGTGGTTGTGTACGTGTGATATACATACACTTTTTTTGGATCATATTTTCTATTCCGCTATTTAATCAAAAACCTTTGGGGATCAGTTAAATTGGGGGATAGTCTGTGTTGGTACGTGTGAGAGAGATCCACCTTTCCAAGTTGTTGGGGTTCATCTCATACTTCTGAAGGTTTGAGGGTGCTGCCTGTTCCATACCCCCCCTACTCCTCATCTAGCCTTTTAGGGGTACAAACAATAGTAATTGGGGCCTAGTGTGGTTGTGTACGTGTGATATACATACACTTTTTTTGGATCATATTTTCTATTCCGCTATTTAATCAAAAACCTTTGGGGATCAGTTAAATTGGGGGATAGTCTGTGTTGGTACGTGTGAGAGAGATCCACCTTTCCAAGTTTTTGGGGTTCATCTCATACTTCTGAAGATTTGAGGGTGCTGCCTGTTCCATACCCCCCCTACTCCTCATCTAGCCTTTTAGGGGTACAAACAATAGTAATTGGGGCCTAGTGTGGTTGTGTACCTGTGATATACATACACTTTTTTTGGATCATATTTTCTATTCCGCTATTTAATCAAAAACCTTTGGGGATCAGTTAAATTGGGGGATAGTCTGTGTTGGTACGTGTGAGAGAGATCCACCTTTCCAAGTTGTTGGGGTTCATCTCATACTTCTGAAGGTTTGAGGGTGCTGCCTGTTCCATACTCCCCCTACTCCTCATCTAGCCTTTTAGGGGTACAAACAATAGTAATTGGGGCCCAGTGTGGTTGTGTACGTGTGATATACATACACTTTTTTTGGATCATATTTTCTATTCCGCTATTTAATCAAAAACCTTTGGGGATCAGTTAAATTGGGGGATAGTCTGTGTTGGTACGTGTGAGAGAGATCCACCTTTCCAAGTTGTTGGGGTTCATCTCATACTTCTGAAGGTTTGAGGGTGCTGCCTGTTCCATACTCCCCCTACTCCTCATCTAGCCTTTTAGGGGTACAAACAATAGTAATTGGGGCCCAGTGTGGTTGTGTACGTGTGATATACATACACTTTTTTTGGATCATATTTTCTATTCCGCTATTTAATCAAAAACCTTTGGGGATCAGTTAAATTGGGGGATAGTCTGTGTTGGTACGTGTGAGAGAGATCCACCTTTCCAAGTTGTTGGGGTTCATCTCATACTTCTGAAGGTTTGAGGGTGCTGCCTGTTCCATACCCCCCCTACTCCTCATCTAGCCTTTTAGGGGTACAAACAATAGTAATTGGGGCCTAGTGTGGTTGTGTACGTGTGATATACATACACTTTTTTTGGATCATATTTTCTATTCCGCTATTTAATCAAAAACCTTTGGGGATCAGTTAAATTGGGGGATAGTCTGTGTTGGTACGTGTGAGAGAGATCCACCTTTCCAAGTTGTTGGGGTTCATCTCATACTTCTGAAGGTTTGAGGGTGCTGCCTGTTCCATACTCCCCCTACTCCTCATCTAGCCTTTTAGGGGTACAAACAATAGTAATTTCGGCCGAACCCGTCGAACACGGACATCTAGGTGTCCGCTCAACCCTAAAGATAACTGCATTTCGTAACCAAAGGTCCGGAAAAAATTTTGTTGGTCAAAATGACTCTATATTGGTCTCCAAGTGTCTAAAAAGCCTTTTTTAGTCATGATATCTGCATTTGGTCACCAAAGGTCTGAAATTTTTTTTAGTCAAATTTGACTGTATTTTGTCTTTTCATGTCTTAAAAAGCCGGGTTTAGACAAGATAATTGCATTTCGTAACCAATGGCCTGAAAATTTTTTTTGGGTAAAAATGACTCTATATTGGTCTCCCAGTGTCTAAAAAGCCTTTTTAGAGATAACTGCATTTGGTCACCAAAGGTCTGAAATTTTTTTTGCCAAAATGACTGTATTTTGTCTTTTAATGTCTTAAAAAGCCGGTTTTAGACAAGATAACTTTATTTGGGCTCCAATGGCCTGAACATTTTTTTGGTCAAAATGACTCTATTTTGGTCTCCAAGTGTCTAAAAAGCCTTTTTTAGTCAAAATAACTGCATTTGGTCACCAAAGGTCTGATATTTTTTTGTCAAAATTACTGTATTTTTGTCTTTTAGAGTCTTAAAAAGCCAGTTTCAAACAAGAAAACTGCATTTTGCTCTCCAATGGCCTGAAATTTTTTGGTCAAAATGACTATTTTGGTCTCTAAGTGTCTAAAAATCCTTTTTAGTCAAAATAACGGCATTTGGTCACCAAAGGTCTGAAAATATTTTTTTAGTCAAAATGACTATTTTTGTCTTTTAGAGTCTTAAAAAGCCGGTTTCCGACTAGATAACTGCATTTTGCTCTCCAATGGCCTGAATTCTTTTTTGGTCAAAATGACTATTTTGGTCTCCAAGTGTCTAAAAATCCCTTTTTAGTCAAAATAACGGCATTTGGTCACCAAAGGTCTGAAATTGTTTTTTTTTTAGTCAAAATAACTGTATTTTTTATCTTTTAGAGCCTTAAAAAGCCGGTTTTAGACAAGATTTGTCTAAAACCGGCCATTTGGCTCCAATGGCCCGAATAATTTTTTTTGGTCAAAATTACTCTATTTTGGTCTCCAAGTGTCTAAAAATCCTTTTTTAGTCAAAATAACTGCATGTGGTCACCAAAAGTCTGAAAATAGTTTTTAGTCAAAACGATTGTATTTTCGTCTTTTAGAGTCTTAAAAAGCCGCTTTTGGACAAGATAATTGCATTTGGTAACCAATTGCCTGAAACATTTTTTTGGGTCAAAATGGCTCTATTTTGGTCTCTAAGTGTCTAACAAGCCTTCTTTAGTCAAAATAACTGCATTTGATAACCAAATATCTAAAAAAAAAATTTTGTCAAAATTACTGTATATTTGTCTTTTAGAGTCTTAAAGCGCTTGTTTTAGACAAGATAACTGCATTTGGTCTCCAACGGCCTGAAAATTTTTTTTGGTTAAAATGACTCTATTTTGGTTTTTAAGTGTCAAAATAGCCTTTTTTAGTCAAAATAACTGCATTTGGTCACCAAAGGTCTAAAATGACTGTATTTTCATCTTTTAGAGTCTTAAAAAGCAGTTTTAGACAAGATAATTGCATTTCATAACCAATGGCCTGAAAATTCTTTTTGTGGTCAAAATTACTCTATGTTGGTCTCCAAGTGTCTAAAAAGCCATTTTTTAGTCAAGATAACCGGCTTTTTAAGACTGTAAAAGATGAAAATAAAGTCATATATATGTCACTAGCCTGTGAGGCTCTGGGGAGCGAGCGCGCGCTGCTGACTGCGCGCCCCCGCGCGGTCACGGAACCCCCCCGTGCGTGTGACCAGCTGTCATTCTCCCCTGTGTAGAAACAATGATCATACGGTTCTACTATGTAGGACCGTTGATCATTGTTCCTACAGCTCTAGCCACAGCCAATCACAGTTAGAATCATCCCCCTAGGGACACACACAGCCCCGCCCTCTCAAATAAAGTTAACCCCTTCACTGCCAGTGTAATTTTACAGTAACAGTGCATATGTATAGCACTGATTACTGTAGAAATGTCGCTGGTAACCCCAAAAGTGTCAAAAATGTCAGTCCAGGGTCCGATCTGTCCACCGCAATGTCGCAGTACCGCAAAAAAAATCGCAGATCGCCGCCATTACGTGTTAAAAAAAAACAAAAATGACAAAAATCTTTCCCTTTGTTAGTAAACGTGATAACTTTTGCGCAAACCAATCAAAATACGCTTTTTGCGATTTTTTTACCAAACATATGTAGCATAAAACAAATTGTCCGAAAATGTTAATACATTTTGATTTTTACATTTGTTTGGGGGGAATTTCATTTAAAAAAATGTGAAAAATATTATTTTTGCAAAATTGACGCTCTTTTTTTGTTTATAGCGCAAGATCAAAAATTGGCACAGGTGATCAAATACCACTAAAAGAAAGCTCTGTTTGTGGGGAAAAAAGGACATCAAATTCGTTTAGGTACAGCATCGCACGACTGCGCAATTGTCCGTTAAAGTCACGCAGTGCTGAATCGCAAAATACCCCCTGGTCAGGAAGGGGGTAAAATCTTCCGGGGCTTAAGTGGTTAAGACTCTAAAAGACGAAAATACAGTCATTTTGACTAAAAAACATTTTCAGACCTTTGGTGACCAAATGCAGTTATTTTGACTAAAAAAGGCTTTTTAGACACTTGGAGACCAAAATAGAAACATTTTGACCAAAAAAATATTTCAGGCCATTAGTTTAGCAAATGCAGTTATCTAGGCTAAAACCGGCGTTTTAAGACTTTTGGGGTGAAAAAAATTAAATTGCGGCATAGTCTGTATCGGTACGTGTGAAATACACCATTTTATATTCGTCCTCTTCATCCACCTCTGTAGTGATACCGGCACCTGCCACTCCGCAAACAGACGATCTGCCAGCAACACCACCACCTGGGTCACCAACCATCTCCACAATGTCCCGTGGAAGCGTTCACCTTTTCATCTCCCAAACACTTCAGAGGAAGAGGAAGTACCCCCCTACCCACCCGCGATCCCTGGCCCTGAATGCCAGCATTTCAAAATTCTTGGCCTTTGAAATGCTGTCATTCCGTCTGGTGGAGACGCACAGTTTTAAAAGCCTTATGTCGGTGGCTGTCCCACAGTATGTCGTGCCCAGCCGCCACTACTTTTCCAGGCAAGCCATCCCTTCCCTGCACAACCAAGTGGGGGAAAAAATCAGGTGTGCACTGCGCAACGCCATCTGTGGCAGGGTCCACCTAACTACCGATACGTGGACCAGTAAGCACGGTCAGGGGCGTTATATCTCCCTAACCGCACACTGGGTAAATGCAGTGGTGGCTGGGCCTGAGGCGGATAGCAATTTGGCGCATGTCCTTCCACCACCGAGGATTGCAGGGCGCTTCAGTTTGCCTCCTGTTCCTAACTCCTCCTACTCCGCTTCCTCATCCTCTACCGCCTCCTCATCTGGTCAGCGTCACACCTTCACCACCAACTTTAGCACAGCCAGGGGTAAACGACAGCAGGCAGTTTTAAAACTTGCCTGTTTGGGGGAAAAAACACACACCGTGCAGGAGTTGTGGAGGAGCATGGAACAGCAGACCGATGAGTGGTTGCTGCCAGCGAGCATCAAGCCCGGCCTGGTGGTGTGCGATAACGGGTGAAATCTAATAGTAGCTCTGGGCCTAGCCGGTTTGACGAACATCCCTTGCCTGGCGCATGTGCTGAATTTGGTGGTGCAGAGGTTCCTTAAAATTTACCCCGATATGTCAGAGCTGCTGCAGAAAGTGCGGGCCGTCTGTGCGCACTTTCAGCATTCTCACCCTGCTGCTGCTCGCCCGTCAGCGCTGCAGCGTAACTTCGGCCTTCCCGCTCACCGCTTCCCTCGCTCTGCGGAACAGCACCACTTCACCATCAAAAACTGGGCCTCCATGCGAGACCTGTGTGCCTTGTTGCGCTGTTTTGAGTACTCTACCAACATGGCCAGTGCCGATGATGTCGTTGTCAGCTTAACTATCCCACTTCTATGCCTCCTTCAAAAAACGATTCGGGCGATGATGGAAGAGGATGTGGCACAGGAGGAGGAAGAGGGATCATTTCCAAGGCTTTCAGGGCAGTCATTCACAAGTGGCTCTGAGGGTGGGTTCCTGCACCCACAAACGCCAGGTACACAATTGTCCAGCAGGGGCAGAGTTCTGGAGGATGAGGAGGATGAGGAGGAGGAGATGGAGGAGGAGATGGAACCATGTTCACAGCAGGGTGGCACCCAGGCCAGCTCATGGCCATCACTGGTGCGTGGCTGGGGGGATACAGAGGACACAGACGATACACCTCCCACAGAGGACAGCCTTTCGTTGCCTCTGGGCAGCCTGGCACACATGAGCGATTACATGCTGCAGTGTCTCCACAATGACCGCCGAGTTGCCCACATTCTAACTTGTGCTGATTACTGGGTGGCCACGTTGCTGGATCCCCGTTACAAGGACAACGTACCGTCCTTAATTCACTCACTGGAGCGTGATCGCAAGATGCACGAGTACAAGCGCAAGCTGGTAGACGCGATGCTGCTGGCATTCCCACCTGACAGCGGGGCCACAGTGGAAGCACAAAGCCCAAGGCAGAGGAAGAAGAGGTCGCCAACGCAACCAGGGCATCGCCAGCACCTCAGAAGGCAGGGTTAGCATGGCCAAAATGTGGAAAAGCTTTGTCAGCATGCCACAACAAACAGCAGCACCAGCAGCTCATATGGAACGTCTTAGCAGGAGGCAGCATTTCACCAACATGGTGGAGCAGTATGTGTGCACACGCCTAAATGTAGTGAATGATGGGTCTGCCCCCTTCAACTTCTGGGTCTCCAAATTGGGCACATGGCCTGAGCTTGCCCTTTATGCCTTGGAGGTGCTGGCGTGCCCTGCAGCCAGTGTATTATCTGAACGTGTATTTAGCATGGCTGTGGGCGTTATAACAGACAAGCGCAGCCGCCTGTCCATAGACAATGTGGACAAGCTCACATTCATTAAAATGAACCAGGCATTGATCCCACAGGACTTTTCTGTACCTTGTGCAGAATAGAGATGGATACCGACCTTACCCAGCCATTGTTATATTTTTGATCTTTCTCACTCTTTTGGGGTGTACCCTAATTTAAAATGACTAAAAAAAGCAGTGTTGGCTACCTCGTCCCCCTCCACCGCCGCTTCCACCTACACCACTACATCCACCGCCACCTCAACCTCCCTACTACTCCATATGGGCCTCGTCCTTCACAGATGAAGAAAATTGTTTTATTTTTCTGTTTTTTTTGTTGTTTTAAGTTATTTCTCTATCCACATTTGTTTGCAGAGCACTTGCCATGCTCTACATTTTGCTGCCATTTGCAGCACTCTAGCCCTTTCCATTGGTTTTTTAGAGCCATTTTAGTGCCTGAAAGTTCCGGTCCCCATTGACTTCAATGGTGTTCGGTGTCTGGGTAAAGTTCGGAAAAAGTCCGGGTCACGAACCCGGACTTTTCTTTCAAGTACAGCCGAACCCGCCGAACACGGACATCCAGGTGTCCGCTCAACTCTAATTATAAGCAAACTCTGCTGTAGGAAGGTAGTCAACCCAATCATCCTGCAGATAAGTCACAAAAGGTATTGCTCCAAAGTTTGGTTGGTCCTCTCGGTCTGACCATTAGACTGAGGATGAAAAGCTGAGGAAAGATTAATTGTTACACCCAAAACTGAGCAAAAATTTCTCCAAAATTTTGAGGTAAACTGTACTCCCCTGTCGGAACACTACATCATCAGGAATTCCATGTAGTTTAAAAACTTCTCGAACCATTACTTCTGCAGTATGCTCCGCTGAGGGTACACCTTTAACTGGTATGAAATGAGCCATCTTAGTGAGACGGTCAACAACTACCAGGATAGTGGTCATCCCTTTTGAAAGGGGAAGATCAACCACAAAATCCATAGAAATTGACCCCCATGGTCTTGATGGAACAGGCAGTGGTTGAAGTAACCCCAGAGGAGAAGATCGGGGTGTCTTATTGCGAGCACATGTCAGACACGAGGCCACATATCTCTTGACATCCTTCTTGTACCCAGGCCACCAAAAGGTACGTGATAAGAGTTCTTCTGTTTTAGAAACCCCAAAATGACCAGCAAGTTTAGAGTCATGAACCAATTTGAGGGCTTCTACCCAAACAGATTCAGGTACATAGAGGCGATGTGCTTGAGTCCAAAAGCTGTTCTTGTATTTGAGATTAATGTTGCTAGGAGGATGATTAAGAAGTGGGTCATTCTCATACCCCTCCTTAAGAAGATTAAAAAAGGTTTTAGAACTTGTGGCCCCTAGAAAGTTATTTTGAGGCAGAATATTCGGAACATTCGCAGAACATTCAGAGTTGCTTTCGTGGAGAGGCCCAGACTAGTGTTGAGCGAACACGGACTGTATTATTCGGGTTCGTACCGAATAATTGGATTTTTGTTACCCGAACACGGACCTGAAAACTTTACTGTATGTTTGGGTTTAAAATCCATGTTTGGTCATTTTATTTCCGGGTTTGTATGTAATGGCGCGCTTTTAATGGCGGGTTTTCAACAGCCAATCAACAAGCGTTTAACTGGTGTGCCTTAAGCCATCCCAGCCATGCCTACTAATGTATTAGTAGCTGTGATTGGCCATCTGAAGCATGTGACTATGTCTTTATAAGTTCGAGAGCCCCAGCGCGCTGCTTCATTCTGCTGTAGTTTAGGGAGAGAGCACACATCATACGTGCTGGCTGCTGATTAGGTACAGACAGTGAAAAATTGTATAGTGTCCGAAAAGAATGCAGGGACAGGTCGGAGTGCTGCAGGCAGGGTGAGTTATTAGGGCATTTTAGGGTGAGGCTGGAGAATAGGCAGGGTCAGTGTTCTACATCGATTTTGCTGTGTGGGGGGTTGGTTGTGCAGTGCCAGTGAACGATCTTATCGATCATTTTAGGGCGAGGCTGGAGAATAGGCAGGGTCAGTGTTCTACATCGATTTTGCTGTGTGTGGGGTGGTGCAGTGAACACAATCTTTTTGCCCGCTGAGGAGGAGGGAGAAAAAAATCTATATTTATCAATCAGTTGTGTGCAGCGTTTTTGCTTCAGTGCTGACTGTGATAAAACACTGCTGTGTTCACATGTGCTATTATTGAGTGATTTAAAATTTTAAACACTTTTTTCTATTCCACTAATCAATATACACCCTTTTGGGTTAAAAAAATTAAATTGTGGCATAGTCTGTACTAATCTATTTAAAAATTACAAACTTAAAGGGGAATTTTCTTTTTTTTCCCCCTTCATAGCCTGCAGCAGAGCTGACTGACATAAGACACCGCTGTGTTCACATGTGCTAGTGATTTTCAATTTTATACACTTTTTTCTATTCCACTATTCAATATACACCCTTTTGGTTTGGGTTAAAAAAATTAAATTGTGGCATAGTCTGTACTAAGCTATTTAAAAATTACAATACTTAAAGGGGAATTTTCTTTTTTTTTCCCTTCATAGCCTGCAGCAGAGCTGACTGACATAAGACGCTGCTGTGTTCACATGTGCTATTGAAAATCACCAATTTTATATCCTATTTTCTATTCCGCTATTCAATCTACACCCTTTGGGGTAAAAAGAATTAGAAAAAGGTTTGTCTAAAACCGGCCATTTGGGCTCCAATGGTGTGAAAAATTATTTTAGTGAAAATAACTGCATTTGGTCACCAAAGGTCTGAAATTTTTTTTAGTCCAAATGACTATATTTTTGTCTTTTAGAGCTTTAAAAAGCCGGTTTTAGACAAGATTTTAGACATTTGGCTCCAATTGCCTGAAAACATTTTTTTGGTCAAAATTTCTCTATTTTGGTCTCCAAGTGTCTTAAAAGCCTTTTTTAGTCAAAATAACGGCATTTGGTCACCAAAGGTCTGATAAAAATAATTAGTCAAAATGACTGTATTTTTGTCTTTTAGAGCCTTAAAAAGCCGTTTTTAAACAAGATTTGTCTAAAACCGGCCATTTGGGCTCCAATGGTGTGAAAAAGATTTTTTAGTCAAAATTACTCTATTTTGGACTCCAAGTGTTTAAAAAGCCTTTTTTAGTCAAAATAACTGCATTTGGTCCCCAAAGGTCTGAAAAAAAATTAGTTAAAATGACTGTATTTTTGTCTTTTAAAGCCTTAAAAAGCCGGTTTTTGACAAGATTTGTCTAAAACCGTTAGTCAAAATGACTGTATTTTGTCTTTTCATGTTTTAAAAAGCCGGTTTTAGACAAGATAATTGCATTTCGTAACCAATGGCCTGAAAAAACTTTTTTTGGTTCAAAATGACTCTATGTTGGTCTCCAAGTGTCTTAAAAGCCTTTTTTAGTCATGATAACTGCATTTGGCCACCAAAGGTCTGAAAGTTTTTTTAGTCAAAATGACTATTTTCGTCTTTTAGAGTCTTAAAAAGCCGGTCTTAGACAAGATAATTGCATTTAGTAACCAATGGCCTGAAAAAATGTTTTTGGTCAAAATGACTCTATGTTGGTCTCCAAGTGTCTACAAATCCTTTTTTAGTCAAGATAACTGTATTTGATCACCAAAGGTCTGAAAGTTTTTTTATTCAAAATGACTGTATTTTCGTCTTTTAGAGTCTTAAAAAGCCGGTTTTAGACAAGATAACTACATTTCGTAACCAAAGGTCCGGAAAAAATTTTGTTGGTCAAAATGACTCTATATTGGTCTCCAAGTGTCTAAAAAGCCCTTTTTAGTCATGATAACTGCATTTGGTCACCAAAGGTCTGAAATTTTTTTTAGTCAAATTGACTGTATTTTGTCTTTTCATGTCTTAAAAAGCCGGGTTTAGACAAGATAATTGCATTTCGTAACCAATGGCCTGAAAATTTTTTTGGGTAAAAATGACTCTATATTGGTCTCCCAGTGTCTAAAAAGCCTTTTTAGAGATAACTGCATTTGGTCACCAAAGGTCTGAAATTTTTTTTAGCCAAAATGACTGTATTTTGTCTTTTAATGTCTTAAAAAGCCGGTTTCAAACAAGACAACTGCATTTTGCTCTCCAATGGCCTGAAATTTTTTTGGTCAAAATGACTATTTTGGTCTCTAAGTGTCTAAAAATCCTTTTTAGTCAAAATAACGGCATTTGGTCACCAAAGGTCTGAAAATATTTTTTTAGGCAAAATGACTATTTTTGTCTTTTAGAGTCTTAAAAAGCCGGTTTCCGACTAGATAACTGCATTTTGCTCTCCAATGGCCTGAATTCTTTTTTGGTCAAAATGACTATTTTGGTCTCCAAGTGTCTAAAAATCCCTTTTTAGTCAAAATAACGGCATTTGGTCACCAAAGGTCTGAAATTGTTTTTTTTTAGTCAAAATAACTGTATTTTTATCTTTTAGAGCCTTAAAAAGCCGGTTTTAGACAAGATTTGTCTAAAACCGGCCATTTGGCTCCAATGGCCCGAATATTTTTTTTTGGTCAAAATTACTCTATTTTGGTCTCCAAGTGTCTAAAAATCCTTTTTTGTCAAAATAACTGCATGTGGTCACCAAAAGTCTGAAAATAGTTTTTAGTCAAAACGATTGTATTTTCGTCTTTTAGAGTCTTAAAAAGCCGCTTTTGGACAAGATAATTGCATTTGGTAACCAATTGCCTGAAACATTTTTTTGGGTCAAAATGGCTCTATTTTGGTCTCTAAGTGTCTAACAAGCCTTCTTTAGTCAAAATAACTGCATTTGATAACCAAAGATCTAAAAAAAAATTTTGTCAAAATTACTGTATATTTGTCTTTTAGAGTCTTAAAGCGCTTGTTTTAGACAAGATAACTGCATTTGGTCTTCAACGGCCTGAAAATTTTTTTTGGTTACCCAGTGTGCGGTTAGGGAGATATAACATGTGGTGTTGCTGACAGATCATCAGTTTGCGGTGTGGCAGGTGCCGGTATCACTACAGAGGTGGATGAAGAGGACGAATATAAAATGGTGTATTTCACACGTACCGATACAGACTATGCCGCAATTTAATTTTTTTCACCCCAAAAGTCTTAAAACGCCGGTTTTAGCCTAGATAACTTGGACACTTGGAGACCAATATAGAGTCATTTTGACCAACAAAATTTTTTCCGGACCTTTGGTTACGAAATGCAGTTATCTTGTCTAAAACCGGCTTTTTAAGACTCTAAAAGACGAAAATACAGTCATTTTGAATAAAAAAACTTTCAGACCTTTGGTGATCAAATACAGTTATCTTGACTAAAAAAGGCTTTTTAGACACTTGGAGACCAAAATAGAGTCATTTTGACCAAAAAAATGTTCAGGCCATTGGAGCCCAAATAAAGTTATCTTGTCTAAAACCGGCTTTTTAAGACAGTGACCAAATGCAGTTATTTTGACTAAAAAAGGCAGGGCACGCCAGCACCTCCAAGGCGTAAAGGGCAAGCTCAGGCCATGTGCCCAATTTGGAGACCCAGAAGTTGAAGGGGGCAGACCCGTCATTCACTACATGTAGGCGTGTGCACACATACTGCTCCACCATGTTGGTGAAATGCTGCCTCCTGCTAAGACGTTCTATATGAGCTGCTGGTGCTGCTGTTTGTTGTGGCGTGCTGACAAAGCTTTTCCACATTTCGGCCATGCTAACCCTGCCTTCTGAGGTGCTGGCGGTGCCCTGGTTGCGTCGGCGACCTCTTCCTCCTCCTCCTCTGCCTTGGCCTTGTGCTTCCACTGTGGCCCAGCTGTCAGGTGGGAATGCCAGCAGCATTGCATCTACCAGCGCGCGCTTGTACTCGCGCATCTTGCGATCACGCTCCAGTGAGTGAATTAAGGATGGTACGTTGTCCTTGTAACGGGGATCCAGCAGCGTGGCCACCCAGTAATCAGCACAAGTTAGAATGTGGGCAACTCGGCGGTCATTGTGGAGACACTGCAGCATGTAATCGCTCATGTGTGCCAGGCTGTGGGAGGTGTATCGTCTATGTCCTCTGTATCCCCCCAGCCACGCACCAGTGATAACCATGAGCTGGCCTGGGTGCCACCCTGCTGTGAACATGCTTCCATCTCCTCCTCCATCTCCTCCTCCTCATCCTCCTCATCCACCAGAACTGTGCCCATGCTGGACAATTGTGTCCCTGGCGTTTGTGGGTGCAGGAACCCACCCTCGGAGCGACTTGCGAATGACTGCCCTGAAAGCCTTGGAAATGTTACCTCTTCATCCTCCTCCTCCTCCTCCTCCTCATCCTGTGCCACATCCTCTTCCATCATCGCCCGAATCGTTTTTTGAAAGAGGCATTGAAGTGGGATAGTTAAGCTGACAACGGCGTCATCAGCACTGGCCATGTTGGTGGAGAACTCAAAACAGCGCACACAGGTGTCGCATGGAGGCCCAGTTATTGGTGGTGAAGTGATGCTGTTCCGCAGAGCGACTCACGCGTGCGTGCTGCAGCTGAAACTCCACTATGGCCTACTGCTGCTCGCACAGTCTTTCCAGCATGTGCAAGGTGGAGTTCCACCTTGTGGGCACGTCACATATGAGGCGGGGAGCGGGAAGGCCGAAGTTACGCTGCAGCGCTGACAGGCAAGCAGTAGCAGGGTGGGAAGGCCCAAAGTGCGCACAGATGGCCCGCACTTTCTGCAGCAGCTCTGACACATCGGGGTAATTTTTAAGGAACCTCTGCACCACCAAATTCAGCACATGCGGCAGGCAAGGGATGTGCGTTTTTCTTGATGAGATTTCGCCCGTTATCGCACACCACCAGGCCGGCTTGAGGCTCGCTGGCAGCAACCACTCATTTGTCTGCTGTTCCATGCTCCTTCACAACTCCTGCGCGGTGTGTGGTTTTTCCCCCCAAACAGGCAAATTTTAAAACTGTCTGCTGTCGTTTACCCCTGGCGGTGCTGAAGTTGGTGGTGAAGGTGTTACGCTAAGGAGATGGTAGAGGATGAGGAAGCGGAGTAGGAGGAGTTAGGAACAAGAGGCAAACTGATGCGCCCTGCAATCCTCGGTGGTGGAAGGACATGCGCCAAATTGCTATCCGCCTCAGGCCCATCCGCCACTGCATTTACCCAGTGTGCCGTTAGGGAGATATAACGCCCCTGACCGTGCTTACTGGTCCACGTATCGGTAGTTAGGTGGACCTTGGCACAGATGGCGTTGCGCAGTGCACACCTGATTTTTTTCCCCCACTTGGTTGTGCAGGGAAGGGATGGCTTGCCTGGAAAAGTAGTGTCGGCTGGGCACGACGTACTGTGGGACAGCCACCGACATAAGGCTTTTAAAACTGTGCGTCTCCACCAGACGGAATGACAGCATTTCAAAGGCCAAGAATTTTTAAATGCTGGCATTCAGGGCCAGGGATCGCGGGTGGGTAGGGGGGTACTCCCTCTTCCTCTGAAGTGTTTGGGAGATGTAAAGCTGAACACTTCCACGGGACATTGTGGAGATGGTTGGTGACCCAGGTGGGGGTGCTGCTGACAGATCATCTGTTTGCGGGGTGGCAGGTGCCGGTATCACTACAGAGGTGGATGGAGAGGCCGAGACTGCAGCAGAAGAGGAAGCAGGAGGAGCCAGAGACCTTTCTTGGTTTTGAAGGTGTCTACTCCACTGCAGCTCGTGCTTTGCACTTAGATGCCTGATCATGCAGGTTGTGCTCAGGTTGAGAAGGTTTATGCCTCGCTTCAGGCTCTGATTGCACAGGGTGTAAACCACTCGTGTCCTGTCATCAGCACATTTTCTGAAGAACTTCCACGCTAGAGAACACCTTTGAGCTGGCTTTGGTGCGCTCGGTCCCTTGCTGCGTTGGGCAGTAGCAGGCGTAGTGTCTAGGGCACGGCCGCTCCGCTTCTGCACCCTGCTCCCTCTTCTGCTGTGCTGGTGGCTCTGTGCGACCACCGCCTCTTCTTCCAAACTACTCAGGTCACCTGCATGACCTTCATTCCATGTGGGGTCGAGGACCTCATCATCCTCCACATCATCTTCCACCCAGTCTTCACCCCTGCCCTCCTTGTCGGTCTCCACAATTCTGAGTGCCGCAGCAGTTGGCACCTGCGTTTCATCATCATCGGAGACGTGCTGCGATGGTACTTCCATGTACTCATCTTGAGAAATAAGTGGTTGGGCAATGCTGCACTCAATCTCTTCCACTTCTGGGGCAGGGCTAGGTGGATGGGCCTGGGAAACCCTGCTGACAAAGTCATCAAACAGAAGAAGAGACTGCTGCATGACTTAGGGCTCAGACTGTTTGCCTGATTTGCAAGGGGCTGAGGTGAAAGACGGTTGGACATCGGCTGCAGGTGCCAACTCTGACCTTTCTGCAGTAGACTGGGTGGGAGACAATGTGAAGGAACTGGAGGCACTGTCAGCAACCCAATCTACTATCGCCTGTACTTCTTCTGGCCTCATCACTTCTAGAGGCGCACGATGCCCTACCAAATACTGCTGCAGGTTCTGTCGCCTACTCACACTTGAGGAAGGTGTTTCACTTGTGCGTGTAGCTGGCACAGATCGACCACGTCCTCTCCTTGCAACAGGAGCTCTACCAGCAGCACCACGACCCAGGCCACGGCCCCTATTTGACGGTCTCCTCATATTTCTGTAATTTATGATCTTGCCCTAGAAAGGTGTTTATTGAATAGCGGAACAAAACAACAACAGTATCGCAAGGGTGTATCTCACAGTCAAATATGCAAACTATGCCGCAATTTAATTTTTTTTACCCCAAAAGGGTGTTTATTAAATAGCGGAATAGAAAAACAGTATACAAATACAACGGGTGTATCTCACAGGCAAATTTGCAAAGTATGACGCAAATTTAATTTTTTTCACCCCAAAAGGGTGTATATTGAATAGCGGAATAGATAAAAGGATATAAAATGGTGTATCTCACATGTACAAACACATACTAGGCCCCGATTACAAGTTTTTGTACCCTAAAGGCAGGATGAGGATGAAGAAGGAGTAGGAGCAGTTCGGAACAGGAGGCAAACTGAAGCGCCCTGCAATCCTCAATGGTGGAAGGAGATGCGCCAAACAAATTTAAAAAGGTGTATCTCACATGTACCGATACAGATTATGCCATAATTTAATTTTTTACACTCCAAAAAGGTGTATATTGAATAGCGGAATAGGAAAAATTTTATAAAACGGTGTATCTCACACGTACAAACAGACTAGGCCCCGATTACAATTTTTTGTACCCTAAAGGCAGGATGAGGATGATGAGCAGGAGGAGTTCGGAACAGGAGGCAAACTGAAGCACCCTGCAATCCTCGGCGGTGGAAGATGCGCCCCAAAAGATTGGAAGGTGTATCTCACACGTACCGATACAGACTATGCCACAATTTAATTCTTTTCACCCCAAAGGGTGTAGATTGAATAGCAGAATAGAAAAATTTTTATAAAACGGTGTATCTCACACGTACAAACACAGACTAGGCCCTGATTACAAGTTTTTTGTACCCTAAAGGCAGGATGAGGATGAGGAGTAGGAGGAGTCCGGAACAGGCAGGAGGCAAACTGAAACACCCTGCAATCCTCGGCGGTGTAAGATGAGCCCCAAAAATTGGAAAGGTGTATCTCACACGTACCGATACAGACTATCCCGCAATTTAATTCTTTTTACCCCAAGGGTGTAGATTGAATAGCGGAATAGAAAATATGATATCAAAAGGTGTATCTATCTCACACGTACAGACCCAGACTAGGCCCCGATTACTATTTTTTGTACCCTAAAGGCAGGATGAGGAGTAGGAGGAGTTTGGAAAAGGCAGGAGGCAAACTGAAGCACCCTGCAATCCTCGGCGGTGTAAGATGAGCCCCAAAAATTGGAAAGGTGTATCTCACACGTACCGATACAGACTATCCCGCAATTTAATTCTTTTTACCCCAAGGGTGTAGATTGAATAGCGGAATAGAAAATATGATATCAAAAGGTGTATCTATCTCACACGTACAGACCCAGACTAGGCCCTGATTACTATTTTTTGTACCCCAAAGGCAGGATGAGGAGTAGGAGGAGTTCGGAAAACAGACAGGAGGCAAACTGAAGCACCCTGCAATCCTCGGCGGTATAAGATGCGCCCCAAAAATTGGAAAGGTGTATCTCACACGTACCGATACAGACTATCCCGCAATTTAATTCTTTTTACCCCAATTGTGTAGATTGAATAGCGGAATAGAAAATATGATATCAAAAGGTGTATCTATCGCACACGTACAGACCCAGACTAGGCCCTGATTACTATTTTTTGTACCCCAAAGGCAGGATGAGGAATATGAGGAGTTCGGAACAGGCAGGAGGCAAACTGAAGCACCCTGCAATCCTCGGCGGTGTAAGATGCGCCCCAAAAATTGGAAAGGTGTATCTCACACGTACCGATACAGACTATCCCGCAATTTAATTCTTTTTACCCCAAAGGGTGTAGATTGAATAGCGGAATAGAAAATAGGATATAAAATTGGTGATTTTCAATAGCACATGTGAACACAGCAGCGTCTTATGTCAGTCAGCTCTGCTGCAGGCTATGAAGGGAAAAAAAAAGAAAATTCCCCTTTAAGTATTGTAATTTTTAAATAGCTTAGTACAGACTATGCCACAATTTAATTTTTTTAACCCAAACCAAAAGGGTGTATATTGAATAGTGGAATAGAAAAAAGTGTATAAAATTGAAAATCACTAGCACATGTGAACACAGCGGTGTCTTATGTCAGTCAGCTCTGCTGCAGGCTATGAAGGGGGAAAAAAAAGAAAATTCCCCTTTAAGTTTGTAATTTTTAAATAGATTAGTACAGACTATGCCACAATTTAATTTTTTTAACCCAAAAGGGTGTATATTGATTAGTGGAATAGAAAAAAGTGTTTAAAATTTTAAATCACTCAATAATAGCACATGTGAACACAGCAGTGTTTTATCACAGTCAGCACTGAAGCAAAAACGCTGCACACAACTGATTGATAAATATAGATTTTTTTCTCCCTCCTCCTCAGCGGGCAAAAAGATTGTGTTCACTGCACCACCCCACACACAGCAAAATCGATGTAGAACACTGACCCTGCCTATTCTCCAGCCTCACCCTAAAATGATCGATAAGATCGTTCACTGGCACTGCACAACCAACCCCCCACACAGCAAAATCGATGTAGAACACTGACCCTGCCTATTCTCCAGCCTCACCCTAAAATGCCCTAATAACTCGCCCTGCCTGCAGCACTCCGACCTGTCCCTGCATTCTTTTCGGACACAATACAATTTTTCACTGTCTGTACCTAATCAGCAGCCAGCACGTATGATGTGTGCTCTCTCCCTAAACTACAGCAGAATGAAGCAGCGCGCTGGGGCTCTCGAACTTATAAAGACATAGTCACATGCTTCAGATGGCCAATCACAGCTACTAATACATTAGTAGGCATGGCTGGGATGGCTTAAGGCACACCAGTTAAACGCTTGTTGATTGGCTGTTGAAAACCCGCCATTAAAAGCGCGCCATTACATACAAACCCGGAAATAAAATGACCAAACACGGATTTTAAACCCAAACATACAGTAAAGTTTTCAGGTCCGTGTTCGGGTAACAAAAATCCAATTATTCGGTACGAACCCGAATAATACAGTCCGTGTTCGCTCAACACTAGTCTGGGCCTCTCCACGAAAGCAACTCTGAATGTTCTGCGAATGTTCCGAATATTCTGCCTCAAAATAACTTTCTAGGGGCCACAAGTTCTAAAACCTTTTTTAATCTTCTTAAGGAGGGGTATGAGAATGACCCACTTCTTAATCATCCTCCTAGCAACATTAATCTCAAATACAAGAACAGCTTTTGGACTCAAGCACATCGCCTCTATGTACCTGAATCTGTTTGGGTAGAAGCCCTCAAATTGGTTCATGACTCTAAACTCGCTGGTCATTTTGGGGTTTCTAAAACAGAAGAACTCTTATCACGTACCTTTTGGTGGCCTGGGTACAAGAAGGATGTCAAGAGATATGTGGCCTCGTGTCTGACATGTGCTCGCAATAAGACACCCCGATCTTCTCCTCTGGGGTTACTTCAACCACTGCCTGTTCCATCAAGACCATGGGGGTCAATTTCTATGGATTTTGTGGTTGATCTTCCCCTTTCAAAAGGGATGACCACTATCCTGGTAGTTGTTGACCGTCTCACTAAGATGGCTCATTTCATACCAGTTAAAGGTGTACCCTCAGCGGAGCATACTGCAGAAGTAATGGTTCGAGAAGTTTTTAAACTACATGGAATTCCTTATGATGTAGTGTTCCGACAGGGGAGTACAGTTTACCTCAAAATTTTGGAGAAATTTTTGCTCAGTTTTGGGTGTAACAATTAATCTTTCCTCAGCTTTTCATCCTCAGTCTAATGGTCAGACCGAGAGGACCAACCAAACTTTGGAGCAATACCTTTTGTGACTTATCTGCAGGATGATTGGGTTGACTACCTTCCTACAGCAGAGTTTGCTTATAATTAGAGTTGAGCGGACACCTGGATGTCCGTGTTCGGTGGGTTCGGCTGTACTTGAAAGAAAAGTCCGGGTCCGTGACCCGGACTTTTTCCGAACTTTACCCAGACACCGAACACCATTGAAGTCAATGGGGACCGGAACTTTCAGGCACTAAAATGGCTCTAAAAAACCAATGGAAAGGGCTAGAGTGCTGCAAATGGCAGCAAAATGTAGAGCATGGCAAGTGCTCTGCAAACAAATGTGGATAGAGAAATAACTTAAAACAACAAAAAAAACAGAAAAATAAAACAATTTTCTTCATCTGTGAAGGACGAGGCCCATATGGAGTAGTAGGGAGGTTGAGGTGGCGGTGGATGTAGTGGTGTAGGTGGAAGCGGCGGTGGAGGGGGACGAGGTAGCCAACACTGCTTTTTTTAGTCATTTTAAATTAGGGTACACCCCAAAAGAGTGAGAAAGATCAAAAATATAACAATGGCTGGGTAAGGTCGGTATCCATCTCTATTCTGCACAAGGTACAGAAAAGTCCTGTGGGATCAATGCCTGGTTCATTTTAATGAATGTGAGCTTGTCCACATTGTCTATGGACAGGCGGCTGCGCTTGTCTGTTATAACGCCCACAGCCATGCTAAATACACGTTCAGATAATACACTGGCTGCAGGGCACGCCAGCACCTCCAAGGCATAAAGGGCAAGCTCAGGCCATGTGCCCAATTTGGAGACCCAGAAGTTGAAGGGGGCAGACCCATCATTCACTACATTTAGGCGTGTGCACACATACTGCTCCACCATGTTGGTGAAATGCTGCCTCCTGCTAAGACGTTCCATATGAGCTGCTGGTGCTGCTGTTTGTTGTGGCATGCTGACAAAGCTTTTCCACATTTTGGCCATGCTAACCCTGCCTTCTGAGGTGCTGGCGATGCCCTGGTTGCGTTGGCGACCTCTTCTTCCTCTGCCTTGGGCTTTGTGCTTCCACTGTGGCCCCGCTGTCAGGTGGGAATGCCAGCAGCATCGCGTCTACCAGCTTGCGCTTGTACTCGTGCATCTTGCGATCACGCTCCAGTGAGTGAATTAAGGACGGTACGTTGTCCTTGTAACGGGGATCCAGCAACGTGGCCACCCAGTAATCAGCACAAGGTAGAATGTGGGCAACTCGGCGGTCATTGTGGAGACACTGCAGCATGTAATCGCTCATGTGTGCCAGGCTGCCCAGAGGCAACGAAAGGCTGTCCTCTGTGGGAGGTGTATCGTCTGTGTCCTCTGTATCCCCCCAGCCACGCACCAGTGATGGCCATGAGCTGGCCTGGGTGCCACCCTGCTGTGAACATGGTTCCATCTCCTCCTCCATCTCCTCCTCCTCATCCTCCTCATCCTCCAGAACTGTGCCCCTGCTGGACAATTGTGTACCTGGCGTTTGTGGGTGCAGGAACCCACCCTCAGAGCCACTTGTGAATGACTGCCCTGAAAGCCTTGGAAATGATCCCTCTTCCTCCTCCTGTGCCACATCCTCTTCCATCATCGCCCGAATCGTTTTTTGAAGGAGGCATAGAAGTGGGATAGTTAAGCTGACAACGACATCATCGGCACTGGCCATGTTGGTAGAGTACTCAAAACAGCGCAACAAGGCACACAGGTCTCGCATGGAGGCCCAGTTTTTGATGGTGAAGTGGTGCTGTTCCGCAGAGCGAGGGAAGCGGTGAGCGGGAAGGCCGAAGTTACGCTGCAGCGCTGACGGGCGAGCAGCAGCAGGGTGAGAATGCTGAAAGTGCGCACAGACGGCCCGCACTTTCTGCAGCAGCTCTGACATATCGGGGTAAATTTTAAGGAACCTCTGCACCACCAAATTCAGCACATGCGCCAGGCAAGGGATGTTCGTCAAACCGGCTAGGCCCAGAGCTACTATTAGATTTCACCCGTTATCGCACACCACCAGGCCGGGCTTGATGCTCGCTGGCAGCAATCACTCATCGGTCTGCTGTTCCATGCTCCTCCACAACTCCTGCACGGTGTGTGTTTTTTCCCCCAAACAGGCAAGTTTTAAAACTGCCTGCTGTCGTTTACCCCTGGCTGTGCTAAAGTTGGTGGTGAAGGTGTGACGCTGACCAGATGAGGAGGCGGTAGAGGATGAGGAAGTGGAGTAGGAGGAGTTAGGAACAGGAGGCAAACTGAAGCGCCCTGCAATCCTCGGTGGTGGAAGGACATGCGCCAAATTGCTATCCGCCTCAGGCCCAGCCACCACTGCATTTACCCAGTGTGCGGTTAGGGAGATATAACGCCCCTGACCGTGCTTACTGGTCCACGTATCGGTAGTTAGGTGGACCTTGCCACAGATGGCGTTGCGCAGTGCACACCTGATTTTTTCCCCCACTTGGTTGTGCAGGGAAGGGATGGCTTGCCTGGAAAAGATATGGTTTAAGGTAGGCATCAATGACCTGGCTTACTTTCTCTGTGATGTTACCATTGCCAGAGATTATTGGACGTCCTGGTGGATCAATTGCGTTTTTATGGATCTTTGGTAATGAGTAGAACGTGGGGGTCCTGGGGTGCTGTGTTCTAATGAATTCCCATAATGTTTGAGATATTATCTTCTGGTTGAATGCTCTGTCTACAAACCGGTAGAATTCCTGGTTGTATTTTTCTATCATTACAGGTGAGATGATCTGGTAACATTTTTTGTTCTCCAGTATCTTTAGACACATTTGTTTGTAATGTTCTGTATTCATTATTACGACATTACCCCCTTTATCCGAGGGTTTTATTGTAATTTCATTGTTCTCTTGGAGTTCCCTCAGGGCCTTTCTTTGTTGTTGATTTATATTGTTGGTTTTGGTTTTTTTCGATATTTGCTCGATTTCTTTGGATGTTTGTCTAACAAATAAGGCAATTGTAGGGTTTGTATTTAATGGTGGGAATTTGTGCGATTTTTTTCTAAAGGTGGCAATCCTTTTGTCTTGTTCTTCGTCACTGTCTGTTGATGTATTTGATTCCTCTGATTCTGTCAGTCCACCCTCTTCCAATAGTATGTTGAGGTCCCGGATTGCTCGGAATTCCGCAGCTGTAAGGGGTGTTGGTTGTTCTGTTGTTATTGGTTTTTTATTGTGCATCACTTTAAGAAGTAGATTGCGTGCGAAGAGGTTGATATCTTTGACCACTTCAAAAGTGTCCATACTTTTGTTGGGACAAAAAGATAGTCCTAGTGATAGGACTTCTGTTTGTTCAGGTGTTAGTTGTAGAGATGATAGATTGATTATATTTAGTCCTTCGGTTCCTCCGGTCCGGACTCCTGTTGTTCCTGGTTGGGCTGTGTTTTGTTTTTTGTTTTTTCCTTGGCTAAAAAAGCCTTTTTTTGTAATTGTTTATGGTCCTCGTCTTTTTTCTTTTGTGCTCTCGTGAATATTTGGTAGTTGGTTGGTCTGTTTGGTCCTGGGCCCCCTATTATTTCTAGGCCCTGGGAGTCTAGTTCTCCATGTTCCTCATGGGGTCCCCATTCCCTTCTTTCGAAGTGTCTTTGGGGGTCCTGTTGGCTGTTTTTTGGGTAGGCTCTGTTTTTGCCTCCTTCTGCTCCTGAATAGTAGGATGATGAATCCGAGGATTGGTAGTAGTTGGGGTTTTTTACAAATCTGTTTTTATTTCGATTTTGTCTAGTTGTATTAGACCATCTGTATGCTCTACCTTGGGTAAACGCATTTTTGTCCCGCCAGTATTTCTTTTCTTTCTTTTGTAAGGTCTCTTTTGCATAATCTTCAAGGTGGGTTTTTAATTTTTCTTCTTGTTCACTGTATAGTGGTGCAGTTTTTAAAGGTAGTAGTTGTTCATATATGGTTTTTATTTCTTCATCCAAACTACTTATCTGTCTCCTATATTCATCTTGCAGTAGTTTCATTAGGTTTTTTGAACATACGTTGAGGATATCCTCCCAGTCTTTTTTCATTTGTTCCGTCACTTTTTCCATAGTGGGGAAAATTTGAATACGGAGGCCTGCAGGATTAATGTTTTCTTTAATATATCTATTGAACGTTTCTATGTGCCAATAGAGTGCGGATTTTCTTGTCATTTGTTTTTTTAGATTTGAAAATAAAGCTAGTACATCAGATTCCATTTGTTCTTTTTCTTTAAATTTATTTTGTATCCCCTGCATCATAGAGTCCCACTCGGCGCCCATCAGGTTCTCCATGTTGATCCAACCTTTGTCCGTCAATTAGTGGTTTCCAAGTTTTTTGCTTGAATTTTTTGAGAGATTCCCCTCTTGACTCCTGTTACAGAGATAGCTCTGGACTGGGGGAGGGGGTTAGTCTTTGTAGGTAAGCCTTGATTCCCTATGCCTTGCTGTTCAGCATGGGAAAGTAATATTGTTTGCTCGGTTATTTAGGAATCTGTGAGGTCGTGGATGTGTTATCCATCCGGGGTAGGATTGTGTAGGTGTGTGATTCCTAAAGAACTTTTTAGTTGGGTTTAGCCATCATCCCGGGTAAAATTTTGCATATGGGGTTGGTGCCTCAGTTCAAAATTGGGACTTTATGGGCTTAATATGTGTCAGTTCATAAGAAAATATTCATTTTACTTAAAAGATAATTTATTATATGTTAACCATATAATGTAACAATATTCAATAAGGTTTTTCAAAGAATTCATGTATATTATATATACTGTGTGGGTTACAGACCCATAGGTGATTGTGAGTAGAAGAAAAAGAAGGAAGTAGTGACAATGTGCTTAGGGTGACAATCACTAGCTCTCTATTGTTCCACGCTTGGGTGAAGCGTCGGATCCATAGGGAGGATGTTTCAAAATCCTACGCGTTTCGGCCGTTAGGCCTTTATCAAGGGAGGTGTGTCACCACATCTGGAATATATTAAATGTAGTATTTAAGTATGTATTTTTTAAGCCAGTCGGAATATTTTTCCTTTGGTCATATAATAAAAAAAGACGTACTTTGTTAGGAAAAAGATTCTGCCTCTGGTTTCTGTCTCAGGTCCTTATCTATCACATATGAATCGTGTAGTCACTGCTGCTAGAGTATAATTTGAAGAGTGTAAGTTTGTTTTCAAAATATATATTTTGATAAATTTTAAATTTTGGTATCTGTTTAGGTACTCACTTGGTTGGTTCATATATTTATTTTTGGCCAGGGAGCATCTAATAATGTCCTTGTTCTGATCCAATCTGGATTAAGATGTGAGTTGTTAACATTTTAGTAATATGATTATTTTGGCATTATGTATCTTTGGTTTTGTACTTACTTGTATTTCCTAAAAGGAATCACTAGGTGGCACTGTGGTGTTTACAAAGTCCCCTCCTAATTCTATCTGTATAGATAGAAGGGGGAAAGTATAATTATACTTGCATATATTTTAAGAACCATCAATGCTTAAAATAGCATTGTGGTTACTTACTTTTCGTGTTTTCCAAGGAAGGTTTTTCTCTTGAGCAGCAGGTCCGGGCGTCCTCACTCTCCCTCTGGTCCGAGGGAAGTGGCGCCCTATTCGATTCCCGGCCTATTTATGTCCGCTGTGCGCATGCGCAGATAGGCGCAATGACGTTGCTTCCGGGTTTTGTATGACGCGGCGCGGGTGCGCGCGCATCCTGTCATAGAGATTGCGGGTCTGATCTCAGAGCGGCCGCCGACACAGGAGAGAAGGCTAAAACCCTGGAGAGGGATTTTGCAGTTTGATGGAATATACTGCTAGCCTCTTGTAGCCCCGATTATTAGCAATATCGGGGTTACCTGTGCCGGATGTGATCGATAAGGAATCGGAGATTGCCAGAGTATCTAAATTTTCTGAACAAAGACGTGATGCAATATTTTAAGTGCAATATAGTATCTTAGATATATAAATAATAAACAATTATTTACAACAACTTTTTTTGACAAATCCAATGATTGTCTTAACAGTGGTACATGTTATTTGTTTTTTTACACAGCAATTAGATATTTAAGACAGGTCAGTATTGGATCAATTAGGGGGGGCCTGGTATGGCATATATGTGGGGCCCAGATTTTAATTGGGTATTGTGTGCGTCCATGGGGGGCCAATTTAAGAGTTGGAGATAGTCAGATTTTTTGTTGTGGTTTTTTGTATTTTATTGGATTGGGGGGAGTGGTTTCGTAAAGTTTTTTGTCCTTTTCCTTTTTAATCTGTTTTGCCGGATGAGAATCCTTCCAGGAATGGGCGATAGCTTGTATTTTCGTTTAATCCTGGTGGTTGAGCGGCGTTCAATTTTTTAATCCATCTTAATTCCATCTGGAGGAGGGTCTTATTCCAGTCCCCCCCTCTTATTGGAATATGTATTCTATCTAATGTGGAAAAAGTCACTTTTGGCATCCTGTTTTTGTGGATATTAGCCACATGACGACTAAAATGTTAACAACTCACATCTTAATCCAGATTGGATCAGAACAAGGACATTATTAGATGCTCCCTGGCCAAAAATAAATATATGAACCAACCAAGTGAGTACCTAAACAGATACCAAAATTTAAAATTTATCAAAATATATATTTTGAAAACAAACTTACACTCTTCAAATTATACTCTAGCAGCAGTGACTACACGATTCATATGTGATAGATAAGGACCTGAGACAGAAACCAGAGGCAGAATCTTTTTCCTAACAAAGTACGTCTTTTTTTATTATATGACCAAAGGAAAAATATTCCGACTGGCTTAAAAAATACATACTTAAATACTACATTTAATATATTCCAGATGTGGTGACACACCTCCCTTGATAAAGGCCTAACGGCCGAAACGCGTAGGATTTTGAAACATCCTCCCTATGGATCCGACGCTTCACCCAAGCGTGGAACAATAGAGAGCTAGTGATTGTCACCCTAAGCACATTGTCACTACTTCCTTCTTTTTCTTCTACTCACAATCACCTATGGGTCTGTAACCCACACAGTATATATAATATACATGAATTCTTTGAAAAACCTTATTGAATATTGTTACATTATATGGTTAACATATAATAAATTATCTATTAAGTAAAATGAATATTTTCTTATGAACTGACACATATTAAGCCCATAAAGTCCCAATTTTGAACTGAGGCACCAACCCCATATGCAAAACTACGTTCTTAGCTGACAGGTAAAAACATGTGGGCTAATTTTTGGGGCCTTTTACGGTCGACACTTACTTCTGTATCCTGTGAAAAGTCAAAATGACTGTTTTTTTGTAATTTAGAGTCTTAAAAAGCCGGTTTTAGACAAGATAACTGCATTTTGCTCTCCAATGGCCTGAACATTTTTTTAGTCAAAATTACTCTATTTTGGTCTCCAAGTGTCTAAAAAGCCTTTTTATAGTCAAAATAACTGCATTTGGTCACCAAAGGTCTGAAAATTGATTTTTAGTCAAAATGACTGTATTTTCGTCTTTAAGAGTCTTAAAAAGCCGGTTTTAGACAAGATAATTGCTTATCGTAACCAATGGCCTGAAAAAATTTGTTTGGTCAAAATAAATCTATGAGGAGTAGGAGGAGTTTGGAACAGGAGGCAAACTGAAGCACCCTGCAATCCTCGGCGGTGGAAGATGCACCCCAAAAATTTGGAAGGTGTATCTCACACGTACCGATACAGACTATGCCGCAATTTAATTATTTTTACCCCAAAGGGTGTTGATTGAATAGCGGAATAGAAAATATGATATCAAAAGGTGTATCTGACACGTACAAAACCAGACTAGGCCCGATTATAATTTTTTGTACCCTAAAGGAACAATGAGGACTAGGAGGAGTTCGGAACAGGCAGGAGGCAAACTGAAGCACCCTGCAATCCTCGGCGGTGTAAGATGCGCCCAAAATATTGGAAAGGTGTATCTCACACGTACCGATACAGACTATGCCGCAAATTAATTCTTTTTATCCCAAAGGGTGTAGATTGAATAGCGGAATAGAAAATATGATATCAAAAGGTGTATCTGACACGTACAAACCCAGACTAGGCCCCGATTACAATTTTTTGTACCCTAAAGGCAGGATTAGGAGTAGGAGGAGTTCAGAACAGGCAGGAGGCAAACTGAAGCACCCTGCAATCCTCAGCGGTGGAAGATGCTCCCCAAAAATTTGCAAGGTGTATCTCAAACGTACCGATACAGACTATGCCGCAATTTAATTCTTTTTACCCCAAAGGGTGTCGATTGAATAGCGGAATAGAAAATATGATATCAAAAGGTGTATCTGACACGTACAAAACCAGACTAGGCCCGATCATAATTTTTTGTACCCTAAAGGAAGGATGAGGAGTAGGAGGAGTTCGGAACAGGAGGCAAAATGAAGCACCCTGCAATCCTCGGCGGTGGAAGATGCGCCCCAAAAATTTGCAAGGTGTATCTCACACGTACCGATACAGACTATGCCGCAATTTAATTCTTTTTACCCCAAAGGGTGTAGATTGAATAGTGGAATAGAAAATATGATATCAAAAGGTGTATCTCACACGTACAGACCTAGACTAGGCCCTGATTACTATTTTTTGTACCCTAAAGGCAGGATGAGGAGTAGGAGGAGTTCAGAACAGGAGGCAAACTGAAGCACCCTGAAATCCTCGGCAGTGGAAGATGCGCCCCAAATATTTGGAAGGTGTATCTCACACGTACTGATACAGACTATGCCGCAATTTAATTCTTTTTACCCCAAAGGGTGTTGATTGAATAGTGGAATAGAAAATATGATATCAAAAGGTGTATCTGACACGTACAGACCCAGACTAGGCCCCGATTACTATTTTTTGTACCCTAAGGGCAGGATGAGGAGTAGGAGGAGTTTGGAACAGGAGGCAAACTGAAGCACCCTGCAATCCTTGGCGGTGGAAGATGCGCCCCAAAAATTTGGAAGGTGTATCTCACACGTACCGATACAGACTATGCCGCAATTTAATTCTTTTTACCCCAAAGGGTGTTGATTGAATAGTGGAATAGAAAATATGATATCAAAAGGTGTATCTGACACGTACAAAACCAGACTAGGCCTGATTATAATTTTTTGTACCCTAAAGGAAGGATGAGGACTAGGAGGAGTTCAGAACAGGCAGGAGGCAAACTGAAGCACCCTGCAATCCTCGGCGGTGTAAGATGCGCCCAAAAAATTGGAAAGGTGTATCTCACACGTACCAATACAGACTATGCCGCAATTTAATTCTTTTTATCCCAAAGGGTGTAGATTGAATAGCGGAATAGAAATTATGATATCAAAAGGTGTATCTGACACGTACAAACCCAGACTAGGCCCCGATTACAATTTTTTGTACCCTAAAGGCAGGATGAGGAGTAGGAGGAGTTCGGAACAGGAGGCAAACTGAAGCACCCTGCAATCCTCAGAGGTGGAAGATGCGCCCCAAAAATTTGGAACGTGTATCTCACACGTACCAATACAGACTATGCCGCAATTTAAATATTTTTACCCCAAAGGGTGTAGATTGAATAGCGGAATAGAAAATATGATATAAAATTGGTGATTTTTCAATAGCACATGTGAACACAGCAGTGTCTTATGTTTTATGTCACGGTCAGCTCTGCAGCAGGCTATGAAGCGGAAAAAAAGAAAATTCCCCTTTAAGTTTGTAATTTTTAAATAGATTAGTACAGACTATGCCACAATTTAATTTTTTTAACCCAAAAGGGTGTATATTGTATAGTGGAATAGAAAAAAGTGTATAAAATTGAAAATCACTCAATAGCACATGTGAACACAGCAGTGTCTTATGTCATGGTCAGCTCAGAGTCAGCAGCAAGCAGGCTATGAAGGGGGGAAAAAAAATTCCCCTTTAACTTGTAGTAAAATATAGCTGATGAACACTGCACACAACTGACTGATAAAAATTGATTTTTTTCTCCCTCCTCCTCCTCCTCAGTGGGCTCAAGTAAAGGGCAAAAAGATTGTTCACTGCACCACCCCCCACACAGCAAAATCGATGTAGACTGTCCCTGCCTAATCTCTGCAGCCTGTCCCTAAAATGCTCAAAAAGATCGTTCACTGCACCACCCCCACACAGCAAAATCGATGTAGACTGTCCCTGCCTAATCTCTCCAGCCTGTCCCTAAAATGCTCAAAAAGATTGTTCACTGCACCACCCCCACACAGCAAAATAGATGTAGACTGTCCCAGCCTAATCTCTGCAGCCTGTCCCTAAAATGCTTAAATAACTTTCCCTGCCTACACTCCGACCTGTCCCTGCATTCTTTTCGGACACAATTTTTCACTGTCTGTCCCTAATCAGCAGCCAGCACGTATGATGTGTGCTCTCTCCCTAATACTACAGCAGAATGACGCAGCGCGCTGGGTCTCGAACTTATAAAGACATGGTCACATGCTTCAGATGGCCAATCACATTAGTAGGCATGGCTGGGATGGCTTAAGGCACACCAGTTAAACGCTTGTTGATTGGCTGTTGAAAGCCCGCCATTAAAAGCGCGCCATTACATACAAAACAGGAAATAAAATGACCGAAAACGGATTTTAAGCCCGAACATACAGTAAAGTTTTCGGGTCCGTGTTCGGGTAACAAAAATTCAATTATTCGGTACGAACCCGAATAATACAGTCCGTGTTCGCTCAACACTAATTTAGACTAAAAAAGGCTTTTTAGACACTTGGAGACCAAAATAGAGTCATTTTGACCAAAAACATTTATCAGGCCATCGGTGCCCAAATGGCCGGTTTTGTCTAAAACCGGCTTTTTAAGGCTCTAAAAGACAAAAATACATTCATTTTGACTAATTTTTTTTCAGACCTTTGGTGACCAAATGCAGTTATTTTGACAAAAAAAGGCTTTTTAGACACCTGGAGACCAAAATAGAGTAATTTTGACCAAATATAATTTTTCAGGCCATTTGAGCCCAAATGTCTAAAATCTTGTCTAAAACCGGCTTTTTAAGGCTCTAAAAGATAAAAATACAGTCAATTTGACTAATTTTTTTTCAGACCTTTGGTGACCAAATGCAGTTATTTTGACTAAAAAAGGCTTTTTTAGACACTTGGAGACCAAAATAGAGTCATTTTGACCAAAAAAATTTTTTCAGGCCATTGGAGCCAAATGTCTAAAATCTTGTCTAAAACCGGCTTTTTAACCACTTAAGCCCCGGAGGATTTGGCTGCTTAACGACCAGGGGGTATTTTGCGATTCGGCACTGCGTGACTTTAACGGACAATTGCGCGGTCGTGCGACGCTGTACCTAAACGAATTTGGCGTCCTTTTTTTCCCACAAACAGAGCTTTCTTTTGGTGGTATTTGATCACCTGTGCGATTTTTTGATCATGCGCTATAAACAAAAAAACAAAAAACATTCTTTTATATGAAATTCCCCCCCAAAAAATGTAAAAATCAAAATTTTTTATCATTTTCGGCCAATTTGTTTTATGTTACCTATGTTTGGTAAAAAAAATTGCAAAAAGCGTATTTTGATTGGTTTGCGCAAAAGTTATCGCATTTACTAACAAAGGGAAAGATTTTTGTCATTTTTTTTGTTTTTTTTTTTAACGCGTAATGGCGGCGATCTGCGATTTTTTTTGCGGTACTGCGACATTGGGGCGGACAGATCGGACCCTTGACTGACATTTTTGACACTTTTGGGGTTACCAGTGACATTTCTACAGTAATCAGTGCTATACATATGCACTGTTACTGTAAAAATACACTGGTAGTGAAGGGGTTAACTTTATTTGGGAGGGAGGGGCTGTGTGTGTCCCTAGGGGCGTGCTTTCTACTGTGATTGGCTGTGGCTTGAGCTGTAAGGACACTGATCAACGGATCTACATAGTAGATCCGTGTGATCAGTGTCTTTACACCGAAGAGAATGACAGGCAGCTTGTTTACACAAGCTGCCTGACTTTCTCCCTCTCCCCCGCCGATCGCAGAGTGGCCGGCGGACATCGAGTCCGTGACCACGCGGGAGCGGGAGCGCGCCTCCGGGGGCGCGCGCTCGCTCCTTAGACCCTCACAAGCAAGCGACGTAGACCTACGTCAGTTTGCCTGTGAGGGGCTGACCGCCGACGTAGATAGTCGTGCGGCGGTCGGCAAGTGGTTAAGGCTCTAAAAGACAAAAATATAGTCATTTGGACTAAATTGTCTTTTCAGACCTTTGGTGACCAAATGCAGTTATTTTGACTTAAAAAGGCTTTTTAGACACTTGGAGACCAAAATAGAGTCATTTTGACCAAAACTTTTTTTCAGGAAATTGGAGCCCAAATGGCCGGTTTTAGACAAATCTTGTCTAAAACCGGCTTTTTAAGGCTCTAAAAGACAAAAATACAGTCATTTTGACTAAAAAAAAATTCAGACCTTTAGTGACCAAATGCAGTTATCTTGTCTAAAACCGGCTTTTTAACCACTTGCCGACTGCCTAACGACGATTTACGTCGGCAGTCAGCCCCTCACAGGCAAAGTGACGTAGATCTACATCGCTAGCCTGTGAGGGTCTAGGGAGCGAGCGCGCGCCGCCAGAGGCGTGCTCTTGCGTGGTCACGGACCCCCCCGCGCGTGTGACCGGCAAACCCGACGTCCGGCGGTCACTCTGCGATCGTCGGGGGAGAGGGAGAAAGTCAGGCGGCTAGTGTAAACAAGCCGCCTGTCATTCTCCCCTGTGTAGAAACTGTGATCACAAGGTTCTACTATGTAGATCCGTTGATCACTGTTTCCACAGCTCAACCCACAGCCAATCACAGTTAGAATCATGCCCCTAGGGACACACACAGCCCCTCCCTCTCAAATAAAGTTAACCCCTTCACTACCAGTGTCATTTTGCAGTAACAGTGCATATGTATAGCACTGATTACTGCAGTAATGTCACTGGTAACCCCAAAAGTGTAAAAAACTGTCAGTCAAGGGTCCGATCTGTCCGCCGCAATGTCACAGTACCGCAAAAAAATCGCAGATCGCCGCCATTACGCGTTTAAAAGAAAACAACAAAAATGACAAAAATCTTTCCCTTTGTTAGTAAACGCGATAACTTTTGCGCAAACCAATCAAAATACGCTTTTTGCGATTTCTTTTTACCAAACATAGGTAGCATAAAACAAATTGGCCAAAAATGTAAAAAAATTTTGATTTTTACATTTTTTGGGGAATTTCATATAAAAAAATGTGAAAAATATTGTTATTATTGCAAAATTGACGCTCTTTTTTGTTTATAGCGCATGATCAAAAAATCGCACAGGTGATCAAATACCTCAAATAGTCATTTTAATGAAAAAAAATTTCAGGCCATTGGAGCCCAAATGGCCGGTTTTAGACAAATCTTGTCTAAACCCAGCTTTTTAAGGCTCTAAAATCTTCCGGGGGGTTAAGTGGTTAAGACTCTAAAAGACAAAAATACAGTAATTTTGACAAAAATAATTTCAGACCTTTGGTGACCAAATGTAGTTATTTTGACTAAAATAGGCTTTTTAGACACTTGGAGACCAAAATACAGTCATTTTGAGCCCAAAAAAATGTTCAGACCATTGGAGACAAAATGCAGTAATCTTGTCTAAAACTGGCTTTTTAAGACTCTAAAAGACAAAAATACAGTGATTTTGACTAAAACATTTTTCAGACCTTTTGTGACCAAATGCAGTTATTTTGACTAAAAAAGGCTTTTTAAACACTTGGAGACCAAAATAGAGTCATTTTGACTAAAAAAATGTTCAGGCCATTGGAGAGCAAAATGCAGTTATCTTGTCTAAAACCGGCTTTTTAAGACTCTAAATTACAAAAAAACAGTCATTTTGACTTTTCACAGGATACAGAAGTAAGTGTCGGCCGTAAAAGGCCCCAAAAATTAGCCCACATGTTTTTACCTGTCAGCTAAGAACGTAGTATTCTGTGGCTGGAGGTACATTAGGCATTCACACAGTATACAGAAGCAAGTATCAGCCTGTATAGGCCCCAAAACTTAGCTCACATGGGTTTAACTGACAGCAAAGAACGTAGTGTATTTGATGGCTGGAGGTACATTAGGCATTCACAGTGTATACAAAATTAAGTGTTGGCCTGTATAGGCCCCAAAAATTAGCTCACATGGGTTTAACTGACAGAAAAGAAAGTAGTATTTGATGGCTAGAGGTACATTAGGCATTCACACAGTATAAAGAAGTAAGTGTCGGCATATATAGGCCCCAAAAATTAGCTCATATGGGTTTACCTGACAGTTAAGAATGTAGTATTTGTTGGCTGAAGGTACATTAGGCATTCATAGGATACAGAAGTAAGTGTCGGCCTGTATAGTCCCCAAAAATTAGCCCATTTTGGTTTTCAAGTGTCTAAAAAGCGTTTTTATAGTCAAAATAACTGCATTTGATCACCAAAGGTCTGAAAAATTTTTTAGTCAAAATGACTGTATTTTTGTCTTTTAGAGTCTTAAAACGCTTGTTTTTAGATAAGATAACTACATTTGGTCTCCAATGGCCTGAAAAAAAATTTTTGGTCAAAATTACTCTATTTTAGTCTTCAAGTGTCTAAAAAGCCTTTGTTAGTCAAGATAACTGCATTTGGTCACCAAAGGTCTGAAAATTGATTTTTAGTCAAAATGACTGTATTTTCGTCTTTTAGAGCCTTAAAAAGCCGGTTTTAGACAAGATAATTGCTTATCTAACCAATGTCCTGAAAAAATTTGTTTGGTCAAAATAAATCTATTTTGGTCTCCAAGTGTCTAAAAAGCCTTTTTTAGTCAAAATACCTGCATTTGGTCACCAAAGGTCTGAAATTGTTTTTGTCAAAATGACTGTATTCTCGTCTTTTAGAATTTTAAAAAGCGGGTTTTGGACAAGATAATTGCATTTAGTAACCAATGACCTGAAACATTTTTTTGGGTCAAATTGGCTCAATTTTTGTCTCCAAGTGTCTAAAAAGCCTTTTCAGTCGTATTAACTGCATTTGGTCACCAAAGGTCTGAAATTTTTTTTGTCAAAATGACTGTATTTTCGTCTTTTAGAGTCTTAAAAAGCCACTTTTAGACATGTGGTAACCAATAGCCTGAAAAATTTTTTTTGAGTCAAAGTGACTATTTTAGTTTTCAAGTGTCTAAAAAGCCTTTTTTTAGTCAAAATAACTGTATTTGATCACCAAAGGTCTAAAAAAATGTAGTCAAAATGATTGTATTTTTGTCTTTTAGAGTCTTAAAACGCCTGTTTTAGACAAGATAACTGCATTTGTTCTCCAATGGCCTGAACATTTTTTTGGTCAAAATGACTCTGTTTTGGTCTCCAATTGTCAAAAAAAGCATTTTTTAGTCAAAATAACTGCTTTTGGTCACCAAAGGTCTGAACATTTTTTTAGCCAAAATTACTGTATTTTTGTTTTTTAGAGTCTTAAAACGCCGGTTCTACTACGTTCTTTGCTGTCAGTTAAACCCATGTGAGCTAATTTGGTAAACCAATGGCCTGAAAAAATTTTTTGGTCAAAATGACTCTATTTTGGTTTTCAAGTGTCTAAAAAGCCTCTTTTTTAGTCAAAATGACTCTACTTTTGTCTCCAAGTGTATAATAAGCCTTTTTTTGTGAAAATAACTGCATTTGGTCACCAAAGGTCTGAAAAAAATTTAGTCAAAATGACTGTATTTTTGTCTTTTAGAGCCTTAAAAGCTGGTTTTAGACAAGATTTTAGACATGTGGGCTGAAAACAATTGTTTGGTCAAAATGACTCTATTTTGGTCTCCAAGTGTCTAAAAAGCCTTTTTTTAGTCAAAATAACTGCATTTGGTCACCAAAGGACTGACAAAATGTTTTAGTCAAAATGACTGTATTTTTGTCTTTTAGAGTCTTTTGTCAAAATGAATGTATTTAGTATTCTGTGGCTGAAGGCCTTCACAGGATACAGAAGTAAGTGTCGGCCATAAAAGTCCCCAAAAATTAGCCTGACAGCTAAGAACGTAGTGTTTGGTGGCTGAAGGTACATTAGGCATTCACAGGGTACAGAAGACATATTTCTCCTATACAATAAATAAATAATTTAATTAAAATTGCAGTTATTACGGACAAGGATGATTATTAAGGATTGGAGATGAAACAGTTGATATCCATGTCAATGTTCATACCCCTTGGCTGTAGGGTAGACAATTCAAAGATCCATCTGGACTCTTTTTGAGATACTGTGATTCGCATGTTTTTTCCCCTCCAGTTGGGTTCAATTCTATCGATACCCTGAAAAGATAGGAGGGTAGGATCTCTATTGTGTACTAACCTGAAATGAAGGGATACACTGTGCTTCCTAAATCCCTTTCTAATGTTAGCGATATGCTCCCCTATCCGTACCCTGAGTTCTCTAGTGGTACGGCCTACGTACTGTAGCCCACATGGGCAGGTAAGTAGGTAGGTCACATGCATGCTTCTGCACGTAATCAGTTTTTTTATGTTATATTTCTTTTTGGTCACATTAGATTGGAATTCTAGTATCTGACGTTTCCTTGTCTTTACAGTTCTACACGGTTTACATCTTCCACAGGCGTAAAAACCTGCGTTTAGGGGGTCTGGTAGTCGTTTCGGGGGTCTGGTACATTTTTCATGAGTTTATCCCTAAGGTTCGGCCCTCTTCGATATATAAACTTGGGGTGATTTGGAATAATCTCTTTAATTTCTCGTCCCTCAATAATAAGTGCCAGTGCTTTTTTTATGATATCCTCCACTTCCTTGTATCTTACATTGTATTGAGTGATGAAATTGAATGAGTAATCCTTCATATCCTTAGGTTTGTCTTTTAAGAGGATGTTTCTATCCATGTTTTTGACATCTTCCCTTACTTTTAGCAGTATGTCTTCTTTGTAGCCCTTTTCTTGAAATCTTTTAATGATCATGTCAGCTTGTAATTCGAAATCCTGTTGGTTGCTACAATTTCTCCTTAGACGCATGATCTGTCCCTTGGGTATTCCTCTTATCCAGTTAGGATGGTGGCCACAATGGGGGGAATATAACCATTCCTGTCTGTGGGTTTAAAGTGCTTTTTAGTGCATAGTCCATTACCTCCCTTAAATACAGAAAGGTCAAGGTAGTGTATTTCATTCCTGTCCCATGTGCCACTAAATTTTATATTATAGTTGTTATTATTCATTTCTTCAATGTACTCTTTTAAAGCCTCTCCACACGATAAACACGTCATCTATATACCTTCGATACATCACCAATTCATCTAGTTTTTTTCCAAAAATGTCCTCATTTTCCCACTTACTTAAAAACAAATTGGCCAGGAGCATGGCGAGCTCCCATTGCAACTCCTTTGTGTTGACCGTAATACTCTCCCTGATGCCAAAAATAATTACTTTTCATCGCCATCTTTAGAAGTTTCAGAATGAATTCTTTTTGTTCTAATTCCATATCCGATTGGTCATCCAGAGACCACTTGATGGCTGATAAAGCATCTTTCTGTTCAATGTTCGTATACAAGGATTCTACGTCAATAGTTGCTAGAATAATATCATCTTCCCATGTATGTGAAATTATCAAGTTGATGTTTGCTATCTCTTAAATGAGCTGGATATTGTGTGACCAGAGGTTTAAAAAAAAGTCCAGATATTCTCCTATGCGTGAGTAGAGGGAGTCTATCCCACTGAGTATGGGTCTACCCGGGGCTTCTCAGAATTTTTGTGGATCTTTGGGTGTTGGTAGATAATAGGTAATCTAGGGGCTTCGGGAAGTAAGTAGCGATATTCTTTATTCGTGATTATTCCTCTTTTATGTGCCCTTTTTTGGTATTTTTTGCATTTGTTTCTATATTTGGTCAAAGGATTACTTTTTAGTTTTGTGTAAGTTTCTTCATCATGTACCAGCCTATTAAGTTCTTCATAATAATCCTCTTTCTTGAGGATCACAATACCCCCCCCCCTTTGTCCGCTGGGCGAATAACTACATTCTTTCTTTGTTCTAATTCACGTATCCCCATCCTAATATTCTCTTTAGGTTTATACCATTTTTTCTTTAAAGATTTTAAATCTTGTTCCACAAGCGATTTAAAAGTGTCCACAAAGTGATTGTTCCCACACTTGGGGTTAAACGTAGATTTATTTTTCAGTCCACTTTTCACGTACTTATTATCATTGTTTAAAACTCTAAAATCTGGTTTGTTTAAAAAATGTTTTTTAATATTAATTTTTCTCACAAATGTTTGTATGACCACATATACGCTAAAAGGGTCTAAAAGCTGGTCAGGGGCGTATTTTAGTCCCATATCAAGTACTTCAAGTTCTTTCTCTGAGAATTCAATTCCACTCAAGTTAAAAATTCCCAGACTTACTGGGCCCTTTTTCTTTTTGCCCCTGCCACCTTTACATCCTCTACGCCTCTTGCCCCCTCTTGCTCTGTGGGGGGATGGTAACTGGGTTGGCTCTGATAGTAAGGTTGGTAGCCCTGTTGGGGAGGTGGGGGTTGGGATTGCCAATGTCCTCCCCTGCCCCCCATCCCCTCCCATAATAAGGGCGATTCCAACCCCGATTTCCACGGGCCGGGCGATGGTAATATGGTTCTCGGTTCCTGTAGTTGTTCCACATCGGGGGTTCTCTGTTTTCTTTATCAGGTTTACTTATATTGTTATAATCATGAATTTTTATTAGATGGTTTATTAATTTGTAGCAAGCGCTATAGGTAATCACCTACTCATCATTCACAGTAGACAGAAGTGTCGGCCTGTATAGGCTCCAAAAATTAGCTCACATGGGTTTAACTGACAGCAAAGAACGTAGTGTATTTGATGGCTGGAGGTACATTAGGCATTCACAGTATACAGAAGTAAGTGTCGGCCTGTATAGGCCCCAAAAATTAGCTCACATAGGTTTAACTGACAGCAAAGAACGTAGTATTTAACGGATGGAAGTACATTAGGCATTCACAGGATACAGATGTAAGTGTCGGCCTGTATAGGCCCCAAAAATTAGCTCACATGGGTTTAACTGATACCAAAGAACCTAGTGTATTTGATGGCTGGAGGTACATCAGGCATTCACAGTATACAGAAGTAAGTGTCGGCCTATATAGGCCCCAAAAATTAGCTCACATGTGTTTAACTGACAGCAAAGTACGTAGTATTTGATGGCTGAAGGTACATTAGGCATTCACACAGTATACAGAAGTAAGTGTCGGCCTCTATAGGCCCCAAAAAATAGCTCACATGGGTTTACCTGACTGCTAAGAACGTAGTATTCTGTGGCTAAAGGTACATTAGGCATTCACAGGATACAGAAGTAAGTGTCGGCCATAAAAGGCCCCAGAAATGAGCCCACATGGGTTTACCTGACACTCACCTTCAGCCACAGAATACTACGTTCTTAGCTGTCAGTTAAACCCATGTGGGCTAATTTTTGGGGGCTATACAGGCCGACACTTTCTTCTGTACCCTGTGAACGCCTAATGTACCTTCAGCCACCAAACACTACGTTCTTAGCTGTCAGGCTAATTTTTGGGGACTTTTATGGCCGACACTTACTTCTGTATCCTGTGAAGGCCTTCAGCCACAGAATACTAAATACATTCATTTTGACAAAAGACTCTAAAAGACAAAAATACAGTCATTTTGACTAAAACATTTTGTCAGTCCTTTGGTGACCAAATGCAGTTATTTTGACTAAAAAAAGGCTTTTTAGACACTTGGAGACCAAAATAGAGTCATTTTGACCAAACAATTGTTTTCAGCCCACATGTCTAAAATCTTGTCTAAAACCAGCTTTTAAGGCTCTAAAAGACAAAAATACAGTCATTTTGACTAAATTTTTTTCAGACCTTTGGTGACCAAATGCAGTTATTTTCACAAAAAAAGGCTTATTATACACTTGGAGACAAAAGTAGAGTCATTTTGACTAAAAAAGAGGCTTTTTAGACACTTGAAAACCAAAATAGAGTCATTTTGACCAAAAAATTTTTTCAGGCCATTGGTTTACCAAATTAGCTCACATGGGTTTAACTGACAGCAAAGAACGTAGTAGAACCGGCGTTTTAAGACTCTAAAAAACAAAAATACAGTAATTTTGGCTAAAAAAATGTTCAGACCTTTGGTGACCAAAAGCAGTTATTTTGACTAAAAAATGCTTTTTTTGACAATTGGAGACCAAAACAGAGTCATTTTGACCAAAAAAATGTTCAGGCCATTGGAGAACAAATGCAGTTATCTTGTCTAAAACAGGCGTTTTAAGACTCTAAAAGACAAAAATACAATCATTTTGACTACATTTTTTTAGACCTTTGGTGATCAAATACAGTTATTTTGACTAAAAAAAGGCTTTTTAGACACTTGAAAACTAAAATAGTCACTTTGACTCAAAAAAAATTTTTCAGGCTATTGGTTACCACATGTCTAAAAGTGGCTTTTTAAGACTCTAAAAGACGAAAATACAGTCATTTTGACAAAAAAAATTTCAGACCTTTGGTGACCAAATGCAGTTAATACGACTGAAAAGGCTTTTTAGACACTTGGAGACAAAAATTGAGCCAATTTGACCCAAAAAAATGTTTCAGGTCATTGGTTACTAAATGCAATTATCTTGTCCAAAACCCGCTTTTTAAAATTCTAAAAGACGAGAATACAGTCATTTTGACAAAAACAATTTCAGACCTTTGGTGACCAAATGCAGGTATTTTGACTAAAAAAGGCTTTTTAGACACTTGGAGACCAAAATAGATTTATTTTGACCAAACAAATTTTTTCAGGACATTGGTTAGATAAGCAATTATCTTGTCTAAAACCGGCTTTTTAAGGCTCTAAAAGACGAAAATACAGTCATTTTGACTAAAAATCAATTTTCAGACCTTTGGTGACCAAATGCAGTTATCTTGACTAACAAAGGCTTTTTAGACACTTGAAGACTAAAATAGAGTAATTTTGACCAAAAATTTTTTTTCAGGCCATTGGAGACCAAATGTAGTTATCTTATCTAAAAACAAGCGTTTTAAGACTCTAAAAGACAAAAATACAGTCATTTTGACTAAAAAATTTTTCAGACCTTTGGTGATCAAATGCAGTTATTTTGACTATAAAAACGCTTTTTAGACACTTGAAAACCAAAATGGGCTAATTTTTGGGGACTATACAGGCCGACACTTACTTCTGTATCCTATGAATGCCTAATGTACCTTCAGCCAACAAATACTACATTCTTAACTGTCAGGTAAACCCATATGAGCTAATTTTTGGGGCCTATATATGCCGACACTTACTTCTTTATACTGTGTGAATGCCTAATGTACCTCTAGCCATCAAATACTACTTTCTTTTCTGTCAGTTAAACCCATGTGAGCTAATTTTTGGGGCCTATACAGGCCAACACTTAATTTTGTATACACTGTGAATGCCTAATGTACCTCCAGCCATCAAATACACTACGTTCTTTGCTGTCAGTTAAACCCATGTGAGCTAAGTTTTGGGGCCTATACAGGCTGATACTTGCTTCTGTATACTGTGTGAATGCCTAATGTACCTCCAGCCACAGAATACTACGTTCTTAGCTGACAGGTAAAAACATGTGGGCTAATTTTTGGGGCCTTTTACGGCCGACACTTACTTCTGTATCCTGTGAAAAGTCAAAATGACTGTTTTTTTGTAATTTAGAGTCTTAAAAAGCCGGTTTTAGACAAGATAACTGCATTTTGCTCTCCAATGGCCTGAACATTTTTTTAGTCAAAATGACTCTATTTTGGTCTCCAAGTGTTTAAAAAGCCTTTTTTAGTCAAAATAACTGCATTTGGTCACAAAAGGTCTGAAAAATGTTTTAGTCAAAATCACTGTATTTTTGTCTTTTAGAGTCTTAAAAAGCCAGTTTTAGACAAGATTACTGCATTTTGTCTCCAATGGTCTGAACATTTTTTTGGGCTCAAAATGACTGTATTTTGGTCTCCAAGTGTCTAAAAAGCCTATTTTAGTCAAAATAACTACATTTGGTCACCAAAGGTCTGAAATTATTTTTGTCAAAATTACTGTATTTTTGTCTTTTAGAGTCTTAACCACTTAACCCCCCGGAAGATTTTAGAGCCTTAAAAAGCTGGGTTTAGACAAGATTTGTCTAAAACCGGCCATTTGGGCTCCAATGGCCTGAAATTTTTTTTCATTAAAATGACTATTTGAGGTATTTGATCACCTGTGCGATTTTTTGATCATGCGCTATAAACAAAAAAGAGCGTCAATTTTGCAATAATAACAATATTTTTCACATTTTTTTATATGAAATTCCCCAAAAAATGTAAAAATCAAAATTTTTTTACATTTTTGGCCAATTTGTTTTATGCTACCTATGTTTGGTAAAAAGAAATCGCAAAAAGCGTATTTTGATTGGTTTGCGCAAAAGTTATCGCGTTTACTAACAAAGGGAAAGATTTTTGTCATTTTTGTTGTTTTCTTTTAAACGCGTAATGGCGGCGATCTGCGATTTTTTTGCGGTACTGTGACATTGCGGCGGACAGATCGGACCCTTGACTGACAGTTTTTTACACTTTTGGGGTTACCAGTGACATTACTGCAGTAATCAGTGCTATACATATGCACTGTTACTGCAAAATGACACTGGTAGTGAAGGGGTTAACTTTATTTGAGAGGGAGGGGCTGTGTGTGTCCCTAGGGGCATGATTCTAACTGTGATTGGCTGTGGGTTGAGCTGTGGAAACAGTGATCAACGGATCTACATAGTAGAACCTTGTGATCACAGTTTCTACACAGGGGAGAATGACAGGCGGCTTGTTTACACTAGCCGCCTGACTTTCTCCCTCTCCCCCGACGATCGCAGAGTGACCGCCGGACGTCGGGTTTGCCGGTCACACGCGCGGGGGGGTCCGTGACCACGCAAGAGCACGCCTCTGGCGGCGCGCGCTCGCTCCCTAGACCCTCACAGGCTAGCGATGTAGATCTACGTCACTTTGCCTGTGAGGGGCTGACTGCCGACGTAAATCGTCGTTAGGCAGTCGGCAAGTGGTTAAAAAGCCGGTTTTAGACAAGATAACTGCATTTGGTCACTAAAGGTCTGAATTTTTTTTTAGTCAAAATGACTGTATTTTTGTCTTTTAGAGCCTTAAAAAGCCGGTTTTAGACAAGATTTGTCTAAAACCGGCCATTTGGGCTCCAATTTCCTGAAAAAAAGTTTTGGTCAAAATGACTCTATTTTGGTCTCCAAGTGTCTAAAAAGCCTTTTTAAGTCAAAATAACTGCATTTGGTCACCAAAGGTCTGAAAAGACAATTTAGTCCAAATGACTATATTTTTGTCTTTTAGAGCCTTAACCACTTGCCGACCGCCGCACGACTATCTACGTCGGCGGTCAGCCCCTCACAGGCAAACTGACGTAGGTCTACGTCGCTTGCTTGTGAGGGTCTAAGGAGCGAGCGCGCGCCCCCGGAGGCGCGCTCCCGCTCCCGCGTGGTCACGGACTCGATGTCCGCCGGCCACTCTGCGATCGGCGGGGGAGAGGGAGAAAGTCAGGCAGCTTGTGTAAACAAGCTGCCTGTCATTCTCTTCGGTGTAAAGACACTGATCACACGGATCTACTATGTAGATCCGTTGATCAGTGTCCTTACAGCTCAAGCCACAGCCAATCACAGTAGAAAGCACGCCCCTAGGGACACACACAGCCCCTCCCTCCCAAATAAAGTTAACCCCTTCACTACCAGTGTATTTTTACAGTAACAGTGCATATGTATAGCACTGATTACTGTAGAAATGTCACTGGTAACCCCAAAAGTGTCAAAAATGTCAGTCAAGGGTCCGATCTGTCCGCCCCAATGTCGCAGTACCGCAAAAAAAATCGCAGATCGCCGCCATTACGCGTTAAAAAAAAAAACAAAAAAAATGACAAAAATCTTTCCCTTTGTTAGTAAATGCGATAACTTTTGCGCAAACCAATCAAAATACGCTTTTTGCAATTTTTTTTACCAAACATAGGTAACATAAAACAAATTGGCCGAAAATGATAAAAAATTTTGATTTTTACATTTTTTGGGGGGGAATTTCATATAAAAGAATGTTTTTTGTTTTTTTGTTTATAGCGCATGATCAAAAAATCGCACAGGTGATCAAATACCACCAAAAGAAAGCTCTGTTTGTGGGAAAAAAAGGACGCCAAATTCGTTTAGGTACAGCGTCGCACGACCGCGCAATTGTCCGTTAAAGTCACGCAGTGCCGAATCGCAAAATACCCCCTGGTCGTTAAGCAGCCAAATCCTCCGGGGCTTAAGTGGTTAAAAAGCCGGTTTTAGACAAGATTTTAGACATTTGGCTCCAATGGCCTGAAAAAATTTTTTTGGTCAAAATGACTCTATTTTGGTCTCCAAGTGTCTAAAAAAGCCTTTTTTAGTCAAAATAACTGCATTTGGTCACCAAAGGTCTGAAAAAAAATTAGTCAAATTGACTGTATTTTTATCTTTTAGAGCCTTAAAAAGCCGGTTTTAGACAAGATTTTAGACATTTGGGCTCAAATGGCCTGAAAAATTATATTTGGTCAAAATTACTCTATTTTGGTCTCCAGGTGTCTAAAAAGCCTTTTTTGTCAAAATAACTGCATTTGGTCACCAAAGGTCTGAAAAAAAATTAGTCAAAATGAATGTATTTTTGTCTTTTAGAGCCTTAAAAAGCCGGTTTTAGACAAAACCGGCCATTTGGGCACCGATGGCCTGATAAATGTTTTTGGTCAAAATGACTCTATTTTGGTCTCCAAGTGTCTAAAAAGCCTTTTTTAGTCTAAATTAGTGTTGAGCGAACACGGACTGTATTATTCGGGTTCGTACCGAATAATTGAATTTTTGTTACCCGAACACGGACCCGAAAACTTTACTGTATGTTCGGGCTTAAAATCCGTTTTCGGTCATTTTATTTCCTGTTTTGTATGTAATGGCGCGCTTTTAATGGCGGGCTTTCAACAGCCAATCAACAAGCGTTTAACTGGTGTGCCTTAAGCCATCCCAGCCATGCCTACTAATGTGATTGGCCATCTGAAGCATGTGACCATGTCTTTATAAGTTCGAGACCCAGCGCGCTGCGTCATTCTGCTGTAGTATTAGGGAGAGAGCACACATCATACGTGCTGGCTGCTGATTAGGGACAGACAGTGAAAAATTGTGTCCGAAAAGAATGCAGGGACAGGTCGGAGTGTAGGCAGGGAAAGTTATTTAAGCATTTTAGGGACAGGCTGCAGAGATTAGGCTGGGACAGTCTACATCTATTTTGCTGTGTGGGGGTGGTGCAGTGAACAATCTTTTTGAGCATTTTAGGGACAGGCTGGAGAGATTAGGCAGGGACAGTCTACATCGATTTTGCTGTGTGGGGGTGGTGCAGTGAACGATCTTTTTGAGCATTTTAGGGACAGGCTGCAGAGATTAGGCAGGGACAGTCTACATCGATTTTGCTGTGTGGGGGGTGGTGCAGTGAACAATCTTTTTGCCCTTTACTTGAGCCCACTGAGGAGGAGGAGGAGGGAGAAAAAAATCAATTTTTATCAGTCAGTTGTGTGCAGTGTTCATCAGCTATATTTTACTACAAGTTAAAGGGGAATTTTTTTTCCCCCCTTCATAGCCTGCTTGCTGCTGACTCTGAGCTGACCATGACATAAGACACTGCTGTGTTCACATGTGCTATTGAGTGATTTTCAATTTTATACACTTTTTTCTATTCCACTATACAATATACACCCTTTTGGGTTAAAAAAATTAAATTGTGGCATAGTCTGTACTAATCTATTTAAAAATTACAAACTTAAAGGGGAATTTTCTTTTTTTCCGCTTCATAGCCTGCTGCAGAGCTGACCGTGACATAAAACATAAGACACTGCTGTGTTCACATGTGCTATTGAAAAATCACCAATTTTATATCATATTTTCTATTCCGCTATTCAATCTACACCCTTTGGGGTAAAAATATTTAAATTGCGGCATAGTCTGTATTGGTACGTGTGAGATACACGTTCCAAATTTTTGGGGCGCATCTTCCACCTCTGAGGATTGCAGGGTGCTTCAGTTTGCCTCCTGTTCCGAACTCCTCCTACTCCTCATCCTGCCTTTAGGGTACAAAAAATTGTAATCGGGGCCTAGTCTGGGTTTGTACGTGTCAGATACACCTTTTGATATCATAATTTCTATTCCGCTATTCAATCTACACCCTTTGGGATAAAAAGAATTAAATTGCGGCATAGTCTGTATTGGTACGTGTGAGATACACCTTTCCAATTTTTTGGGCGCATCTTACACCGCCGAGGATTGCAGGGTGCTTCAGTTTGCCTCCTGCCTGTTCTGAACTCCTCCTAGTCCTCATCCTTCCTTTAGGGTACAAAAAATTATAATCAGGCCTAGTCTGGTTTTGTACGTGTCAGATACACCTTTTGATATCATATTTTCTATTCCACTATTCAATCAACACCCTTTGGGGTAAAAAGAATTAAATTGCGGCATAGTCTGTATCGGTACGTGTGAGATACACCTTCCAAATTTTTGGGGCGCATCTTCCACCGCCGAGGATTGCAGGGTGCTTCAGTTTGCCTCCTGTTCCAAACTCCTCCTACTCCTCATCCTGCCCTTAGGGTACAAAAAATAGTAATCGGGGCCTAGTCTGGGTCTGTACGTGTCAGATACACCTTTTGATATCATATTTTCTATTCCACTATTCAATCAACACCCTTTGGGGTAAAAAGAATTAAATTGCGGCATAGTCTGTATCGGTACGTGTGAGATACACCTTCCAAATATTTGGGGCGCATCTTCCACTGCCGAGGATTTCAGGGTGCTTCAGTTTGCCTCCTGTTCTGAACTCCTCCTACTCCTCATCCTGCCTTTAGGGTACAAAAAATAGTAATCAGGGCCTAGTCTAGGTCTGTACGTGTGAGATACACCTTTTGATATCATATTTTCTATTCCACTATTCAATCTACACCCTTTGGGGTAAAAAGAATTAAATTGCGGCATAGTCTGTATCGGTACGTGTGAGATACACCTTGCAAATTTTTGGGGCGCATCTTCCACCGCCGAGGATTGCAGGGTGCTTCATTTTGCCTCCTGTTCCGAACTCCTCCTACTCCTCATCCTTCCTTTAGGGTACAAAAAATTATGATCGGGCCTAGTCTGGTTTTGTACGTGTCAGATACACCTTTTGATATCATATTTTCTATTCCGCTATTCAATCGACACCCTTTGGGGTAAAAAGAATTAAATTGCGGCATAGTCTGTATCGGTACGTTTGAGATACACCTTGCAAATTTTTGGGGAGCATCTTCCACCGCTGAGGATTGCAGGGTGCTTCAGTTTGCCTCCTGCCTGTTCTGAACTCCTCCTACTCCTAATCCTGCCTTTAGGGTACAAAAAATTGTAATCGGGGCCTAGTCTGGGTTTGTACGTGTCAGATACACCTTTTGATATCATATTTTCTATTCCGCTATTCAATCTACACCCTTTGGGATAAAAAGAATTAATTTGCGGCATAGTCTGTATCGGTACGTGTGAGATACACCTTTCCAATATTTTGGGCGCATCTTACACCGCCGAGGATTGCAGGGTGCTTCAGTTTGCCTCCTGCCTGTTCCGAACTCCTCCTAGTCCTCATTGTTCCTTTAGGGTACAAAAAATTATAATCGGGCCTAGTCTGGTTTTGTACGTGTCAGATACACCTTTTGATATCATATTTTCTATTCCGCTATTCAATCAACACCCTTTGGGGTAAAAATAATTAAATTGCGGCATAGTCTGTATCGGTACGTGTGAGATACACCTTCCAAATTTTTGGGGTGCATCTTCCACCGCCGAGGATTGCAGGGTGCTTCAGTTTGCCTCCTGTTCCAAACTCCTCCTACTCCTCATAGATTTATTTTGACCAAACAAATTTTTTCAGGCCATTGGTTACGATAAGCAATTATCTTGTCTAAAACCGGCTTTTTAAGACTCTTAAAGACGAAAATACAGTCATTTTGACTAAAAATCAATTTTCAGACCTTTGGTGACCAAATGCAGTTATTTTGACTATAAAAAGGCTTTTTAGACACTTGGAGACCAAAATAGAGTAATTTTGACTAAAAAAATGTTCAGGCCATTGGAGAGCAAAATGCAGTTATCTTGTCTAAAACCGGCTTTTTAAGACTCTAAATTACAAAAAAACAGTCATTTTGACTTTTCACAGGATACAGAAGTAAGTGTCGACCGTAAAAGGCCCCAAAAATTAGCCCACATGTTTTTACCTGTCAGCTAAGAACGTAGTTTTGCATATGGGGTTGGTGCCTCAGTTCAAAATTGGGACTTTATGGGCTTAATATGTGTCAGTTCATAAGAAAATATTCATTTTACTTAAAAGATAATTTATTATATGTTAACCATATAATGTAACAATATTCAATAAGGTTTTTCAAAGAATTCATGTATATTATATATACTGTGTGGGTTACAGACCCATAGGTGATTGTGAGTAGAAGAAAAAGAAGGAAGTAGTGACAATGTGCTTAGGGTGACAATCACTAGCTCTCTATTGTTCCACGCTTGGGTGAAGCGTCGGATCCATAGGGAGGATGTTTCAAAATCCTACGCGTTTCGGCCGTTAGGCCTTTATCAAGGGAGGTGTGTCACCACATCTGGAATATATTAAATGTAGTATTTAAGTATGTATTTTTTAAGCCAGTCGGAATATTTTTCCTTTGGTCATATAATAAAAAAAGACGTACTTTGTTAGGAAAAAGATTCTGCCTCTGGTTTCTGTCTCAGGTCCTTATCTATCACATATGAATCGTGTAGTCACTGCTGCTAGAGTATAATTTGAAGAGTGTAAGTTTGTTTTCAAAATATATATTTTGATAAATTTTAAATTTTGGTATCTGTTTAGGTACTCACTTGGTTGGTTCATATATTTATTTTTGGCCAGGGAGCATCTAATAATGTCCTTGTTCTGATCCAATCTGGATTAAGATGTGAGTTGTTAACATTTTAGTCGTCATGTGGCTAATATCCACAAAAACAGGATGCCAAAAGTGACTTTTTCCACATTAGATAGAATACATATTCCAATAAGAGGGGGGGACTGGAATAAGACCCTCCTCCAGATGGAATTAAGATGGATTAAAAAATTGAACGCCGCTCAACCACCAGGATTAAACGAAAATACAAGCTATCGCCCATTCCTGGAAGGATTCTCATCCGGCAAAACAGATTAAAAAGGAAAAGGACAAAAAACTTTACGAAACCACTCCCCCCAATCCAATAAAATACAAAAAACCACAACAAAAAATCTGACTATCTCCAACTCTTAAATTGGCCCCCCATGGACGCACACAATACCCAATTAAAATCTGGGCCCCACATATATGCCATACCAGGCCCCCCCTAATTGATCCAATACTGACCTGTCTTAAATATCTAATTGCTGTGTAAAAAAACAAATAACATGTACCACTGTTAAGACAATCATTGGATTTGTCAAAAAAAGTTGTTGTAAATAATTGTTTATTATTTATATATCTAAGATACTATATTGCACTTAAAATATTGCATCACGCCTTTGTTCAGAAAATTTAGATACTCTGGCAATCTCCGATTCCTTATCGATCACATCCGGCACAGGTAACCCCGATATTGCTAATAATCGGGGCTACAAGAGGCTAGCAGTATATTCCATCAAACTGCAAAATCCCTCTCCAGGGTTTTAGCCTTCTCTCCTGTGTCGGCGGCCGCTCTGAGATCAGACCCGCAATCTCTATGACAGGATGCGCGCGCACCCGCGCCGCGTCATACAAAACCCGGAAGCAACGTCATTGCGCCTATCTGCGCATGCGCACAGCGGACATAAATAGGCCGGGAATCGAATAGGGCGCCACTTCCCTCGGACCAGAGGGAGAGTGAGGACGCCCGGACCTGCTGCTCAAGAGAAAAACCTTCCTTGGAAAACACGAAAAGTAAGTAACCACAATGCTATTTTAAGCATTGATGGTTCTTAAAATATATGCAAGCATAATTATACTTTCCCCCTTCTATCTATACAGATAGAATTAGGAGGGGACTTTGTAAACACCACAGTGCCACCTAGTGATTCCTTTTAGGAAATACAAGTAAGTACAAAACCAAAGATACATAATGCCAAAATAATCATATTACTAAAATGTTAACAACTCACATCTTAATCCAGATTGGATCAGAACAAGGACATTATTAGATGCTCCCTGGCCAAAAATAAATATATGAACCAACCAAGTGAGTACCTAAACAGATACCAAAATTTAAAATTTATCAAAATATATATTTTGAAAACAAACTTACACTCTTCAAATTATACTCTAGCAGCAGTGACTACACGATTCATATGTGATAGATAAGGACCTGAGACAGAAACCAGAGGCAGAATCTTTTTCCTAACAAAGTACGTCTTTTTTTATTATATGACCAAAGGAAAAATATTCCGACTGGCTTAAAAAATACATACTTAAATACTACATTTAATATATTCCAGATGTGGTGACACACCTCCCTTGATAAAGGCCTAACGGCCGAAACGCGTAGGATTTTGAAACATCCTCCCTATGGATCCGACGCTTCACCCAAGCGTGGAACAATAGAGAGCTAGTGATTGTCACCCTAAGCACATTGTCACTACTTCCTTCTTTTTCTTCTACTCACAATCACCTATGGGTCTGTAACCCACACAGTATATATAATATACATGAATTCTTTGAAAAACCTTATTGAATATTGTTACATTATATGGTTAACATATAATAAATTATCTTTTAAGTAAAATGAATATTTTCTTATGAACTGACACATATTAAGCCCATAAAGTCCCAATTTTGAACTGAGGCACCAACCCCATATGCAAAATTTTACCCGGGATGATGGCTAAACCCAACTAAAAAGTTCTTTAGGAATCACACACCTACACAATCCTACCCCGGATGGATAACACATCCACGACCTCACAGATTCCTAAATAACCGAGCAAACAATATTACTTTCCCATGCTGAACAGCAAGGCATAGGGAATCAAGGCTTACCTACAAAGACTAACCCCCTCCCCCAGTCCAGAGCTATCTCTGTAACAGGAGTCAAGAGGGGAATCTCTCAAAAAATTCAAGCAAAAAACTTGGAAACCACTAATTGACGGACAAAGGTTGGATCAACATGGAGAACCTGATGGGCGCCGAGTGGGACTCTATGATGCAGGGGATACAAAATAAATTTAAAGAAAAAGAACAAATGGAATCTGATGTACTAGCTTTATTTTCAAATCTAAAAAAACAAATGACAAGAAAATCCGCACTCTATTGGCACATAGAAACGTTCAATAGATATATTAAAGAAAACATTAATCCTGCAGGCCTCCGTATTCAAATTTTCCCCACTATGGAAAAAGTGACGGAACAAATGAAAAAAGACTGGGAGGATATCCTCAACGTATGTTCAAAAAACCTAATGAAACTACTGCAAGATGAATATAGGAGACAGATAAGTAGTTTGGATGAAGAAATAAAAACCATATATGAACAACTACTACCTTTAAAAACTGCACCACTATACAGTGAACAAGAAGAAAAATTAAAAACCCACCTTGAAGATTATGCAAAAGAGACCTTACAAAAGAAAGAAAAGAAATACTGGCGGGACAAAAATGCGTTTACCCAAGGTAGAGCATACAGATGGTCTAATACAACTAGACAAAATCGAAATAAAAACAGATTTGTAAAAAACCCCAACTACTACCAATCCTCGGATTCATCATCCTACTATTCAGGAGCAGAAGGAGGCAAAAACAGAGCCTACCCAAAAAACAGCCAACAGGACCCCCAAAGACACTTCGAAAGAAGGGAATGGGGACCCCATGAGGAACATGGAGAACTAGACTCCCAGGGCCTAGAAATAATAGGGGGCCCAGGACCAAACAGACCAACCAACTACCAAATATTCACGAGAGCACAAAAGAAAAAAGACGAGGACCATAAACAATTACAAAAAAAGGCTTTTTTAGCCAAGGAAAAAACAAAAAACAAAACACAGCCCAACCAGGAACAACAGGAGTCCGGACCGGAGGAACCGAAGGACTAAATATAATCAATCTATCATCTCTACAACTAACACCTGAACAAACAGAAGTCCTATCACTAGGACTATCTTTTTGTCCCAACAAAAGTATGGACACTTTTGAAGTGGTCAAAGATATCAACCTCTTCGCACGCAATCTACTTCTTAAAGTGATGCACAATAAAAAACCAATAACAACAGAACAACCAACACCCCTTACAGCTGCGGAATTCCGAGCAATCCGGGACCTCAACATACTATTGGAAGAGGGTGGACTGACAGAATCAGAGGAATCAAATACATCAACAGACAGTGACGAAGAACAAGACAAAAGGATTGCCACCTTTAGAAAAAAATCGCACAAATTCCCACCATTAAATACAAACCCTACAATTGCCTTATTTGTTAGACAAACATCCAAAGAAATCGAGCAAATATCGAAAAAAACCAAAACCAACAATATAAATCAACAACAAAGAAAGGCCCTGAGGGAACTCCAAGAGAACAATGAAATTACAATAAAACCCTCGGATAAAGGGGGTAATGTCGTAATAATGAATACAGAACATTACAAACAAATGTGTCTAAAGATACTGGAGAACAAAAAATGTTACCAGATCATCTCACCTGTAATGATAGAAAAATACAACCAGGAATTCTACCGGTTTGTAGACAGAGCATTCAACCAGAAGATAATATCTCAAACATTATGGGAATTCATTAGAACACAGCACCCCAGGACCCCCACGTTCTACTCATTACCAAAGATCCATAAAAACGCAATTGATCCACCAGGACGTCCAATAATCTCTGGCAATGGTAACATCACAGAGAAAGTAAGCCAGGTCATTGATGCCTACCTTAAACCATATGTGACACAACTGACCTCCCACACTAAAGATACACTTCACTTACTACAAATATTGGAAGGTCTAACAGTACCAAAAGATGCCTTACTTGTTACAATTGATGTGGAGAGCCTATATAACAACATACCCCACTCCAAGGGGTTAAAGGCGGTAGAAAAGATACTCACCCAACAAAGCGATTACGATAGAAACTTCAGTGAATTTATCCTCAACATGCTGTCATTTATTCTAAGACATAATACATTCTCTTTTTGTGGAACATACTATGTACAGGTCTGCGGGGTTGCGATGGGTACAAGCTGTGCACCCTCGTATGCCAACCTATACCTGGGCGACTGGGAACACGAATTCCTAACGTCAGAGGAAAACATAACGTATACCCAGAATATCATGCTATGGCAGAGATACCTGGACGATGTCTTCATGATATGGAATGGACCAGAAAATCAAATCAAAAAATGCCTAGATCAAATGAACAGGAACAGCCACAATATGTATTTCACCATGACACAGGATAAAAACAAAATCGCATTCCTCGATACATACATTTACAAAGATGACAGAGGAAACATAATGACCACATTATACAGGAAAGAAACCGCCGGCAACACCATACTCCACGCCAGTAGCTTTCATCCAGAACCATTAAAAAACTCTATTCCATTCAGCCAATTTCTTCGATTAAAAAGGAATTGTACAAAAGAATTTGAATTCCAACAAGAAGCAAACAAACTAAACCAAAGACTACGAGATCGAGGCTATACCAAAACCTGCCTGAGAAAAGCCTTCAATAAAGTCAAAAAAATGGACAGACAAGAGATCCTATACAAAAAAGATTCCTCGAAGACTGACACCACCACCCAACCAACGAGAATAATCATGAGATACTCAAACGAACATCAATCCATCAGAAAAATCTTACAAAAAAATTGGTCAATCCTTACCGAGGATCCTACAATAAAAGACCTAATCTCAGAAAACCCCATGATTACCTATAGAAAAACTCAGTCGCTACAACAATCCTTGGTACACAGTGAACTAAAGAACAGAAGAGACCCATGTAAAACTAAGGGTACTTACCCATGTGGATCATGCGCACAGTGTAGCGTCATAAAAAAATCCACACATAAAATATTACCCAATGGTGAACTCTTCAACCCCAAACATTACGCCAACTGTAAAACCAAAGGCGTAGTGTACCTGATGGAATGCGAATGCGGCAGCTTTTATGTCGGTAAAACGCGACAAGAATTTGGCCTCAGGGTGAATCAGCACATGCATAGCATGCAAATAAGTAATTTCTACCTCCCATTAGGTCGTCATGTGGCTAATATCCACAAAAACAGGATGCCAAAAGTGACTTTTTCCACATTAGATAGAATACATATTCCAATAAGAGGGGGGGACTGGAATAAGACCCTCCTCCAGATGGAATTAAGATGGATTAAAAAATTGAACGCCGCTCAACCACCAGGATTAAACGAAAATACAAGCTATCGCCCATTCCTGGAAGGATTCTCATCCGGCAAAACAGATTAAAAAGGAAAAGGACAAAAAACTTTACGAAACCACTCCCCCCAATCCAATAAAATACAAAAAACCACAACAAAAAATCTGACTATCTCCAACTCTTAAATTGGCCCCCCATGGACGCACACAATACCCAATTAAAATCTGGGCCCCACATATATGCCATACCAGGCCCCCCCTAATTGATCCAATACTGACCTGTCTTAAATATCTAATTGCTGTGTAAAAAAACAAATAACATGTACCACTGTTAAGACAATCATTGGATTTGTCAAAAAAAAGTTGTTGTAAATAATTGTTTATTATTTATATATCTAAGATACTATATTGCACTTAAAATATTGCATCACGCCTTTGTTCAGAAAATTTAGATACTCTGGCAATCTCCGATTCCTTATCGATCACATCCGGCACAGGTAACCCCGATATTGCTAATAATCGGGGCTACAAGAGGCTAGCAGTATATTCCATCAAACTGCAAAATCCCTCTCCAGGGTTTTAGCCTTCTCTCCTGTGTCGGCGGCCGCTCTGAGATCAGACCCGCAATCTCTATGACAGGATGCGCGCGCACTCGCGCCGCGTCATACAAAACCCGGAAGCAACGTCATTGCGCCTATCTGCGAATGCGCACAGCGGACATAAATAGGCCGGGAATCGAATAGGGCGCCACTTCCCTCGGACCAGAGGGAGAGTGAGGACGCCCGGACCTGCTGCTCAAGAGAAAAACCTTCCTTGGAAAACACGAAAAGTAAGTAACCACAATGCTATTTTAAGCATTGATGGTTCTTAAAATATATGCAAGTATAATTATACTTTCCCCCTTCTATCTATACAGATAGAATTAGGAGGGGACTTTGTAAACACCACAGTGCCACCTAGTGATTCCTTTTAGGAAATACAAGTAAGTACAAAACCAAAGATACATAATGCCAAAATAATCATATTACTAAAATGTTAACAACTCACATCTTAATCCAGATTGGATCAGAACAAGGACATTATTAGATGCTCCCTGGCCAAAAATAAATATATGAACCAACCAAGTGAGTACCTAAACAGATACCAAAATTTAAAATTTATCAAAATATATATTTTGAAAACAAACTTACACTCTTCAAATTATACTCTAGCAGCAGTGACTACACGATTCATATGTGATAGATAAGGACCTGAGACAGAAACCAGAGGCAGAATCTTTTTCCTAACAAAGTACGTCTTTTTTTATTATATGACCAAAGGAAAAATATTCCGACTGGCTTAAAAAATACATACTTAAATACTACATTTAATATATTCCAGATGTGGTGACACACCTCCCTTGATAAAGGCCTAACGGCCGAAACGCGTAGGATTTTGAAACATCCTCCCTATGGATCCGACGCTTCACCCAAGCGTGGAACAATAGAGAGCTAGTGATTGTCACCCTAAGCACATTGTCACTACTTCCTTCTTTTTCTTCTACTCACAATCACCTATGGGTCTGTAACCCACACAGTATATATAATATACATGAATTCTTTGAAAAACCTTATTGAATATTGTTACATTATATGGTTAACATATAATAAATTATCTTTTAAGTAAAATGAATATTTTCTTATGAACTGACACATATTAAGCCCATAAAGTCCCAATTTTGAACTGAGGCACCAACCCCATATGCAAAACTACGTTCTTAGCTGACAGGTAAAAACATGTGGGCTAATTTTTGGGGCCTTTTACGGTCGACACTTACTTCTGTATCCTGTGAAAAGTCAAAATGACTGTTTTTTTGTAATTTAGAGTCTTAAAAAGCCGGTTTTAGACAAGATAACTGCATTTTGCTCTCCAATGGCCTGAACATTTTTTTAGTCAAAATGACTCTATTTTGGTCTCCAAGTGTCTAAAAAGCCTTTTTTTGTCATTTTTGTTGTTTTCTTTTAAACGCGTAATGGCGGCGATCTGCGATTTTTTTGCGGTACTGCGACATTGCGGCGGACAGATCGGACCCTTGACTGACAGTTTTTTACACTTTTGGGGTTACCAGCGACATTACTGCAGTAATCAGTGCTATACATATGCACTGTTACTGCAAAATGACACTGGTAGTGAAGGGGTTAACTTTATTTGAGAGGGAGGGGCTGTGTGTGTCCCTAGGGGCATGATTCTAACTGTGATTGGCTGTGGGTTGAGCTGTGGAAACAGTGATCAACGGAACTAGAACCTTGTGATCACAGTTTCTACACAGGGGAGAATGACAGGCGGCTTGTTTACACTAGCCGCCTGACTTTCTCCCTCTCCCCCGACGATTGCAGAGTGACCGCCGGACGTCGGGTTTGCCGGTCACACGCGCGGGGGGGTCCGTGACCACGCAAGAGCACGCCTCTGGCGGCGCGCGCTCGCTCCCTAGACCCTCACAGGCTAGCGATGTAGATCTACGTCACTTTGCCTGTGAGGGGCTGACTGCCGACGTAAATCGTCGTTAGGCAGTCGGCAAGTGGTTAAAAAGCCGGTTTTAGACAAGATAACTGCATTTGGTCACTAAAGGTCTGAATTTTTTTTTAGTCAAAATGACTGTATTTTTGTCTTTTAGAGCCTTAAAAAGCCGGTTTTAGACAAGATTTGTCTAAAACCGGCCATTTGGGCTCCAATTTCCTGAAAAAAAGTTTTGGTCAAAATTACTCTATTTTGGTCTCCAAGTGTCTAAAAAGCCTTTTTAAGTCAAAATAACTGCATTTGGTCACCAAAGGTCTGAAAAGACAATTTAGTCCAAATGACTATATTTTTGTCTTTTAGAGCCTTAACCACTTGCCGACCGCCGCACGACTATCTACGTCGGCGGTCAGCCCCTCACAGGCAAACTGACGTAGGTCTACGTCGCTTGCTTGTGAGGGTCTAGGGAGCGAGCGCGCGCCCCCGGAGGCGCGCTCCCGCTCCCGCGTGGTCACTTACCCCCCGCGCGTGTGACCGGCGGACTCGATGTCCGCCGGCCACTCTGCGATCGGCGGGGGAGAGGGAGAAAGTCAGGCAGCTTGTGTAAACAAGCTGCCTGTCATTCTCTTCGGTGTAAAGACACTGATCACACGGATCTACTATGTAGATCCGTTGATCAGTGTCCTTACAGCTCAAGCCACAGCCAATCACAGTAGAAAGCACGCCCCTAGGGACACACACAGCCCCTCCCTCCCAAATAAAGTTAACCCCTTCACTACCAGTGTATTTTTACAGTAACAGTGCATATGTATAGCACTGATTACTGTAGAAATGTCACTGGTAACCCCAAAAGTGTCAAAAATGTCAGTCAAGGGTCCGATCTGTCCGCCCCAATGTCGCAGTACCGCAAAAAAAATCGCAGATCGCCGCCATTACGCGTTAAAAAAAAAACAAAAAAAATGACAAAAATCTTTCCCTTTGTTAGTAAATGCGATAACTTTTGCGCAAACCAATCAAAATACGCTTTTTGCGATTTTTTTTACCAAACATAGGTAACATAAAACAAATTGGCCGAAAATGTTAAAAAATTTTGATTTTTACATTTTTTTTGGGGGGAATTTCATATAAAAAAATGTTTTTTGTTTTTTTGTTTATAGCGCATGATCAAAAAATCGCACAGGTGATCAAATACCACCAAAAGAAAGCTCTGTTTGTGGGAAAAAAAGGACGCCAAATTCGTTTAGGTACAGCGTCGCACGACCGCGCAATTGTCCGTTAAAGTCACGCAGTGCCGAATCGCAAAATACCCCCTGGTCGTTTAGCAGCCAAATCCTCCGGGGCTTAAGTGGTTAAAAAGCCGGTTTTAGACAAGATTTTAGACATTTGGCTCCAATGGCCTGAAAAAATTTTTTTGGTCAAAATGACTCTATTTTGGTCTCCAAGTGTCTAAAAAAGCCTTTTTTAGTCAAAATAACTGCATTTGGTCACCAAAGGTCTGAAAAAAAATTAGTCAAATTGAATGTATTTTTATCTTTTAGAGCCTTAAAAAGCCGGTTTTAGACAAGATTTTAGACATTTGGGCTCAAATGGCCTGAAAAATTATATTTGGTCAAAATGACTCTATTTTGGTCTCCAGGTGTCTAAAAAGCCTTTTTTGTCAAAATAACTGCATTTGGTCACCAAAGGTCTGAAAAAAAATTAGTCAAAATGAATGTATTTTTGTCTTTTAGAGCCTTAAAAAGCCGGTTTTAGACAAAACCGGCCATTTGGGCTCCGATGGCCTGAAAAATGTTTTTGGTCAAAATGACTCTATTTTGGTCTCCAAGTGTCTAAAAAGCCTTTTTTAGTCTAAATTAGTGTTGAGCGAACACGGACTGTATTATTCGGGTTCGTACCGAATAATTGAATTTTTGTTACCCGAACACGGACCCGAAAACTTTACTGTATGTTCGGGCTTAAAATCCGTTTTCGGTCATTTTATTTCCTGTTTTGTATGTAATGGCGCGCTTTTAATGGCGGGCTTTCAACAGCCAATCAACAAGCGTTTAACTGGTGTGCCTTAAGCCATCCCAGCCATGCCTACTAATGTGATTGGCCATCTGAAGCATGTGACCATGTCTTTATAAGTTCGAGACCCAGCGCGCTGCGTCATTCTGCTGTAGTATTAGGGAGAGAGCACACATCATACGTGCTGGCTGCTGATTAGGGACAGACAGTGAAAAATTGTGTCCGAAAAGAATGCAGGGACAGGTCGGAGTGTAGGCAGGGAAAGTTATTTAAGCATTTTAGGGACAGGCTGCAGAGATTAGGCTGGGACAGTCTACATCTATTTTGCTGTGTGGGGGTGGTGCAGTGAACGATCTTTTTGAGCATTTTAGGGACAGGCTGGAGAGATTAGGCAGGGACAGTCTACATCGATTTTGCTGTGTGGGGGTGGTGCAGTGAACGATCATTTTGAGCATTTTAGGGACAGGCTGCAGAGATTAGGCAGGGACAGTCTACATCGATTTTGCTGTGTGGGGGGTGGTGCAGTGAACAATCTTTTTGCCCTTTACTTGAGCCCACTGAGGAGGAGGAGGAGGGAGAAAAAAATCAATTTTTATCAGTCAGTTGTGTGCAGTGTTCATCAGCTATATTTTACTACAAGTTAAAGGGGAATTTTTTTCCCCCCTTCATAGCCTGCTTGCTGCTGACTCTGAGCTGACCATGACATAAGACACTGCTGTGTTCACATGTGCTATTGAGTGATTTTCAATTTTATACACTTTTTTCTATTCCACTATACAATATACACCCTTTTGGGTTAAAAAAATTAAATTGTGGCATAGTCTGTACTAATCTATTTAAAAATTACAAACTTAAAGGGGAATTTTCTTTTTTTCCGCTTCATAGCCTGCTGCAGAGCTGACCGTGACATAAAACATAAGACACTGCTGTGTTCACATGTGCTATTGAAAAATCACCAATTTTATATCATATTTTCTATTCCGCTATTCAATCTACACCCTTTGGGGTAAAAATATATAAATTGCGGCATAGTCTGTATTGGTACGTGTGAGATACACGTTCCAAATTTTTGGGGCGCATCTTCCACCGCTGAGGATTGCAGGGTGCTTCAGTTTGCCTCCTGTTCCGAACTCCTCCTACTCCTCATCCTGCCTTTAGGGTACAAAAAATTGTAATCGGGGCCTAGTCTGGGTTTGTACGTGTCAGATACACCTTTTGATATCATATTTTCTATTCCGCTATTCAATCTACACCCTTTGGGGTAAAAAGAATTAAATTGCGGCATAGTCTGTATCGGTACGTTTGAGATACACCTTCCAAATTTTTGGGGCGAATCTTCCACCGCCGAGGATTGCATGGTGCTTCAGTTTGCCTCCTGCCTGTTCCGAACTCCTCCTACTCCTAATCCTGCCTTTAGGGTACACAAAATTGTAATCGGGGCCTAGTCTGGGTTTGTACGTGTCAGATACACCTTTTGATATCATATTTTCTATTCCGCTATTCAATCTACACCCTTTGGGATAAAAAGAATTAAATTGCGGCATAGTCTGTATTGGTACGTGTGAGATACACCTTTCCAATTTTTTGGGCGCATCTTACACCGCCGAGGATTGCAGGGTGCTTCAGTTTGCCTCCTGCCTGTTCTGAACTCCTCCTAGTCCTCATCCTTCCTTTAGGGTACAAAAAATTTATAATCAGGCCTAGTCTGGTTTTGTACGTGTCAGATACACCTTTTGATATCATATTTTCTATTCCACTATTCAATCTACACCCTTTGGGGTAAAAAGAATTAAATTGCGGCATAGTCTGTATCGGTACGTGTGAGATACACCTTGCAAATTTTTGGGGCGCATCTTCCACCGCCGAGGATTGCAGGGTGCTTCATTTTGCCTCCTGTTCTGAACTCCTCCTACTCCTCATCCTGCCTTTAGGGTACAAAAAATTGTAATCGGGGCCTAGTCTGGGTTTGTACGTGTCAGATACACCTTTTAATATCATATTTTCTATTCCGCTATTCAATCTACACCCTTTGGGGTAAAAAGAATTAAATTGCGGCATAGTCTGTATCGGTACGTTTGAGATACACCTTCCAAATTTTTGGGGCGCATCTTCCACTGCCGAGGATTGCAGGGTGCTTCAGTTTGCCTCCTGCCTGTTCTGAACTCCTCCTACTCCTAATCCTGCCTTTAGGGTACAAAAAATTGTAATCAGAGCCTAGTCTGGGTTTGTACGTGTCAGATACACCTTTTGATATCATATTTTCTATTCCACTATTCAATCTACACCCTTTGGGATAAAAATAATTAAATTGCGGCATAATCTGTATCGGTACGTGTGAGATACACCTTTCCAATTTTTTGGGTGCATTTTACACCGCCGAGGATTGCAGGGTGCTTCAGTTTGCCTCCTGCCTGTTCCGAACTCCTCCTAGTCCTCATCCTTCCTTTAGGGTACAAAAAATTATGATCGGGCCTAGTCTGGTTTTGTACGTGTCAGATACACCTTTTGATATCATATTTTCTATTCCGCTATTCAATCGACACCCTTTGGGGTAAAAAGAATTAAATTGCGGCATAGTCTGTATCGGTACGTTTGAGATACACCTTGCAAATTTTTGGGGAGCATCTTCCACCGCTGAGGATTGCAGGGTGCTTCAGTTTGCCTCCTGCCTGTTCTGAACTCCTCCTACTCCTAATCCTGCCTTTAGGGTACAAAAAATTGTAATCGGGGCCTAGTCTGGGTTTGTACGTGTCAGATACACCTTTTGATATCATATTTTCTATTCCGCTATTCAATCTACACCCTTTGGGATAAAAAGAATTAATTTGCGGCATAGTCTGTATCGGTACGTGTGAGATACACCTTTCCAATTTTTTGGGCGCATCTTACACCGCCGAGGATTGCAGGGTGCTTCAGTTTGCCTCCTGCCTGTTCCGAACTCCTCCTAGTCCTCATTGTTCCTTTAGGGTACAAAAAATTATAATCGGGCCTAGTCTGGTTTTGTACATGTCAGATACACCTTTTGATATCATATTTTCTATTCCGCTATTCAATCAACACCCTTTGGGGTAAAAATAATTAAATTGCGGCATAGTCTGTATCGGTACGTGTGAGATACACCTTCCAAATTTTTGGGGTGCATCTTCCATCGCCGAGGATTGCAGGGTGCTTCAGTTTGCCTCCTGTTCCAAACTCCTCCTACTCCTCATCCTGCCCTTAGGGTACAAAATATAGTAATCGGGGCCTAGTCTGGGTCTGTACATGTGAGATACACCTTTTGATATCATATATTCTATTCCGCTATTCAATCTACACCCTTTGGGGTAAAAATAATTAAATTGCGACAGTCTGTATCGGTACGTGTGAGATACACCTTCCAAATTTTTGGGGCGCATCTTCCACTGCCGAGGATTTGAGGGTGCTTTCAGTTTGCCTCCTGTTTGAACTCCTCCTACTCCTCATCCTGCCTTTAGGGTACAAAAAATAGTAATCGGGGCCTAGTCTGTATCGGTACGTTTGAGATACACCTTCCAAATTTTTGGGGCGAATCTTCCACCGCCGAGGATTGCATGGTGCTTCAGTTTGCCTCCTGCCTGTTCCGAACTCCTCCTACTCCTAATCCTGCCTTTAGGGTACAAAAAATTGTAATCGGGGGCCTAGTCTGGGTTTGTACGTGTCAGATACACCTTTTGATATCATATTTTCTATTCCGCTATTCAATCTACACCCTTTGGGATAAAAAGAATTAAATTGCGGCATAGTCTGTATTGGTACGTGTGAGATACACCTTTCCAATTTTTTGGGCGCATCTTACACCGCCGAGGATTGCAGGGTGCTTCAGTTTGCCTCCTGCCTGTTCCGAACTCCTCCTAGTCCTCATCCTTCCTTTAGGGTACAAAAAATTATAATCAGGCCTAGTCTGGTTTTGTACGTGTCAGATACACCTTTTGATATCATATTTTCTATTCCACTATTCAATCAACACCCTTTGGGGTAAAAAGAATTAAATTGCGGCATAGTCTGTATCGGTAAGTGTGAGATACACCTTTCCAATTTTTTGGGCACATCTTACACCGCCGAGGATTGCAGGGTGCTTCAGTTTTCCTCCTGTTCCGAACTGATCCTACTCCTCTTCCTCATCCTCCTCCTGCCTTTAGGGTACAAAAAATTGTAATCGGGGCCTAGTCTGTGTTTGTACGTGTGAGATACACCGTTTTATAAAAATTTTCCTGTTCCGCTATTCAATATACACCCTTTTGGAGTGTAAAAAATTTAATTACGGCATAGTCTGTATCGGTACGTGTGAGATACACCTTTTAAATTAGTTTGGCGCATCTCATTCCACCGCCAAGGATTGCAGGGTGCTTCAGTTTGCCTCCTGTTCTGAACACCTCCTACTCCTCATCCTCATCCTCCCTTTAGGGTACAAAAAATTGTAATCGGGGCTTAGTCTGTGTTTGTACATTCGAGATACACCGTTTTATATCCTTTTTTCTATTCCGCTATTCAATATACACTCTTTTGGGGTGAAAAGAATTAAATTGCGGCATACTTTGCATTTTTGACTGTGAGATACACCCGTTGTATTTGTATACTGTTTTTCTATTCCGCTATTTAATAAAAACCCTTTTGGGGTAAAAAACATTAAATTGCGGCATAGTTTGCATATTTGACTGTGAGATACACCCGTGCGATACTGTTGTTGTTTTGTTCCGCTATTCAATAAACACCTTTCTAGGGCAAGATCATAAATTACAGAAATATGAGGAGACCGTCAAATAGGGGCCGTGGCCTGGGTCGTGGTGCTGCTGGTAAAGCTATTGTTGCAAGGAGAGGACATGGTCGATCTGTGCCAGCTACATGCACAAGTGTGAGTAGGTGACAGAACCTGCAGCAGTATTTGGTAGGGCATCATGCGCCTCTACAAGTGTTGAGGCCAGAACAAGTAGAGGCGATAGTAGATTGGTTTGCTGCTGACAGTGCCTCCAGTTCCTTCACATTGTCTCCCACCCAGTCTACTGCAGAAAGGTCAGAGTTGGCACCTGCAGCCGATGTCCAACCGTCTTTCACCTCACCCCCTTGCAAATCAGGCAAGCAGTCTGAGCCCCAAGTCATGCAGCAGTCTCTTCTTCTTTTTGATGACTCTGTCAGCAAGGTTTCCCAGGGCCATCCACCTAGCCCTGCCCCAGAAGTGGAAGAGATTGAGTGCAGCGATGCCCAACCACTTATTTCTCAAGATGGGTACATGGAAGGGCCATCGCAGCACGTCTCCGATGATGACGAAACGCAGGTGCCAACTGCTGCGGCACTCAGAATTGCGGAGACCGACAAGGAGGGCAGGGGTGAAGACTGGGTGGAAGATGATGTGGAGGACGATGAGGTCCTCGACCCCACATGGAATGAAGGTCATGCAGGTGACCTGAGTAGTTTGGAGGAAGAGGCGGTGGTCGCACAGAGCCACCAGCACAGCAGAAGAGGGAGCAGGGTGCAGAAGCGGAGCAGCCGTGCCCTAGACACTACGCCTGCTACTGCTCAACGCAGCAAGGGACCGAGCGCACCAAAGCCAGCTCAAAGGAGTTCTCTAGCGTGGAAGTTCTTCAGAAAATGTGCTAATGACAGGACACGAGTGGTTTGCACCCTGTGCAATCAGAGCCTGAAGCGAGGCATAAACCTTCTCAACCTGAGCACAACCTGCATGATCAGGCATCTAAGTGCAAAGCACAAGCTGCAGTGGAGTAGATACCTTCAAAACCAAGAAAGGTCTCTGGCTCCTTCTGCTTCCTCTTCTGCTGCAGTCTCGGCCTCTTCATCCACCTCTGTAGTGATACCGGCACCTGCCACCCCGCAAACAGAGGATCTGTCAGCAACACCACCACCTGGGTCACCAACCATCTCCACAATGTCCAGTGGAAGCGTTCAGCTTTCCATCTCCCAAACACTTCAGGAGGAAGAGGAAGTACCCCCCTACCCACCCGAGATCCCTGGCCCTGAATGCCAGCATTTCAAAATTCTTGGCCTTTGAAATGCTGTCATTCCGTCTGGTGGAGACGCACAATTTTAAAAGCCTTATGTCGGTGGCTGTCCCACAGTACGTCGCGCCCAGCCGCCACTACTTTTCCAGGCAAGCCATCCCTTCCTTGCACAACCAAGTGGGGGAAAAAATCAGGTGTGAACTGCGCAACGCCATCTGTGGCAAGTTCCACCTAACTACCGATACGTGGACCAGTAAGCACACTCAGGGGCGTTATATCTCCCTAACGGCACACTGGGTAAATGCAGTGGCGGATGGGCCTGAGGCGGATAGCAATTTAGCGCATGTCCTTCCACCACCGAGGATTGCAGGGCGCTTCAGTTTGCCTCCTGTTCCTAACTCCTCCTACTCCGCTTCCTCATCCTCTACCGCCTCCTCATCCGGTCAGTGTAACACCTTCACCACCAACTTCAGCACAGCCAGGGGTAAACGACAGCAGGCAGTTTTAAAACCTGCCTGTTTGGGGGAAAAACCACACACCGCGCAGGAGTTGTGGAGGAGCATGGAACAGGAGACAAATGAGTGGTTTCTGCCAGCGAGCCTCAAGCCCGGCCTTGTGGTGTGCGATAACGGGCGAAATCTCATAGCAGCTCTGGGCCTAGCCGGTTTGACGCACATCCCTTGCCTGGCACATGTGCTAAATTTGGTGGTGCAGAGGTTCCTTAAAAATTACCCCGATATGTCAGAGCTGCTGCAGAAAGTGCGGGCCGTCTGTGCGCACTTTCGGCGTTCTCACCCTACTGCTGCTCGCCTGTCAGCGCTGCAGCGTAACTTCGGCCTTCCCGCTCACCACCTCATATGTGACGTGCCCACAAGGTGGAACTCCACCTTGCACATGCTGGAAAGACTGTGCGAGCAGCAGCTGGCCATAGTGGAGTTTCAGCTGCAGCACGCACGCGTGAGTCGCTCTGCGGAACAGCACCACTTCACCACCAATAACTGGGCCTCCATGCGAGACCTGTGTGCCTTGTTGCGCTGTTTTGAGTACTCCACCAACATGGCCAGTGCCGATGACGCCATTGTCAGCTTAACTATCCCACTTCTATGCCTCCTTCAAAAAACGATTCGGGCGATGATGGAAGAGGATGTGGCACAGGATGAGGAGGAGGAGGATGAAGAGGTAACATTTCCAAGGCTTTCAGGGCAGTCATTTGCAAGTGGCTCCGAGGGTGGGTTCCTGCACACACAAACGCCAGGTACACAATTGTCCAGCAGGGACACAGTTCTGGAGGATGAGGAGATGGAGGAGGAGATGGAACCATGTTCACAACAGGGTGGCACCCAGGCCAGCTCATGGCCATCACTGGTGCGTTGCTGGGGGGATACAGAGGACACAGACGATACACCTCACACAGAGGACAGCCTTTCGTTGCCTCTGGGAAGCCTGGCACACATGAGCGATTACATGCTGCAGTGTCTCCACAATGACCGCCGAGTTGACCACATTCTAACTTGTGCTGATTACTGGGTGGCCACGCTGCTGGATCCCCATTACAAGGACAACGTACCGTCCTTAATTCACTCACTGGAGCGCGATCGCAAGATGCGCGAGTACAAGCGCGCGCTGGTAGACGTGATGCTGCTGGCATTCCCACCTGACAGCGGGGCCACAGTGGAAGCACAAGGCCAAGGCAGAGGAGGAGGAGGAAGAGGTCGCCAACGCAACCAGGGCACCGCCAGCACTTCAGAAGGCAGGGTTAGCATGGCCGAAATGTGGAAAAGCTTTGTCAGCACGCCACAACAAGCAGCAGCACCAGCAGCTCATATGGAACATCTTAGCAGGAGGCAGCATTTCACCAACATGGTGGAGCAGTATGTGTGCACACGCCTACATGTAGTGAATGACCCCTTCAACTTCTGGGTCTCCAAATTGGGCACATGGCCTGAGCTTGCCCTTTACGCCTCGGAGGTGCTGGCATGCCCTGCAGCCAATGTATTATCTGAACGTGTATTTAGCATGGCTGGAGGCGTTATCACAGACAAGCGCAGGCGCCTGTCCAGAGACTATGTGGACAAGCTCACGTTCATTAAAATGAACCAGGCATGGATCCCACAGGACTTTTCCGTACCTTGTGCAGAATAGAGATGGATACCGACCTTACCCAGCCATTGTTATATTTTTGATCTTTCTCACTCTTTTGGGGTATATCCTAATTTAAAATGACTGAAAAAAAGCAGTGTTGGCTACCTCGTCCCCCTCCACCGCCGCTTCCACCTACACCGCCACATCCACCACCACCTCAAACTCCCTCCTACTCCATATGGGCCTCATCCTTCACAGATGAAGAAAATTGTTTTATTTTTCTGTTTTTTTGTTGTTTTAAGTTATTTCCCTATCCACATTTGTTTGCAGAGCACTTGCCATGCTCTTAACTATGTTTTGCTGCCATTTGCAGCACTCTAGCCCTTTCCATTGGTGTTTTAGAGCCATTTTAGTGCCTGAAAGTTCGGGGTCCCCTTTGACTTCAATGGGGTTCGGTGTCCGGGTAAAGTTCGGGAAAAAGTTCGGGACATGGACCCGGACTTTTTTTCAAGTTCGGCCGAACCCGCCGAACACGGACATCCAGGTCATCCTAGTCAAAATTTTGACATCCTAGTCAAAATAACTGCATTTGGTCACCAAAGGTCTGATAAAAAAATTTAGTCAAAATGACTGTATTTTTGTCTTTTAGAGTCTTTAAAAGCCGGTTTTAGACAAGATTTGTCTAAAACTGGCCATTTGGGCTCCAATGGCCTGAAAAAAGTTTTTCGGTCAAAATTACTCTATTTTGGTCTCCAAGTGTCTAAAAGCCTTTTTTTAGTCAAAATAACTGCAGTTGATCACCAAAGGTCTGAAATTATTTTTAGTCAAAATTACTGTATTTTTGTCTTTTAGAGCCTTAAAAAGCCGGTATTAGACAAGAGTTGTCTAAAACCAGCCATTTAGGCTCCAGTGGCCTGAAAAAAAATTTTGGTCAAAATGACTAAATTTTTGGTCTCCAAGTGTCTAAAAGGCCTTTTTAGTCAAAATAACTGCATTTGGTCACCAAAGGTCTAAAAAAATGTAGTCAAAATGACTGTATTTTTGTCTTTTAGAGCCTTAAAAAGCTGGTTTTAGACAAGATTTGTCTAAAACGGGCCATTTGGGCTCCAATGGCCTGAAAAAATATTTTGGTCAAAATTACTCTATTTTGGTCTCCAAGTGTCTAAAAAGCCTTTTTAAGTCAAAATAACTGCATTTGGTCACCAAAGGTCTGAAAAGACAATTTAGTCCAAATGACTATGTTTTGGTGACCAAATGCAGTTATTTTGACTAAAAGGGGCTTTTTAGACACTTGGAGACCAAAATAGAGTCATTTTGACCCAAAACAAATTTCAGGCCATTGGAGCCCAAATGGCCGGTGTAGACAAATCTTTTCAAACCCCGGCTTTTTAAGGCTCTAAAAGACAAAAATACAGTTATTTTGACTACATTTTTTTTCCAGACCTTTGGTGACCAAATGCAGTTATTTTGACTAAAATAGGCTTTTTACACACTTGGAGACCAAATTAGAGTCATTTTGACCAAAAAAAGATTTTCAGGCCATTGGAGCCCAAATGGCCGGTTTTACACACATCTTGTCTAAAACCGGCTTTTTAAGGATCTAAAAGACAAAAATACATTAAAAATAAACAAACAAAAATACATTAGTCATTTTGACTAAAAAATGTTTTCAGACCTTTGGTGACTAAATGCAGATATTTTGACTAAAAAGGCTTTTTAGACACTTGGAGACCAAAATTGAGTCATTTTGACCAAAAAAATGTTTCAGCCCATTGGAGCCCAAATGCAGTAATCTTGTCTAAAACCAGCTTTTTAAGACCCTAAAAGACAAAAATACAGTCATTTTGACTAAAAAAGCCCAAATAAAGTTATCTTGTCTAAAACCAGCTTTTTAAGGCTCTAAAAGACAAAAATACAGTAATTTTGACTAAATTTTTTTTTCAGACCTTTGTCGACCAAATGCAGTTATTTTGACTAAAAAGGCTTTTTAGACACTTGGAGACCAAAATAGAGTTATTTTGACCAAAACATTCTTTTTGGGCCATTGGAGCCCAAATGGCCAGTTTTAGACAAATCTTGTCTAAACCCGGCTTTTTAAGGCACTAAAAGACAAAAATTCAGTCATTTTGAGTAAAAAACATTTTAGACCTTTGGTGACCAAATGCCGTTATTTTGACTAAAAAATTATTTAAAGACACTTGGAGACCAAAAAAGTCATTTTGACCAAAAAAAATTTCAGGCCATTGGAGAGCAAAATGCAGTTATCTTGTCTGAAACTGGCTTTATAAGGCTCTAAAAGACAAAAATACAGTCATTTTGACTAAATTTTTTTTCAGACCTTTGGTGACCAAATGCAGTTATTTTGACTAAAAAAGGCTTTTTTGACACTTGGAGACCAAAATAGAGTCAAAATGTAGTCGAAATTACTGTATTTTTGTCTTTTAGAGCCCTAAAAAGCCGGTTTTAAAAAAGATAACTGCTTTTGGGATCCAATGGCCTGAAAACATTTTTTGGTCAAAATGACACTATTTTGGTCTCCAAGTGTTTAAAAAGGCTTTTTTAGTCAAAATAACTGCATTTGGTCACCAAAGGTCCGAAAAATGTTTTTTGTCAAAATGACTGTATTTTTGTCCTTTAGAGCCTTAAAAAGCCGGTTTTAGACAAGATAACTTAATTTGGGCTCCAATGGCGTGAAAAATTTTTTTTTCGGTCAAAATGACTCTATTTTGGTCTCCAAGTGTCTAATAAGACTTTTTTTAGTCAAAATACAGCTACCAAATGCAGTTATTTTGTCTAAAAGTGGCTTTTTAAGACTCTTAAAGACTAAAATACAGTCATTTTGACTAAAAATAATATTCAGACCTTTGGTGACCAAATGCAGTTATTTTTACTAACAAAGGCTTTTTAGACACTTGGAGACCAAAATATAGAGTCATTTTGACCAAAAAAATGTTTCAGCCCATTGGAGCCCAAATGCAGTAATCTTGTCTAAAACCAGCTTTTTAAGACCCTAAAAGACAAAAATACAGTCATTTTGACTAAAAAAGCACAAATAAAGTTATCTTGTCTAAAATCAGCTTTTTAAGGCTCTAAAAGACAAAAATACAGTAATTTTGACTAAATTTTTTTTTCAGACCTTTGTCGACCAAATGCAGTTATTTTGACTAAAAAGGCTTTTTAGACACTTGGAGACCAAAATAGAGTTATTTTGACCAAAACATTCTTTTTGGGCCATTGGAGCCCAAATGGCCAGTTTTAGACAAATCTTGTCTAAACCCGGCTTTTTAAGGCACTAAAAGACAAAAATTCAATCATTTTGAGTAAAAAACATTTTAGACCTTTGGTGACCAAATGCCGTTATTTTGACTAAAAAATTATTTAAAGACACTTGGAGACCAAAAAAGTCATTTTGACCAAAAAAAATTTCAGGCCATTGGAGAGCAAAATGCAGTTATCTTGTCTGAAACTGGCTTTATAAGGCTCTAAAAGACAAAAATACAGTCATTTTGACTAAAATTTTTTTCAGACCTTTGGTGACCAAATGCAGTTATTTTGACTAAAAAAGGCTTTTTTGACACTTGGAGACCAAAATAGAGTCAAAATGTAGTCGAAATTACTGTATTTTTGTCTTTTAGAGCCCTAAAAAGCCGGTTTTAAAAAAGATAACTGCTTTTGGGATCCAATGGCCTGAAAACATTTTTTGGTCAAAATGACACTATTTTGGTCTCCAAGTGTTTAAAAAGGCTTTTTTAGTCAAAATAACTGCATTTGGTCACCAAAGGTCCGAAAAATGTTTTTTGTCAAAATGACTGTATTTTTGTCCTTTAGAGCCTTAAAAAGCCGGTTTTAGACAAGATAACTTAATTTGGGCTCCAATGGCGTGAAAATATTTTTTTTCGGTCAAAATGACTCTATTTTGGTCTCCAAGTGTCTAATAAGACTTTTTTTAGTCAAAATACAGCTACCAAATGCAGTTATTTTGTCTAAAAGTGGCTTTTTAAGACTCTTAAAGACTAAAATACAGTCATTTTGACTAAAAATAATATTCAGACCTTTGGTGACCAAATGCAGTTATTTTTACTAACAAAGGCTTTTTAGACACTTGGAGACCAAAATATAGAGTCATTTTGACCAAAAAAAGCCAACGAATAAAGGAAAAGCCAAAGCCTACAGCACCTGGTATTCCCAGGGTCTACCATCCAGGTACTAACCAGGCCCGACCCTGCTTAGCTTCTGAGATCAGACAAGATCGGGCGAGTACAGGGTGATGTGACTGTTGGCAATCACCATCTTAATATGTGTGGGTGGTTCCTGCGCTATCTGAGGTGGTGTATATTTTCCTTCTTACTGCAGCCCCACGGTCCTGGTACCAGAAACCAGTTTATATAGGTAAAAATATTGTGTGTTTGTGGCGCGCTTCAGAAGTGAAAATACAAATGCCTTATAAACTGATGTGAATCTGTATATAATCCTTGAATAAAACTGTGTTCTTTTTTAGTTGAGAAATAGTTGGTCACTTAAAATTATACCGTGATTAAATATAATACAAGATATAAATAAATAATTAGATGGTTCCAATATGTCTCTATATATATCAAAAAGTGCTGGGTGCTTGTGTTCCAAATAAAATAAATAAATATCCAATTGACTCAATATAAATATTTCTTCAAAATCAATCAAAAGTGCTCTGTGCTTTCTTCAATTAAAAATTAATACAATACTGTGTTTCATAATGTCCATATACATAAATCCAAACGGTAAGGTGCAATTCTATTCAATATCTTCAAAAGTGCTCTCATGCAAAGGAAAAGTGTTGTGACTTTCTACTTCCACCAGGTGTCACATCTAGGTGCTCTGGACTCTCACCTTAATAAGGTGTATATTGCGCCTATTATATACAACTTGGTCTCCGAATCGATAGTTGAGGGCTTTTTAATCGTTCCGATATCCTGTTATGACCACGGGTGTTTCCTGTCTTGTCCGTGTCTGGGGGGTTATATGCTTTCTAGCGTCCTTAACTCCTTATCGTACCTCGGGCTCAGTAAGCACAAAGGGGCATCATGGTGTAGTATATCAAACCAGTTTATTGTTAAAAAAATAGAGCTGCACTTACATTTTAGCAGGTATTTTGTACGCAAAGATTGTGCAAATACAGCGTTGGGAGCACTTCGCTCCGATCTCCAACGTCACTTCCGGTAGTCTGGCGGCTCCTCCTACGCGTTACGTCACATCACGTGACTTCCTCCCTGAGGAAGTCACGTGATGTGACGTAACGCGTAGGAGGAGCCGCCAGACTACCGGAAGTGACGTTGGAGATCGGAGCGAAGTGCTCCCAACGCTGTATTTGCACAATCTTTGCGTACAAAATACCTGCTAAAATGTAAGTGCAGCTCTATTTTTTTAACAATAAACTGGTTTGATATACTACACCATGATGCCCCTTTGTGCTTACTGAGCCCGAGGTACGATAAGGAGTTAAGGACGCTAGAAAGCATATAACCCCCCAGACACGGACAAGACAGGAAACACCCGTGGTCATAACAGGATATCGGAACGATTAAAAAGCCCTCAACTATCGATTCGGAGACCAAGTTGTATATAATAGGCGCAATATACACCTTATTAAGGTGAGAGTCCAGAGCACCTAGATGTGACACCTGGTGGAAGAAGAAAGTCACAACACTTTTCCTTTGCATGAGAGCACTTTTGAAGATATTGAATAGAATTGCACCTTACCGTTTGGATTTATGTATATGGACATTATGAAACACAGTATTGTATTAATTTTTAATTGAAGAAAGCACAGAGCACTTTTGATTGATTTTGAAGAAATATTTATATTGAGTCAATTGGATATTTATTTATTTTATTTGGAACACAAGCACCCAGCACTTTTTGATATATATAGAGACATATTGGAACCATCTAATTATTTATTTATATCTTGTATTATATTTAATCACGGTATAATTTTAAGTGACCAACTATTTCTCAACTAAAAAAGAACACAGTTTTATTCAAGGATTATATACAGATTCACATCAGTTTATAAGGCATTTGTATTTTCACTTCTGAAGCGCGCCACAAACACACAATATGTTGGCAATCACCACTGCCACCCTCGACCCCTTTGAACTTGGCCATGGCAAGATGGCACCTCAGGAGAAACAAAAAGAAAGCCAACGAATAAAGGAAAAGCCAAAAGCCTACAGCCCCTTTTATTCCCAGGCGGTCTGCCATTCAGGTACTAACCAGGCCTAACCTGGTTCTGAGCTTCTGAGATCAGACAAGATCGGGCGCGTTCAGGGTGATGTGGCTGCAGGCGATCACCATGGCCAAGTTCCACCAAGTTACACCAAGTTCAAAGGGGTCGAGGGTGGCAGTGGTGATCGTCTATGGCCACATCACCCTGAACGTGCCCGATCTTGTCTGATCTTGGAAGCTAAGCAGGGTCAGGCCTGGTTAGTACCTGGATGGGAGACCACCTGTGTAGCAGAGGAGTAGTTTAATCTCCATTGGCTCAGCTGGTAGACAGGGAAACAAGTAATAATCCAACTAGGCAGGTACAGCTTGCAACAATCCAGGTAGCGTTGTACAATCCTACCCTGCTAAGAACTAGACGACACATAAGCTGGGAGACAACACAGAATGCCTTGTTTATTGAAAACACAAGAGATCTACACTCTGCCAAAACCCCCTCCCTCTTCGAGTCATTCCACACAAACACACATCCCATAATATGTTTGCAAGGCAGACAGGAACAATAGGACAATGGAATGCAGGTATTCACAATAACAAACCCCCCCTCCCCCACTAGCAGGGGTCTATGAAACACTGCTGCCATATTCTAGCAATCTGCAATATATCTTCACCCTGAACGCACCTGATCTCGTCTGATCTCGGAAGCTGAGCAGGGTTGGGCTTGGTTAGTACCTGGATGGGGGACCGCCTGGTAATACTGTAAGGGAAAATTACCGTTAGACCACAAGCTGATTCAAAGAAGAATTCATTAATTTCTCGTATACGAGGAGTCGGCTTATATTGACATACTTTCTGTGAGCTTCTATAACCTGTCTGGTTTGCATAGTGTCTGCAGGCCTTATATGTGCTTCAGACAGAGTTAAAATTGAACCCCCCTCCTTTCTTTGGATAATGATTGACAGCCTTTAATATATCCTAAGGAAGGGGGTTGTACAGCAGTCTATTATTTCTAAACATCTGGACAGGTGTATCTCACACGTACCGATACAGACTATGCCAGAATTTAATTCTTTTTAGCCCAAAGGGTGTAGATTGAATAGCGGAATAGAAAATATGATATAAAAAAGTGTATCTCACACGTACAAACCCAGACTAGGCCCCGATTACAATTTTTGTACCCTAAAGGCAGGGTGAGGATGAGGAGTAGGAGGAGTTTGGAACAGGCAGGAGGCAAACTGAAGCACCCTGCAATCCTCGGCGGTGTAAGATGCGCCCAAAAAATTGGAAAGGTGTATCTCACACGTACCGATACAGACTATGCCGCAATTTAATTATTTTTACCCCACAGGGTGTAGATTGAATAGCGGAATAGAAAATATGATATAAAAAGGTGTATCTCACACGTACAAACCCAGACTAGGCCCCGATTACAATTTTTTGTACCCTAAAGGCAGGATGAGGAGTAGGAGGAGTTCGGAAAAGGAGGCAAACTGAAGCACCCTGCAATCCTCGGCGGTGGAAGATGCGCCCCAAAAATTTGGAAGGTGTATCTCACACGTACCGATACAGACTATGCTGCAATTTAATTCTTTTTACCCCAAAGGGTGTAGATTGAACAGCGGAATAGAAAATATGATATCAAAAGGTGTATCTGACACGTACAAACCCAGACTAGGCCCTGATTACAAATTTTTGTACCCTAAAGGCAGGATGAGGAGTAGGAGGAGTTCAGAACAGGAGGCAAACTGAAGCACCCTGCAATCCTCGGCGGTGGAAGATGCGCCCCAAAAATTCAGAATGTGTATCTCACACGTACCGATACAGACTATGTCGCAATTTAATTCTTTAATTATTTTTACCCCAAAGGGTGTAGATTGAATAGCGGAATAGAAAATATGATATAAAATTGGTGATTTTTCAATAGCACATGTGAGCACAGCAGTGTCTTATGTTTTATGTCACTGTCAGCTCTGCAGCAGGCTATGAAGGGAAAAAAAAATTCCCCTTTAAGTTTGTAATTTTTAAATAGCAGATTAGTACAGACTATGCACAATTTAATTTTTTTTAACCCAAAAGGGTGTATATTGAATAGTGGAATATAAAAAAGTGTATAAAATTGAAAATCACTCAATAGCACATGTGAACACAGCAGTGTCTTATGTCACGGTCAGCTCAGCAGCAAGCAGGCTATGAAGGGAAATAAAATTCCCCTTTAAATACATTTTTAATAGCAGATTAGAACAGCAATCTGTAGTGAAATATAGCTCAACGCTGCACACAACAGACTGATAAAAATAGATTCTTTTCTCCCTCCTCCTCCTCCTCCTCCTCCTCCTCAGTGGACTCAAGTGAGGGCAAAAAGATCGTTCACTGCGCCACCCCCCACACAGCAAAATCGATGTAGACTGTCCCTGCCTAATCTCTTCAGCCTGTCCCTAAAATGCTCAAAAAGATAGTTCACTGCACCACCCGCCACACAGCAAAATCAATGTAGACTGTCCTTGCCTAATCTCTCCAGCCTATCCCTAAAATGCTCAAAAAGATGGTTCACTGCACCACCCCCCACACAGCAAAATCGATGTAGACTGTCCCTGCCTAATCTCTCCAGCCTGTCCCTAAAATGCTCAAATACCTGTCCCTGCATTCTTTTCGGACACAATACAATTTTTCACTGTCTGTCCCTAATCAGCAGCCAGCACGTATGATGTGTGCTCTCTCCCTATACTACAGCAGAATGACGCAGCGCGCTGGGTCTCTGGAACTTATAAAGACGTGGTCACATGCTTCAGATGGCCAATCACAGCTACTAATACATTAGTAGGCATGGCTGGGATGGCTTAAGGCACACCAGTTAAACGCTTGTTGATTGGCTGTTGAAAGCCCGCCATTAAAAGCGCGCCATTACATACAAAACAGGAAATAAAATGACCGAACACGGATTTTAAACCCGAACATACAGTAAAGTTTTCGGGTCCGTGCTCGGGTAACAAAAATCCAATTATTCGGTACGAACCCGAATAATACAGTCCGTGTTCGTTCAACACTAGTGGTGTCCGATAACGGGCGAAATCTCATAGCAGCTCAGGGCCTAGCCGGTTTGATGCACATCCCTTGCCCGGCGCATGTGCTGAATTTGGTGGTGCAGAGGTTCCTTCAAAATTACCCCGATATGTCAGAGCTGCTGCAGAAAGTGCAGGCCGTCTGTGCGCACTTTCGGCGTTCTCACCCTGCTGCTGCTCGCCTGTCAGCGCTGCAGCGTAACTTCGGCCTTCCCACTCACCGCCTCATATGTGATGTGTCCACAAGGTGGAACTCCACCTGCACATGCTGGAAAGACTGTGCGAGCAGCAGCTGGCCATAGTGGAGTTTCAGCTGCAGCACGCACGCGTGAGTCGCTCTGCGGAAGAGCACCACTTCACCACCAATAACTAGGCCTCCATGCGAGACCTGTGTGATTTGTTGTGCTGTTTTGAGTACTCCATAAACATGGCCAGTGCCGATGACGTCATTGTCAGCTTAACTATCCCACTTCTATGCCTCCTTGAAAAAACGCATCGGGCGATGATGGAAGAGGATGTGGCACAGGAGGAGGAGGAGGATGAGGGATCATTTCCATGGCTTTTAGGGCAGTCATTCACAAGTGGCTCTGAGGGTGGGTTCCTGCACCCACAAACGCCAGGTACACAATTGTCCAGCAGGGGCACAGTTCTGGAGGATGAGGAGGAGGATATGGAGGAGGAGATGGAGGAGGAGATGGAACCATGTTCACAGCAGTGTGGCACCCAGGCCAGCTTATGGCCATCACTGGTGCGTGGCTGGGGGGGATACAGAAGACACAGACGATACACCTCCCACAGAGGACAGCCTTTCGTTGCCTATGGGCAGCCTGGCACACATGAGCGATTACGTGCTGCAGTGTCTCCACAATGACCGCCGAGTTGCCCACATTCTAACTTGTGCTGATTACTGGGTGGCCACGCTGCTGGATCCCCGTTACAAGGACAACGTACCATCCTTAATTCACTCACTGGAGCGTGATCGCAAGATGCGCAAGTACAAGTGCACGCTGGTAGACGCGTGCTGCTGGCATTCCCACCTGACAGCGGGGCCACAGTGGAAGCACAAGGCCAAGGCAGAGGGGGAGGAGGAGGAGGAAGAGGTCGCCAACGCAGCTAGGGCACCGCCAGCACCTCAGAAGAACCCTTCAACTTCTAGGTCTCCAAATTGGGCACTTGGCCTGAGCCTTTACGCCTTGGAGGTGCTGGCGTGCCCTGCAGCCATTGTATTATCTGAACGTGTATTTAGCACGGCTGGGGGCGTTATCACAGACAAGCGCAGCCGCCTGTCCAGAGACAATGTGGACAAGCTCACGTTCATTAAAATGAACCAGGCATGGATCCCACAGGACGTTTCCGTACCTTGTGCAGAATAGAGATGGATACCGACCTTACCCAGCCATTGTTATATTTTTGATCTTTCTCACTCTTTTGGGGTGTACCCTAATTTAAAATGACTGAAAAAAAGCAGTGTTGGCTACCTCGTCCCCCTCCACCGCCGCTTCCACCTACACCGCCACCTCAACCTCTCTCCTACTCCATATGGGCCTCGTCCTTCACAGATGAAGAGAATTGTTTTATTTTTATGTTTTTTTTTGTTGTTTTAAGTTATTTCCCTATCCAAATTTGTTTGCAGAGCACTTGCCATGCTCTTAACTACGTTTTGCTGCCATTTGCAGCACTCTAGCCGTTTCCATTGGTGTTTTAGAGCCATTTTAGTGCCTGAAAGTTCGGGTCCCCATTGACTTCAATGGGGTTCGGTGTCCGGGTAAAGTTCGGAAAAAGTCCGGGACACGGACCCGGACTTTTTTTTCAAGTTCGGCCGAACCCGCCGAACACGGACATCCAGGTGTCCGCTCAACTCTATTGGAGACCAAAATAGAGTAATTTTGACCAAAAAAAGTTTTCAGGCCATTGGTTTACCAAATGCAGTTATCTTGTCTAAAACCGGCGTTTTAAGACTCTAAAAGACGAAAATAGAGTCATTTTGACTAAAAAAATATTTTCAGACCTCCGGCGACCAAATGCAGTTATTTTAACTAAAAAAGTCTTTTTAGACACTTGGAGACCAAAATTGAGTCATTCAGACCCAAAAAAATGTTTAAGGCCATTGGTTACCAAATGCAATTATCTTGTCCAAAACCCGCTTTTTAAAACTATAAAAGACGAAAATACAGTCATTTTGACAAAAAAAATGTCAGACCTTTGGTGACCAAATGCAGTTATTTTGACTAGAAAAGGCTTTTTAGACACTTGGAGACCAAAATAGAGTAATTTCGACCAAAAAAACTATTTTTAGGCCATTGGTTACGAAATGCAATTATCTTGTCTAAAACCGGCTTTTTAAGACTCTAAAAGACGAAAATACAGTCATTTTGACTAAAAAAAATTTCAGACCTTTGGTGACCAAATGCAGTTATTTTGAGTAACAAAGGCTTTTTAAAACACTTGGAGACCAAAAAAGAGTCATTTTGACCATAAACATTTTTCCAGGCCATTGGAGACCAAATGCAGTTATCTTGTCTAAAACTGGTGTTTTAAGATTCTAAAAGACGAAAATACAGACATATTGACTAAAAAAATGTTCAGACCTTTGGTGACCAAATGCAGTTAATATGACTGAAAAAGGCTTTTTAGACACTTGGAGACCAAAATAGAGTCATTTTGACCAAAAAAACTTTTTTCAGGCCATTGGTTTACCAAATGCAGTTATCTTGTCTAAAACCGGCCTTTTAACACTCCTATCGGTAACCCCGAGCGTGGATGTGGATTTTCTGTGCTAGGATCGGTATCCCTGAGTCACGCTCGGGGTGGATGGGCAGAGCGCACAGCGGTCTCTTACCTGGCGATCCAGCGATGATCTCCCATTGCTGAGATCGCCACATGTCTGAGATCCCCGCCGCTCATCCATCCTCCGTCGGTGTGATGACTTCCTAGTTCCGTTACCTGCAGCAGCAATGCTGCATGGGAGCAGAACTGGGAGGGAAATTCAAACATCGAACGTTGCACAAAACACAAACACACACATAACATTTATATTATATATATATACGTATGTAAGTATGTATATGTATGTATATACATATACATATATATATATATATATATATATATATATATACACACACACACACACACATATATATCTATATATATATATACACACATATGCATGTATGTATATATATATATACACACACACAGACACACACACATATATATATATATATATATATATATATATATATATATATATACACCTATATATATATATATATATATACACACACACATATATATACACACACATATATATATACACCTTTTTTCAGAGGCGGTGGTCGCACAGAGCCACCAGCACTGCAGAAGAGGGAGCAGGGTGCAGAAGCGGAGCAGCCGTGCCCTAGACACTACGCCTGCTACTGCTCAACGCAGCAAGGGACCGAGCGCACCAAAGCCAGCTCAAAGGAGTTCTCTAGCGTGGAAGTTCTTCAGAAAATGTGCTAATGACAGGACACGAGTGGTTTGCACCCTGTGCAATCAGAGCCTGAAGCGAGGCATAAACCTTCTCAACCTGAGCACAACCTGCATGATCAGGCATCTAAGTGCAAAGCACAAGCTGCAGTGGAGTAGATACCTTCAAAACCAAGAAAGGTCTCTGGCTCCTTCTGCTTCCTCTTCTGCTGCAGTCTCGGCCTCTTCATCCACCTCTGTAGTGATACCGGCACCTGCCACCCCGCAAACAGAGGATCTGTCAGCAACACCACCACCTGGGTCACCAACCATCTCCACAATGTCCAGTGGAAGCGTTCAGCTTTCCATCTCCCAAACACTTCAGGAGGAAGAGGAAGTACCCCCCTACCCACCCGCGATCCCTGGCCCTGAATGCCAGCATTTCAAAATTCTTGGCCTTTGAAATGCTGTCATTCCGTCTGGTGGAGACGCACAATTTTAAAAGCCTTATGTCGGTGGCTGTCCCACAGTACGTCGCGCCCAGCCGCCACTACTTTTCCAGGCAAGCCATCCCTTCCTTGCACAACCAAGTGGGGGAAAAAATCAGGTGTGAACTGCGCAACGCCATCTGTGGCAAGTTCCACCTAACTACCGATACGTGGACCAGTAAGCACGCTCAGGGGCATTATATCTCCCTAACGGCACACTGGGTAAATGCAGTGGCGGATGGGCCTGAGGCGGATAGCAATTTGGCGCATGTCCTTCCACCACCGAGGATTGCAGGGCGCTTCAGTTTGCCTCCTGTTCCTAACTCCTCCTACTCCGCTTCCTCATCCTCTACCGCCTCCTCATCCGGTCAGTGTAACACCTTCACCACCAACTTCAGCACAGCCAGGGGTAAACGACAGCAGGCAGTTTTAAAACCTGCCTGTTTGGGGGAAAAACCACACACCGCGCAGGAGTTGTGGAGGAGCATGGAACAGGAGACAAATGAGTGGTTGCTGCCAGCGAGCCTCAAGCCCGGCCTGGTGGTGTGCGATAACGGGTGAAATCTCATAGCAGCTCTGGGCCTAGCCGGTTTGACGCACATCCCTTGCCTGGCACATGTGCTAAATTTGGTGGTGCAGAGGTTCCTTAAAAATTACCCCGATATGTCAGAGCTGCTGCAGAAAGTGCGGGCCGTCTGTGCGCACTTTCGGCGTTCTCACCCTGCTGCTGCTCGCCTGTCAGCGCTGCAGCGTAACTTCGGCCTTCCCGCTCACCACCTCATATGTGACGTGCCCACAAGGTGGAACTCCACCTTGCACATGCTGGAAAGACTGTGCGAGCAGCAGCTGGCCATAGTGGAGTTTCAGCTGCAGCGCGCACGCGTGAGTCGCTCTGCGGAACAGCACCACTTCACCACCAATAACTGGGCCTCCATGCGAGACCTGTGTGCCTTGTTGCGCTGTTTTGAGTACTCCACCAACATGGCCAGTGCCGATGACGCCATTGTCAGCTTAACTATCCCACTTCTATGCCTCCTTCAAAAAACGATTCGGGCGATGATGGAAGAGGATGTGGCACAGGATGAGGAGGAGGAGGATGAAGAGGTAACATTTCCAAGGCTTTCAGGGCAGTCATTTGCAAGTGGCTCCGAGGGTGGGTTCCTGCACACACAAACGCCAGGTACACAATTGTCCAGCAGGGACACAGTTCTGGAGGATGAGGAGGAGGAGATGGAGGAGGAGATGGAACCATGTTCACAACAGGGTGGCACCCAGGCCAGCTCATGGCCATCACTGGTGCGTTGCTGGGGGGATACAGAGGACACAGACGATACACCTCACACAGAGGACAGCCTTTCGTTGCCTCTGGGAAGCCTGGCACACATGAGCGATTACATGCTGCAGTATCTCCACAATGACCGCCGAGTTGACCACATTCTAACTTGTGCTGATTACTGGGTGGCCACGCTGCTGGATCCCCATTACAAGGACAACGTACCATCCTTAATTCACTCACTGGAGCGCGATCGCAAGATGCGCGAGTACAAGCGCGCGCTGGTAGACGTGATGCTGCTGGCATTCCCACCTGACAGCGGGGCCACAGTGGAAGCACAAGGCCAAGGCAGAGGAGGAGGAGGAAGAGGTCGCCAACGCAACCAGGGCACCGCCAGCACCTCAGAAGGCAGGGTTAGCATGGCCGAAATGTGGAAAAGCTTTGTCAGCACGCCACAACAAGCAGCAGCACCAGCAGCTCATATGGAACGTCTTAGCAGGAGGCAGCATTTCACCAACATGGTGGAGCAGTATGTGTGCACACGCCTACATGTAGTGAATGACCCCTTCAACTTCTGGGTCTCCAAATTGGGCACATGGCCTGAGCTTGCCCTTTACGCCTCGGAGGTGCTGGCATGCCCTGCAGCCAATGTATTATCTGAACGTGTATTTAGCATGGCTGGAGGCGTTATCACAGACAAGCGCAGGCGCCTGTCCAGAGACTATGTGGACAAGCTCACGTTCATTAAAATGAACCAGGCATGGATCCCACAGGACTTTTCCGTACCTTGTGCAGAATAGAGATGGATAACGACCTTACCCAGCCATTGTTATATTTTTGATCTTTCTCACTCTTTTGGGGTATATCCTAATTTAAAATGACTGAAAAAAAGCAGTGTTGGCTACCTCGTCCCCCTCCACCGCCGCTTCCACCTACACCGCCACATCCACCACCACCTCAAACTCCCTCCTACTCCATATGGGCCTCATCCTTCACAGATGAAGAAAATTGTTTTATTTTTCTGTTTTTTTGTTGTTTTAAGTTATTTCTCTATCCACATTTGTTTGCAGAGCACTTGCCATGCTCTTAACTACGTTTTGCTGCCATTTGCAGCACTCTAGCCCTTTCCATTGGTGTTTTAGAGCCATTTTAGTGCCTGAAAGTTCGGGGTCCCCTTTGACTTCAATGGGGTTCGGTGTCCGGGTAAAGTTCGGGAAAAAGTTCGGGACATGGACCCGGACTTTTTTTCAAGTTCGGCCGAACCCCCCGAACACGGACATCCAGGTCATCCTAGTCAAAATTTTGACATCCTAGTCAAAATAACTGCATTTGGTCACCAAAGGTCTGATAAAAAAATTTAGTCAAAATGACTGTATTTTTGTCTTTTAGAGTCTTAAAAAGCCGGTTTTAGACAAGATTTGTCTAAAACTGGCCATTTGGGCTCCAATGGCCTGAAAAAAGTTTTTCGGTCAAAATTACTCTATTTTGGTCTCCAAGTGTCTAAAAGCCTTTTTTTAGTCAAAATAACTGCAGTTGATCACCAAAGGTCTGAAATTATTTTTAGTCAAAATTACTGTATTTTTGTCTTTTAGAGCCTTAAAAAGCTGGTTGTAGACAAGAGTTGTCTAAAACCGGCCATTTGGGCTCCAGTGGCCTGAAAAAAATTTTGGTCAAAATGACTAAATTTTTGGTCTCCAAGTGTCTAAAAGGCCTTTTTTAGTCAAAATAACTGCATTTGGTCACCAAAGGTCTAAAAAATGTAGTCAAAATGACTGTATTTTTGTCTTTTAGAGCCTTAAAAAGCTGGTTTTAGACAAGATTTGTCTAAAACGGGCCATTTGGGCTCCAATGGCCTGAAAAAATATTTTGGTCAAAATTACTCTATTTTGGTCTCCAAGTGTCTAAAAAGCCTTTTTAAGTCAAAATAACTGCATTTGGTCACCAAAGGTCTGAAAAGACAATTTAGTCCAAATGACTATGTTTTGGTGACCAAATGCAGTTATTTTGACTAAAAGGGGCTTTTTAGACACTTGGAGACCAAAATAGAGTCATTTTGACCCAAAACAAATTTCAGGCCATTGGAGCCCAAATGGCCGGTGTAGACAAATCTTTTCAAAACCCGGCTTTTTAAGGCTCTAAAAGACAAAAATACAGTTATTTTGACTACATTTTTTTTCCAGACCTTTGGTGACCAAATGCAGTTATTTTGACTAAAATAGGCTTTTTACACACTTGGAGACCAAATTAGAGTCATTTTGACCAAAAAAAGATTTTCAGGCCATTGGAGCCCAAATGGCCGGTTTTACACACATCTTGTCTAAAACCGGCTTTTTAAGGATCTAAAAGACAAAAATACATTAAAAATAAACAAACAAAAATACATTAGTCATTTTGACTAAAAAATGTTTTCAGACCTTTGGTGACTAAATGCAGATATTTTGACTAAAAAAGGCTTTTTAGACACTTGGAGACCAAAATTGAGTCATTTTGACCAAAAAAATGTTTCAGCCCATTGGAGCCCAAATGCAGTAATCTTGTCTAAAACCAGCTTTTTAAGACCCTAAAAGACAAAAATACAGTCATTTTGACTAAAAAAGCCCAAATAAAGTTATCTTGTCTAAAACCAGCTTTTTAAGGCTCTAAAAGACAAAAATACAGTAATTTTGACTAAATTTTTTTTTCAGACCTTTGTCGACCAAATGCAGTTATTTTGACTAAAAAGGCTTTTTAGACACTTGGAGACCAAAATAGAGTTATTTTGACCAAAACATTCTTTTTGGGCTATTGGAGCCCAAATGGCCAGTTTTAGACAAATCTTGTCTAAACCCGGCTTTTTAAGGCACTAAAAGACAAAAATACAGTCATTTTGACTAAAAAAACATTTTAGACCTTTGGTGACCAAATGCCGTTATTTTGACTAAAAAATTATTTTAAGACACTTGGAGACCAAAAAAGTCATTTTGACCAAAAAAAAATTCAGGCCATTGGAGAGCAAAATGCAGTTATCTTGTCTGAAACTGGCTTTTTAAGGCTCTAAAAGACAAAAATACAGTCATTTTGACTAAATTTTTTTTCAGACCTTTGGTGACCAAATGCAGTTATTTTGACTAAAAAAGGCTTTTTTGACACTTGGAGACCAAAATAGAGTCAAAATGTAGTCGAAATTACTGTATTTTTGTCTTTTAGAGCCCTAAAAAGCCGGTTTTAGACAAGATAACTGCTTTTGGGATCCAATGGCCTGAAAACATTTTTTGGTCAAAATGACACTATTTTGGTCTCCAAGTGTTTAAAAAGGCTTTTTTAGTCAAAATAACTGCATTTGGTCACCAAAGGTCCGAAAAATGTTTTTTGTCAAAATGACTGTATTTTTGTCCTTTAGAGCCTTAAAAAGCCGGTTTTAGACAAGATAACTTAATTTGGGCTCCAATGGCGTGAAAATATTTTTTTTCGGTCAAAATGACTCTATTTTGGTCTCCAAGTGTCTAATAAGACTTTTTTTAGTCAAAATACAGCTACCAAATGCAGTTATTTTGTCTAAAAGCGGCTTTTTAAGACTCTTAAAGACTAAAATACAGTCATTTTGACTAAAAATAATATTTAGACCTTTGGTGACCAAATGCAGTTATTTTTACTAACAAAGGCTTTTTAGACACTTGGAGACCAAAATATAGAGTCATTTTGACCAAAAAAAGCCAACGAATAAAGGAAAAGCCAAAGCCTACAGCACCTGGTATTCCCAGGGTCTACCATCCAGGTACTAACCAGGCCCGACCCTGCTTAGCTTCTGAGATCAGACAAGATCGGGCGAGTACAGGGTGATGTGACTGTTGGCGATCACCACTGCCACCCTCGACCCCTTTGAACTTGGCCATGGCAAGATGGCACCTCAGGAGAAACAAAAAGAAAGCCAACGAATAAAGGAAAAGCCAAAAGCCTACAGCCCCTTTTTTTCCCAGGCGGTCTGCCATTCAGGTACTAACCAGGCCCAACCTGGTTCTGAGCTTCTGAGATCAGACAAGATCGGGCGCGTTCAGGGTGATGTGGCTGCAGGCGATCACCATGGCCAAGTTCCACCAAGTTACACCAAGTTCAAAGGGGTCGAGGGTGGCAGTGGTGATCGTCTATGGCCACATCACCCTGAACGTGCCCGATCTTGTCTGATCTTGAAAGCTAAGCAGGGTCAGGCCTGGTTAGTACCTGGATGGGAGACCACCTGTGTAGCAGAGGAGTAGTTTAATCTCCATTGGCTCAGCTGGTAGACAGGGAAACAAGTAATAATCCAACTAGGCAGGTACAGCTTGCAACAATCCAGGTAGCGTTGTACAATCCTACCCTGCTAAGAACTAGACGACACATAAGCTGGGAGACAACACAGAATGCCTTGTTTATTGAAAACACAAGAGATCTACACTCTGCCAAAACCCCCTCCCTCTTCGAGTCATTCCACACAAACACACATCCCATAATATGTTTGCAAGGCAGACAGGAACAATAGGACAATGGAATGCAGGTATTCACAATAACAAACCCCCCCTCCCCCACTAGCAGGGGTCTATGAAACACTGCTGCCATATTCTAGCAATCTGCAATATATCTTTATATATTTCCTCAGGGACACTGTTCAGTAATATTATGGTCATTCTTTCAACACAAGCCACACTCTCAGTGTCCATTCCGCTACAGCCTGGGAATACCAGGTGCTGTAGGCTTTTGGCTTTTCCTTTATTCATTGGCTTTCTTTTTGTTTCTCCTGTGGTGCCATCCTGCCATGGCCATGTTCAAAGGGGTCGAGGGTGGCAGTTGTGATCGCCTACGGCAACTTCACCCTGAACGCACCTGATCTCGTCTGATCTCGGAAGCTGAGCAGGGTTGGGCTTGGTTAGTACCTGGATGGGGGACCGCCTGGTAATACTGTAAGGGAAAATTACCGTTAGACCACAAGCTGATTCAAAGAAGAATTCATTAATTTCTCGTATACGAGGAGTCGGCTTATATTGACATACTTTCTGTGAGCTTCTATAACCTGTCTGGTTTGCATAGTGTCTGCCGGCCTTATATGTGCTTCAGACAGAGTTAAAATTGAACCCCCCTCCTTTATTTGGATAATGATTGACAGCCTTTAATATATCCTAAGGAAGGGGGTTGTACAGCAGTCTATTATTTCTAAACATCTGGACAGGTGTATCTCACACGTACCGATACAGACTATGCCGCAATTTAATTCTTTTTAGCCCAAAGGGTGTAGATTGAATAGCGGAATAGAAAATATGATATAAAAAGGTGTATCTCACACGTACAAACCCAGACTAGGCCCCGATTACAATTTTTTGTACCCTAAAGGCAGGATGAGGAGTAGGAGGAGTTCGGAAAAGGAGGCAAACTGAAGCACCCTGCAATCCTCGGCGGTGGAAGATGCGCCCCAAAAATTTGGAAGGTGTATCTCACACGTACCGATACAGACTATGCTGCAAGTTAATTCTTTTTACCCCAAAGGGTGTAGATTGAACAGCGGAATAGAAAATATGATATCAAAAGGTGTATCAGACACATACAAACCCAGACTAGGCCCTGATTACAAATTTTTGTACCCTAAAGGCAGGATGAGGAGTAGGAGGAGTTCAGAACAGGAGGCAAACTGAAGCACCCTGCAATCCTCGGCGGTGGAAGATGCGCCCCAAAAATTCGGAATGTGTATCTCACACGTACCGATACAGACTATGTCGCAATTTAATTCTTTAATTATTTTTACCCCAAAAGGTGTAGATTGAATAGCGGAATAGAAAATATGATATAAAATTGGTGATTTTTCAATAGCACATGTGAGCACAGCAGTGTCTTATGTTTTATGTCACTGTCAGCTCTGCAGCAGGCTATGAAGGGAAAAAAAAATTCCCCTTTAAGTTTGTAATTTTTAAATAGCAGATTAGTACAGACTATGCACAATTTAATTTTTTTTAACCCAAAAGGGTGTATATTGAATAGTGGAATATAAAAAAGTGTATAAAATTGAAAATCACTCAATAGCACATGTGAACACAGCAGTGTCTTATGTCACGGTCAGCTCAGCAGCAAGCATGCTATGAAGGGAAATAAAATTCCCCTTTAAATGCATTTTTAATAGCAGATTAGAACAGCAATCTGTAGTGAAATATAGCTCAACGCTGCACACAACAGACTGATAAAAATAGATTCTTTTCTCCCTCCTCCTCCTCCTCCTCCTCCTCAGTGGACTCAAGTGAGGGCAAAAAGATCGTTCACTGCGCCACCCCCCACACAGCAAAATCGATGTAGACTGTCCCTGCCTAATCTCTTCAGCCTGTCCCTAAAATGCTCAAAAAGATAGTTCACTGCACCACCCGCCACACAGCAAAATCAATGTAGACTGTCCTTGCCTAATCTCTCCAGCCTATCCCTAAAATGCTCAAAAAGATGGTTCACTGCACCACCCCCCACACAGCAAAATCGATGTAGACTGTCCCTGCCTAATCTCTCCAGCCTGTCCCTAAAATGCTCAAATACCTGTCCCTGCATTCTTTTCGGACACAATACAATTTTTCACTGTCTGTCCCTAATCAGCAGCCAGCACGTATGATGTGTGCTCTCTCCCTATACTACAGCAGAATGACGCAGCGCGCTGGGTCTCTGGAACTTATAAAGACGTGGTCACATGCTTCAGATGGCCAATCACAGCTACTAATACATTAGTAGGCATGGCTGGGATGGCTTAAGGCACACCAGTTAAACGCTTGTTGATTGGCTAAAAGCGCGCCATTACATACAAAACAGGAAATAAAATGACCGAACACGGATTTTAAACCCGAACATACAGTAAAGTTTTCGGGTCCGTGCTCGGGTAACAAAAATCCAATTATTCGGTACGAACCCGAATAATACAGTCCGTGTTCGTTCAACACTAGTGGTGTCCGATAACGGGCGAAATCTCATAGCAGCTCAGGGCCTAGCCGGTTTGATGCACATCCCTTGCCCGGCGCATGTGCTGAATTTGGTGGTGCAGAGGTTCCTTCAAAATTACCCCGATATGTCAGAGCTGCTGCAGAAAGTGCAGGCCGTCTGTGCGCACTTTCGGCGTTCTCACCCTGCTGCTGCTCGCCTGTCAGCGCTGCAGCGTAACTTCGGCCTTCCCACTCACCGCCTCATATGTGATGTGTCCACAAGGTGGAACTCCACCTGCACATGCTGGAAAGACTGTGCGAGCAGCAGCTGGCCATAGTGGAGTTTCAGCTGCAGCACGCACGTGTGAGTCGCTCTGCGGAAGAGCACCACTTCACCACCAATAACTAGGCCTCCATGCGAGACCTGTGTGATTTGTTGTGCTGTTTTGAGTACTCCATAAACATGGCCAGTGCCGATGACGTCATTGTCAGCTTAACTATCCCACTTCTATGCCTCCTTGAAAAAACACATCGGGCGATGATGGAAGAGGATGTGGCACAGGAGGAGGAGGAGGAAGAGGGATCATTTCCATGGCTTTTAGGGCAGTCATTCACAAGTGGCTCTGAGGGTGGGTTCCTGCACCCACAAACGCCAGGTACACAATTGTCCAGCAGGGGCACAGTTCTGGAGGATGAGGAGGAGGATATGGAGGAGGAGATGGAGGAGGAGATGGAACCATGTTCACAGCAGTGTGGCACCCAGGCCAGCTCATGGCCATCGCTGGTGCGTGGCTGGGGGGGATACAGAAGACACAGACGATACACCTCCCACAGAGGACAGCCTTTCGTTGCCTATGGGCAGCCTGGCACACATGAGCGATTACATGCTGCAGTGTCTCCACAATGACCGCCGAGTTGCCCACATTCTAACTTGTGCTGATTACTGGGTGGCCACGCTGCTGGATCCCCGTTACAAGGACAACGTACCATCCTTAATTCACTCACTGGAGCGTGATCGCAAGATGCGCAAGTACAAGTGCACGCTGGTAGACGCGTGCTGCTGGCATTCCCACCTGACAGCGGGGCCACAGTGGAAGCACAAGGCCAAGGCAGAGGGGGAGGAGGAGGAGGAAGAGGTCGCCAACGCAGCTAGGGCACCGCCAGCACCTCAGAAGAACCCTTCAACTTCTAGGTCTCCAAATTGGGCACTTGGCCTGAGCCTTTACGCCTTGGAGGTGCTGGCGTGCCCTGCAGCCATTGTATTATCTGAACGTGTATTTAGCACGGCTGGGGGCGTTATCACAGACAAGCGCAGCCGCCTGTCCAGAGACAATGTGGACAAGCTCACGTTCATTAAAATGAACCAGGCATGGATCCCACAGGACGTTTCCGTACCTTGTGCAGAATAGAGATGGATACCGACCTTACCCAGCCATTGTTATATTTTTGATCTTTCTCACTCTTTTGGGGTGTACCCTAATTTAAAATGACTGAAAAAAAGCAGTGTTGGCTACCTCGTCCCCCTCCACCGCCGCTTCCACCTACACCGCCACCTCAACCTCCCTCCTACTCCATATGGGCCTCGTCCTTCACAGATGAAGAGAATTGTTTTGTTTTTATGTTTTTTTTTGTTGTTTTAAGTTATTTCCCTATCCAAATTTGTTTGCAGAGCACTTGCAATGCTCTTAACTACGTTTTGCTGCCATTTGCAGCACTCTAGCCGTTTCCATTGGTGTTTTAGAGCCATTTTAGTGCCTGAAAGTTCGGGTCCCCATTGACTTCAATGGGGTTCGGTGTCCGGGTAAAGTTCGGAAAAAGTCCGGGACACGGACCCGGACTTTTTTTTCAAGTTCGGCCGAACCCGCCGAACACTGACATCCAGGTGTCCGCTCAACTCTATTGGAGACCAAAATAGAGTAATTTTGACCAAAAAAAGTTTTCAGGCCATTGGTTTACCAAATGCAGTTATCTTGTCTAAAACCGGCGTTTTAAGACTCTAAAAGACGAAAATAGAGTCATTTTGACTAAAAAAATATTTTCAGACCTCCGGCGACCAAATGCAGTTATTTTAACTAAAAAAGTCTTTTTAGACACTTGGAGACCAAAATTGAGCCATTCAGACCCAAAAAAATGTTTAAGCCATTGGTTACCAAATGCAATTATCTTGTCCAAAACCCGCTTTTTAAAACTATAAAAGACGAAAATACAGTCATTTTGACAAAAAAAATGTCAGACCTTTGGTGACCAAATGCAGTTATTTTGACTAGAAAAGGCTTTTTAGACACTTGGAGACCAAAATAGAGTAATTTCGACCAAAAAAACTATTTTTAGGCCATTGGTTACGAAATGCAATTATCTTGTCTAAAACCGGCTTTTTAAGACTCTAAAAGATGAAAATACAGTCATTTTGACTAAAAAAAATTTCAGACCTTTGGTGACCAAATGCAGTTATTTTGAGTAACAAAGGCTTTTTAAAACACTTGGAGACCAAAAAAGAGTCATTTTGACCATAAACATTTTTCCAGGCCATTGGAGACCAAATGCAGTTATCTTGTCTAAAACTGGTGTTTTAAGATTCTAAAAGACGAAAATACAGACATATTGACTAAAAAAATGTTCAGACCTTTGGTGACCAAATGCAGTTAATATGACTGAAAAAGGCTTTTTAGACACTTGGAGACCAAAATAGAGTCATTTTGACCAAAAAAACTTTTTTCAGGCCATTGGTTTACCAAATGCAGTTATCTTGTCTAAAACCGGCCTTTTAACACTCCTAGCGGTAACCCCCGAGCGTGGATGTGGATTTTCTGTGCTAGGATCGGTATCCCTGAGTCACGCTCGGGGTGGATGGGCAGAGCGCACAGCGGTCTCTTACCTGGCGATCCAGCGATGATCTCCCATTGCTGAGATCGCCACATGTCTGAGATCCCCGCCGCTCATCCATCCTCCGTCGGTGTGATGACTTCCTAGTTCCGTTCCCTGCAGCAGCAATGCTGCATGGGAGCAGAACTGGGAGGGAAATTAAAACATCGAACGTTGCACAAAATACAAACACACACATAACATTTATATTATATATATATATACGTATGTAAGTATGTATATGTATGTATATACATATATATATATATATATATATATATATATATATATATATATTCACACACACACACACACATATATATCTATATATATATACACACATATACATGTATGTATATATATATATATACACACACACAGACACACACACATATATATATATACACCTTTTTTCAGACCTTTGGAGACCGAATGCAGTTATTTTGACTAAAAAATGCTTTTTAAACACTTGGAGACCAAAATAGAGTCATTTTGACCAAAAAAAATTTCCGGCCATTGGAGCCCAAATGGCCGGTTTTAGACAAATCTTGTCTAAAACCGGCTTTTTAAGGCTCTAAAAGACAAAAATACAGTCATTTTGACTAAAAAAGAATTTTCAGACCTTTGGTGACCAAATGCAGTTATATTGACTAAAAAAAGGCTTTTTAGACACTTGGGAGCAAATGCAGTTATCTTAACTAACAAAGGCTTTTTAGACACTTGGAAACCAAAATAGAGTCAGTTTGACCAAAAAACTTTTTTTCAGGCCATTGGTGACCAAATACAGTTATCTTGTCTAAAAACAAGCGTTTTAAGACTCTAAGAGACAAAAATACAGTCACTTTGACTAAATTCTTTCTTCAGACCATTGGTGATCAAATGCAGTCATTTTGACCAAAAAAATTTCAGGCTATTGGTTACCACATGCAGTTATCTTGTCTAAAAGCGGCTTTTTAAGACTCTAAAAGATGTAAATACAGTCATTTTGACAAAAAAATTTCAGACCTTTGGTGACTAAATGCAGTTATTTTGACTACAAAAGGCTTTTTAGACACTTAGACACCAAAATAGAGTCATTTTGAACATAAATATTTTTTCAGGCCATTGGTTTACCAAATGCAGTTATCTTATGTAAAACCGGCGTTTTAAGACTCTAAAAGACAAAAATACAGTCATTTTGACTAAAAACGTTTTTCAGACCTTTGGTGACCCAATGCAGTTATCTTGACTAAAAAAGGATTTTTAGACATTTGGAGACCAACAGAGTCATTTTGACCCAAAAAACTTTTTCAGGCCATTGGTTTACCAAATGCAGTTATCTTGTCTAAAACCGGCGTTTTAAGACTCTAAAAGACGAAAATAGAGTCATTTTGACTAAACATTTTTGCAGACCTTTGGTGACCAAATGCAGTTATTTTTACTAAAAAAGGCTTTTTAGACACTTGGAGACAAAAATTGAGTCATTCTGACCCCAAAAAATGTTTCAGGCCATTGGTTACCAAATGTTTCAGGCCATTGGTTACCAAATATCTTGTCCAAAGCCCGCCTTTTAAACTCTAAAAGACGAAAATACAGTAATTTTGCCCAAAAAAATTTTTCAGACCTTTGGTGACCAAATGCAGTTATTTTGACTAAAAAAGGCTTTTAGAAAAAATTTTTCAGGCCATTGCTTACGAAATGCAATTATCTTGTCTAAAACCAGCTTTTTAAGACTACCCTGAACGTACCCGATCTCGTCTGATCTCGGAAGCTAAACAGGGTCGGGCCTGGTTAGTACCTGGATGGGAGACTGCCTGGGAATAACAGGCGCTGTAGGCTTTTGGCTTTTCCTTAATTTGATGGCTTTCTTTTTGTTTCTCCTGAGGTTTCCATCTTGCCAGGGCCAAGATCAAAGGGGTTGAGGGTGGCAGTGGTATTTGCCTACGGCCACATCACCTTGAACGCGCCCGATCTCGTCTGATCTCGGAAGCTAAGCAGGGTCAGGCCTGTTTAGTACCTGGATGCGAGACCGCCTGGGAGTACCAGGTGCTGAAGGCTTTTGGCTTTTCCTTTATTCGTTGGCTTTCTTTTTAATTCTCCTGAGGTGCCATCTTTCCATTGCCAAGTTCAAAGGTGTCGAGGGTGGCAGTAGTGATCACCTATGGCCACATCACCCTGCACATGCCCGATCTCGGAAGCTAAGCAGCGTCGGCCTGGTTAGTACCTGGATGGGAGACCGCCTGGGAATACCAGGTGCTGTAGGATTTTGGCTTTTCCTTTATTCGTTTGCTTTCTTTTTGTTTCCCCTGAGGTGCCATCTTGCCATTGCCAAGTTCAAAGGGGTCGAGGGTGGCAGGGGTGATAGCCTACGGCCACATCACCCTGAACGCGCCCAATCTCGTCTGATCTCGGAAGATAAGCAGGGTCGGGCCTGGTTAGTACCTGGATGGGACACCGCCTGGCAATACCAGGTGCTGTAGGCTTTTGGCTTTTCCTTTATTCGTTGGCTTTCTTTTTGTTTCTCCTGAGGTGCCATCTTGCCATTGCCAAGTTCAAAGGGGTTGAGGGTGGCAAGCGTGATCGCCTACGGCCACATCACCCTGAACGCGCCTGATCTTTTCTGATCTCGGAAGCTAAGCAGGGTCAGGCCTGGTGAGTACATGGATAGGAGACCGCCTGGGAATACCAGGTGCTGTAGGCTTTTGGCTTTTCCTTTATTCGTTGGCTTTCTTTTTGCTTCTCCTGAGGTGCCATCTTGCCATGGCCAAGTTCAAAGGTGTCGAGGGTGTCAGTGATGATCGCCTATGGCCACATCACCCTGAACGCGCCTGATCTCTTCTGATCTCGGAAGCTAAGCAGGGTCAGGCCTGGTTAGTACGTGGATGGGGGACCGCCTGGGAGTACCAGGTGTGTAGGCTTTTGGCTTTTCCTTTATTCGTTTGCTTTTTTTTTTGTTTCTCTTGAGGTGCAAAAGTTCAATTCTTTACTGTCAGTTAAACCCATGTGAGCTAATTTTTGGCGCCTATACAGGCCGACACTTACTTCTGTATACTGTGTGAATGCCTAATGTACCTTCAGCCACAAAATACTAGGTTCTTATCTGTCAGTAAAACCCATGTGGGCTAATTTTTGGGGACTATACAGGCCGACACTTACTTCTGTATCCTGTGAATGCCTAATGTACCTTCAGCCAACAAATACTACATTCATAACTGTCAGGTAAACCCATATGAGCTAATTTTTGGGGCCTATACATGCCGACACTTACTTTTTTATACTGTGTGAATGCCTAATGTACCTCTAGCCATCAAATACTACGTTCTTTGCTGTCAGTTAAACCCATGTGAGCTATTTTTTGGGGCCTATACAGGCCGACACTTACTTGAAAAAATTTTTTTGTCAAAATGACTATTTGAGGTTTTTGATCACCTGTGCGATTTTTTGATCATGTGCTATAAACAAAAAAAGAGCGTCAATTTTGTAAAAATAACAATATTTTTCACATTTTTTATATGAAATTCCCCAAAAAAATGTAAAAATCTAAATTTTTTTACATTTTCGGCCAATTTGTTTTATGCTACCTATGTTTGGTAAAAATAAATTGCAAAAAGCGTATTTTGATTGGTTTGCGCAAAAGTTATCGCGTTTACTAACAAAGGGAAAGATTTTTGTCATTTTTGTTGTTTTTTTTAACGCGTAATGGTGGCGATCTGCGATTTTTTTGCGGTACTGCAACATTGCGGCGGACAGATCGGACCCTTGACTGACAGTTTTTTACACTTTTGGGGTTACCAGTGACATTACTGCAGTAATCAGTGCTATACATATGCACTGTTACTGCAAAATGACACTGGTAGTGAAGGGGTTAACTTTATTTGAGAGGGAGGGGCTGTGTGTCCCCCTAGGGGCATGATTCTAACTGTGATTGGCTGTGGGTTGAGCTGTAGAAACAGTGGTCAACGGTCCTACATAGTAGAACCTTGTGATCACAGTTTCTACACAGGGGAGAATGACAGGCGGCTTGTTTACACTAGCCACCTGACTTTCTCCCTCATCCCCCGACGATTGCAGAGTGACCGCCGGACGTCGGGTTTGCCAGTCACACGCGTGGTGGGGTCCGTGACCACACAGGAGCGCGCCTCCGGCGGCGCGCGCTCGCTCCCTAGACCTTCACAGGCTAGCGATGTAGATCTACGTCACTTTGCCTGTGAGGGGCTGACTGCCGACGTAAATCGTCGTTAGGCAGTCGGCAAGTGGTTAAAAAGCCGGTTTTAGACAAGATGACTGCATTTGGTCACCAAAGGTCTGAAATTTTAGTCAAAATGACTGTATTTTTGTCTTTTAGAGCCTTAAAAAGCCGGTTTTAGACAAGATTTGTCTAAAACCGGCCATTTGGGCTCCAATTTCCTGAAAAAAAAGTTTGGTCAAAATGACTCTATTTTGGTCTCCAAGTGTCTAAAAGGCCTTTTTAAGTCAAAATAACTGCATTTAGTCACCAAAGGTCTGAAAAGACAATTTAGTCCAAATGACTATATTTTTGTCTTTTAGAGCCTTAAAAAGCCGGTTTTAGACAAGATTTTAGACATTTGGCTCCAATGGCCTGAAAAATTATATTTGGTCAAAATGACTCTATTTTGGTCTCCAGGTGTCTAAAAAGCCTTTTTTGTAAAAAAATAACTGCATTTGGTCACCAAAGGTCTGAAAAAAAAATTAGTCAAAATTCATGTATTTTTGTCTTTCAGAGCCTTAAAAAGCCAGTTTTAGACAAGATTTTCTATTTGGGCTCCGATGGCCTGAAAAATGTTTTTGGTCAAAATGACTCTATTTTGGTCTCCAAGTGTCTAAAAAGCCTTTTTTAGTCTAAATTAGTGTTGAGCGAACACGGACTGTATTACTCGGGTTCGTACCGAATAATTGGATTTTTGTTACCCGAACACTGACCCGAAAACTTTACTGTATGTTCGGGCTTAAAATCCGTTTTCGGTCATTTTATTTCCTGTTTTGTATGTAATGGCGTGATTTTAATGGCGGGCTTTCAACAGCCAATCAACAAGCGTTTAACTGGTGTGCCTTAAGCCATCCCTGCCATGCCTACTAATGTGATTGGCCATCTGAAGCATGTGACCATGTCTTTATAAGTTCGAGACCCAGCGCGCTGCGTCATTCTGCTGTAATATTAGGGAGAGAGCACACATCATACGTGCTGGCTGCTGATTAGGGACAGACAGTGAAAAATTGTGTCCGAAAAGAATGCAGGGACAGGTCGGAGTGTAGGCAGGGAAAGTTATTTAAGCATTTTAGGGACAGGCTGCAGAGATTAGGCTGGGACAGTCTACATCGATTTTGCTGTGTGGGGGTGGTGCAGTGAACGATCTTTTTGAGCATTTTAGGGACAGGCTGAAGAGATTAGGCAGGAACAGTCTACATCGATTTTGCTGTGTGGGGGGTGGTGCAGTGAACGATCTTTTTGCCCTCACTTGAGCCCACTGAGGAGGAGGAGGGAGAAAAAAAATCTATTTTTATCAGTCAGTTGTGTGCAGCGTTCATCAGCTATATTTTACTACAAGTTAAAGGAAATAAATTTTCCCCCTTCATAGCCTGCTTGCTGCTGACTCTGAGCTGACCATGACATAAGACTATTCAATATACACCCTTTTGGGTTAAAAAAAATTAAATTGTGGCATAGTCTGTACTAATCTATTTAAAAATTACAAACTTAAAGGGGAATTTTCTTTTTTTTTCGCTTCATAGCCTGCTGCAGAGCTGACCGTGACATAAAACATAAGACACTGCTGTGTTCACATGTGCTATTGAAAAATCACCAATTTTATATCATATTTTCTATTCCGCTATTCAATCTACACCCTTTGGGGTAAAAATAATTAAATTGCAGCATAGTCTGTATCGGTAAGTGTGAGATACACCTTCCAAATTTTTGGGCGCATCTTTCACCGCTGAGGATTGCAGGGTGCTTCAGTTTGCCTCCTGTTCCGAACTCCTCCTACTCCTCATCCTGCCTTAAGGGTACAAAAAAATTGTAATCGGGGCCTAGTCTGAGTTTGTACGTGTCAGATACACCTTTTGATATCATATTTTCTATTCCGCTATTCAATCTACACCCTTTGGGGTAAAAAGAATTAAATTGCGGCATAGTCTGTATCGGTACGTTTTAGATACACCTTCCAAATTTTTGGGGTGCATCTTCCACCGCCGAGGATTGCAGGGTGCTTCAGTTTGCCTCCTGTTCCAAACTCCACCTACTCCTCATCCTGCCCTTAGGGTACAAAAAATAGTAATCGGGGCCTAGTCTGGGTCTGTACATGTGAGATACACCTTTTGATATCATATTTTCTATTCCGCTATTCAATCTACACCCTTTGGGGTAAAAATAATTAAATTGCAACATAGTCTGTATCGGTACGTGTGAGATACACCTTCCAAATTTTTGGGGCGCATCTTCCACTGCTGAGGATTTCAGGGTGCTTCAGTTTGCCTCCTGTTCTGAACTCCTCCTACTCCTCATCCTGCCTTTAGGGTACAAAAAATAGTAATCGGGGCCTAGTCTAGGTCTGTACGTGTGAGATACACCTTTTGATATCATATTTTCTATTCCGCTATTCAATCTACACCCTTTGGGGTAAAAATAATTAAATTGCGGCATAGTCTGTATCGGTACGTGTGAGATACACCTTGAAAATTTTTGGGGCGCATCTTCCAACGCCGAGGATTGCAGGGTGCTTCAGTTTGCCTCCTGTTCCGAACTCCTCCTACTCCTCATTCTGCCTTTAGGGTACAAAAAATTGTAATCGGGGCCTAGTCTGGGTTTGTACGTGTCAGATACACCTTATGATATCATATTTTCTATTCTGCTATTCAATCTACACCCTTTGGGGTAAAAAGAATTAAATTGCGGCATAGTCTGTATCGGTACGTGTGAGATACACCTTCCAAATTTTTGGGGCGCATCTTCCACTGCAGAGGATTTCAGGGTGCTTCAGTTTGCCTCCTGTTCTGAACTCCTCCTACTCCTCATCCTGCCTTTAGGGTACAAAAAATTGTAATCGGGGCCTAGTCTAGGTCTGTACGTGTGAGATACACCTTTTGATATCTTATTTTCTATTCCGCTATTCAATCTACACCCTTTGGGGTAAAAATAATTAAATTGCGGCATAGTCTGTATCGGTACGTGTGAGATACACCTTGCAAATTTTTGGGGCGCATCTTCCACCGCGGAGGATTGCAGGGTGCTTCAGTTTGCCTCCTTTTCCGATCTCCTCCTACTCCTCCTACTCCTCATCCTGCCTTTAGGGTACAAAAAATTGTAATCGGGGCCTAGTCTGGGTTTGTACGTGTCAGATACACCTTTTGATATCATATTTTCTATTCCGCTATTCAATCTACACCCTTTGGGGTAAACGAGGGCCCTGAGTCCGCCAGGTATAGGATCATGTCGTCTGCGTACAGTCTGACACGCTCCTCAAGGTCACCATGATGGAGACCATTAATGTCTGGGTCCGCCCGGAGGCTCGACCGCCAGGGCATACAACAGTGGGGAGATGGGGCAGCCCTGACGCGTGCCTCGAGAGAGAGGAAATTGGCTACCACCCGGGCCCAAGGTTGACTGTATAATACTGTGAGCCATTTAATGAACTTTGGGCCAAACCCAAATCTGCATAGACACTGCCACAGGTATGACCACTCGACAGAGTCGAAGGCCTCAGCAGCATCTAAGGTCACAACCACCCTGGTACCGACATAGTCATGGTGGGCCTGCACGTTCATAAACAAGCACCTGGTGTTGAAGGCCATTTTCTTAGCCGGCATGAATCCCATCTGATCGGGGTGTACCAAAGAGAGGATCACCGCATTGAGTCTGAGGGCAAGCACCTTAGCCAGGATTTTAACATCACACTGTAATAGTGAGATGGGCCTGTAGGATTCTGGATACTGGGGATCCTTACCAGGCTTGGGAAGCAAAATGATCAGTGCCTCACACATCGAGGCAGGAAGAGAGCCCGACTCAAATGCCGCCTCAAACACATTGAGCAGACAGGAGGTCAATGACTCCGAATACTGCGAGTAGGCCATCAGATCCAGGCGCTTTAGCCCTAGCAAAGCAGGAAATGGCAGAAGCTATTTCATCCCGAGAAATCGGGGCCTCGAGCGCCGCGACCTGTTCAGGGGTCAGTGTAGGAAACTCCAGGGCATCCAGCAAACTGGCCAGATCCAACGGATCATAATCCACCTTAGAGGAATAAACCTCGCTAAAGTACGAAGCAAACAGCTCCGCCACAGCCGCGGGATCCGAGGAGTCTCCCAGCACCGAAGGGTGAAGTGTAATCACCACAGGCGGTCTATCGTCCATATGTGCCAAATAGGCCAACAATTTGCCCGATCGCTTCCCATGCTCAAAAATACGCTGCCGACGTGATTAGCACGTTCCTGGAACATATGGTCCAGGGCCCTAGACCTTAGTTTAAGTTGGGAAAGCGCATCCGGCGTCGGAGAGCTGGCATACTCAGCCTCTAAGTGAGCCAATTGTTGTTCAGCCGTAAATAGGTAGGTCCGTGACGCCCTCCGATGTCGAGCTATGCGCGACACCAAAAGTAAACGTGCATGGCCCTTGAAGGCCTCCCACACAGTCAGCACGAAAGCAGTGTCAGAGTTGGAGCTGAAGAAAAAGTCCCATTCTTTCGTCAAAGAGTCAATGTCCGGAATAGTCTTGAGCCAAAAAGGATTTGGGCGCCAATGTCTTTGAGGAGGGGCAGTAAGCGGGGACAAAGTAACCATGTATGGGGCGTGATCAAAGAGCAGTCTCGGGCCAAAACAGGCACCTAGAAGCCTGGGCAGGAGGGCCTGGGAGATCCATATACCATCAATCCTAGACATGGTGGAGTGGGATGTGGAGAAGCACAAGTAGGCCCGTGCATCAGGATGTAGACATCTCCATGAGTCAAGGAGATGACAACTGGTTAGCATTCTATGGAAGCGCGTGGGTCTATCTGGGTAAGGTGGGGAGCCTGGTGCACCCACCCTATCCAGAAACGGATTGGAGACCGTATTAAAGTCCCCCATCCAAACTACTGGAACTGAGGGATATCTCGCCAGGAACGCCATACCCTCAGTCAGGAGGGTAGCACTAAAAGGGGGAGGAAAGTACCAAGCTAAGAAAAGTATAACCCCCTATGGCTCCAGCAACAAAGACATATCTACCCAAGGGGTCTGTCACCACCTCCCGCACCGCCAAAGCCACAGACCGAGAGACCAGCAACGACACACCCCTCGAATGAGAGGAGTGCGACGCATGGAAAGACCAGCCGACCCACGGTCTGTGGAGGGCCCCGAGCAGGTTGCCCTCAGCATGCGTCTTGACCAGCGCAATTACATCCGCCCTCTGTTCCTTGAGATAAGACAGGATAACGGTGCGCTTGACCCTGTCACGGATGCCTCGCACGTTCCACGTAAGAAAGGTCAGCCCCGCCATATCATCAGGGAGGAGAGAACACGTCGTGGCACAAGATGGCGACATAACCCCGGGACAAGCTTAGACCGCACCCGCCGCCCATGGCCTGAAACCCAGGAGCCTAGCCAAACAGTGTGAAAATATAGGGCAGTGCAAATACATGACAGTACACAATATACATAGCAAAACTCAATAAACATAAACCCCCACCCCCCACCCAGCCCAACACACACCCCAACTTGTGTGAGCATCAATCCCAGAACCAAACAGTCCACAGGCAGCGGTGACCAGCCGCCCCGGGTAGTTCCACCAAAAGGCGAAGCCCCCCAGAACCAGCCAGAGCACCGCACATTCTCGAGGGCGAACAATTTCCGAAGAGGGGTCCCATTTCTGGGACACAACAGTGAGCACAAGTCATGGTATCGAAGGTTCATAGTACCCATGGTGGGCATAGAGGCCTCCCGGCCGGAAGGCAAAGATAGGAAAGAGTCCGTATCGGCAACGCAGATATAAAAAAGAAAAAGTCCAGGGGGGAGAGAAAAAAAAAAGAAAAAGGGGTTCGTTCGACCAGGGGGAGCCAAGAGGCAAGCAAAGGTATCTGGACATCCCTAGGAGGAGTACAGTCCATAGATACTGGATTGACAGGGGAATAATAGGAGCACCAGCACGAACTTCCAAGGCATGGAGGACAGGTGAGGGGGGGAACAGTGGGGAAACCACCAGGGCAGTTCAGGCTGAAGTCCGTACAGTCATCCAATGCACACAGGGGCAGGGAAGGGGCGGCAGACTCACCACTCACGGCAGACAATCCAGCCAGGCTATCGCAGCGTCAGGGTCCTCGAAAAAATGCACTCTATCCTCTCCAACCACTCGTAGCCTGGCTGGGTATAGCATTGCATACTTGAGGTTGCGGGTCCTAAGGCGCCTCTTGACTTCCCCAAACTGGCTGCGCTGCTTCTGGACTTCCGCTGAGAAGTCCGGGAATGCCATGATGTTATGGTTGTCCAGCGGGATATTCCCACGCTCCCTGAAAAGCCGGAGCACCGCATCCCTATGCCGAAAGTTCATAAAGCGGGCAATAGTGACCCAGGGTGGTGCACCTGGGGGCGGCTTCTTCGCTGGCATGTGATGTGCCATTTCCACAACAAAGGACTGCGAGAACGCCTCCCTGCCGTACGATTTGACCAGGAGGTCTTCCAGGAACGTAGCAGGGGATGACCCCTCCGCAGCCTCCTTCAAGCCAACAAAACGAACGTTATTACGCCTGGCTCTGTTCTCCAGGTCGTCCTGTTTATGTAGCAGATACTGTATGTCCCTGGCAGCCTGCTCTGCAGCGTTCTGTATGGGGGGTAAATCATCCTCCACTCTGGATAGCCGTCCCTCCGCTTCAGACATCCTGCCCCGCAATTTCTGAAAGTCCTGTCTGAGTAAGGATATGTCTACCTTTATCTCTTCTATTTTGGTGGTCAGGGTTGCCTTGCAGTCCGTGAATGTTTTTGTCTTTTAGAGCCTTAAAAGGCCGGTTTTAGACAAGATTTGTCTAAAACCGGCCATTTGGGCTCCAATGGCGTGAAATTTTCTTTGGTCAAAATGACTCTATTTTGGTCTCCAAGTGTTTAAAAAGCCTTTCTCTTACGTCCTCCGACAGTCGCCGCCCCTTCCCAAGTCTTCACCAATGGGTATTGACCTTTGCTCCGCAGGAGGAGCTAGGCAACAAGAATTGTTAATACAAAAGCTTTTAGCATAGACACACCCCTAGGGGCTGTCCCCTCAGTCAATACCTCCCTGCACCAGCATTCCCAACTCAGTTTGACTTTGCCTAGCTTAGGAGTAGCTGGCTGTCCTGTGCTGGGGCTCTGTCTCAGCCTTCTACCCTTTCTTTGATTTTATTTCAAGTATTTTTCTCTTTTCCTTGCTAGCTGTTATTTTGGCAGTCTTAGTTTAGGGATCTTCTGATGAAGAATCATCATGCGGAGCTGGGTCTCGGACTGGCCGCCCTGGATCCCAGGGCTGAGAGCCGGATGGATCCCCAGCCTGCCATCGAGCGTTCAGCTTAGGTTTTACACTGGCAAATTGAACGACCCATCCCTGTTTGCTGCAGGGATGCTGCCTGTGGGGTGGCTACCTCACTGGACGCCGTGACTGCGGTCCGCAAAGCGTCCTGGCTTCGGCACTCCCTGTCTGCCCTGATAGCGGTTTGTCGCTGGAGACGGCTCCCCACGCCATCTGGTACGGTAAGCACCTTCTGTGTGGGGACCTTCTGTGTGGGTGTCTGTCTGTGGCTGTGTAGTACCCCCCATGTCTGTGTAACTGCGGGCTCCCTGTCAGATCCCTGTGTGTCTGCACTGCCTGTGGGCTGCGAGGGGGGGCCATCCTGCTCTGCTGTTAAACATGCTCTGGGTGCAGTTTGTGTGCAGACATGTGTGTATGCGGCGGTCGCTGCGGCGATCCGCCATTTTTTATTTGCCTGTATACTGTGACCGGCCCTGTCCTTATGCAGCGCCGTGTTTTGGCGCCATTCGCCGCCATTTTGGCGGGCGGTACTCATCATGCACATGGCGGCGCCATTTTCTAGTAGCCTTTTCCTTCGGCCGAGCGGCCATTTTGCTGGAGCCTTCCATAGGCTATATCAATCAGTCAGCATTGCATCACTTCCTCTTTCTCTGGGAACAGCGATCGGTGGCAGCAGTCTGGTGTGCTCTCTCCAGGTTTTTACCTTTTTGTCCTGTCATTCCTTGCTCAGTATTGTCTATCCCTGCGGGGTCAGTGCATACAGTAGTGTGCGGTGGGCTGCGCTCGCCCTGGTATTAAAGGGCCAGTACCTTTATACCCGTCTGTACTGGGGCATGGATTCTCAGGATAGCAAGTTTCCCCCCGCCTTGGTGGGGGACCAGGGGGCTGCCGCACCCCCCGAGGGGGCCGATCTGACCTCTGTAGTGGCTTCCTTAGTGTCTCAGGTGCAGATGCTGCTGGCTGAACGATCCGCAAAAAGGGCCAGGTTATCCATTTCCTCTGATTCAGAGGGCGATGGGGCTGCTGTGGCTGGCGTACCCTTCTCGGGGATTCGCTCATCTTTGGACCTTGTGGGGTCTGAGGGGGAGCCTGAGGTGGAGGGGGTTGATGTTTCTCCCCCTGGCTTGCCTGAAGAGCTTGCACTCATGAATGAGCTGATTGCTTCCATAAAGGACACCTTGCACCTGGAGGATGAGCCTACTCCTCCTGCTAGGATGTCTGCCTTTGGTACACAGAGGGCTCGCAAATCAGTGCAGGTTTTTCCCTGCCCTGCTGAATTTCACCATACTGTTAATGAACAGTGGCGCAATTTGAAGAAGCCTTTTACTGTGCCAAATAAGTTTAAACTGCTTTATCCGTTTGCACCTGCCACCGACGAGCGTTGGTGTGTGGCGCCTCCGGTGGATCATGCGGTAGCCATTTTGAACAAAGCTACTGTGGTGCCTTCTGAGGATACCCCGGTTTTCCGGGACCCTACGGACAGGAGAATAGAGTCTCTTGCCCGTCATGCCTATATGGTGGCTGGTTCTATGCTGAAGCCTATTTTTGCTTCCATTATGGCGGCTCAGGCTGTTGCTGATTGGACCAAGATGCTCAGGCGCACCTTGGTGGCTGATTCCGCCCCGCCGACCACGTTGGCTATGGTGGACCAGATCCATCAGGGTGTCATGTACTTGTGCGATGCGGACTTGAATTTAGCTCCCTTGGCTGCACGCCTGTCCAGCGTGGCGGTACTAAACCGTCGTCTGGCGTTTGGCGTTGGCCACGATTAAGGGTCAGATTTCTGCACTGGCCGTTCCCTTTCAAGGCCCTGTGGCGTCTAATTCATTGGTTAGCACCTTTGTTCAGGGGATGTGACATTTGGCCCCTCCTAGGAGGGAACCTTTACCTCCATGGGACTTGAACTTGGTTCTGTCCGTGTTACAGCAGGCTCCCTTTGAAAAGATCAGGGAGATCTCGTTGTCTCTGTTGTCCAAAAAGGTTGCTTTTTTGGTTGGGGATCACTTCGGCTCGCAGGGTGTCGGAGCTGGCGGCTTTGTCCTGCAATTCTCCCTACCTGGTGGTCCACAAGGATAAGGTGGTCCTGCGGCCTAACCCATCTTTTCTTCCGAAAAGGATCTCGGAATTTCACCTGAATGAAGACATTGTCTTGCCTTCGCTGTGCGTGAGGCCTAAGCATCCGAAGGAGGTTGTTTTCCTGGGTTGTTGCTCCTGTTGAGCACGTTTTCCTGTTGCCCAGTTGGTTCTCTTACTGTGGTAAGGTTCCTTTCTCTGATGTGGGTACTGCGTTGCCTTTTCTACGGTTGCGTCTCCCACCCCTCATGTCTACACTGCTTTGGGACATCCCATTGGTGAAGACTTGGGAAGGGGCGGCGATTGTCGGAGGACGTAAGAGAAAACGGAATTTTTGTAAAATCTTACCGTAAAATTCCTTTCTCTGAGTCCTCCGACAGTCGCCGCCCCCCGTCCCTCTTTTGGGGTTTTTGTGTACTCTTACTGCTATGCTACCAAACTGAGTTGGGAATGCTGGTGCAGGGAGGTATTGACAGAGGGGACAGCCCCTAGGGGTGTGTCTATGCTAAAAGCTTTTGTATTAACAATTCTTGTTGCCTAGCTACTCCTGCAGAGCAAAGGTCAATACCCATTGGTGAAGACTTGGGAAGGGGCGGCGACTGTCGGAGGACTCAGAGAAAGGAATTTTACGGTAAGATTTTACAAAAATTCCGTTTTTTTTGTCAAAATAACTGCATTCGGTCACCAAAGGTCTGAAAAATTTTTTTATTTCAAATGACTATATTTTTTGTCTTCTAGAGCCTTAAAAAGCTGGTTTTAGACAAGATTTTAGACATTTGGCTCCAATGGTCTGAAAACATTTTTTGGTCAAAATGACTCTATTTTGGTCTCCAAGTGTCTAAAAAGCCTTTGTAAGTCAAAATAACTGCATTTGGTCACCAAAGGTCTGATAAAAAATTTTTGTCAAAATGACTGTATTTTTGTCTTTTAGAGCCTTAAAAAGCCGGTTTTAGACAAGATTTGTCTAAAACCGGCCATTTGGGCCCCAATGGCCTGAAAAAAATTTTTGGTCAAAATGACTCTATTTTGGTCTCCAGGTATCTAAAAAGCCTTTTTTGGTCAAAATAACTGCATTTTGTCACCAAAGGTCTGACAAACTTTTTTAGTCAAAATGACTGTATTTTTGTCTTTTAGAGTCTTAAAAAGCCGGTTTTAGAAAAGATAACTGCATTTGGTCTCCAATGGTCTGAATTTTTTTTTGTCAAAATGAATGTATTTAGTATGCTGTGGCTGAAGGTACATTAGGCATTCACAGGATACAGAAAAAAGTGTCGGCCTGTGTAGGCCCAAAAAATTAGCCCACATGGGTTTAACTAAGAACGAAGTATTCTGTGGCTGAAGGTAAGTGTCAGGTATACTCATGTGGGCTAATTTCTGGGGCCTTTTATGGCCGACACTTACTTCTTTATCCTGTAAATGCCTAATGTACCTTTAGCCACAGAATACTACGTTCTTAGCAGTCAGGTAAACCCATGTGAGCTAATTTTTGGGGCCTATAGAGGCCGACACTAACTTCTGTATACTGTGTGAATGCCTAATGTACCTTCAGCCATCAAATACTATGTACTTTGCTGTCAGTTAAACACGTGAGCTAATTTTTGGAGCCTATACAGGCCGACACTTACTTCTGTATCCTGTGAATGCCTAATGTACTTCCATCCTTTAAATACTGCGTTCTTTGCTGGCAGGTAAACCCATGTGAGCTAATTTTTGGGGCCTATAGAGGCCGACACTAACTTCTGTATACTGTGTGAATGCCTAATGTACCTTCAGTCATCAAATACTATGTACTTTGCTGTCAGTTAAACACGTGAGCTAGTTTTTGGGGCCTATACAGGCCGACATTTACTTCTGTATACTGTGAATGCCTAATGTACCTCCAGGCATCAAATACACTACGTTCTTTGCTGTCAGTTAAACCCATGTGAGCTAATTTTTGGGGCCTATACTGGCCGACACTTCTGTCTACTGTGAATGCCAAATTTATCTCCAGCCATCAAATACACAACATTCTTTGCTGTCAGTTAAACCCATGTGAGCTAATTTTTGGGGCCTATACAGGCTGACACTTACTTCTCTATCCTGTGAATGCCTAATGTACCTTCAGCTTCAGAATACTACGTTCTTAGCTGTCAGTTAAACCTATGTGGGCTAATTTTTTGGCACTATACAGGCCGACACTTACTTCAGTATCCTGTGAATGCCTAATGTACCTTCAGCCTCCAAATACTACATACTTAGCTGTCAGGTAAACCCATGTGAGCTAATTTTTGGGGCCTATACATGCCAACACTTACTTCTGTATACTGTGTGAATGCCTAATGTACCTCTAGCCATCAAATACTATGTTCTTTGCTGTCAGTTAAACCCATGTGAGCTAATTTTTGGGGCCTATACAGGCCGACACTTACTTTTTTATCCTGTGAATGCCTAATGTACCTCCAGCCATCAAATACACTACGTTCTTTGCTATCAGTTAAACCCATGTGAGATAATTTTTGGGGCCTATACAGGCCGACACTTACTTTTGTATACTGTGTGAATGCCTAATGTACCTCCAGCCACCAAATACTACGTTCTTAGCTGTTAGGTAAACTCATGTGGGTTAATTTTTGGGGCCTTTATGGCCAACACTTCTGTATCCTGTGAATGCCTACTGTACCTTCAGCCACAGAATACTACGTTCTTAGCTGTCAGGTAAAAACATGTGGGCTAATTTTTGGGGCTTTTTACGGCCGACACTTACTTCTGTATCCTGTGAATGAAAAAATTTTTTAGTCAAAATGACTGTATTTTTGTATTTTAGAGTCTTAAAAAGCCGGTTTTAGACAAGATAATTGCATTTCGTAACCAATGGCCTGAAAAAATTTGTTTGGTCAAAATAACTCTATTTTGGTCTCCAAGTGTCTAAAAAGCCTTTTTTAGTCAAAATAACTGAATTTGGTCACCAAAGGTCTGAAAAAATGTTTTAGCCAAAATAACTGTATTTTAGTATTTTAGAGGCTTAAAAAGCCAGTTTTAGACAAGATAACTGCATTTTGCTCTCCAATGGCCTAAAAAAATGTAGTCAAAATGACTGTATTTTTGTCTTTTAGAGCCTTAAAAGCCGGTTTTAGACAAGATTTTAATTTGGGCTCCAATGGCCTGAAAACATTTTTTTGGTAAAAATTACTCTATTTTGGTCTCCAAGTGTCTAAAAAGCCTTTTGTAGTCACAATAACTGCATTTGGTCACCAAAGGTCTGAAAGAAAAATTTAGTCAAAATGACTATATTTTTGTCTTTTAGAGCCTTAAAAAGCCGGGTTTTGACAAGATTTGCCTAAACCGGCCATTTGGGCTCCAATGGCCTGAAATTTTTTTGGGGTCAAAATGACTCTATTTTGGTCTCCAAGTGTCTAAAAAGCCCTTTTTAGTCAAAATAACTGCATTTGGTCACCAAAACATAGTAATTTGGACTAAATTGTCTTTTCAGACCTTTGGTGACCAAAAGCAGTTATTTTGACTTAAAAAGGCTTTTTAGACACTTGGAGACCAAAATAGAGTCATTTTGACCAAAATATTTTTTCAGGCCATTGGAGCCCAAATGGCCCGTTTTAGACAAATCTTGTCTAAAACCGGCTTTTTAAGGCTCGAAAAGACAAAAATACAGTCATTTTGACTAAAAATAATTTCAGACCTTTCATGATTAACTGCAGTTATTTTGACTAAAAAAAGGCTTTTAGACACTTGGAGACCAAAATAGAGTCATTTTGACCGAAAAACTTTTTTCAGGCCATTGGAGACCAAATGGCCAGTTTTAGACAAATCTTGTCTAAAACCGGCTTTTTAAGGCTCTAAAAGACAAAAATACAGTCATTTTGACTAAATTTTTTTATCAGACCTTTGGTGACCAAATGCAGTTATTTTGACTAGAGTTGAGCGGACACCTGGATGTCCGTGTTCGGCGGGTTCGGCCGAACTTGAAAAAAAGTCCGGGTCCATGTCCCGGACTTTTTCCCGAACTTTACCTGGACACGAACCCCATTGAAGTCAAAGGGGACCCAAACTTTCAGGCACTAAAATGGCTCTAAAACACCAATGGAAAGGTCTAGAGAGCTGTAAATGGCAGCAAAACGTAGTTAAGAGCATGGCAAATGCTCTGCAAACAAATGTGGATAGGGAAATAACTTAAAACAACAAAAAAACTGAAAAATAAAACAATTTTCTTTTCTGTGAAGGATGAGGCCCATATGGAGTAGGAGGGAGGTTGAGGTGGTGGTGGATGTGGCGGTGTAGGTGGAAGCGGCGGTGGAGGGGGACGAGGTAGCCAACACTGCTTTTTTTCAGTCATTTTAAATTAGGGTACACCCCAAAAGAGTGAGAAAGATCAAAAATATAACAATGGCTGGGTAAGGTCGTTATCCATCTCTATTCCATGCCTGGTACATTTTAATGAACGTGAGCTTGTCCACATTGTCTCTGGACAGGCGCCTGCGCTTGTCTGTGATAACGCCCCCAGCCATGCTAAATACACGTTCAGATAATACACTGGCTGCAGGGCACGCCAGCACCTCCAAGGCGTAAAGGGCAAGCTCAGGCCATGTGCCCAATTTGGAGACCCAGAAGTTGAAGGGGTCATTCACTACATGTAGGCGTGTGCACACATACTGCTCCACCATGTTGGTGAAATGCTGCCTCCTGCTAAGACGTTCCATATGAGCTGCTGGTGCTGCTGCTTGTTGTGGCGTGCTGACAAAGCTTTTCCACATTTCGGCCATGCTAACCCTGCCTTCTGAGGTGCTGGCGGTGCCCTGGTTTTGTTGGCGACCTCTTCCTCCTCTTCCTCTGCCTTGGCCTTGTGCTTCCACTGTGGCCCGCTGTCAGGTGGGAATGCCAGCAGCATCGCGTCTACCAGCGTGCTCTTGTACTCGCGCATCTTGCGATCGCGCTCCAGTGAGTGAATTAAGGACTGTACGTTGTCCTTGTAATGGGGATCTAGCAGCGTGGCCACCCAGTAATCAGCACAAGTTAGAATGTGGGCAACTTGACGGTCATTGTGGAGACACTGCAGCATGTAATCGCTCATGTGTGCCAGGCTGCCCAGAGGCAACGAAAGGCTGTCCTCTTTGGGAGGTGTATCGTCTGTGTCCTCTGTATCCCCCAGCCACACCCCAGTAATTGCCATGATCTGGCCTGGGTGCCACCCTGCTGTGAACATGGTTCCATCTCCTCCTCCTCATCCTCCAGAACTGTGCCCCTGCTGGACAATTGTGTACCTGGCGTTTGTGTGTGCAGGAACCCACCCTCAGAGTCACTTGCAAATGACTGCCCTGAAAGCCTTGGAAATGTTACCTCTTCATCCTCCTCCTCCTCATCCTGTGCCACATCCTCTTCCATCATCTCCCGAATCATTTTTTGAAGGAGGCATAGAAGCGGGATAGTTAAGCTGACAACGGCGTCATCGGCACTGGCCATGTTGATGGAGTACTCAAAATAGTGCAACAAGGCACACAGGTCTCGCATGGAGGCCCAGTTATTGGTGGTGAAGTGGTGCTGTTCCGCAGAGCGACTCACGCGTGCTGCGGCTGAAACTCCACTATGGCCTGCTGCTGCTCGCACAGTCTTTCTAGCATGTGCAAGGTGGAGTTGTGGGCATGTCACATATGAGGCGGGGAGCGGGAAGGCCGAAGTTACGCTGCAGCGCTGACAGGCGAGCAGCAGCAGGGTGAGAACGCACTTTCTGCAGCAGCTCTGACATATCGGGGTAATTTTTAAGGAACCTCTGCACCACCAAATTCAGCACATGCGCCAAGCAAGGGATGTGCGTCAAATCGGCTAGGTCCAGAGCTGCTATGAGATTTCGCCCGTTATCGCACACCACCAGGCCGGGCTTGAGGCTCGCTGGCAGCAACCACTCATTTGTCTCCTGTTCCATGCTCCTCCACAACTCCTGCGTGGTGTGTGGTTTTTCCCCCAAACAGGCAGGTTTTAAAACTGCCTGCTGTCGTTTACCCCTGGCTGTGCTGAAGTTGGTGGTGAAGGTGTTATGCTGAGGGGATGAGGAGGCGGTAGAGGATGAGGAAGCGGAGTAGGAGGAGTTAGGAACAGGAGGCAAACTGAAGCGCCCTGCAATCCTTGGTGATGGAAGGACATGCGCCAAATTGCTATCTGCCTAAGGCCCATCCACCACTGCATTTACCCAGTGTGCCGTTAGGGAGATATAACGCTCCTGACTGTACTTACTGGTCCACGTATCGGTAGTTAGGTGGAACTTGCCACAGATGGCGTTGCGCAGTGCACACCTGATTTTTTCCCCAACTTGGTTGTGCAGGGAAGGGATGGCTTGCCTGGAAAAGTAGTGGCGGCTGGGCATGACGTACTGTGGGACAGCCACCGACATAAGGCTTTTAAAATTGTGCGTCTCCACCAGACGGAATGAAAGCATTTCAAAGGCCAAGAATTTTGAAATACTGGCATTCAGGGCCAGGGATCGCAGGTGGGTAGGGGGATACTTCCTCTTCCTCTCAAGTGTTTGGGAGATGGAAAGCTGAACACTTCCACGGGACATTGTGGAAATGGTTGGTGACCCAGGTGGTGGTGTTGCTGACAGATCATCTGTTTGCGGGGTGGCAGGTGCCGATATCACTACAGAGGTGGATGGAGAAGCAGAAGAGGAAGCAGAAGGAGCCAGAGACCTTTCTTGGTTTTGAAGGTGTCTACTCCACTGCAGCTCGTGCTTTGCACTTAGATGCCTGATCATGCAGGTTGTGCTCAGGTTGAGAAGGTTTATGCCTCGCCTCAGGCTCGTGTCCTGTCATCAGCACATTTTCTGAAGAACTGCCATGCTAGAGAACTCCTTTGAGCTAGCTTTGGTGCGCTCGGTCCCTTGCTGCGTTGGGCAGTAGCAGGCGTAGTGTCTAGGGCACGGCCGCTCCGCTTCTGCACCCTGCTCCCTCTTCTGCTGTGCTGGTGGCTCTGTGCGACCACCGCCTCTTCCTCCAAACCACTCAGGTCACCTGCATGACGTTCATTCCATGTGTGGTCGAGGACCTCATCGTCCTCCACATCATCTTCCACCCAGTCTTCACCCCTGCCCTCCTTGTTGGTCTCCACAATTCTGAGTGCCGCAGCAGTTGGCACCTGCGTTTCGTCATCATCGGAGACGTGCTGCGATGGCCCTTCCTTGTACTCATCTTGAGAAATAAGTGGTTGGGCATCTCTGCACTCAATCTCTTCCACTTCTGGGGCAGGGCTAGGTGGATGGCCCTGGGAAACCCTGCTGACAGAGTCATCAAAAAGAAGAAGAGACTGCTGCATGACTTGGGGCTCAGACTGCTTGCCTGATTTGCAAGAGGGTGAGGTGAAAGATGGTTGGACATCGGCTGCAGGTGCCAACTCTGACCTTTCTGCAGTAGACAGGGTGGTGTAATGTTCTGGTACCTTTGGGTACCCTAATTACTCTTTTCATAAGTGTATGCGCCCCACCATTCTCTTTTGGTAAGGTGCGCATACACCTTTAAGACTGATGCTGTCATCACTGAGCGCCGGACTGGATGGCTATTTAGATCGCCGGCTCTCACTCACATGTGTTCGCTCAACCTGCTTTAAACCTGTCTTGAAGCTCTCATGCTTGCAAGCATACCTCGCTGTCGGAACCACGCTGCGCTGAGCCCTGTATCCTGCTACCGGATCATCCGCTCTTGCATATTGACATATGTTTTGCTGCTTTAAATAAAGTTCCTATTATTTCTAAACTTAAACCTGTCTCAGTGAGTCTTATTAACGGTGTTCCTTTATCCTCTGGTCCGATCACTGATCAGACACAGGCACTCCTAGTCACTACTAACGGGTCTCATATGGAGACCACTACCTTCGATCTAATACCTTCACCCCACTTTCCCATTGTTTTGGGACTTCCCTGGTTGCACACACATCAACCAACCATAGATTGGAAGGAACGGACCCTGGCCTTCCTCTCTTGCTATTGCGAGAGTACGTGTAACCTCCCGTCCTTCGGGAAGATCCTGTCTGTGGTGACAGATGAGATTGCACCACTATGTTATCAGGATCTCTCTGAGGTTTTTCTTGAGAAAAATGCTCAAGCACTACCTCCCCATCGAGACTATGATTGTAGTATTGATCTACTCCCAAATAGCAAATTGCCGTTCGGTCATGTTTATCCTCTTTCACAGGATGAACTTTCCCATCTCAAAGACTATTTGGATGAGAATTTGAAAAAAGGTTTTATTAGACCTTCCACTTCTTCCACAGCAGCAGGACTCTTTTTTGTCCGCAATAAGGACTCAAGTCTCAGGCCTATCATCGACTATAGGCAATTGAATGCTATTACAATAAAAGATCGCTATCCTCTACCGCTTATCCCTGAGCTCATTGAGCAGGTGCGTGGAGCTACCTATTTTTCAAAATTGGACCTGAAAGGAGCATACAATCTCATTCGAATCCGTGATGGACACGAGTGGAAGACTGCATTCAGAACCAGATACGGATTGTTCGAATATCTTGTAATGCCATTCGGGCTATGCAACGCCCCTGCAGTTTTTCAACGATTTATAAACAATATTTTTATAGACTTACTAGATGTCTGTGTTGTGGTATATCTGGACGATATACTTATATATTCACGATCCCTGTCTGAACACATAAGACATGTAAGACTAGTATTATCGAGATTGCTTGCACACAACCTTTATGTGAAACTGAAAAAATGCTTGTTTCATAAAGAAGTACTGTTTCTAGGCTACATCATATCCAAAACAGGAATCGAGATGGACATGAGTAAGATATCCTGCATTCAGGATTGGCCTACACCAACCACACGCAAGGCGCTACAACGATTCCTTGGATTTTCGAATTTCTACAGGAAGTTCATCAGAAACTTCTCTGCCATTGTGAGACCCCTCACACAGCTCACTAGCATTAAAAAAACATTCAAATGGTCAGATGAAGCAAATAAAGCTTTTCACCTGTTAAAGACAAGGTTTACTTCTGCTCCCATACTACGCCATCCAGACCCATCCCTCCAATACATTCTGGAAGTAGATGCGTCAAACATGGCAGTAGGAGCAATACTCTCCCAACGACCAACTCACACTTCACCACTTCATCCAGTCGCCTTTTTTTCTAAATCCCTAAGCAGTCCAGAGATAAATTACCCCGTGGGTGAAAAGGAACTGCTTGCTATAAAATTGGCTCTGGAGAATTGGCGACATCTACTCGAAGGCACCCAATTACCAATACTAAATACTGATGCAGAAGGCTTCCTCTACTACAACGACAAACTTTACATACCACCTACCATGCGCACCAAGATCTTGGAATTATCGCATGATGTGCCTATGGCAGGACATATGGGTATGACAAAGACTCTTAATCTGATTACCAGGCAATTCTGGTGGCCTGACATGAAAACATCTATACAAAAATTCGTCTCTTCATGCAATGTCTGCGCCAGGTCCAAAATTGACACTACGAGACCATCCGGTCTACTATGCAGTCTACCAATACCCCAAACTCCATGGGAAGTTGTGTCCTTGGACTTTATAGTGGAATTGCCTCCTTCCAAAGGATTTAATACCATCTTAGTGTCAGTGGACCATCTGACAAAAATGGCACATTTCATTGCTATTCGCAGACTACCTTCGTCCAAACAAACGGCAGAACTCCTGATGAAACATGTCTTTAAGTTACATGGTATCCCAAAAACTCTTCTGTCTGACCGTGGATCACAATTTATTTCCAAGTTCTGGCAAGAACTATGTCACATACTACGGATCGAGCGGAAGCTCACTTCTCCTTACCATCCGCAGACCAACGGACAGACTGAAAGAGTCAACCAATGCATCGAGCAATATTTACGTTGTTACACTTCTTACCAACAGGATGATTGGGTGGATCTTCTCCCTCTGGCAGAATTTGCCTACAACAACGCAACCCACAGTACGACCAAGCAGAGTCCGTTCTACATGAACTATGGGTTTCATCCCTCTATTCTTCCACCACGCATCCTTCCTTCAAATAACCCAGTAGCCTCAGACTATCTTACCCAAATAAAGGACTCTCTGGGTTTGCTTAATACTACCATTGCACACGCTCATAGTCAACAAAAGAAGTACTATGATCTTCGCAGAAGACCTTCTCCTCAGTACGCTATTGGGGACCTCGTTTGGCTCTCAACAAAAAATTTAAGACTGAAAATCCCTAGCAAAAAGCTTGGACCTCTGTTCTCGGGACCTTTCCCAATCAAGAAACTTATTGGAAAAGCTGCAGTACAGCTTACATTGCCAATAGACCTCAAAATACATCCCATTTTCCATGTGTCGCTACTGAAGCCCCATGTTCCTGACCAAGGAATAAGGCCTACTATCCCACCTCCTCCTCCTGTACAAGTTGAAGGTGGAGAAGAATATGAGATAAAAGAGATTCTGGATTCTCGTATCCACAGAGGAAGACTTCAGTACTTGGTTCGATGGAAGAACTATGGGCCCCAAGACGACACCTGGCTAAACACCTCTGACATACATGCCTCTAGATTAATCCGCAATTTTCATGCGAAGTACCCAGACAAACCAGCTCCAGAGGCCTTCAGGAGCCGGCCTTAAGGGGGGGTACTGTAATGTTCTGGTACCTTTGGGTACCCTAATTACTCTTTTCATAAGTGTATGTGCCCCACCATTCTCTTTTGGTAAGGTGCGCATACACCTTTAAGACTGATGCTGTCATCACTGAGCTCCGGACTGGATGGCTATTTAGATCGCCCGCTCTCACTCACATGTGTTCGTTCAACCTGCTTTAAACCTGTCTTGAAGCTCTCATGCTTGAAAGCATACCTCGCTGTCGGAACCACGCTGCGCTGATCCCTGTATCCCGCTACCGGATCATCCGCTCTTGCCGAACCTCTTCTCTGCTACATTGCTATTAGTGATAAGTACCCCACAGGGGAAACCTCTATAACCTTCATACTAAAGCTTACACTATCTAGCTCTGCATACTAAGGACTATTACTACATCTGCATTATCTAAGATTGCTAGCTCTTGAGCCTACTATCACCTGTTCTTGCACTAGGTTGATCTCTCTTGTATGTCCACCTGCTACTCTGTCATCTGCTACCATACATGATTGCTAAACCTATCTGCATCCCATCTGCTACTATCTTACTTCCAAGAACATTTCCTTTCAAGTGTCTGTCATCTACCATCTCTACCCAACCTGTCTCTTCAGCCTATCATCACTGTGTTACTATATACATAAGTCACTCTAGGAAACATCTTATTGAGTGTGTGTATTTACTTGCTGAATTGAGATCATCCACACATGATGAGTCATTGGGAGTTGGGATTGGTGTCTCAGCGTTTCTCTACATGACTACTGAAGTGGAATATTTCTGCAGCTGAAAATCCACATCACACATAAAACGCAGGAGCGTTACAGGTGGGAGACAATGTGAAGGAACTGGAGGCACTGTCAGCAGCAAACCAATCTACTATTGCATCTACTTGTTCTGGCCTCAACACTTGTAGAGGCGCATGATGCCCTACCAAATACTGCTGCAGGTTCTGTCACCTACTCACACTTGAGGAAGGTGTTTCACTTGTGCGTGTAGCTGGCACAGATCGACCACGTCCTCTCCTTGCAACAGGAGCTCTACCAGCAGCACCACGACCCAGGCCACGGCCCCTATTTGACGGTCTCCTCATATTTCTGTAATTTATGATCTTGCCCTAGAAAGGTGTTTATTGAATAGCGGAACAAAACAACAACAGTATCGCACGGGTGTATCTCACAGTCAAATATGCAAACTATGCCGCAATTTAATCTTTTTTACCCCAAAAGGGTGTTTATTAAATATCGGAATAGAAAAACAGTATACAAATACAACGGGTGTATCTCACAGTCAAAAATGCAAAGTATGCCGCAATTTAATTTTTTTCAACCCAAAAGGGTGTATATTGAATAGCGGAATAGAAAAAAGGATATAAAACAGTGTATCTCACACGTACAAACACAGACTAGGCCCCAATTACAATTTTTTGTACCCTAAAGGGAGGATGAGGAAGAGGAGTAGGTGGAGTTCAGAACAGGAGGCAAACTGAAGCGCCCTGCAATCCTTGGCGGTGGAAGGAGATGCCCCAAACAAATTTAAAAGGTGTATCTCACACGTACCGATACAGAATATGCCGCAATTTAATTCTTTTTACGCCAAAGGGTGTAGATTGAATAGCGGAATAGAAAATATGATATCAAAAGGTGTATCTGACACGTACAAACCCAGACTAGGCCCCGATAACAATTTTTTGTACCGTAAAGGCAGGATGAGGAGTAGGAGGAGTTCGGAACAGGAGGCAAACTGAAGCACCCTGAAATCCTCGGCGGTGGAAGATACGCCCCAAAAATGTGGAAGGTGTATCTCACACATACCGATACAGACTGTGCCGCAATTTAATTCTTTTTACCCCAAAGGGTGTAGATTGAATAGCTGAATAGAAAATATGATATCAAAAGGTGTATCTCACACGTACAGACCCAGACTAGGCCCCGATTACCATTTTTTGTACCCTAAAGGCAGGATGAGTAGTAGGAGGAGTTTGGAACAGGAGGCAAACTGAAGCACCCTGCAATCCTCGGTGGTGGAAGATGCCCCCCAAAAATTTGGAAGGTGTATCTCACACGTACCGATACAGACTATGCCGCAATTTAATTCTTTTTACCCCAAAGGGTGTCGATTGAATAGCAGAATAGAAAATATGATATCAAAAGGTGTATCTGACAAGTACAAAACCAGACTAGGCCCTTATTACAATTTTTTGTACCCTAAAGGCAGGATGAGGAGTAGGAGGAGTTCGGAACAAGCAGGAGGCAAACTGAAGCACCCTGCAATCCTCAGCTGTGTAAGATGCGCCCAAAAAATTGAAAAGGTGTATCTCACACGTACCGATAAAGACTATGCCGCAATTTAATTCTTTTTACCACAAAGGGTGTAGATTGAATAGCGGAATAGAAAATTTAATATCAAAAGGTGTATCTGACACCTACAAACCCAGACTAGGCCCCAATTACAATTTTTTGTACCCTAAAGGCAGGATGAGGAGTAGCAGGAGTTCGGAACAGGCAGGAGGCAAACTGAAGCACCCTGCAATCCTCGGCGGTGGAAGATGCGCCCCAAAAATTTGGAAGGTGTATCTCACACGTACCAATACAGACTATGCCGCAATTTAATTCTTTTTACCCCAAAGGGTGTCGATTGAATAGCAGAATAGAGAATATGATATCAAAAGATGTATCTGACACGTACAAAACCAGACTAGGCCCGATTACAATTTTTTGTACCCTAAAGGCAGGATGAGGAGTAGCAGGAGTTCGGAACAGGCAGGAGGCAAACTAAAGCACCCTGCAATCCTCGGCGGTGTAAGATGCGCCCAAAAAATTGTATCTCACATGTACCGATACAGACTATGCGTCAATTTAATTCCTTTTACCCCAAAAGGTGTAGATTGAATAGCGGAATAGAAAATATGATATCAAAAGGTGTATCTGACACGAACAAACCTAGACTAGGCCCCAATTACAATTTTTTGTACCCTAAAGGCAGGATGAGGAGTAGGAGGAGTTCAGAACAGGAGGCAAACTGAAGCACCCTGAAATCCTCGGTGGTGGAAGATGCTCCCCAAAAATTTGGAAGGTGTATCTCACACGTATCGATACAGACTGTGCCGCAATTTAATTCTTTTTACCCCCAAAGGGTGTAGATTGAATAGCGTAATAGAAAATATGATATCAAAAGGTGTATCTCACACGTACAGACCCAGACTAGTCCCCGATTACCATTCTTTGTACCCTAAAGGCAGGATGAGGAGTAGGAGGAGTTTGGAACAGGAGACAAACTGAAGCACCCTGCAATCCTCGGCGGTGGAAGATGCGCCCCAAAAATTTGGAAGGTGTATCTCACACGTACCGATACAGACTATGCCGCAATTGAATTCTTTTTACCCCAAAGGGTGTCGATTGAATAGCAGAATAGAAAATATGATATCAAAAGGTGTATCTGACACGTACAAAACCAGACTAGGCCCGATTACAATTTTTTGTACCCTAAAGGCAGGATGAGGAGTAGAAGGAGTTCGGAACAAGCAGGAGGCAAACTGAAGCACCCTGCAATCCTCGGCGGTGTAAGATGCGCCCAAAAAATTGGAAAGGTGTATCTCACACGTACCGATACAGACTATGCCGCAATTTAATTCTTTTTACCCCAAAGGGTGTAGATTGAATAGCGGAATAGAAAATATGATATCAATAGGTGTATCTGACACGTACAAACCCAGACTAGGCCCCGATTACAATTTTTTGTACCCTAAAGGCAGGATGAGGAGTAGGAGGAGTTCGGAACAGGAGGCAAACTGAAGCACCCTGCAATCTTTGGCGGTGTAAGATGCACCCAAAAAATTGGAAAGGTGTATCTCACATGTACCGATAAAGACTAAGCCGCAATTTAATTCTTTTTACCACAAAGGGTGTAGATTGAATAGCGGAATAGAAAATATGATATCAAAAGGTGTATCTGACACGTACAAACCCAGACTAGGCCCCGATTACAATTTTTTGTACCCTAAAGGCAGGATGAGGAGTAGGAGGAGTTCGGAACAGGCAGGAGGCAAACTGAAGCACCCTGCAATCCTCGGCGGTGGAAGATGCGCCCCAAAAATTTGGAAGGTGTATCTCACACGTACCGATACAGACTATGCCGCAATTTAATTCTTTTTACCCCAAAGGGTGTAGATTGAATAGCGGAATAGAAAATATGATATCAAAAGGTGTATCTGACACGTACAAAACCAGACTAGGCCCGATTACAATTTTTTGTACCCTAAAGGCAGGATGAGGAGTAAGAGGAGTTTAGAACAAGCAGGAGGCAAACTGAAGCACCCTGCAATCCTCGGCGGTGTAAGATGCGCCCAAAAAATTGGAAAGGTGTATCTCACATGTACCGATACAGACTATGCCGCAATTTAATTCCTTTTACCCCAAAGGGTGTAGATTGAATAGTGGAATAGAAAATATGATATCAAAAGAAGTATCTGACACGTACAAACCCAGACTAGGCCCCGATTACAATATTTTGTACCCTAAAGGCAGGATTAGGAGTAGGAGGAGTTCGGAACAGGCAGGAGGCAAACTGAAGCACCCTGCAATCCTCGGCGGTGTAAGATGCGCCCAAAAAATTGGAAAGGTGTATCTCACACGTACCGATACAGACTATGCCGCAATTTAATTCCTTTTACCCCAAAGGGTGTAGATTGAATAGCGGAATAGAAAATATGATATCAAAAGGTGTATCTCACACGTACAGACCCAGACTAGGCCCCGATTACCATTTTTTGTACCCTAAAGGCAGGATGAGGAGTAGGAGGAGTTTGGAACAGGAGGCAAACTGAAGCACCCTGCAATCCTCGGCGGTGGAAGATGCTCCCCAAAAATTTGGAAGGTGTATCTCACACGTACCGATACAGACTATGCCGCAATTTAATTCTTTTTACCCCAAAGGGTGTCGATTGAATAGCAGAATAGAAAATATGATATCAAAAGGTGTATCTGACACGTACAAAACCAGACTAGGCCCGATTACAATTTTTTGTACCCTAAAGGCAGGATGAGAAGTAGGAGGAGTTCGGAACAAGCAGGAGGCAAACTGAAGCATCCTGCAATCCTCGGCGGTGTAAGATGCGCCCAAAAAATTGGAAAGGTGTATCTCACACGTACCGATACAGACTATGCCGCAATTTAATTCCTTTTACCCCAAAGGGTGTAGATTGAATATTGGAATAGAAAATATGATATCAAAAGGTGTATCTGACACGTACAAACCCAGACTAGACCCCGATTACAATAGTAATAGTAAAATATAGCTGATGAACGCTGCACACAACAGACTGATAAAAATTGATTTTTTTTCTCCCTCCTCCTTCTCCTCAGTGGGCTCAAGTGAGGGCAAAAAGATTGTTCACTGCACCACCCCCACACAGCACAATCGATGTAGACTGTCCCTGCCTAATCTCTGCAGCCTGTCCCTAAAATGCTGAAAAAGATCGTTCACTGCACCACCCCCACACAGCAAAATCGATGTAGACTGTCCCTGCCTAATCTCTCCAGCCTGTCCCTAAAATGCTCAAAAAGATCGTTCACTGCACAACCCCCCACACAGCAAAATCGATGTAGACTGTCCCAGCCTAATTTCTGCAGCCTGTCCCTAAAATGCTTAAATAACTTTCCCTGCCTACACTCCGACCTGTCCCTGCATTCTTTTCGGACACAATTTTTCACTGTCTGTCCCTAATCAGCAGCCAGCACGTATGATGTGTGCTCTCTCCCTAATACTACAGCAGAATGATGCAGCGCGCTGGGTCTCAAACTTATAAAGACATGGTCACATGCTTCAGATGGCCAATCACATTAGTAGGCATGGCTGGGATGGCTTAAGGCACACCAGTTAAACGCTTGTTGATTGGCTGTTGAAAGCCCGCCATTAAAAGCGCGCCATTACATACAAAACAGGAATTAAAATGACCGAAAACGGATTTTAAACCTGAACATACAGTAAAGTTTTCAAATCCGTGTTCGGGTACCAAAAATCCAATTATTCGGTACAAACCCGAATAATACAGTCCGTGTTCGCTCAACACTAATTTTGACTAAAAAAGGCTTTTTAGACACTTGGAGACCAAAATAGAGTCATTTTGACCAAAAACATTTATCAGGCCATGGGAGCCCAAATGGCCGGTTTTAGACAAATATTTTGACTAATTTTTTTTCAGACCTTTGGTGACCTAATGCAGTTATTTTGACAAAAAAGGCTTCTTAGACACCTGGAGACCAAAATAGAGTCATTTTGACCAAATATAATTTTTCAGGCCATTTGAGCCCAAATGTCTAAAATCTTGTCTAAAACCGTTTTTTTTTTTTAAGGCTCTAAAAGATAAAAAATACAGTCAATTTGACTAATTTTTTTCAGACCTTTGGTGACCAAATGCAGTTATTTTGACTAAAAAAGGCTTTTTTAGACACTTGGAGACCAAAATAGAGTCATTTTGACCAAAAAAAATTTTTCAGGCCATTGGAGCCAAATGTCTAAAATCTTGTCTAAAACCGGCTTTTTAAGGCTCTAAAAGACAAAAATTTGGACTAAATTGTCTTTTCAAATCGATGTAGACTGTCCCTGCCTAATCTCTGCAGCCTGTCCCTAAAATGCTCAAAAAGATCGTTCACTGCACCACCCCCACACAGCAAAATCGATGTAGACTGTCCCTGCCTAATCTCTCCAGCCTGTCCCTAAAATGCTCAAAAAGATCGTTCACTGCACAACCCCCCACACAGCAAAATCGATGTAGACTGTCCCAGCCTAATTTCTGCAGCCTGTCCCTAAAATGCTTAAATAACTTTCCCTGCCTACACTCCGACCTGTCCCTGCATTCTTTTCTGACACAATTTTTCACTGTCTGTCCCTAATCAGCAGCCAGCACGTATGATGTGTGCTCTCTCCCTAATACTACAGCAGAATGACGCAGCGCGCTGGGTCTTGAACTTATAAAGACATGGTCACATGCTTCAGATGGCCAATCACATTAGTAGGCATGGCTGGGATGGCTTAAGGCACACCAGTTAAACGCTTGTTGATTGGCTGTTGAAAGCCCGCCATTAAAAGCGCGCCATTACATACAAAACAGGAAATAAAATGACCGAAAATGGATTTTAAACCTGAACATACAGTAAAGTTTTCGGGTCCGTGTTCGGGTAACAAAAATCCAATTATTCGGTACAAACCCGAATAATACAGTCCGTGTTCGCTCAACACTAATTTTGACTAAAAAAGGCTTTTTAGACACTTGGAGACCAAAATAGAGTCATTTTGACCAAAAACATTTATCAGGCCATGGGAGCCCAAATGGCCGGTTTTAGACAAATATTTTGACTAATTTTTTTTCAGACCTTTGGTGACCTAATGCAGTTATTCTGACTAAAAAAGGCTTTTTTAGACACTTGGAGACCAAAATAGAGTCATTTTGACCAAAAAATTTTTTCAGGCCATTGGAGCCAAATGTCTAAAATCTTGTCTAAAACCGGCTTTTTAAGGCTCTAAAAGACAAAAATTTGGACTAAATTGTCTTTTCAGACCTTTGGTGACCAAATGCAGTTCTTTTGACTTAAAAAGGCTTTTCAGACACTTGGAGACCAAAATAGAGTCATTTTGACCAAAAATTTTTTCAGGAAATTGAAGCCCAAATGACCGGTTTCCCAGGTAATTTCAAAGCTTTTTAAGTGCCGGTTCACACTTGTGCGGCTGCGGAGATCGCATTTAATTCGGAGCGCACTGCTCCTTCATTACATGCGATCTCATGTGCAGTGCGAATTTCAGCCATACACTTTGTGTATGGCAAATCTTGTCTAAAACCGGCTTTTTAACCACTTGCCGACTGCCTAACGACGAGTTAGGCAGTCAGCCCCTCACAGGCAAAGTGACGTAGATCTACATCGCTAGCCTGTGAGGGTCTAGGGAGCGAGCGCGCGCCGCCGGAGGCGCGCTCCTGCGTGGTCACGGACCCCACCGCGTGTGTGACCGGCAAACCCGAAGTCCGGCGAGAGGGGAGAGGGAGAAAGTCAGGCGGCTAGTGTAAACAAGCCGCCTGTCATTCTCCCCTGTGTAGAAACTGTGATCACAAGGTTCTACTATGTAGGATTGTTGATCACTGTTTCTACAGCTCAACCCACAGCCAATCACAGTTAGAATCATGCCCCTAGGGACACACACAGCCCGTCCCTCTCAAATAAAGTTAACCCCTTCACTACCAGTGTCATTTTGCAGTAACAGTGCATATGTATAGCACTGATTACTGCAGTAATGTCACTGGTAACCCCAAAAGTGTAAAAAATGTCAGTCAAGGGTCCGATCTGTCCGCTGCAATGTCGCAGTACCCCAAAAAAAATTGCAGATGGCCGCCATTACATTAAAAAAAACAACAAAAATGACAAAAATCTTTCCCTTTGTTAGTAAACGCGATAACTTTTGCACAAACCAATCAAAATACGCTTTTTGCGATTTCTTTTTACCAAACATAGGTAGCATAAAACAAATTGCCCGAAAATGTAAAAAAATTTTGATTTTTACATTTTTTTGGGAATTTCATATAAAAAAATGTGGAAAATATTGTTATTTTTGCAAAATTGACGCTCTTTTTTTGTTTATAGCGCATAATCAAAAAATCGCACAGGTGATCAAATACCACCAAAAGAACGCTCGGTTTGTGGGAAAAAATGGATGCCAAATTCGTTTAGGTACAGCGTCGCACGACCTCGCAATTGTCCGTTAAAGTCACGCAGGGCCGAATCGCAAAATACCCCCTGCTCAGGAAGGGGGTAAAATCTTCCGGGGCTTAAGTGGTTAAGACTCTAAAAGACAAAAATACAGTCATTTTGACTAAAAATCTTTTTCAGACCTCTGGTGACCAAATGCAGTTATTTTGACTAAAAAAGGCTTTTTAGACACTTGGAGACCAAAACAGAATCATTTTGACGAAAATTTTTTTTCAGGCCTTTGGAGCCCAAATGGCCGGTTTTAGACAAATCTTGTCTAAAACTACGTTCTTTGCTGTCAGTCAAACCCATGTGAGCTATTTTTTTGGGCCTATACATGCCGACTCTTACTTCTGTATACTGTGTAAATGCCTAATGTACCTCTAGCCATCAAATACTACATTCTTTGCTGTCAGTTAAACCCATGTGAGCTAATTTTTGGGGCCTATACAGGCCGGCACTTACTTCTGTAAACTGTGTGAATGCCTGTTGTCTAAAACCGTCCATTTGGGCTGCAATGGCCTGAAAAAAAGTTTTTGGTCAAAATTACTCAATTTTGGTCTCCAAGTGTCTAAATAGCCTTTTGTAGTCAAAATAATCGCATTTGGTCACCAAAGGTCTGAAAAAAATGTAGTCAAAATGACTATATTTTTGTCTTTTAGAGCCTTAAAATGCCGGTTTTAGACAAGATAACTGCATTCGGACTCCAATGGCCTGAAAAAATTTTTTGGTCAAAATAACTCTTTTTTGGTCTCCAAGTGTCTAAAAAGCCTTTTTTTAGTCAAAATAACTGTATTTGGTCACCAAAGGTCAGAAAAATTTTTTCGTCAAAATGACTATATTTTTGTCTTTTAAAGCCTTAAAAAGCTGGTTTTAGAAAAGATTTTAGACATTTGGCTTTAATGGCCATGAAAAAAATGTTTTGGTCAAAATGACTCTATTTTCATCTCCAGGTGTCTAAAAACATTTTGTTAGTCAAAATAACGGCATTTGGTCACCAAAGGTCTGGAAAAAAAATATAGTCAAAATGTCTGCATTTTTGTCTTTTAGAGCCTTAAAAAGCTGGTTTAAGACAAGATTTGTCTAAAACCGGCCATTTGGGCTCCAATGGCCTGAAAAAAATGTTTTGGTCAAAATTACTCCATTTTGGTCTCCAAGTGTCTAAAAAGCCTTTTTAAGTCAAAATAACGGCATTTGGTCACCAAAGGTCTGGAAAAAAAATTTAGTCCAAATGACTATATTTTTGTCTTTTAGAGCCTTAAAAAGCCGGTTTTAGACAAGATTTTAGACATTTGGCTGCAATAGCCTGAAAAATTTTTGGGGGTCAAAATGACTCAATTTTGGTCTCCAAGTGTCTAAAAAGCCTTCCTTTTTTAGTCAAAATAACTGCATTTGGTCACCAAAGGTATGAAAACAAATATTTTGGTCTCCAAGTGTCTAAAAAGCTTTTTTTAGTCAAAATAACTGCATTTGGTCACCAAAGGTCTGAAAAAAATTAAGTCAAAATTAATGTATTTTTGTCTTTTAGAGAATTAAAAAGCTGGTTTTAAACAAGATTTGTCTAAAACTGGCCATTTGGGCTCCAATGGCGTGAAACATTTTTTTGGTCAAATTGACTCTATTTTGGTCTCCAAGTGTCTAACCACTTTACCACCGGAGGATTTTGCTGTCTTATGTCCAGGCCACTTTTTGTGCTTCGGCACTGTGCGACTAACTGACAATTGTGCGGTCATGCAATGTGGTACCCAAATGAAATTTACGTCCTTTTTTTCCCACAAACAGAGCTTTCTTTTGGTGGTATTTGATCACCTCTGCACTTTTTATTTTTTGCGATATTAATAAAAAAAGAGCAAACATTTTGCAAAAAAATGACTTTTTCAACTTTGTCTTTTAAAAAATATCCAATATACTCAATTTATGTCATTTTTTTGGCCAAAATATGTCTTTGACAAAAAAAATTCAATGAGCATATTTTTATTGGTTTGCGCAAAAGTTATAGCGTCTACAAACTACGGTGTAAATACTGAAATTTTACACAGCTTTCATTTCTGACTAAAATAGTGCAAGTGGGGTTGTGAACGGCGCTACCGTTTTTCAAGAAATAGCAATATTATATTTGCTTTAGCGTGAATGGTGATACCACTTAATGTGTGCCGTGAATAAATAGATAAATAAATTTTAAAGTGCAATCTTATAAAATGCTGTATAAAAATATTGTGTAAAATCAATAAAAATAGATTATATAAATGCCTTGTATCTTAAATTATTGGTGATAAAGTGCATAAGTGCTAGTGCAAAGAAAGGAGAGACACAAGGCTGAAATAAATTAGTGAATTTTATTTAAAAAAAGAGACCAGGTGGAACATATATCTATCTTCACTATGAACCAAAGGTGATGGTGTTTAGTGAAGAGAAAAGAAGTAAAAGCTGCTGTGAGCAAACGAAAAAAATGTATACTGAAATTAATAGGTGTAAGATGAATAGGATAAGTGAATTAATGTGATGAATTTGGGTTGCAACAACCTGCGTGACCGCTAGGTGTCGCACCCTGCTATATGACCTGATATCAGTTGCAGGAGGGTACCGTATATCTGGGTTCCGCTGTCCCCTCTGACTTCCTGGTGGGTCTGCGTGATTCCTCAGAAAGAAGAAAGGAGACCCCTAGGTATCATATCCAAACAACATGATAAAAAAGTGTAGAGACTCACAGGGAGATTCGAGGCTGTCCGCGATCAGTGTAGTATGGCCGGGAAGCTTCCGCGTTCCACGGCTCTGGCTCCGGGTGCCGGAAATGACGTTAGACGTCGCTGACTCCGCCCTACCGGTTTCGTCACAAGACGTCTACTAGGAGCTCCTAGTAGACGTCTTGTGACGAAACCGGTAGGGCGGAGTCAGCGACGTCTAACGTCATTTCCGGCACCCGGAGCCAGAGCCGTGGAACGCGGAAGCTTCCCGGCCATACTACACTGATCGCGGACAGCCTCGAATCTCCCTGTGAGTCTCTACACTTTTTTATCATGTTGTTTGGATATGATACCTAGGGGTCTCCTTTCTTCTTTCTGAGGAATCACGCAGACCCACCAGGAAGTCAGAGGGGACAGCGGAACCCAGATATACGGTACCCTCCTGCAACTGATATCAGGTCATATAGCAGGGTGCGACACCTAGCGGTCACGCAGGTTGTTGCAACCCAAATTCATCACATTAATTCACTTATCCTATTCATCTTACATCTATTAATTTCAGTATACATTTTTTTCGTTTGCTCACAGCAGCTTTTACTTCTTTTCTCTTCACTAAACACCATCACCTTTGGTTCATAGTGAGGATAGATATATGTTCCACCTGGTCTCTTTTTTTAAATAAAATTCACTAATTTATTTCAGCCTTGTGTCTCTCCTTTCTTTGCACTAGCACTTATGCACTTTATCACCAATAATTTAAGATACAAGGCATTTATATAATCTATTTTTATTGATTTTACACAATATTTTTATACAGCATTTTATAAGATTGCACTTTAAGATTTATTTATCTATTTATTCACGGCACACATTAAGTGGTATCACCATTCACGCTAAAGCAAATATAATATTGCTATTTCTTGAAAAACGGTAGCGCCGTTCACAACCCCACTTGCACTATTTTATTTCCAACCCAACTTGTTGGGTTTGGTTGTTGGCAGCTCACACCGTCTGTTTCTGCATTCACCTTATTAATCCATAGCGCTGGTCACCTTTGTTTTAATTATTTCATTTCTGACTGCCTATCTCATTTCATGAAGTGCTAAAATGGCAGGGCAGTACAAGACCCCCCAAATTACCACTTTTTGGAAAGTAGACATCCTAAGGAATGTTCTGAGAGGCATGTTGAGCTCATTGAATATTTCATTTTTTAGTCACAGGTGTTTGAAAAATGACTAAAAAAACTTTTTTTAACACAAAGTTGTCACTAAAAGATAAATTTCTCACACATGACATGTGTATATGTGGAATTACACCCCAAAATACATTCTGCTGCTTCTCCTGAGTATGAGGATACCCCATGTGTGAGACTTTTTGGGAGCCTAGCTGTGTACGGGACCCCGAAAATCAATCTACATCTTTAGGTTTTCTAATGGCGTAAATTTTTGATTTTACTCCTCACTACCCATCACAGTTTCGGAAGCCCTGAAATTTCAAGATAGCACAAAACCCCCCCAAATGACCCCATTTTGCAAAGTAGACACCCCAAGCTATTTGCTGAGAGGCATGGTGAGTCCATGGAATATTTTATATTTTGCTACAAGTTCCAGGAAATATATTATTATTATTGTTTTTTTTTTACACAAAGTTGTCACTAAATTATATATTTCTCACACATGCCATGGGTATATGTGGAATGACACCCCAAAATACATTCTGCTGTTCCTCCTGAGTACAGGGATACCCCATGTGTGAGACTTTTTTGGAGTCTAGCCGAGTACAGACCCCCGAAATTCAATCACCACTTTCAGGCTTTCCAAGGGCGTAAATTGTTGATTTCACTCCTGACTACCTATCACAGTTTCCGAGGCCATGAAATGCCAAGACAGCACAACCCCCCCCCCCCCAAATGACCCCTTTTCGGAAAGTAGACACCCTAATCTATTTGTAAAGAGGCATGTTGAGTGTTTTGCAGATCTCACTTTTTGTCACAAAGTTTTGGAAATTGAAAAAAGAGGAGAAAAATACATTTTCCTGTTTTTTCTTCATTTTCCAAAAAAAATGAGAGATGCAAAATACTAACGATGCCTCTCAGCAAATATATTGGAGTGTCTACTTTGCAAAATGGGGTCATTTGGGGGGGTTGTGTGCCATCTTGGAATTTCATGGCCTTCAAAAGTGTGATAGGTAGTAAGGAGTGAGATCAACAATTTACGCCCTTAGAAAGCCTGAAGGTGGGGAGTGGTTTTCCGGGTCCTGTACGCGGCTAGACTGCAAAAAAATGTCTCACACATGGGGTATCCTTGTACTCAGGAGAAGCAGCAGAATGTATTTTGGGGTGTCATTTCACATATACCCATGGCATGTGTGAGCATTATATCATTTACTGACAACTTTGTGTAAAAAAAAAACAAAAAAATAAATAATTTTCCCGAAACTTGTGGCAACATATAAACTATTCCATGGACTCATCATGCCTCTCAGCTAATAGCTTGGAGTGTCTACTTTGCAAAATGGGGTCATTTGGGGGGGTTTTGTGCCATCTTGGCGTTTCATGGCCTTCAAAAGTGTGATAGGTAGTAAGGAGTGAGATCAACAATTTACGCCCTTAGAAAGCCTGAAGGTGGGGAGTGGTTTTCCGGGTCCTGTACGCGGATAGACTGCCAAAGAGTCTCACACATGGGGTATCCCTGTACTCAGGAGAAGCAGCAGAGTGTATTTTGGGGTGTAATTTCACATATACCCATGGCATGTGTGAGCATTATATCATTTACTGACAACTTTTTGTAAAAAAACAAAAAAAAAAAAAAAAAATAATAATTTTCCCGAAACTTGTGGCAAAATATAAACTATTCCATGGACTCATCATGCCTCTCAGATAACAGCTTGGAGTGTCTACTTTGCAAAATGGGGTCATTTGGGGGGGGATTTGTGCCATCTTGGCATTTCATGGCCTTCAAAAGTGTGATAGGTAGAAAGGAGTGAGATCAACAATTTACGCCCTTAGAAAGCCTGAAGGTGGGGAGTGGTTTTGCGGGTCCTGTACGCGGCTAGACTGCAAAAAAGTCTCACACATGGGGTACTCAGGAGAAGCAGCAGAATGTATTTTGGGGTGTCATTTCACATATACCCATGGCATGCGTGAGCAATATATTATTTAGTGACAACTTTGTGTAAAAAACAAAACAAAAAAAAACAAATTGTCAGGTTCCTGAAACTTAGGGCAAAATGTAAAATACTCCATGGACTCAATATGCCTCTCAGCAAATAGCTTTGGGTGTCTACTTTCCAAAAAGTAGTCATTTGCTCAATTTTAGCAACACATCACCCACTCTTCTAACCACTTGAAAACCAAGCCTTTTCTGTGAGTTTTGTTTACATGAAAAAATATTTTTTTTCACAAGAAAATTACTTTGAACCCCCAAACATTATATATTTTTTTAAAGCAGAGGCCCTACAGAACAAAATGGTGGATGTTGCAATTTTTTTTGTCACATGTCACATGGTATTTGCGCACACATTTTCCAAACGCAATTTTTGCGTAAAAAAAAACCACTTTTTTTATATTTAATGCAGAAATACACTATATCCTTCCAAATTGTTTGGTAAAATTTAAAAGATGATCTTACGCATAGACACCTAACATGACATGCTTTAAAAATTGCGCACGCCCGTGCCGCGGCAACAAACTACGTACGGTTTTAAATGCCTTTAAAAGTCTTTACAGGTTACCACTTTGGACTTACAGAGGAGGTCTACTGCAAGAATTACTGCCCTCGACCTGGCGTTCATGGCGATACCTCACATGCATGGTGCAATTGCGGTTTACATATGACACTAGACCAACGCTTGTGTGCGCATTTGCGCGCAAGCACGGGGGACAGGGGGGCTTGATTTTTTTATTTTTTTTTTTTTGCTTTTTTATGTTATTTTGACACCTTTTCTTTCATTTTTTTTTTCTTTAATCATTTTTATTGTTATCGCTGTGAATTTAAATTTCCCCTACAAAAGCAATCTGTAGTGACAGGTACTCTTTTTAAAAAAAATTGGGGTCTTTTAGACTCTAGATCTTTCCTCTGACCTTAACGCATCTGACCACACCAAAATTGGTGTTATAAAATACTTTCCCAATTTCCAATTTACCAATACATTGCTGGTCCTTGTTTGGCATATAGGTTTTTTTTTCATGCAGCCTGTGGGCTGAAAGAAAAAAAGAGAACCTATCAGAAATCAGCACAGGAATAATGCGTAGTATTACTCATCATTAACCGCCCAAACAACCACCCACTGAATTTAATGATGGGTATACACGACACTATCCACGTATACCAAAATAGGATTTTAACTGCAGTGCTGAAATCAGAAAATCACCACAGCTGCTGCCAGCAAAGGTATCCATATATGCTGAGCGCAAACACTGTTTGTGTCAGAATATATAAAATCAATGCCGTGGCAGCCGACGAGTACCTGCAAGAGAAACAGGTCACAAAAGAATGAAAAAACAAACATAGTACATTAAAAGTACAGTAGGAAGTGTAGAAGAACATAAAAAATTACTGAGACGACAACTATTCTTGGCTTTTATGTATTTTTTTTTTCTTCAAACGTTAGAGTTCCAGGTTCCAGGTTGGTGTCTCTCAAAATGACGATAGCCATCGAACATCTTTTGAGACCCTGTGTAAATGTGCCCTAAACTGTGCCGTGCTGTACCCTACGCTAATAATGCACTAGTGTGTGATAACGACGGAAACAGTCACCGTGGCAAAGACCAGGTCGGTCAGGACATTCGGGACAATAATTCCGGTTGTCACGCCTCAATCCACGCTTGCTGCAGACACGGCATCTTTTTTGGGGGTATCTTTGCGTAGGGGTACTCGGGAGGTATTGCGGAAAATGCCTCTCATGGAGCCGGCTCACTGCATCTGGTTGGGGAATTGGGGCAGGAGCACCAGCTGGATACAGGAGGGCTCTGATTATCTCTTCTTGGAATTGAAAGAAGGATAATGTTCTGGCAGACACTTTGTATAAGACAAAAGCGTTGTAAATAGCCAATTGAAATAGGTATACAGACACTTTTTTGTACCAGCGTCTGGCCTTACTGGGCAATTAAGTACGGTCCCATGATCTGGTCGTTGAAGTCCACCCCTCCCATTTTACGGTTATAGTCGTGGACACAGAGGGGTTTCTCAACAACAACACCGGAGACCGTAGTAATTTGGACTGCCATGTCTGGGTGAATGGAGGACAGAACGAAAACGTTCCGTTTTGTCCCTCCACTTCACTGCAATTCCTCGCACCTCAAGCAGGCTCTCTCCCCCGAGCTCAGTGGGGCATTTACTAGCTGTTGGAAGAAGCCACGGCGATTAGATCGCACAGTGCCACAAGCGCCAATTTGAAATTGAAAGAGGTGTCTAAAAAGTGGCACGCTTGTATAGAAGTTGTCCACGTACAAGTGGTACCCCTTTCCGAATAAGGGTGACACCAAGTCCCAAACTATCTTGCCGCTGCTCCCTATGTAGCCTGGGCAGTCGGGGGGCTCCACAGTGCTATCTTTTCCCTCGTAGACACGGAAATTAACTGTATAGCCTGTGGCCCTGTCACAAAGCTTATACAACTTGACCCCGTATCTGGCAAGCTTGCTGGGGAGGTACTGTTTGATAGCAAGGCGACCAGTAAACTTAATCAGGGACTCGTCAACGCAGACATCTTGTTGGGGGGTAAACAAGGCTGTGAACCGCTGATTGAAGTGGTCTACGAGGGGCTGAATTTTGTGGAGCCGATCATATGCAGGGTCTCCCCGAGGACGACAGAGTTCATTGTCGTTGAAATGCATGAACTGAAATATTTGTTCGTATCGAGCCCTGTATATAGCAGCAGAGAACACTTACATTTGATGAATTGGGTCAGTGGACCAATATAACCGCAATTCATTCTTTTTTGTAATGCCCGTGTTGAAGGAAAGGCCCAGAAAGATTTTAAACTCAGGAATCGTAATAGGATTCCAGGCGAATGGTCTGGCAAGGGGTGAATTTGGGTTGGCGGCGATGAATTGTTGAGCGTACAAATTTGATTGGTCCACCATAGATCTGAAAAGATCTTCATTGAAAAACAGCTCAAAAAAGTTTATGGGATTAAAACCAGCTGTTTCCACTTGGATTCCAGGTTGGGCGGTGAATGGGGGAAGTACTGGCGCTGTGGAATCTGTGGGCTGCCAATTAGGATATGCCAGCACTTCAGGGAGGACACTATGGGCTCTACGGGCCTGTCTTTGGATACGCGGTGGCTGCGGGCCATGACTCGTGCTAGCCACCGCACCAGCTTCAACTGCACTTGGGTGACTCGCCACGTCACCAGGTGATACTGCAGTGCTGGTTGAAGGTCCAGGGTGTACTAGGCCGCTCGTGCTTGCCAGATCACGAGAAGTGTGAGCGACACTAGTACTGGCACTCTGCTGCATACGAGAAACTCCCGGTTCTTGCAAGTCAGCAACTCCAGAATGGGGTCGGGTACGCCTGACCTTAGCAGGGACCCCTCTGTCATCTGAGCTATCTGTCAGGGAGCCGCTGCTGTCATCTGGTTTGTATATTGACCCTGATTCTGCCAGTGAGGCTTCCCCATCGCTCTCACCTGACATGGCCATTATACTCTAGACCTCTTCACCACTGTACCAACGTTTTGTCATTTTAGTAACTAAATTTACCGGTACAGTAGTGCGACTACTACGTAATAAAAGCACCTGCTTGTCGAGGACTATTTGGGCGCTACAAAAAAAACTGCTAGTGCTAACAGAGATCAGGCGGTTTTGTGTGATTTGTGTTTTTTGGAAGAGTCAGTAATCTATTGATTACTACACTTGCCTGGGTAAGGTGGTCTGGGCAAGGGGGCTAAACGCAGGTGCTAGCAGGAATCAGTGCTGGTTGTGCAAACACTGCATTTTGGGAACACTAAATTATGAGGACGCTAGTATAGTTCTGATCAGATCAGCTATTGATCTGTTCAAACACTATTACTAGTATGTGTGTGTGTGTGTATGTGTGTTAGTGTACTTGACTCTAACTGACGCTAAGTAACGGTGGTGTAGTGGGACCCTGACGCTAACTAGCTAGCCTAAGTTGTCGGTAATCACTGTATATAGTGAACACTGTGACAGGGCAGTGAAGGGGTTAACTGGGAGAGATCAAGGGGTTAAACCTTTATAAGGGATAGATGGCGGGTGGCCTAAACCTATTTGGGCTTAGCGCAAGCGCAAATTAGGGTCACAAGTGACACTAAATACAGTGATCAGTAGTTATCTGATTTACTGTATATATTAATGCACTGTGTTATAGGGAGTGAAGGGGTTAACTGGGGGAGTTCAAGGGGTTAAAAGTTTATTAGGGGATAGGTGGCGGGTGCCCTAACCCTATCTGGGCTTAGCGCAAGCACAAATTAGGGTCACTAGTGACACTAAATACAGTGATCAGTATTTACCTATATACTGTATTTAGTGCACAGAGTAATAGGGAGTGAAGGGGTTAACTAGGGCTGATCAAGGGGTTAAAACTTTATTAGGGGATAGGTGGCGGGAGAAAGGAGGGAGGGGAGAGGGAGGGGAGGGAAAGGGAAGGAGCAAGGAACAGGAGAGGGAGGGGAGCTGGCACTGGGGAGGGGGAGGGAGGGGGAAGGGGAAAGACAGAAGATGGACAGAGGTAGGATGGGAAGAACCCAATGGGTGGGATGAAAAGAATACATTGACTGTTACTCCTTATAAAATGATAATCACCTTGCAGAGGGTTTACCTAAGTATTACCATGCGGAGAGGGTACGAGGACTAGATGCCTTAAGGTGTCACAAGAAAAAAGAAACTATATATATATATCCTCTTTTCAGGTCTAGTTAAAAATCCGGTCAGGGGGATGACCCAGGGGGAGCGCCCCTGAAAAAATACAGTGGGGACTGTCCCCTAAGTCTATTCTGATCTTAAATAGTCTTTGTGACCATCCACTGTTCCGTTGGGAATGATAGAATACCAGACGTGTTCTATAAAAGAAGAAGAAGAGATATTCCAAGGATAAGTGGAAGGTCCCATAATTTAGCAAAGAATATAGCAAGAATAATAAAGTCTGTGGTTTATTACCTGAAAGGCTGCCTCTAGATTATCCTCCCCGCATGGTGCATAAGACGCCGATGCCGCCATGATGGCTGCGCCGGCCTCTTATTGTCTCCAAGCAAACGTGACGTCATGACGCCGAGAGCGTGGCGTCCGGCTTCACGCGCCCAGTCCCCTCTAAGTGCGCATGAGCTTGCGCAGATGCACTCCACCGGACATCCGGTGGAACCAGCGGAAACCGCTAGTAAGGGAGGACACATATCCACCGGAAAGACCAGATCCCGCCGCCAATCCCCAAAGCCCCACATCCGGGAGGCAGCAGGAAATATCAATATGAGACACAAAAGTTTCGTACAACAGATATGCCCACAGTACAATAAATTTATGTGAATAAACATATAAATGACGAGCGTAGCATACATTAATGTTTGATTTATTCCCAATACCGAGATAGCGATCATTAGGGGATAGGTGGCGGGTGCCCTAACCCTATCTGAGCTTAGCGCAAGCACAAATTAGGGTCACTAGTGACACTAAATACAGTGATCAGTATTTACCTATATACTGTATTTAGTGCACAGAGTAATAGGGAGTGAAGGGGTTAACTAGGGCTGATCAAGGGGTTAAAACTTTATTAGGGGATAGGTGGCGGGAGAAAGGAGGGAGGGGAGAGGGAGGGGAGGGAAAGGGAAGGAGCAAGGAACAGGAGAGGGAGGGGAGCTGGCACTGGGGAGGGGGAGGGAGGGGGAAGGGGAAAGACAGAAGATGGACAGAGGTAGGATGGGAAGAACCCAATGGGTGGGATGAAAAGAATACATTGACTGTTACTCCTTATAAAATGATAATCACCTTGCAGAGGGTTTACCTAAGTATTACCATGCGGAGAGGGTACGAGGACTAGATGCCTTAAGGTGTCACAAGAAAAAAGAAACTATATATATATATCCTCTTTTCAGGTCTAGTTAAAAATCCGGTCAGGGGGATGACCCAGGGGGAGCGCCCCTGAAAAAATACAGTGGGGACTGTCCCCTAAGTCTATTCTGATCTTAAATAGTCTTTGTGACCATCCACTGTTCCGTTGGGAATGATAGAATACCAGACGTGTTCTATAAAAGAAGAAGAAGAGATATTCCAAGGATAAGTGGAAGGTCCCATAATTTAGCAAAGAATATAGCAAGAATAATAAAGTCTGTGGTTTATTACCTGAAAGGCTGCCTCTAGATTATCCTCCCCGCATGGTGCATAAGACGCCGATGCCGCCATGATGGCTGCGCCGGCCTCTTATTGTCTCCAAGCAAACGTGACGTCATGACGCCGAGAGCGTGGCGTCTGGCGTCACGCGCCCAGTCCCCTCTAAGTGCGCATGAGCTTGCGCAGATGCACTCCACCGGACATCCGGTGGAACCAGCGGAAACCGCTAGTAAGGGAGGACACATATCCACCGGAAAGACCAGATCCCGCCGCCAATCCCCAAAGCCCCACATCCGGGTGGCAGCAGGAAATATCAATATGAGACACAAAAGTTTCGTACAACAGATATGCCCACAGTACAATAAATTTATGTGAATAAACATATAAATGACGAGCGTAGCATACATTAATGTTTGATTTATTCCCAATACCGAGATAGCGATCATTAGGGGATAGGTGGCGGGTGCCCTAACCCTATCTGAGCTTAGCGCAAGCACAAATTAGGGTCACTAGTGACACTAAATACAGTGATCAGTATTTACCTATATACTGTATTTAGTGCACAGAGTAATAGGGAGTGAAGGGGTTAACTGGGGCTGATCAAGTGGTTAAAACTTTATTAGGGGATAGGTGGCGGATGCCCTAACCCTATTTGGGCCTAACACAGGCGCAAACTAGGCTCACAAGTGACACTTATACAGTGATCAGTAAAATATCTGTATACCACTGTATATAGTGTTCACTGTGAGGGGTTTGGGGGTGACCAGGGGGTGATCAGAGGTGATCAAGGGGTTAAATGTGCCTATGTGAGGTGTGTCAATGTGCTGTTTGGTGGAACTCACGTTTTTGATGTCTCTCTGTCTTCTCCTGGAAACGAAAGGACTCCAGGAGGGACAGTGACATCACTTCCCCTGCCTGTGTTTACATTACACAGACAGGGGACAGATTTCCATTGGCTGGGACCAATCACCAGACACTGACCAAAAATCATTGGTCAGTATCTGGTGACTGATCAGTTCCCTACCGAATCCGATTGGAATCGTGACCCTCGGCGCGCGGTAGCGCACTCTGGGAGCCGAGATCGTGCCCGACGTAGGTCTACATCGCTGGACGGGATCATGCCACACTGCCGCAGTAGTATCAACGTAAGCGGTCGTAAAGTGGCTAAAAAGCCTTTTTTATTCAAAACAACTGCATTTGGTCACCAAAGGTCTAATAAAAAAATTTAGTCAAAATGACTGTATTTTTGTCTTTTAGAGCCTTAAAAAGCCGGTTTTAAACAAGATTTGTCTAAAACCGGCCATTTGGGCTCCAATGGCCTGAAAAAAACTTTTTGGTCAAAATGACTCTATTTTGATCTCCAAGTGTCTAAAAAGCCTTTTGTAGTCAAAATAACTGCATTTGGTCACCAAAGGTCTGAAATTTTTTTTTAGTCCAAATGACTATATTTTTGTCTTTTAGAGCCTTAAAAAGCTGGATTTAGACAAGATTTTAGACATTTGGCTCCAATGGCCTGAAAAAAATTTTTTGGTCAAAATGACTCTATTCTGGTCTCCAAGAGTCTAAAAAGCCTTTTTTTAGTCAAAATAACTGCATTTGGTCACCAAAGGTCTGAAAAAAAATTATTCAAATTGACTGTATTTTTGTCTTTTATAGCCTTAAAAAGCCGGTTTTAGACAAGATTTTAGACATTTGGGCTCCAATGGCCTGAATTTTTTTTTGGTCAAAATGACTCTATTTTGGTCTCCAAGTGTCTAAAAAGCCTTTTTTAGTATAAATAACTGCATTTTGGTCACCAAAGTCAAAATGAATGTATTTTTGTCTTTTAGAGCCTTAAAAAGCCATTTGGGCTCCCATGACCTGAAAAAATATTTTTGGTCAATATGACTCTATTTTGGTCTCCAAGTGTCTAAAAAGCCTTTTTTAGTCACAATAACTGCATTTGGTCACCAAAGGTCTGATAAAAAAAATTAGTCAAAATGACAGTATTTTTGTCTTTTAGAGCCTTAAAAAGCCAATTTTAGACAAGATTTTAGAGCCTTAACCACTTCCCGCCCGCCCTATTACAGAATGACGGCAGGAATGTGGTTGTGTTATCCTGACCGGACGTCATATGACGGCGGCAGGATAACACAGCTCTGGGCGCCCCCCGGGGGCGCGCAGAGCGGCGATCGGTGATGCGAGGTGTCAGTCTGACACCCTGCATCTCCGTTCTCGGTAAAGAGACTACTGACGTAGCTCTTTACCATGTGATCAGCCGTGTCCAATCACGGCTGGTCACATAGTAAATAGGAAGAGCCGTTGATCGGCTTTCCTCAGTTCGGGCCTCCTTATCAGTGCCTGTCAGTGCAGTCTCATCAGTGCTCATCAGTGCAGGAAAAAACTTATTTTTTTACAAAATTGTATAACATAAACAAAAAAACTTTTTTTTTCAAACTTTTCGGTCTTTTTTTATTTGTTTAGCAAAAAGGAAAAAACCCAGAGGTGATCAAATACCACCAAAAGAAAGCTCTATTTGTGGGGGGAAAATGACATAAATTTGGTGTAGGTACAGTGTTGCATGACCGCGCAATTGTCATTCAAAATGCAACAGTGCTAAAAGGGGAAAATTGGCCTGGGCAGGAAGGGAGGGAAGTGCCCTGTATTAAAGTGGTTAAAAAGCCAGTTTAGGGGGCGTGGCCAGGAAGCGGCCGCATGAGAGCACGCTAAAACAACCAGCTCCAGGCTTCCACAGCCGGCCAGGGCAATAACCAGCAAAAGGATCCCGGTATCCAGGCATGTCCCCGGGAAGAAGATGTGGTCTAGCACGGCCGTCCGCACTCCAGGGAGGAAGAAGGAGGAGATAGTACAATATCTTCGGTCCCCACAGTCCGCAGCTGTGACGGCACCTAGTGTGCGCGCAGCGGAAGGAGAGCACATGCAGGAGGAGGCCGGGGAAGCGAGCGGACTGCCGAGAGAGGCACAGGCGGCGTCTATGGCGGTGACACACAGCCTCGACGTGCTGAGGCCTCCGCAGCTAGCGGCCTTCTCACAGACAGACCCTGAAATTCGCGCCTTACTGAGAGCCCTTCCTACACGTACAGAAATCGAATCCTTAGTGCAGAGGATAGAGGAGACACACAAGCGTGATTTACAAGCCATAAAGATGGAAGTGCAGGCGGTCACAGAGAGCGTCCAGAGAGGCGAACAGGCGGCCATAGCTCTGGAGGCACGAGTAGCAGCGCTTGAAAGGACCCGGGACGACCCTGGAAAGTCAATAATTATGTTACAATTACATCTGGAGGATATAGAGGACAGGAGTCGCAGGAATAACCTGCGGCTCAGAAACATACCGGAGACGGTGGGAGGAGAGGACTTGAGAGGAAAGGTAACGTCTTTTTTTCAAAAAATCCTCGGGCTCAATCCACCAGACCATATAGAACTGGACAGAGTCCACCGGGTTACAGGCTATAAATTAACAGATCCAGACAGGCCACGGGACGTAGTCTGTAGGATGCATTACTACACTCAAAAGGAAAAAATAATAAGACAAGCCTGGGAGTCGGGAACGGTAGACCTGGAAGGAACAGCCATTAAAATACTACCAGAATTATCCAGGGCAACATTGAAGAGGAGAGCCTTACTGCGCCCAGTGTTGGAGGCTGCGCGACAGGAGGGATTCACTTATCGGTGGAAATATCCTTTCGCGGTGACTTTCCGCAAAGAGGCACTAGCGTTCACATTGCGGCACCCCTCGGAACTACCAGGCCTTTTTTCTTTTTTGAGGATATCTCCTATACACGTTCCAAATTGGCTGATTAGCTTACCTCGATCGGATGGCAGGCCGCGAAGGGAACCTCCGGAGATGTCGACCGGGTAGCGTGAGTTACAAATTACATGTTGAAATAATGGAACAATGTTAAATGGAATACACTCGCTTATTAAGATGATGACTATGGTGCGCAATTGTCAAGTTTATGTCATTTTGTTGTTTTTTTTTTTCCTTCATAATCAGAGGTAGAATGATTCTACTACACTCTGTTGCCAAGCGCACCCCCTCAGATATATTTGAGAGGGGCCTCTGCCTTTTTATTCTTATTTTTCCTTTTTTGAGTGTTGCTCATCCCATTCTTTTTTTTACTTTTTTCTCTTTTTTGCCCCAGAGAGCAAACTAAGTAACTATCCTCATTGAGTAGTGTCAGACCGAGACTCCTGAACCCCCTCCCAAGTGATTATACCCCCTCGCTTGAAATCTTTCCTGAACCTCTGGAAGACTATTTCCCCCATCAACAGAAACGAAGGGACATTTTTTATATCCTGTCCCTATTACGGGGAGAGACAATAGGGGACTATGGTTTTTCCTTCTTTTTTTTTTTTTCTCTTCTTTATTCTTTCCCATTATAGGGAAAAGGAAGGAGAAATGTGTATAAAATGTATGAGGAAGTCTAGACATTAAATGTTTAAGATATCTGAGAGGGGAGGGGGTCACGGGTGGGGGTGCTTTTGAGAGGGGCTCATACATAGAGGGTGGAGGGGAGGGATGGGTACTAGTAGCCCTGCCTTCTGTGTGCTTGATGTGAGGGGAGTGGTGGGGACATGTGGGGGGGGGGTTGGGGGGGGGGGGTGGGCCGGGGGGGGAGGTAGCATGGAAACCTGGATCAATAGAGACACAGAGGGATATACATTGACAGGTATGAGAGGCAAAAAGAGTAATTACAGGTTAATGTTGATAAATTAAGCGGCAAAAAAAAAAAAAGAAATAGAGCCGTAATAGAGATTCATAGAAGTAAATGTATCCCTCTTGAAAATAACTTTAAGTGAAACTTGCCTTGGGGATGATGGGGGTCGTGGCTGCGTCCCCCCCCGCTCTCCCCCCCCCCACTTGCCCCCTCCCCCCGTCCATCCCCTGCCCTCCCCTCGGCCCCCCCCCCCTGGCTCCCCTACCCTCAACCATACTTGACAAACACAGGAGATGGGGATACAGAGTAAGGAAAATTTAAAACATGAGAAAATATGGTGACGGGAGACTTAAAAAACTTGACACATATAAACTGTGGGTGGTAACAATCAGATAGGACAGATGGGAAGATTTAAGAAATAATGCTGATAAATAGAAGTAAGTAATAAGGAAAGAGGTAGATTGATGTAAACAAGAGTAAAAGAAAGGCTGATTAGTGGAAGCTTGGAGATGCCCAGGTGGCAGCTTCCATACCTAAACCCCTACAGGGCACACACCCAATTGTTGGTCTTTGACCACTGGACGTCAAAAACAGCCCATAATCCCCAAATTTCTTACTTATTAATCCTAATTTATTTATTTGTTTTCTTGTTTTCTTGTTTTTTTTTTTTCCCTTTCTTCTCCACTTGACTAGTTCCAAGCTTTACGCTATTGTACAATGGACACACTTAAAATATATATGTTAAACGTCAAAGGGTTAAATACACCAGAGAAAAGACAAATTTTACTCGCTGAACTAAAAAAATTAGAAATAGATATAGCCTACGTTCAGGAAACACATTTCAAAGAAATTAAAATACCAATACTAAAAAATAGATTTTTTCCCCAAGTATATTATTCAACTAGCATGAACAGTAGAACTAAAGGGGTATCAATAATGATCTCAGCGAAAATTCCATGGTTTTGCTCACAGGTTCCTCTTTGTAAAAGGGAATATAGGAAATACCAAGGTAACACTAGCCTCAATATATGCCCCAAATATTCAACAGGACGTTTTCCTGAAAAAATGCCTGGAGAAACTGCGAGAATTTCAGGAAGGGTTGTTGATTTTGGGTGGAGATATGAACATGCCTTTAATACCATCAGAAGACACATCTACAGGTACATCTTCCATCCCACCTAGTGTTCAGAAAAGGGTTGCAAAACAACTCCATAGGTCACACTTGATTGATGCATGGCGATTATTTCACACAGGAGAGAAAGACTACACTTTTTTTTCCACACCACATGCATCATACTCTAGGATTGACTATTTTCTGTTAACGCACTTGCAATTACACTCGATTAAATCGGTAACAATCGGCCCTATAACATGGTCAGATCACGCCCCACTCACATTAATATATGCCTTACAAGAAACACCTTTAGTCAGATCACAAACATGGACTTTAAATTTAAGCTTGCTACAAGAAATAACAGTTATATCGGAGGTAGAGAAAGAACTAGATCTTTATTTTCAAAATAATTAAGGAGAGGAGACAAGCCCAGGTGTGGTATGGGAGGCCCATAAGGCTGTGATTAGGGGAATATTCATAAAACATGGAGCACGACTTAAAAAACTGCGTATAAAACAAATGAACCAACTTACACAGAAATTACATGAATTGGAATCTCGACATAAACACGCCACTAATGTAGAATTAATGAAAGAAATAACCAATACTCGCAAACAGATAGTTGATATCCTACAATATAAGGCTAAAGTAGCCTTACAGAGAACCAGAAAAACAATATATGAGTCAGGGGATAAATGCGGGAAAATGCTAGCCAGATCCTTGCGAGACACAAGAACAAGAACATACATACCCAAATTAATATCACCAAAAGGTGAAAGAATTGAAAAACCAGAAGAAATAGTCGAAGAATTTCGGAAGTATTATGAGTCACTTTATAATTTAGATCCACAAAAGAAGGAGCTAGAAGAGATGTCTCAATATCTAGTAAAATCAGGTATGCCGGGTCTATCAGAGGAGGTGAGGGAGTTGATGTCTGCAAACATATCATTAGAAGAACTTCAGAAGGCAATTAAAAACACCAAAATAGGGAAAGCACCAGGGCCAGATGGTCTACCAATACAATACTATAAGACATTCTTCCCTAAGTTAGGCCAAAGGATGATGGACTTATTTAATAGATCCTCTGTACAAACACCAGTACATAAAGATATGTTACGGGCACACATAACTGTATTACCAAAAGAAGGAAAGGACCCGACAGCATGCCCTAGTTATAGGCCGATATCATTACTTAATACAGATTTAAAATTATTTTCCAAAATCATTGAAAGCAGACTTCAGATACACCTCCCCTCCTTGATACACCTAGACCAAGTGGGCTTTGTGCCCAATAGAGAAGCACGAGATAATACAGTAAAGGCTCTTAATCTTCTTTACTTAGCTCACGACTCTAAACAAGCTTGTACATTTATCGGGACCGATGCTGAAAAAGCATTTGACCGGGTCAGTTGGAAATTTATGTTTAAAGTATTACAACATGTAAGGATTGGGGAAAGGATGATAGACTGGATAAAACAACTATACATGAATCCAACTGCCCGGGTCAAAGCAAACGGAGTTCTGTCAAAGGAATTTAAGATCTCTAACGGTACAAGACAGGGATGCCCCCTTTCCCCTTTATTATTTACCCTGACGTTAGAACCCTTCCTATGCACCATACGGAACAACCCTGACATACGGGGAATAAACTCAGCAGGTAGTCAACAGAAAGTTTCCGCGTACGCAGACGATATGTTATTCACGCTCACAAACGCTCTTATTTCATTACCGAACCTTTTACAGGAATTCCGTCAGTATGGCGCTTTATCAAATTTAAAAATTAATCTAGGCAAATCTGAAGCGATGGGAATTGGATTAACGAACAATTTAAGATCACAACTATGTGTAAACTTCGCCCTGAGGTGGACAGGAGAGGCGTTGAAATATTTAGGAACACTCTTGCCGTTTGAGATATCCCGGGTGTATGCGCTAAATTTTCCCCCACTCCTGAACAAAGTAAAGGAACAATTACGAGGGTGGCAAACTGGATTAAGTTCATGGTTTGGAAGATGTAACATCCTCAAAATGGTCATACTTCCGAGGTTTCTCTACATGTTCCAAGCAATACCAATCTTAATACCGCCCAATTATTTTAAACAGATACAATCAGAATTTTCAAAATTTATATGGGGTCAAAAAAGACCTAGGCTCCAAAGAACATTAATATACATATCAAAAAAAGATGGGGGACTCGCAGTTCCGGACATATCAAAATACTACCAGGCAATACACCTAGGCAGACTAATAGATTTGTGTTGCCATACTGAAACTAAAATATGGCCTAATATAGAGCAGACGCAAAGCACAATACCGTTAAATAGGGTCCCATGGTGCCCAGGCCCATTAACTAAGGAAACGATGCAACACCCAACAATAGGAACGACAATTAGGATATGTAAAAAGCTATTTCGAAACACAGCTATAACTACAAAAAACACACCTTTATATCCAATATTAGGGAACCCAGCATTTACTCCAGGCATCCAGGACGCCCTATTTAATAAAACAAGAGAAAGAGGGAAATATCAGGCATCCCACTTTATAAGGGCAGGGACATGGGTAACTGTAAATGTATTGAAGGATTCAGGGGAGGACTTCGGTCTAGACCATTGGAGGGCGCTACAATTGAATCATTTCCTACAATCACTCCCGCCACCTAAGGAGTTTGACAGACCCATGACTGCCTTTGAGAGAATGTGCACACAGAAGGGCGCAGTCTCTCACATACTCTCAAAGACATATTCTCTGATAACAGATCCATCCCCAGACTACAGACCGCACTACCTTAAAGGATGGGAGCGAGAACTAGGGATCATATTCACACAGAAACAGATACAAGACATAATAAAATTTACGTTTAAATCCTCAATATGCACAAGAATACAGGAAACAAACTACAAATTACTATCAAGGTGGTATTATACACCAGCTAGGTTACATAAATTCTCAGTACAAATTACGGACAGATGCTGGCGGTGTCTAGAGGAAAGAGGGAATCTTCTTCATATATTTTGGCAATGTCCAAAGATAAAGAGATTTTGGACTCAGATAAAGGAAATAGCTCAGAAACTTATTGAATATGATATTCCAGAAGACCCGATATTTTTCCTCTTCCATGCACCTGAAATGCCAGATCGACAATATAAAAAATTGATTTTAAGACATCTACTAGATTCAGCTAAAGCGTGCATTCCCCTAAGATGGCGAGATCCAAATCCGCCAACTATTATTATGTGGTTATATAAAGTGGAAGAAATAAACAAATTCGAGGATATGATTCTAACCGGGCAAGGTAAAAGAGAGTTATACACCAAAAAGTGGGCCATATGGAATCAATTTATAGCCTCAGAGGAAGGGAAAGCTCTGAATATGGAAGATTAGAGAATAATTTAAATGCAGTGAAGGGATGGAAGGGTCGGGGAGGAGCTGGGCGGGGGGGGGGAGGGAGAGAGAGTCTTAAATTTACACACAACACAAAATTGAGGATAGAAATATAGAGATAAACAAGAAAGATAGGATACATAGTAGGGAGCACTAGGTTTAGACACCCCCTTTTTTTTTTTTTCTACCACTAGTGGGTGTGCCCCAGAAGGGGCCACGAGGTGAAGGGATAAAATTAATATTGAAATTTGAAAGAGGGAGAGGGGAAAAGAAAGCACGAAATAGTCATGGACATAAATGAAACAATACAAACGGGTCAAGGCACAAATACACACAATAGGAGATAAATCAAAGAATCAGGGGAAATTTTTTCTTTTTTTTTTTTTTTCCCTTCTCGCTCTCTCTCCCATCTCCTTGTTACTACGAGCTCCACCTCCTAACGAACTCCCCTTTTTTTTTTGGGCGGAACCTTCCTCATGTGGAGAAAATATTAAGTGGCTTAACAGAGGAACTCTATCAGGGGATATGCAACAGAAATGATTATATATACTCCTTTAGTAGGAGTTGTGATGTGCCCTCAGATGAGGGATTGCGTGCAGCTTGGAAACTAGTTAAGAGGAGATATTTTTTTTTTTTTCTCTTCCTTCCTTTTCGTTCTCATTTATTTGTCCTTCTTTCTTAATATAGAATATATTAAATAGGTAAAAAGGAGAGAAACAGGGGGAATTAAGGTAATTTATCTTAAATGTAGAAAGTCACAATTCAAGATCAAGAGAGATATGGTTAAGTGTGATTAATAAATGAATGACATTTGGATTGTATAAGGAATATATTGAATTATTTGTAAAATGTAAACAAGGAATGTTCCCTATTGTTTTTTCTGGTATAAATAAATAAAATTTATAAAAAAAAAAAAAAAGCCAGTTTAAGACAAGATTTGTCTAAAACCGGCCATTTGGACTCCAATGGCCTGAAAATAAATTTTCGGTCAAAATGACTCTATTTTGGTCTCCAAGTGTCTAAAAAGCCTTTTATAGTCAAAATAACTGCATTTGGTCCCCAAAGGTCTGTAAAAAAATTTAGTCAAAATGAATGTATTTTTGTCTTTTAGAGCCTTAAAAAGCCGCTTTTAGACAAGATTTGTCTAAAACCGGCCATTTGGGCTCCAATGGCCTGAAAAAAAATTTTGGTCAAAATGACTCTATTTTGGTCTCCAGGTATCAAAAAAGCCTTTTTTAGTCAAAATAACTGCATTTGGTCACCAAAGGTCTGACAAACTTTTTTAGTCAAAATGACTGTATTTTTGTCTTTTAGAGTCTTAAAAAGACGGTTTTAGACAAGATAACTGAATTTGGTCTCCACTGGTCTGAAATTTTTTTGTCAAAATGAATGTATTTAGTATTCTGTGGCTGAAGGTACATTAGGCATTCACAGGGTACAGAAGTAAGTGTTGGCCTGTATAGGCCCCAAAAATTAGCCCACATGGGTTTAACTGACAGCTAAGAACGAAGTATTCTGTGGCTGAAGGTAAGTGTCAGGTATACCCATGTGGGCTAATTTCTGGGGCCTTTTATGGCCGACACTTACTTCTGTATCCTAAAAATTGTATCAAGTGGTATTGGTGTTCCAATACACCAGACCCTAAATGAGCCCCACCGGGAACTGTGTATTCTGAGGAAACACCCAACCTGGGATTTTGTAGGCAGGAGTTACTTGGCATAAATAGATAAATAGAAGACCAATTTAAAATATAATGATTTTATTAATACATGTGTACAAAATTGTTAAAAAAGACACAGATGCAAAGGCATCAAAAGACAATCAATATAGAAAATATGTGATACATAAAATTATGAACCATATCCTAGAGTAGTGGGGTCACCCAGGTCCAACATGTTTCGCCGACTCTGCAGAGTCGCAGACCCTAATGTACCTTTAGCCACAGAATACTACGTTCTTAGCAGTCAGGTAAACCCATGTGAGCTAATTTTTGGGGCCTATAGAGGCCAACACTTACTTCTGTATACTGTGTGAATGCCTAATGTACCTCCAGCCATCAAATACTACATTCTTTGCTGTCAGTTAATGAAACAACTATGTACCTGCGCTGCTTGTGCCACAACACCTAAAAATTATGTATCAATGAATAAACTGTGCCGCGTGCAACCTTAAATATTATGCATATAAATCAAATAAATATCAATAATAAATATCTATTTTAAATAGTATATATATAAATATTCCATGTGAAAATTTATCATGTGCATCAAAAAATATTTTATAACTGCATATGTCAAAATTATGTAAAAAAAAGTCCATAAATATTGTTAAAGTGAAAAGTCTCTGTGCTCATTCAAGTGCTTTGTGCTCCATAAATAAATGAATATGAAAGTGCCAGTGCTCAATCCAGGTGAGATAGTGCTCCCCTCTCGGTTCCCCACTCACCAGAAGCTGGATATAAATCCGCCTTAACAATGTTGTTATGAACTTGACCCCTCAATGGATCGTCAGCAGGAGCAGGGTACCGAACCAAAGTCGCTCACTCTCTATCCAGGTATATACTCTCACGGTTCATAAAAAGAAAGGGGCCATCATCGTGCAGTATATTTAACAATTTATTATCACTCAAAACAAAATTACACTTACACTGTGCAGGGAAAAGTACAGCCTTGTGCAAACCCGCGGGACGCCAAGCTAATGGCCGTGCGTTCCACCCGCGCCTTTTATGGCCGACACTTACTTCTTTATCCTGTGAATGCCTAATGTACCTTCAGCCACAGAATACTACGTTCTTAGCTGTCAGGTAAACCCATGTGGGCAAATTTTTGGGGCCTTTTACGGCCGACACTTACTTCTGTACCCTGTGAATGCCTAATATACCTTCAGCCACCAAATACTACATTCTTAGCTGTTAGGTAAACCCATGTGGACTAATTTTTGGGGCCTTTTATGGCCGACACTTACTTCTGTATCCTGTGAATGCCTAATGTACCTTCAGCCACAGAATACTACATTCTTAGCTGTCAGGTAAAAACATGTGGGCTAATTGTTGGGGCCTTTTACTTCCGAGATCAGACAAGATCGGGCGCGTTCAGGGTGATGTGGCCGTAGGTGATCACCACTGCCACTCTCGACCCCTTTGAACTTGGCCATGGAAAGATGGCTCCTCAGGAGAAACAAAAAGAAAGCCAACGAATAAAGGAAAAACCAAAAGCCTACAGCACCTGATATTCCCAGGCGGTCTCCCATCCAGGTACTAACCAGGCCCGCCACTGCTTAGCTTCCGAGATCAGATGAGATTGGGCATGTTCAGGGTGATGTGGCCGTAAGCGATCACCACTGCCACCTTCGACCCCTTTGAACTTGGGCATGGGAAGATGGCACCTCAGGAGAAACAAAAAGAAAGCCAACGAATAAAGGAAAAGCCAAAAGCCTACAGCACCTGGTATTCCCAGGCGGTCTCCCATCCAGGTACTAACCAGGCCCGACCATGCTTAGCGTCCAAGATCACACGAGAGTGTGCGTGTTCAGGGTGATGTGGCCGTAGGCAATCACCACTGCCACCCTCAACCCCTTTGAACTTGGCCATGGCAAGATGGCACCTCAGGAGAAACAAAAACAAATCCAACGAATAAAGGAAAAGCCAAAAGCTACAGCTCCTGGTATTCCCAGGCAGTCTCCCATCCAGGTACTAACCAGGCCCGACCCTGCTTAGCGTCCAAGATCAGACGAGATTGTGCGCGTTCAGGGTGATGTGGCCGTAGGCGATCACCACTGCCACCCTCGACCCCTTTGAACTTGGCCATGGCAAGATGGCACCTCACTAGAAACAAAAAGAAAGCCGACGAATAAAGGAAAAGCCAAAAGCCTACAGCACCTGATATTCCCAGGCGGTCTCCCATTCAGATACTAACCAGGCCTGACCCTGCTTAGCTTCGGAGATGAGACAAGGTCAGGTGTGTTTAGGGTGATGTGGCCATAGGTTATCGCCACTGCCACCCTTGACCCCTTTGAACTTGGCCATGGCAAGATGGAACCTCAGGAGAAACAAAAAGAAAGCCAACAAATAAAGGAAAAGCCAAAAGCCTACAGCACCTGGTATTCCCAGGCAGTCTCGCATCCAGGTACTAACCAGGCCCGGCCCTGCTTAGCATCCGAGATCAGACGAGATTGTGCGCGTTCAGGGGGATGTGGCCGTAGGCGATCAACACTGCCACCCTCGACCCCTTTGAACTTGGCCATGGCAAGATGGCACCTCAGGAGAAACAAAAAGAAAGCCAACGAATAAAAGAAAAGCCAAAAGCCTACAGCACCAGATATTCCCAGGCAGTCTCCCATTCAGATACTAACCAGGCCTGACCCTGCTTAGCTTCCAAGATCAGACAAGATTGGGTGCATTCAGGGTTATGTGGCCTTAGGCAATCACAACTGCCACCCTCGACCCCTTTGAACTTGGCCATGGCAAGATGGCACCTCAGGAGAAACAAAAAGTAAGCCAACAAATAAAGGAAAAGCCAAAAGCCAACAGCACCTGGTATTCCCAGGCAGTCTCCCATCCAGGTACTAACCAGGCCCGACCCTGCTTAGCATCCGAGATCAGACGAGATCGCATGCGTTCAGGGGGATGTGGCCGTAGGCGATCAACACTGCCACCCTCGACCCTTTGAACTTGGCCATAGCAAGATGGCACCTCAGGAGAAACAAAAAGAAAGCCAACGAATAAAGGAAAAGCCAAAAGCCTACAGCACCTGATATTCCCAGGCGGTCTCCCATTCAGATACTAACCAGGCCCGACTCTGCTTAGCTTCCGAGATGAGATGAGATCAGGCGTGTTTAGGGTGATGTGGCCATAGGCGATCGCCACTGCCAGCCTTGACTGACCCCTTTGAACTTGGCCATGGCAAGATGGCACCTCAGGAGAAACAAAAAGAAAGCCAACGAATAAAGGAAAAGCCAAAAGCCTACAGCACCTGGTATTCCCAGGCGGTCTCCCATTCAGGTTCTAACCAGGCCCGACCCTGCTTAGCTCCTGAGATCAGATGAGATCGGGTACATTCAGGGTCATGTGGCCGTAGGCGATCATCATTGCCACCCTCAAACCCTTTGAACTTGGCCATGGCAAGATGGCGCCTCAGGAAAAACAAAAAGAAAGCCAACAAATAAAGGAAAAGCCAAAAGCCTACAGCACCTGGTATTCCCAGTCGGTCTCCAATCCAGGTACTAACCAGGCCTGACCCTGAGTAGCTTCCAAGACCAGACGAGATCGGGCGTGTTCAGGGTGATGTGGCTGTAGGTGATCACCACTGCCACCCTCGACCCCTTTGAACTTGGCCATGGCAAGATGGCACCTCAGTAGAAACAAAAAGAAAGCCAACGAATAAAGGAAAAGCCAAAAGCCTACAGCACCTGATATTCCCAGGCGGTCTCCCATTCAGATACTAACCAGGCCTGACCTTGCTTAGCTTCCAAGATGAGACAAGGACAGGTGTGTTTAGGGTGATGTGGCCATAGGTTATCGCCACTGCCACCCTTGACCCCTTTGAACTTGGCCATGGCAAGATGGCACCTCAGGAGAAACAAAAAGAAAGCCAACGAATAAAGGAAAAGCCAAAAGTCTACAGCACCTGGTATTCCCAGGCGGTCTCCCTTCCAGGTACTTACCAAGCCCGACCCTGCTTAGCGTCCGAGATCAGACGAGATTGTACGCGTTCAGGGTGATGTGGCCGTAGGCAATCACAACTGCCACCCTCGACCCCTTTGAACTTGGCCATGGCAAGATGGCACCTCAGTAGAAACAAAAAGAAAGCCAACGAATAAAGGAAAAGCCAAAAGCCTACAGCATCTGATATTCCCAGGCGGTCTCCCATTCAGATACTAACCAGGCCTGACCCTGCTTAGCTTCCGAGATGAGACGAGATCAGGTGTGTTTAGGGTGATGTGGCCATAGGTTATCGCCACTGCCACCCTTGACCCCTTTGAACTTGGCCATGGCAAGATGGCACCTCAGGAGAAACAAAAAGAAAGCCAACGAATAAAGGAAAAGCCAAAAGACTACAGCACCTGATATTCCCAGGCGGTCTCCCATTCAGATACTAACCAGGCCCAACCCTGCTTAGCTTCAAAGATCAGACGAGATTGGGTGCATTCAGGGTTATGTGGCCTTAGGCAATCACCACTGCCACCCTCGACCCCTTTGAACTTGGCCATGGCAAGATGGCACCTAAGGAGAAACAAAAAGAAAGCCAACAAATAAAGGAAAAGCCAAAAGCCTACAGCACCTGATATTCCCAGGCAGTCTCCCATCCAGGTACTAACCAGGCCCGACCCTGCTTAGCATCCGAGATCAGACAAGATTGCGCACGTTCAGGGGAATGTGGCCGTAAGCAATCAACACTGCCACCCTCGACCCCTTTGAACTTGGCCATGGCAAGATGGCACCTCAGGAGAAACAAAAAGAAAGCCAACGAATAAAGGAAAAGCGAAAAGCCTAAAGCACCTGATATTGCCAGGCGGTTTCCCATTCAAATACTAACCAGGCCCGACCCTGCTTAGCTTCTGAGATGAGATCAGGCCTGTTTAGGGTGATGTGGCCATAGGCGATCGCCACTGCCAGCCTTGACTGACCGCTTTGAACTTGGCCATGGCAAGATGGCACCTCAGGAGAAACAAAAAGAAAGCCAACGAATAAAGGAAAAGCCAAAAGCCTACAGCACCTGGTATTCCCAGGCGGTCTCCCATCCAGGTTCTAACCAGGCCCGACCCTGCTTAGCTCCTGAGATCAGACGAGATCGGGTGCGTTCAGGGTCATGTGGCCATAGGCGATCACCACTGCCACCCTCGCGATCACCACTGCCACCCTCGCGATCACCACTGCCACCCTCGACCCCTTTGAACCTTGCCATGGCAAGATGGCACCTCAGTAGAAACAAAAAGAAAGCCAATGAATAAAGGAAAATCCAAAAGCCTACAGCACCTGGTATTCCCAGGCGGTTTCCCATCCAGGTACTAACCAGGCCCGACCCTGCGTAGCTTCCAAGATCAGACGAGATCAGGCGTGTTTAGGGTGATGTGGCCATAGGCGATCGCCACTGCCACCCTTGACCCCTTTGAACTTGGCCATGGCAAGATGGCACCTCAGGAGAAACAAAAAGAAAGCCAACAAATAAAGGAAAAGCCAAAAGCCTACAGCACCTGATATTCCCAGGCGGTCTCCCATTCAAATACTAACCAGGCCCGACCCTGCTTAGCTTCCGAGATCAGACGAGATTGGGTGCGTCCAGGGTGATGTGGCCGTAGGCGATCACCACTGCCACCCTCGACCCCTTTGAACTTGGCCATGGCAAGATGGCACCTCAGGAGAAACATAAAGAAAGCCAACGAATAAAGGAAAAGCCAAAAGCCTACAGCACCTGGTATTCCCAGGCGGTCTCCCATCCAGGTACTAACCAGGCATGACCCTGCTTAGCTTCAGAGATCAGACAAGTTCAGGCGCGTTCAGGGTGATGTGGCCATAGGCAATCGCCACTGCCACCCTTGACCCCTTTGAACTTGGCCATGGCAAGATGGCACCTCAGGAGAAACAAAAAGAAAGCCAACGAATAAAGGAAAAGCCAAAAGCCTACATCACCTGGTATTCCAAGGTGGTCTCCCATCTAGGTAATAACCAGGTCCGACCCTGCTTAAATTCCAAGATCAGACAAGATCTGGCACGTTCAGGGTGATGTTGCCATAGGCAATCACCACTGCCACCCTAGACCCATTTGAACTTGGCCATGGCAAGATGGCACCTCAGGAGAAACAAAAAGAAAGCTAACGAATAAAGAAAAAGCCAAAAGTCTAGAGGACCTAGTATTCCCAGGCGGTCTCACATCCAGGTTCTAATCAGGCCTGACCCTACTTAGCTTCTGAGATCAGACGAGATCGGGCGCGTTCAGGGTGATGTGGCTGTAGGCGATCGCCACTGCCACCCTCGACCCCTTTGAACTTGGCCATGGCAAGATGGCACCTCAGGAGAAACAAAAAGAAAGCCAAAGAATAAAGGAAAAGCCTACAGCACCTGGTGTTCCCAGGCGGTCTCCCTTTGAGGTGCCCGACCCTGCTTAGCTTCCGTGATCAGACGAGATCAGATGCGTTCAGGGTGATGTGGCTGTAGGTGATCACGGCTTCCACCCTCTACCCCTTTGAACTTGGCCATGGCAAGATGGCACCCCAGGAGGAACAAAAAGAAAGCCAACGAATAAAGGAAAAGCCAATGGCCTGAAAAAAAGTTTTTTTGGTCAAAATGACTCTATTTTGGTCTCCAAGTGTCTAAAAAACCTATTTAGTCACAATAACTGCATTTGGTCACCAAATGTCAGGACCCAGACCTGAACCTGGGACCTCCAGTGTGTCTGCCAATGACTCTACTTGCTGAGCCACCTGGAATGCTGGACAGCTCTTTGGACAAATCCTTGAATGATTCTGCTGTGAATCTTTATTACTTTGAACCTTGAACCCTTTGCTCCTCCCATGAACTTCCTGTTATAAGCCATGTCTTTGCACTTCCTGGTTGCCAAAATATTGTGCCTTCAACAGCCGATTTCTCGCTTGTCTCTCCTGCTGCCGTCCGTATCTTTGCTATCATCCGTTATCGACACTTGGCTTGTTCCTCGACTACGCTTTTGCCTAATCCCGACCTGCAACTACTTGTTACCGACCTTTCGGCTATTCCTAGACTACGCTTCTGCGTGATCCTGACCTGCTATATCTGCTACTGGACCCTGGCTTGCTCACCTCCTGATGGGGCGATCCTGAGGACCGCGACCTGGTACTAACATGCAGCAAAATCCATCTCCACCATCAGGAGCGCTGGTGAACACCGGTTAGTACTTAGATTCCGCACCTCAAGTGAGCCTGCGTCATCTGCCAGTGTGACCTGCCTGTGTTCCTATCCAGCTGGTTCCTGTGTAAGCTGCTATAGCTATTGGTCTTCAAACCTGACTCCAGATCGTGACAGAATATTCTGGCCCAAAACATGGAGGCCGTTGTAGCAGCTGCTGTGGCTCCTTTCAGGGTACAAATCTCTGAGTTGCAGGCGTTTGGTACTACCTACCAGGAAAAGTTTGCTGAGTTACAAACTGAAGTGAAAGGGCTACAAGAGGACATCCTTGATCTGCACAGACAGTTGCGGAACATGCGTTCTCGAGATGCTGTTGCTGTTGATACTGGCACACGAGTTCCCCTCCAACTCAAGTTTAATGGTGACCATCACAATTACAGAGGTTTCCATAATCAATGTTGTATATACTTTGAGATGCAACCTGCTGCATTTACTTCTGACAGGAAAAAGTTGCTGTTTATCATCAACCTCCTGACTGAGGAAGCCTTAGCCTGGGCCTCCCCTTATGTGGAGAAAGATGATGTCATCCTGGATAATTTCAATAATTTTGTGGCTGCCATGAATCAAATTTTTGATGATCCTAACCGCTGCGCTACTGCTGAGGCAAAATTGCACAATTTACGACAGGGGAGGCGCTCTGTTGCAGAGTACACAACTGAATTCAGACGTTGGATTTCAGATACCAATTGGAATCCAGCAGCGCAAAAGAGTCAGTTTCGTCAAGGACTCTCTGAACAAGTAAAAGATGAGCTTGCCCAAGTAGAAAGCCCTGATGACCTTAAGGCCTTTATTAAATTATGTATTCAAATTGATCAAAGACTTACTGAAAGGAGAAAAGAGAGGCAGGGAATTCTAGGCAGTAATGGTGGCATGCGTTTTTCTACTACTCAGTATACTCCTAAAGGTCCAAGAGTTCTTCCAGGTTCTGACACTTCTGAACCTATGCAGGTGGATGCTATTAAAAGATCTATTACAACTCAGGAGAAAGAAAGACGACGTTCAGAAAACTTATGTCTTTATTGTGGAGAATCTGGGCATTACGCAATCAATTGTCCCAATAAATTTAAAAGAACAATTGCGGCAACAGATCTTATGGTATCTGAACAAATAAACTCAATTTCTCAGTCTGTCTCTCCTTTGATTCAAGAAGCTCATAAAGTTAATTTGTTATCTTCTCGTTGTGTCATCCCTGTAAAGCTTATCACTGAAAGCAGTGAAATACCTTGCTCCGCTATGCTGGACTCAGGGGTCGGGGGGAACTTCATGGACATTGAATTTGCCCAAAATAATACCATACAAGGAAGAAATAAATTTGCCCCAATTGATATGGAAACTGTGGATGGCTCACCTTTGTCTTCAGGACCTGTTACCCACAAGACTGTCCCACTTGAACTCTTAATCGAGACTGACCATCAGGAGACTATCAGCTTTCAGCTGATCACATCGCCTAAATTCCCTATAATCCTGGGAATTCCTTGGTTCTCTATCCATAATCCTTCCATCAACTGGGAGACACGTTCTTTAAAACTTACCTCTGACTATTGCAAAGAACATTTGCAAAAGATCTTACCAAGTAAGCCCACCACCAACCCAGGACTCGCAAGCAGCTATGGTAACTACCCAGTCATACGAAGACCTGCCCCCACAATATCTTGAATTTAAGGATGTTTGTGATAAAAAAAATGCTGATCAGCTGCCTCCACATCGCTCTTATGATTGTCCCATTGAATTGCTTCCAGGGGCAGAGATCCCCTTTGGCCGTCTTTATTCCTTTTCTGAACCTGAACTGAAGGTGCTCAGGGAGTGGCTTGATGAGAATCTAAAAAAAGGGTTTATTAGACACTCAACTTCTCCTGCTGGAGCGGCCTTATTCTTCGTAGAGAAAAAGGATTCCACCCTGCGTCCATGTATTGACTACAGAGAGTTAAATAGGATCACAATTAAAAATCGCTATCCACTTCCACTAATTCCAGAAATGCTTGAGAGACTACGCTCTGCCAAGATCTTTACCAAATTAGATTTACGAGGAGCATACAACCTGGTCCGCATTCGTCCCGGAGATGAATGGAAAACTGCTTTCAGAACCAGATATGGACATTTTGAGTCTTTGGTTATGCCTTTTGGACTTTGCAATGCTCCCGCAACCTTCCAACATTTCATTAATGATGTTTTTCGAGATTTGTTGGATCAGTTTGTAATAGCATATTTGGATGATATTCTTATTTTTTCTGATAATTTGGAAGAACACCGCAAGCACGTCTGTACTGTTTTCGAGAGACTAAGGCGGAATCAACTTTACATTAAACTAGAGAAATGAGAGTTTGAACAAACTAAGATCCAGTTCTTGGGATACATCATTTCTTCTGAAGGAGTGAGCATGGATCCCGATAAGATCAAAGCAGTGGTGGATTGGCCTGTCCCTAAGAATGTTAAGGAAATACAGTGATTTGTTGGATTTGCCAACTTTTACAGAAGATTTATAAGGAACTTATAAGGTAATTGCTCCAATTACGCAGCTGACAAAGAAGGGGGTGCCCTTTTTGTGGTCACCAGAGACACAGGCCGCCTTTACTAAATTAAAGACTCTCTTCACTTCTGCACCAATACTGGTGCATCCAGATCCAGAGCTACCTTTCATCGTAGAAGTGGATGCTACAGACTCTGCTGTGGGAGCTATCCTTTCTCAGCGAATTGGCAAAAGAATGCAGCTCCATCCTTGTGCTTATTTCTCCCGACTGATGTCTTCTGCTGAGAAGAATTATGACATCGGAAACAAGGAGCTGCTGGCAATTAAGGAAGCATTTTCTGAGTGGAGGCATCTGTTGGAAGGGCCAAAGAACTCTGTAACTGTTCTCACAGATGATAAAAATTTAGAATTTATTCGTTCTGCCAAAAGACTTTCATCTAGACAAGCACGTTGGACCCTATTCTTCTCCAGGTTCAATTTTGTTATTTCGTACCGCCCTGGGTCAAGGAACTGTAAGACTGATGCTCTATCGCGGATGTTGTCTGGGCTAGAGTTGAGTGGACACCTGGATGTCCGTGTTCGGCGGGTTCGGCCGAACTTGAAAAAAAAGTCCGGGTCCGTGTCCCGGACTTTTTCCGAACTTTACCCGGACACAGAACCCCATTGAAGTCAATGGGGACCCGAACTTTCAGGCACTAAAATGGCTCTAAAACACCAATGGAAAGGGCTAGAGTGCTGCAAATGGCAGCAAAACGTAGTTAAGAGCATGGCAAGTGCTCTGCAAACAAATGTGGATAGGGAAATAACTTAAAACAACAAAGAAAAACAGAAAAATAAAACAATGTTCTTCATCTGTGAAGGACGAGGCCCATATGGAGTAGGAGGGAGGTTGAGGGGGTGGTGGATGTGGCGGTGTCATAGGCGTGTGCACAGGGTGTGCCGGGTGTGCATGGGCACACCCTAATCACTTAGGGCACATTAGCATTATCGCTCTGTTTGCCAGTGAGGAGATGGGAAAGATCTCCCTCGGACCTGCTCTGCCATAAGAGAAGTGCCACACACTTCTATTTCACTTTGCCAGCAGGGAGAGTAATGTACCGGGGCCATATACATGTAGGCAAACACATGCATGTGTATTTAAACTTTGGGGTGCACACCCTAATGCAATAGATTGTGCACACCTATGGGCGGTGTAGGTGGAAGCGGCGGTGGAGGAGGACGAGGTAGCCAACACTGCTTTTTTCAGTCATTTTAAATGAGGGTACACCCCAAAAGAGTGAGAAAGATCAAAAATAGAACAATGGCTGGGTAAGGTCGGTATCCATCTCTATTCTGCACAAGGTACGGAAAAGTCCTGTGGGATCCATGCCTGGTTCATTTTAATGAACGTGAGCTTGTCCACATTGTCTATGGACAGGCGGCTGCGCTTGTCTGTGATAACGCCCACCAGCCGTGCTAAATACACGTTCAGATAATACACTGGCTGCAGGGCACGCCAGCACCTCCAAGGCGTAAAGGGCAAGCTCAGGCCATGTGCCCAATTTGGAGACCCAGAAGTTGAAGGGGGCAGACCCGTCATTCACCACATTTAGGCGTGTGCACACATACTGCTCCACCATGTTGGTGAAATGCTGCCTCCTGCTAAGACGTTCCATATGAGCTGCTGGTGCTGCTGTTTGTTGTGGCATGCTGACAAAGCTTTTCCACATTTCAGCCATGCTAACCCTGCCTTCTGAGGTGCTGGCGGTGCCCTGGTTGAGTTGGCGACCTCTTCCTCCTCCTCCTCTGCCTTGGCCTTGTGCATCCACTGTGGCCCCACTGTCAGGTGGGAATGCCAGCAGCATCGCGTCTACCAGCGTGCGCTTGTACTCGCGCATCTTGCGATCGCGCTCCAGTGAGTGAACTAAGGACGGTACGTTGTCCTTGTAACGGGGATCCAGCAGCGTGGCCACCCAGTAATCAGCACAAGTTAGAATGTGGGCAACTCGGCGGTCGTTGTGGAGACACTGCAGCATGTAATCGCTCATGTGTGCCAGGCTGCCCAGAGGCAACGAAAGTCTGTCCTCTGTGGGAGGTGTATCGTCTGTGTCCTCTGTATCCCCCCAGCCACTCACCAGTGATGGCCATGAGCTGGCCTGGGTGTCACCCTGCTGTGAACATGGTTCCATCTCCTCCTCCATCTCCTCCTCCTCATCCTCCTCATCCTCCAGAACTGTGCCCCTGCTGGACAATTGTGTACCTGGCGTTTGTGGGTGCAGGAACCCACCCTCAGAGCCACTTGTGAATCACTGCCCTGAAAGCCTTGGAAATGATCCCTCTTCCTCCTCCTCCTGTTCCACATCCTCTTCCATCATCGCCCGAATCGTTTTTTGAAGGAGGCATAGAAGTGGGATAGTTAAGCTGACAACGGTGTCATCGGCACTGGCAAAGTTGGTGGAGTACTCAAAACAGCGCAACAAGGCACACAGGTCTCGCAGGGAGGCCCAGTTATTGGTGGTGAAGTGGTGCTGTTCCGCAGAGCGACTCACGCGTGCGTGCTGCAGCTGAAACTCCACTATGGCCTGCTGCTGCTCGCACAGTCTTTCCAGCATGTGCAAGGTGGAGTTCCGGCTAGGCCCAGAGCTGCTATGAGATTTCGCCCATTATCGCACACCACCAGGCCGGGCTTGAGGCTCGTTGGCAGCAACCACTCATCAGTCTGCTGTTCCATGCTCCTCCACAACTCCTGCACGGTGTGTGGTTTTTCCCCCAAACAGGCAAGTTTTAAAACTGCCTGCTGTTGTTTTCCCCTAGCTGTGCTGAAGTTGGTGGTGAAGGTGTTACGCTGACCAGATGAGGAGGCGGTAGAGGATGAGGAAGCGGAGTAGGAGGAGTTAGGAACAGGAGGCAAACTGAAGCACCCTGCAATCCTCGGTGGTGGAAGGACATGCGCCAAATTGCTATCCGCCTCAGGCCACTGCATTTACCCAGTGTGCCGTTAGGGAGATATAACGCCCCTGACTGTGCTTACTGGTCCACGTATCGGTAGTTAGGTGGACCTTGCCACAGATGGCGTTGCGCAGTGCACACCTGATTTTTTCCCCCACTTGGTTGTGCAGGGAAGGGATGGCTTGCCTGGAAAAGTAGTGGCGGCTGGGCATGACGTACTGTGGGACAGCCACCGACATAAGGCTTTTAAAACTGTGCGTCTCCACCAGACGGAATGACAGCATTTCAAAGGCCAAGAATTTTGAAATGCTGGCATTCAGGGCCAGGGATAGCGGGTGGGTAGGGGGGTACTTCCTCTTCTTCTGAAGTGTTTGGGAGATGGAAAGCTGAACGCTTCCACAGGAGATTGTGGAGATGGTTGGTGACCCAGGTGGTGGTGTTGCTGACAGATCGTCTGTTTGCGGTGTGGCAGGTGCCGATATCACTACAGAGGTGGATGAAGAGGCCGAGACTGCAGCAGAAGAGGAATCAGGAGGAGCCAGAGACCTTTTTTGGTTTTGAAGGTGTCTACTCCACTGCAGCTCGTGCTTTGCACTTAGATGCCTGATCATGCAGGCTGTGCTCAGGTTGAGAAAGTTTATGCCTCGCTTTTCAGGCTCTGATTGCACAGGGTGCAAACCACCCGTGTCCTGTCATCAGCACATTGTCTGAAGAACTTCCACGCTAGAGAACTCCTTTGAGCTGGCTTTGGTGCGCTCGGTCCCTTGCTGCATTGGGCAGTAGCAGGCGTAGTGTCTAGGGAACGGGCGCTCCGCTTGTGCACCCTGCGCCCTATTCTGCTGTGCTGGTGGCTCTGTGCGACCACCGCCTCTTCCTCCAAACTACTCAGGTCACCTGCATGACCTTCATTCCATGTGGGGTCGAGGACCTCATCGTCCTCCACATCATCTTCCACCTAGTCTTCACCCCTGCCCTCCTTGTCGGTCTCCACAATTCTGAGTGCTGCAGCAGTTGGCACCTGCGTTTCATCATCGTCGGAGACGTGCTGCGATGGTCCTTCCATGTACTCATCTTGAGAAATAAGTGGTTGGGCATCGCTGCACTCAATCTCTTCCACTTCTGGGGCAGGGCTAGGTGGATGGCCCTGGGAAACCCTGCTGACAGAGTCATCAACAAGAAGAAGAGACTGCTGCATGACTTGAGGCTCAGACTGCTTGCCTGATTTGCAAGGGGGTGAGGTGAAAGACGGTTGGACATTGGCTGCAGGTGCCAACTCTGACCTTTCTGCAGTAGACTGGGTGGGAGACAATGTGAAGGAACTGGAGGTACTGTCAGCAAACCAATCTACTATCGCCTCTACTTGTTCTTGCCTCAACACTTGTAGAGGTGCATGAAGCCCTACCAAATACTGCTGCAGGTTCTGTCGCCTACTCACACTTGAGGAAGGTGTTTCATTTTTGCGTGTAGCTGGCACAGATCAACCACGTCCTCTCCTTGCAACAGGAGCTCTACCAGCAGCACCATGACCCAGGCCACGGCCCCTATTTGACGTTCTCCTCATATTTCTGTAATTTATGATCTTGCCCTAGAAAGGTGTTTATTGAATAGCGGAACAAAACAACAACAGTATCGCACGGGTGTATCTCACAGTCAAAAATGCAAACTATGCCACAATTTAATTTTTTTACCCCAAAAGGGTGTATATTGAATAGCGGAATAGAAAAAAGGATATAAAACGGTGTATCTCACACGTACAAACACAGACTAGGCCCCGATTACAATTTTTTGTACCCTAAAGGGAGGATCAGGAAGAGGAGTAGGAGGAGTTCGGAACAGGAGGCAAACTGAAGCGCCCTGCAATCCTCGGCGGTGGAAGGAGATGCGCCAAACAAATTTAAAAGGTGTATCTCACACGTACCAATACAGACTATGCCGCAATTTAATTTTTTTCACCCCAAAAGGGTGTATATTGAATAGCGGAATAGAAAAAAGAAGATTTTACCCCCTTCCTGACCAGGGGGTATTTTGCGATTCGGCACTGCGTGAGTTTAACGGTCAATTGCGCACTCGTGCGACGCTGTACCTAAACGAATTTGACGTCCTTTTTTCCCCACAAACAGAGCTTTCTTTTGGTGGTATTTGATCACCTGTGCGATTTTTTGATCATGCACTATAAACAAAAAAAGAGCGTCAATTTTGCAAAAATAATATTTTTCACATTTTTTATATGAAATTCCCCCCCAAAAAATGTAAAAATCAAAATTTTTTAACATTTTCGGCCAATTTGTTTTATGCTACATATGTTTGGTAAAAAAAATCGCAAAAAGCGTATTTTGATTGGTTTGCGCAAAAGTTATCGCGTTTACTAACAAAGGGAAAGATTTTTGTCATTTTTGTTTTTTTTTAACGTGTAATGGCAGCGATCTGCCATATTTTTTGCGGTACTGCGACATTGCGGCGGACAGATCGGACCCGACATTGCGGCGGACAGATCGGACCCTGGACTAACATTTTTGACACTTTTGGGGTTACCAGTGACATTTCTACAGTAATCAGTGCTATACATATGCACTGTTACTGTAAAATTACACTGGCAGTGAAGGGGTTAACTTTATTTGAGAGGGAGGGGCTGTGTGTGTCCCTAGGGGGGTGATTCTAACTGTGATTGGCTGTGGCTAGAGCTGTAGGAACAATGATCAACGGTCCTAAATAGTAGAAACTTATGATCATTGTTTCTACACAGGGGAGAATGACAGCCGGTCACACGTGGGCGGGGGGCCTGTGACCACGCGGGGGCGGGAGCGTGCAGCCAGCGGCGCGCGCTCGCTCCCCAGAGTCTTACAGGCTAGTGACGTATATATGACTGTATTTTCGTCTTTTACAGTCTTAAAAAAACGGTTTTCAGACCTTTGGTGACCAAATGCAGTTATCATGACTGAAAAAGGCTTTTTAGACACTTTGAGACCGAAAAAGAGTCATTTTGACCAAAAAAAAATTCAGGCCATTGGTTACGAAATGCAATTATCTTGTCTAAAACCGGCTTTTTAAGACACATGAAAAGACAAAATACAGTCATTTTGACTAAAAGAAAAATTTCAGACCTTTGGTGACCAAATGCAGTTATCATGACTAAAGAAAGCCTTTTTCGACACTTGGAGACCAACATAGAGTCATTTTGACCAAAAACAATTTTTCAGGCCATTGGTTACTAAATGCAATTTTCTTGTCTAAAACCGGCTTTTTAAGACTCTAAAAGGCGAAAAAACAGTCATTTCGACTAAAACAAATGTTCAGACCTTTGGTGACCAAATGCAGTTATCATGACTAAAAAAAGCTTTTTAGACACTTGGAGACCAATATAGAGTCATTTTGACCAAAAATAATTTTCAGGCCATTGGTTACGAAATGCAAATATCTTGTCTAAAACCGGCTTTTTAAGACTCTTAAAAGACGAAAATACAGTAATTTTGACTAAAAAAAACCTCTCAGACCTTTGGTGACCAAATACAGTTATCTTGACTAAAAAAGGCTTTTTAGACACTTGGAGACCAAAATAGTCATTTTGAACAAAAAAACTTTTTTCAGGCCATTGGTTACAAAATGCAATTATTGTGTCTAAAACCAGCTTTTTAAGACTCTAAAAGATGAAAATACAGTCATTTTGACTAAAAAAAACTTTCAGACCTTTGGTGACCAAATACAGTTATCTTGACTAAAAAAGGCTTTTTAGACAATAGTCATTTTGAACAAAAAAACTTTTTCCAGGCCATTGGTTTACTAAATGCAATTATCTCGTCTAAAACCGGCTTTTTAAGACATTAAAAGACAAAATACAGTCATTTTCACTAAAAAACTTTCAGACCTTTGGTGACCAAATGCAGTTATCTTGACTAAAAAGGCTTTTCAGACACTTGGAGACCAAAATAGTCATTTTGAACCAAAAAAAACTTTTTCCAGTCCATTGGTTACGAAGCCTTTTTCTCCAAGTGTCTAAAAAGCCTTTTTTAGTCATGATAACTGCATTTGGTCACCAAAGGTCTGAAAATAAAATTTTGGTCAAAAATGACTGTATTTTCGTCTTTAAGAGTCTTAAAAAGACGCTTTTGGACAAGATAATTGCATTTGGTAACCAATGGCCCTAAACATTTTTTGGGTCAGAATGACTCGATTTTGGTCTCCAAGTGTCTAAAAAGCCTTTTTTTTTTAGTCAAGATAACTGCATTTGATCGCCAAAGGTCTGATTTTTTTTGTCAATATGACTGCATTTCCGTCTTTTAGAGTCTTAACTAGTTCCCATCCGCGCTACAGCCTATATACGGCTGCAGCGCGGACTCGAATTTTCGGGAGGCCGTTTTTAAACGTCCTCCCAGTGACACGCCCCCCGCGCGCTCCCGCGAGCGTGCAGCGGGGAGAATCAGGGACACGGCCGATCACAGATCGTGGTGAATGGCCAATCACAGCGGCCATTCACCACGTGATCGGATCATCCAATGAGAGATGATCTCATATGTAAACATATGAGATCATCTCTCATCGCCGGCGCTCCTTCCTCACACGGAGCCTGCAGTGTGAGGAAGGAGGGAGAGCTGCACAGCGCCAGGGACAAAGAGACATGTAATCAGGGCACTGATCACCAGTGCCCTGATTACTAAAAGATAAAAAACATACACAGTGCCCCCCCATCAGTGCCCACAGTGCCCGCCATCAGTGTTCCCCATCAATGCCCACAATCAGTGCCCATAGTGCTGCCAGTCAGTGCCCATCAGTGCCTGCTCATCTAGGCACTGATAAGCACTGACTGGCAGCACTATGGGCACTGAATGTGGGCACTAATGGTGCTGCCCATCAGTGCTCATCAGTGCCGCCTCTCAGTGCCCATCAATGCCGCCCGCCAGTGCCGCCTCTCAGTGCCCAGCAGTGCCACCTCAGTGCCCAGCAGTGCCGCCTATCAGTGCCGCCTATCAGTGCCGCCTATCAGTGCCGCCTATCAGTGCCACCTATCAATGCCGCCTATCAGTGCTCATCATTGCGGCATATTAGTACCTCCTCATCAGTGCCCATAAGTGCCACCTCATCAGTGCCCATAAGTGCCACCTCATCAGTGCCCATAAGTGCCACCTCATCAGTGTCCATCAGTGCAGCCTATCAGTGCCCATCAGTGCCCGCCTCATCAGCGCCCTTCAGTGAAGGAGAAAAATTTATTTTCAAAATTTACTCACAGAAAATAAGAAAAACTTTTTTTTTTTCAAAATTTTCTGTCTTTATTCTTTTTTTTGTAAAAAATAAAAAACCCAGAGATGATTAAATACCACCAAAAGAAAGCTCTATTTGTGTGAAAAAAAATGATAAAAATTTCAAATGGGTACAGTGTAGCATGACCGCGCAATTGTCAGTCAAAGTGTGACAGCGCTGAAAGCTGAAAATTGGCCTGGATGGGAAGGGTGTTTAAGTGCATAGTAGGCAAGTGGTTAAAAAGCCAGTTGTTGACAAGATAATTGCATTTGGTAACCAATGGCTTGAAACATTTTTTTAAATTCAGAATGACTCGATTTTGGTCTCCAAGTGTCTAAAAAGCCTTTTTTAGTCAAAATAACTGCATTTAAATACAAAAGGTCTGAAAAATATCTTTAGTCAAAATGACTGTATTTTCGTCTTTAAGAGTCCTTAAAAAAAACGGTTTTAGACAAGATAATTGCATTTAGTAACCAATAGCCTGAAAAATTGATTTTGGTCAAAATGACGCTATTTTGATCTCCAAGTGTCTAAAAAGCCTTTTTTAGTAAAGATAACTGCATTTGGTCACCAAAGGTCTGAAATTATTTTTTTTTTTTTTCAAAATTACTGCATTTCCGTCTTTTAGAGTCTTAAAACGATGGTTTTAGACAAGATAACTGCATTTGGTAAACTAATGGCCTGAAATTTTTTTTGGTCAAAATGACTCTATATTGGTCTCCAAGTGTCTAAAAAGCCTTTTTTAGTCATGATAACTGCATTTGGTCACCAAAGGTCTGAAATTTTTTTTAGTCAAAATGACTTTATACTGTCTTTTAATGTCTTAAAAAAACCGGTTTTAGACAAGATAATTGCATTTAGTAACCAATAGCCTGAAAAATTGTTTTTCGTCAAAATGACTCTATTTTGGTCTCCAAGTGTCTAAAAAGCCTTTTTTAGTCAAGATAACTGCATTTGGTCACCAAAGGTCTGAATGGTTTTTTTTAGTCAAAATGACTGTATTTTTGTCTTTTAGAGTCTTAGAAAGCCAGTTGTAGACAAGATATTTGAATTTCGTAACAAATGGCCTGAAAATATTTTTTTGGTCAAAATGACTCTATATTGGTCTCCAAGTGTCTAAAAAGCCTTTTTTAGTCAAGATAACTGCATTTGGTCACCAAAGGTCTGAAAAAAAATTTTGGTCAAAAATGACTGTATTTTCGTCTTTAAGAGTCTTAAAAAGACGCTTTTGGACAAGATAATTGCATTTGGTAACCAATGGCCCTAAACATTTTTTGGGTCAGAATGACTCGATTTTGGTTTCCAAATGTCTAAAAAGCCTTTTTTAGTCAAAATAACTGCATTTGATTACAAAAGGTCTGAAAAATATCTTTAGTCAAAATGACTGTATTTTCGTCTTTAAGAGTCCTTAAAAAGACGCTTTTGGACAAGATAATTGCATTTCGTAACCAATGGCCTGAAAAACATTTTTTTGGTCAAAATGACTCTATTTTGGTCTAAAAGTGTCAAAGACCCTTTTTTAGTCATGATAACTGCATTTGGTCACCAAAGGTCTGAAATTATTTTTTTATTCAAAATTACTGCATTTCCGTCTTTTAGAGTCTTAAAACGATGGTTTTAGACAACGTAACTGCATTTGGTAACCAATGGCCTGAAAAACATTTTTTGGTCAAAATGACTCTATTTTGGTCTCCAAGTGTCTAAAAAGCCTTTTTTAGTCAAGATAACTTAATTTGGTCACCAAAGGTCTGAATGTTTTTTGTTTAGTCAAAATGACTGTATTTTCGTCTTTTAGAGTCTTAAAAAGCCAGTTTTAGACAAGATATTTGCATTGGCCTGAAAATTAATTTTGACCGAAAAAACTCTTTACTTTGGTCTCCAAGTGTCTAAAAAGCCTTTTTTTAGTCAAGATAACTGCATTTAGTCACCATTTTTTAGTCAAAATGACTGTATTTTCGTCTTTAAGAATCTTAAAAAGACGCTTTTGGACAAGATAATTGCATTTCGTAACCAATGGCCTGAAAAACATTTTTTTGGTCAAAATGACTCTATTTTGGTCTCCAAGTGTCAAAAAGCCTTTTTTAGTCATGATAACTGTATTTGGTCACCTTAGGTCTAATGTTTTTTTTAGTCAAAATGACTGTATTTTCGTTTATTAGAGTCTTAAAAAGATGGTTTTAGACATGATAACTGCATTTGGTAAACCAATGGCCTGAAAATTTGTTTTGGTCAAAATGACTCTATATTGGTCACCAAGTGTCTAAAAAGCCTTTTTTAGTCAAGATAACTGTTTTTGGTCACCTTAGGTCTGAATGTTTTTTTTAGTCAGAAGGACTGTATTTTCGTTTATTAGAGTCTTAAAAAGATGGTTTTAGACAGGATAATTGCATTTGGTAACCAATGGCTTGAAACTTTTTTTTGGGGTCAAAATTACTCTATTTTGGTCTCGAAGTGTGTAAAAAGCCTTTTTTAGTCAAGATAACTGCATTTGGTCACCCAAGGTCTGAAATTATTTTTTTTAGTCAAAAAGACTGCATTTCAGTCTTAAAAAGCCGTTTTTGGCAAGATAATTGCATTTGGTAACCAATGAATTGAAACATTTTTTGGGGTCAGCATGACTCGATTTTGATCTCCAAGTGTCTAAAAAGCTTTTTTTAGTCAAAATAACTGCATTTAATCACAAAAGGTCTGAAAAATATCTTTAGTCAAAATTACTGTATGTTCATCTTTTAGAGTCTTTAAAAGCCGGTTTTAGACAAGATATTTGCATTTCGTAACCAATGGCCTGAAAACATTTTTTTGGTCACAATGACTCTATATTGGTCAAGATAACTGTTTTTGGTCACCTTAGGTCTGAATGTTTTTTTTAGTCAAAAAGACTGTATTTTCGTCTATTAGAGTCTTAAAAAGATGGTTTTAGACAGGATAATTGCATTTGGTAACCAATGGCTTGAAACTTTTTTTGGGGTCAAAATGACTCTATTTTGGTCTCGAAGTGTCTAAAAAGCCTTTTTTTAGTCAAGATTACTGCATTTGGTCAACAAAGGTCTGAAAAAAAATGTTGGTCAAAAATGACTGTATTTTCGTATTTAAGAGTCTTAAAAAGACGCTTTTGGACAAGATAATTGCATTTGGTAACCAACGGCCCTAAACATTTTTTGGGTCAGAATGACTCGATTTTGGTCTCCAAGTGTCTAAAATGCCTTTTTTTTTTAGTCAAGATAACTGCATTTGGTCGCCAAAGGTCTGAATTTTTTTGTCAATATGACTGCATTTCCGTCTTTTAGAGTCTTAAAAAGCCAGTTTTTGACAAGATAATTGCATTTGGTAACCAATGGCTTGAAACATTTTTTAAAGTCAGAATGATTCGATTTTGGACTCCAAGTGTCTAAAAAGCCTTTTTTAGTCAAAAATACTGCATATGATTACAAAAGGTCTGAAAAATATCTTCAGTCAAAATGACTGTATTTTCGTCTTTTAGTCTTAAAAAGCCGGTTTTAGACAAGATAATTGCATTTCGTAACCAATGGCCTGAAAATAGTTTTTTTTGGTCAAAATTACTCTACTTTGGTCTCCAAGTGTCTAAAAAGCCTTTTTTAGTCAAGATTACTGCATTTGGTCACCAAAGGTCTGAAATAAAATTTTGGTCAAAAATGACTGTATTTTCGTCTTTAAGAGTCTTAAAATGACGCTTTTGGACAAGATAATTGCATTTCGTAACCAATGGCCTGAAAATAGTTTTTTGGGTTAAAATTTCTCTACTTTGGTCTCCAAGTGTCTAAAAAGCCTTTTTTAGTCAAGATAACTGTATTTGGTCACCAAAGGTCTGAATGTTTTTTTTAGTCAAAATGATTTTTTTCGTCTTTTAATGTCTTAAAAAGCCAGTTTTAGACAAGATTACTGCATTTTGTAAACCGATGGACTGAAACAACTTTTTTTGTTTAAAATGACTCTATATTGGTCCCCAAGTGTTTACAAAGCCTTTTTTTTAGTCAAGATAACTGTATTTGGTCACCAAAGGTCTCAATGTGTTTTTAGTCAAAATGACTGTATTTTCGTCTTTTAGAGTTTTAAAAAGCCGGTTTTAGACAAGATAATTGCATTTCGTAACCAATGGCCTGAAAACATTTTTTTGGTCAAAATGACTCTATATTGGTCTCCAAGTGTCTAAAAAGCCTTTTTTAGTCAAAATAACTGCATTTGGTCACCAAAGGTCTGAATTTTTTTGTCAATTTGACTGCATTTCCGTCTTTAAGAGTCTTAAAAAGCCAGTTTTTGACAAGATAATTGCATTTGGTAACCAATTTCTTGAAATATTTTTTAAGGTCAGAATGACTCGATTTTGGTCTCCAAGTGTCTAAAAAGCCTTTTTTAGTCAAAATAACTGCATTTGATTACAAAAGGTCTGAAAATATCTTTAGTCAAAATGACTGTATTTTCGTCTTTTAGAGTCTTAAAAAGCCGGTTTTAGACAAGATAAGTGCATTTCTTAACCAATGGCCTGAAAATAGTTTTTTGGGTCAAACTTTCTCTACTTTGGTCTCCAAGTGTCTAAAAAGCCTTTTTTAGTCAAGATAACTGTATTTGGTCACCAAAGGTCTGAATGTTTTTTTTAGTCAAAATGACTTTTTTCGTCTTTTAATGTCTTAAAAAGCCAGTTTTAGACAAGATTACTGCATTTTGTAAACCGATGGACTGAAACAACTTTTTTTGTTTAAAATGACTCTATATTGGTCCCCAAGTGTTTACAAAGCTTTTTTTTTAGTCAAGATAACTGTATTTGGTCACCAAAGGTCTCAATGTTTTTTTTAGTCAAAATGACTGTATTTTCGTCTTTTAGAGTTTTAAAAAGCCGGTTTTAGACAAGATAATTGCATTTCGTAACCAATGGCCTAAAATAAATGTTTTGGTCAAAATGACTCTATATTGGTCTCCAAGGGTCTAAAATCCTTTTTTAGTCATGATAATTGCATTTGGTCACCAAAGGTCTGACATATTTTTTTAGTCAAAATGACTGTATTTTGTTTCTTAATGTCTTAAAAGCCGGTTTTAGACAAGATAATTGCATTTGGTAACCAATGAATTGAAACATTTTTTTGGTCAAAATGACTCTATATTGGTCTCCAAGTGTCTAAAAAGCCTTTTTTAGTCAAAATAACTGCATCTGGTCACCAAAGGTCTGAATTTTTTTGTCAATTTGACTGCATTTCCGTCTTTAAGAGTCTTAAAAAGCCAGTTTTTGACAAGATAATTGCATTTGGTAACCAATTTCTTGAAATATTTTTTAAGGTCAGAATGACTCGATTTTGGTCTCCAAGTGTCTAAAAAGCTTTTTTTAGTCAAAATAACTGCATTTGATTACAAAAGGTCTGAAAAATATCTTTAGTCAAAATTACTGTATTTTCATCTTTTAGAGTCTTTAAAAGCCGGTTTTAGACAAGATATTTGCATTTCGTAACCAATGGCCTGAAAACATTTTTTTGGTCACAATGACTCTATATTGGTCTCCAAGTGTCTAAAAAGACTTTTTTTAGTCAAGATTACTGCATTTGGTCAACAAAGGTCTGAAAAAAAAATTTGGTCAAAAATGACTGTATTTTCGTATTTAAGAGTCTTAAAAAGACGCTTTTGGACAAGATAATTGCATTTGGTAACCAACGGCCCTAAACATTTTTTGGGTCAGAATGAATCGATTTTGGTCTCCAAGTGTCTAAAAAGCCTTTTTTTAGTCAAGATAATTGCATTTGGTCGCCAAAGGTCTGAATTTTTTTGTCAATATGACTGCATTTCCGTCTTTTAGAGTCTTAAAAAGCCAGTTTTTGACAAGATAATTGCATTTGGTAACCCATGGCTTGAAACATTTTTTAAAATCAGAATGATTCGATTTTGGACTCCAAGTGTCTAAAAAGCCTTTTTTAGCCAAAATTACTGCATATGATTACAAAAGGTCTGAAAAATATCTTCAGTCAAAATGACTGTATTTTCGTCTTTTAGTCTTAAAAAGCAGGTTTTAGACAAGATAATTGCATTTCGTAACCAATGGCCTGAAAATAGTTTTTTTTGGTCAAAATTACTCTACTTTGGTCTCCAAGTGTCTAAAAAGCCTTTTTTAGTCAAGATTACTGCATTTGGTCACCAAAGGTCTGAAAAAAAAATTTGGTCAAAAATGACTGTATTTTCGTCTTTAAGAGTCTTAAAATGACGCTTTTGGACAAGATTATTGCATTTGGTAACCAATGGCCCTAAACATTTTTTATTCAAAATTACTCTATTTTAAAGCCTTTGATTTGATTTTAGTCATGATAACTGCATTCATTTGATCACCAAAGGTCTGAAATTATTTTTCGTCAAAATTACTGCATTTCCGTCTTTTAGAGTCTTAAACCGATGGTTTTTTACAAGATGGTTTTTTGGTAAACCAAAGGCCTGATAATTTTTTTGGTCAAAATGACTCTATATTGCTCTCCAAGTGTCTAAAAAGCCTTTTTTAGTCAAGATAACTGCTTTTGGTCGCTAAAGGTCTGAATTATTTTTGTCAATATGACAACATTTCCGTCTTTTAGAGTCTTATAAAGCCGGTTTTTGACAAGATAATTGCATTTGGTAACCAATGGCTTGAAACTTTTTTTAAGGTCAGAATGACTCGATTTTGGTCTCCAAGTGTCTAAAAAGCCTTTTTTAGTCAAGATAACTGCATTTGGTCACCAAAGGTCTGAATGTTTTTTTAGTCAAAATGACTGTATTTTCGTCTTTTAGAGACTTTAAAAGCCAGTTTTAGACAAGATATTTGCATTTCGCAACCAATGGCCTGAAAACATTTTTTTGGTCAAAATGACTCTATATTGGTCTACAAGTGTCTAAGCCTTTATTAGTCAAGATAACTGCATTTGGTCACCAAAGGTCTGAAAACGAATTTTGGTCAAAAATGACTGTATTTTCGTCTTTTAGAGTCTTAAAAAGAGTGTTTTAGACAAGATAATTGCATTTCGTAACCAATGGCCTGAAAATAGTTTTTTGGGTCAAAATTTCTCTACTTTGGTCTCCAAGTGTCTGAAAAGCTTTTTTTAGTCAAGATAACTGTATTTGGTCACCAAAGATCTGAATGTTTTTTTAGTCAAAATGACTTTTTTCGTCTTTTAATGTCTTAAAAAGCCAGTTTTAGACAAGATTACTGCATTTTGTAAACCGATGGACTGAAACAACTTTTTTTGTTTAAAATGACTCTATATTGGTCCCCAAGTGTTTAAAAAGCCTTTTTTTTAGTCAAGATAACTGTATTTGGTCACCAAAGGTCTCAATGTTTTTTTTTAGTCAAAATGACTGTATTTTCGTCTTTTAGAGTTTTAAAAAGCCGGTTTTAGACAAGATAATTGCATTTCGTAACCAATGGCCTTAAATAAATGTTTTGGTCAAAATGACTCTATATTGGTCTCCAAGGGTCTAAAATCCTTTTTTAGTCATGATAATTGCATTTGGTCACCAAAGGTCTTACTTATTTTTTTAGTCAAAATGACTGTATTTTGTTTCTTAATGTCTTAAAAAACGGTTTTAGACAAGATAATTGCATTTCGTAACCAATGGCCTGAAAACATTTTTTTGGTCAAAATGACTCTATATTGGTCTCCAAGTGTCTAAAAAGCCTTTTTTAGTCAAGATAACTGCATTTGGTCACCAAAGGTCTGAATTTTTTTGTCAATATGACTGCATTTCCGTCTTTAAGAGTCTTAAAAAGCCAGTTTTTGACAAGATAATTGCATTTGGTAACCAATTTCTTGAAACATTTTTTAAAGTCAGAATGACTCGATTTTGGTCTCCAAGTGTCTAAAAAGCCATTTTTAGTCAAAATAACTGCATTTGATTACAAAAGGTCTGAAAATATCTTTAGTCAAAATGACTGTATTTTCGTCTTTTAGAGTCTTAAAAAGCCGGTTTTAGACTAGATAAGTGCATTTCGTAACCAATGGCCTGAAAATAGTTTTTTTTGGTCAAAATTACTCTACTTTGGTCTCAAAGTGTCTAAAAAGCCTTTTTTAGTCAAGATTACTGCAGTTGGTCACCAATGGTCTGAAAAAAAAATTTTGGTCAAGAATGACTGTATTTTCGTCTTTAAGAGTCTAAAAAAGACGCTTTTGGACAAGATAATTTCATTTGGTAACCAATGGCCCTAAACATTTTTTGGGTCAGAATGACTCGATTTTGGTCTCCAAGTGTCTAAAGACTTTTTTTAGTCAAGATAACTGCATTTGGTCACCAAAGGTCTTAAAATATTTTTTTAGTCAAAATAACTGTATTTTGTTTTTTAATTTCTTAAAAAAACGGTCTTAGACAAGATAATTGCATTTCGTAACCAATGGCCAAAAAAAATGTTTTGGTCAAAATGACTCTATATTGGTCTCCAAGTGTCTAAAAAGCCTTTTTTTAGTCAAAATAGCTGCATTTGGTCGCCAAAGGTCAATATGACTGCATTTCCGTCTTAAGAAGCCAGTTTTTGACAAGATAATTGCATTTGGTAACCAATAGCTTGAAACATTTTTTAAGGTCAGAATGACTCGATTTTGGTCTCCAAGGGTCTAAAATCCTTTTTTAGTCATGATAACTGCATTTGGTCACCAAAAGGTCTGACATTTTTTTAGTCAAAATGACTGTATTTTGTTTCTTAATGTCTTAAAAAAGTGGTTTTAGACAAGATAATTGCATTTAGTAACCAATGGCCTAAAAAATGTTTTGGTCAAAATGACTCTATATTGGTCTCGAAGTGTCTAAAAAGCCTTTTTTTAGTCAAGATAACTGCATTTGGTCACCAAATGTCTGAAGAAATTTTTTGGTCAAAAATGACTGTATTTTCGTCTTTAATAGTCTTAAAAAGACGCTTTTGGACAAGAAAATTGCATTTGGTAACCAATGGCCTGAAAACATTTTTTTGGTCAAAATGACTCCATATTGGTCTCCAAGTGTCTAAAAAGCTATTTTTAGTCAAGAGTTTGGTCACCAAAGGTATGAAAAAAATTTTTGGTCAAAAATGACTGTATTTTCGTCTTTAAGAGTCTAAAAAAGACGCTTTTGGACAAGATAATTTCATTTGGTAACCAATGGCCCTAAAAAGTTTTTGGGTCAGAATGACTCGATTTTGATCTCTAAGTGTCTAAAAAACCTTTTTTTAGTCAAGATAACTGCATTTGGTCACCAAAAGTCTGAAAAAATTTTTTGGTCAAAAATGACTGTATTATCGTCTTTAAGAGTCTAAAAAAGACGCTTTTGGACAAGATAATTTCATTTGGTAACCAATGGCCCTTAAAAGTTTTTGGGTCAGAATGACTCGATTTTGATCTCCAAGTGTCTAAAAAGCCTTTTTTTAGTCAAGATAACTGCATTTGGTCACCAAATGTCTGAAATAATTTTTTGGTCAAAAATGACTGTATTTTCGTCTTTAAGAGTCTTAAAATGACGCTTTTGGACAAGATAATTGCATTTGGTAACCAATAACCTGAAAAACATTTTTTGGTCAAAATGACTCTATTTTGTTCTCCAAGTGTCAAAAAGCCTTTTTTTAGTCATGATAACTGCATTCATTTGATCACCAAAGGTCTGAAATTATTTCTTTAGTCAAAATTACTGCATTTCCGTCTTTTAGAGTCTTAAAACGATGGTTTTTTACAAGATAACTGCATTTGGTAAACCAAAGGTCTGATAATTTTTGTTGGTCAAAATGACTCTATATTGCTCTCCAAGTGTCTAAAATAGCCTTTTTTAGTCATGATAACTGTAATTGGTCACCAAAGGTCTGAATATTTTTTTAGTCAAAATGACTGTATTTTCGTCTTTTAGAGTCTTAAAACGATGGTTTTTGACAAGATATTTGCTTTTCGTAACCAATGGCCTGAAAACATTTTTTTTTTTGGTCAAAATGACTCTATATTGGTCTCCAAGTATCTAAAAATCATTTTTTAGTCAACAGTATTTGGTCACCAAAGGTCGGAATGTTTTTTTTTAGTCAAAATGACTGTATTTTTGTCTTTTAGAGTCTTAAAACGATGGTTTTTGACAAGATAACTGCATTTGGTAAACCAAAGGCCTGATAATTTTTTTTGGTCAAAATGACTCTATATTGCTCTCCAAGTGTCTAAAAAAGCCTTTTTTAGTTATGATAACTGTAATTGGTCACCAAAGGTCTGAATGTTTTTTTATTCAAAATGACTGTATTTTCGTCTTTTAGAGAAAGCCGGTTTTAGACAAGATAATTGCATTTCGTAACCAATGGCCTGAAAACATTTTTTTTTTGTTGGTCAAAATGACTCTATATTGGTCTCCAAGTGTCTAAAAAGCCTTTTTTTAGTCAAGATAACTGCAGTTGGTCACCAAATGTCTGAAAAAAAATTTTGGTCAAAAATGACTGTATTTTCGTCTTTAAGAGTCTAAAAAAGACGCTTTTGGACAAGATAATTGCATTTCGTAACCAATGGCCTGAAAACATTTTTTTGGTCAAAATGACTCTATATTGGTCTCCAAGTGTCTAAAAAGCCTTTTTTTAGTCAAGATAACTGCAGTTGGTCACCAAATGTCTGAAAAAAAAATTTGGTCAAAAATGACTGTATTTTCGTCTTTAAGAGTATAAAAAAGACGCTTTTGGACAAGATAATTTCATTTGGTAACCAATGGCCCTAAACAGTTTTTGGGTCAGAATGACTCGATTTTGATCTCCAAGTGTCTAAAAAGCCTTTTATTAGTCAAGATAACTGCATTTGGTCACCAAAGGTCTGAAAAAAATTTTTGGGTAAAAAATGACTGTATTTTCGTCTTTAAGAGTCTTAAAATGACGCTTTTGGACAAGATAATTGCATTTCGTAACCAATTGCCTGAAAAACATTTTTTGGTCAAAATGACTCTATTTTGTTCTCCAAGTGTCAAAAAGCCTTTTTTAGTCATGATAACTGCATTCATTTGATCACCCAAGGTCTGAAATTATTTCTTTAGTCAAAATTACTGCATTTCCGTCTTTTAGAGTCTTAAAACGATGGTTTTTAACAAGATAACTGCATTTGGTAAACCAAAGGTCTGATAATTTTTGTTGGTCAAAATGACTCTATATTGCTCTCCAAGTGTCTAAAAAAGCCTTTTTTAGTCATGATAACTGTAATTGGTCACCAAAGGTCTGAATGTTTTTTTAGTCAAAATGACTGTATTTTCGTCTTTTAGAGTCTTAAAAAGCCGGTTTTAGACAAGATAATTGCATTTCGTAACCAATGGCCAAAAAAAAAATGTTTTGGTCAAAATGACTCTATATTTGTCTCCAAGGGTCTAAAATCCTTTTTTAGTCATGATAACTGCATTTGGTCATCCAAAGGTCTGACAAATATTTTTAGTCAAAATGACTGTATTCTGTTTCTTAATGTCTTAAAAAAACAGTTTTAGACAAGATAATTGCATTTCGTAACCAATGGCCTGAAAAAATTTTTTTGGTCAAAATGACTCGATTTTGGTCTCCAAGTGTCTAAAAAGCCTTTTTTTAGTCAAGATAACTGCATTTGGTCACCAAAGGTCTGAAAAAATTTTTTTGGTAAAAAATGACTGTATTTTCGTCTTTAAGAGTCTTAAAATGACGCTTTTGGACAAGAAAATTGCATTTCGTAACCAATTGCCTGAAAAACATTTTTTGGTCAAAATGACTCTATTTTGTTCTCCAAGTGTCAAAAAGCCTTTTTTAGTCATGATAACTGCATTCATTTGATCACCAAAGGTCTGAAATTATTTCTTTAGTCAAAATTACTGCATTTCCGTCTTTTAGAGTCTTAAAACGATGGTTTTTGACAAGATAACTGCATTTGGTAAACCAAAGGTCTGATATTTTTTTTTGGTCAAAATGACTCTATATTGCTCTCCAAGTGTCTAAAAGACTTTTTTAGTCAAGATAACTGCTTTTGGTCGCCAAAGGTCTGAATTTGTTTTGTCAATATGACATTTCCGTTTTTTAGAGTCTTAAAAAGCCGGTTTTTGACAAGATAATTGCATTTGATAACCAATGGCTTGAAACCAATATGGCTTGATATTGGTCTACAAGTGTCTAAAAAGCCTTTTTTAGTCAAGATAACGGCATTTGGTCACCAAAGGTCTGAATTTTTGTTAGTCAAAATGCCTGTATTTTCGTCTATTAGAGTCTTAAAATGCCTGTTTTAGACAAGATAATTGCATTTGGTGACCAATGGCTTGAAACATTTTTTGGGGTCAGAATGACTCGATTTTGGCCTCCAAGTGTCAAAAAAGCCTTTTTTAGTCACGATAACTGCATTTGGTCACCAAAGGTCTGAAAATATTTTTTTAGTCAAAATGACTGTATTTTGTTTTTTAATGTTTTAAAAAAACGGTTTAAGACAAGATAATTGCATTTAGTAACCAATGGCCAGAAAAATTGTTTTTGGTCAAAATTACTCTATTTTGTTCTCCAAGTGTCAAAAAGACTTTTTTAGTCAAGATAACTGCTTTTGGTCGCCAAAGGTCTGAATTTGTTTTGTCAATATGACAACATTTCCGTTTTTTAGAGTCTTAAAAAGCCGGTTTTTGACAAGATAATTGCATTTGATAACCAATGGCTTGAAACCAATATGGCTTGATATTGGTCTCCAAGTGTCTAAAAAGCCTTCTTTAGTCAAGATAACTGCATTTGGTCACCTTAGGTCTGAATGTTTTTTTTAGTCAAAATGCCTGTATTTTCTTCTATTAGAGTCTTAAAAAGCCGGTTTTAGACAAGATAATTGCATTTGGTAACCAATGGCTTGAAACATTTTTTTGGGTCAGAATGACTCGATTTTGGCCTCCAAGTGTCAAAGAAGCCTTTTTTAGTCACGATAACTGCATTTGGTCACCAAAGGTCTGACATTTTTTTTAGTCAAAATGACTGTATTTTGTCTTTTAATGTTTTAAAAAACCGGTTTTAGACAAGATAATTGCATTGAGTTACCAATAGATTAAAAAAATTGTTTTTGGTTAAAATGACTATATTGGTTTCCAAGTTTCTAAAAAGCCTTTTTTTTTAGTCAAGATAACTGTATTTGGTCACCAAAGGTCTGAATGTTTTTTTAGTCAAAATGACTGTATTTTCGTCTTTTAAAAAAGCCGATTTTAGACAAGATAATTGCATTTCGTAACCAATGGCCTAAAAAAATATTTTGGTCAAAATGACTCTATATTGGTCTCCAAGGGTCTAAAATCCTTTTTTAGTCAAGATAAAAAATTTGGTCACCAAAGGTCTGACATTTTTTTAGTCAAAAATGACTGTATTTTCGTCATTAAGAGTTCTTAAAACGACGCTTTTGGACAAGATAATTGCATTTCGTAACCAATGGCCTGAAAAACATTTTTTGGTCAAAATGACTCTATTTTGTTCTCCAATTGTCAAAAAGCCTTTTTTGATCACCAAAGGTCTGAAATTATTTTTTTAGTCAAAAAAGCCTAAATTTTTTTTTGGTCAAAATGACTCTATATTGCTCTCCAAATGTCTAAAAAGCCTTTTTCGTCATGATTACTGCATTTGTTCACCAAAGGTCTGAAAATATTTTTTTAAGTCAAAATGACTGTATTTTGTTTTTTAATGTCTTAAAAAACGGGTTTAGACAAGATAATTGCATTTAGTAACCAATGGCCTGAAAAATTGTTTTTTGGTCAAAATGACTGTATATTGGTCTCCAAGTGTCTAAAAAGCCTTTTTTAGTCAAGATAACTGCATTTGGTCACCAAAGGTCTGAATGTTTTTTTAGTCAAAATGACTGTATTTTCGTCTTTAAGAGTCTTAAAAAGCCAGTTTTAGACAAGATATTTGCTTTTCGTAACCAATGGCCTGAAAACATTTCTTTTTGGTCAAAATGACTCTATATTGGTCTCCAAGTATCTAAAAATCATTTTTTTGTCAACAGTATTTGGTCACCAAAGGTCGGAATGTTTTTTTTTGTCAAAATGACTGTATTTTTGTCTTTTAGAGTCTTAAAACGATGGTTTTTGACAAGATAACTGCATTTGGTAAACCAAAGGCCTGATAATTTTTTTTGGTCAAAATAACTCTATATTGCTCTCCAAGTGTCTAAAAAAGCCTTTTTTAGTCATGATAACTGTAATTGGTCACCAAAGGTCTGAATGTTTTTTTAGTCAAAATGACTGTATTTTCGTCTTTTAGAGTCTTAAAAAGCCGGTTTTAGACAAGATAATTGCATTTCGTAACCAATGGCCAAAAAAAATGTTTTGGTCAAAATGACTCTATATTTGTCTCCAAGGGTCTAAAATCCTTTTTTAGTCATGATAACTGCATTTGGTCACCCAAAGGTCTGACAAATTTTTTTAGTCAAAATGACTGTATTCTGTTTCTTAATGTCTTAAAAAAACAGTTTTAGACAAGATAATTGCATTTCGTAACCAATGGCCTGAAAAAATTTTTTTGGTCAAAATGACTCGATTTTGGTCTCCAAGTGTCTAAAAAGCCTTTTTTAGTCAAGATAACTGCATTTGGTCACCAAAGGTCTGAATGTTTTTTTCAGTCAAAATGACTGCATTTTTGTCTTTTTGAGTCTTAAAAAGCTGGTTTTAGACAAGATAATTGCATTTCGTAACCAATGGCCTGAACACATTTTTTTGGTCAAAATGACTCTATATTGGTCTCCAAGTGTCTAAAAAGCCTTTTTTTAGTCAAGATAACTGCAGTTGGTCACCAAATAACTGAAAAAAATTTTTGGTCAAAAATGACTGTATTTTCGTCTTTAAGAGTCTAAAAAAGACGCTTTTGGACAAGATAATTTCATTTGGTAACCAATGGCCCTAAACAGTTTTTGGGTCAGAATGACTCGATTTTGATCTCCAAGTGTCTAAAAAGCCTTTTTTTAGTCAAGATAACTGCATTTGGTCACAAAAGGTCTGAAAACAAATTTTTGGTCAAAAATGACTGTATTTTCGTCTTTAAGAGTCTTAAAATGACGCTTTTGGACAAGATAATTGCATTTCGTAACCAATGGCCTGCAAAACATTTTTTGGTCAAAATGACTCTATTTTGTTCTCCAAGTGCCAAAAAGCCTTTTTTAGTCATGATAACTGCATTCATTTGATCACCAAAGGTCTGAAATTATTTCTTTAGTCAAAATTACTGCATTTCCGTCTTTTACAGTCTTAAAACGATGGTTTTTGACAAGATAACTGCATTTGGTAAACCAAAGGTCTGATATTTTTTTTTGGTCAAAATGACTCTATATTGCTCTCCAAGTGTCTAAAAAAGCCTTTTTTAGTCATGATAACTGCATTTGGTCACCAAAGGTCTGAAAATATTTTTTTAGTCAAAATGACTGTATTTTGTTTTTTAATGTTTTAAAAAAACGGTTTAAGACAAGATAATTGCATTTAGTAACCAATGGCCAGAAAAATTGTTTTTGGTCAAAATTACTCTATTTTGTTCTCCAAGTGTCAAAAAGCCTTTTTTAGTCAAGATAACTGCTTTTGGTCGCCAAAGGTCTGAATTTGTTTTGTCAATATGACATTTCCGTTTTTTAGAGTCTTAAAAAGCCGGTTTTTGACAAGATAATTGCATTTGATAACCAATGGCTTGAAACCAATATGGCTTGATATTGGTCTCCAAGTGTCTAAAAAGCATTTTTTAGTCAAGATAACTGCATTTGGTCACCAAAGGTCTGAACGTTTTTTTTTAGTCAAAATACCTGTATTTTCGTCTTAAAATGCCTGTTTTAGACAAGATAATTGCATTTGGTAACCAATGGCTTGAAACATTTTTTTGGGTCAGAATGACTCGATTTTGGCCTCCAAGTGTCAAAGAAGCCTTTTTTAGTCACGATAACTGCATTTGGTCACCAAAGGTCTGACATTTTTTTTTAGTCAAAATGACTGTATTTTGTCTTTTAATGTCTTAAAAAACCGGTTTTAGACAAGATAATTGCATTGAGTAACCAATAGCTTAAAAAATTGTTTTTGGTTAAAATGACTATATTGGTTTCCAAGTTTCTAAAAAGCCTTTTTTTTTTAGTCAAGATAACTGTATTTGGTCACCAAAGGTCTGAATGTTTTTTTAGTCAAAATGACTGTATTTTCGTTTTTTAGAGTCTTAAAAAGCCGGTTTTAGACAAGATAATTGCATTTGGTAACCAATGGCCTGAAACATTTTTTGGGGTCAGAATGACTCGATTTTGGTCTCCAAGCGTCAAAAAAGCCTTTTTTTAGTCACGATAACTGCATTTGGTCACCAAAGGTCTGACATTTTTTTAGTCAAAAATGACTGTATTTTCGTCATTAAGAGTTCTTAAAACGACGCTTTTGGACAAGATAATTGCATTTCGTACCCAATGGCCTGAAAAACATTTTTTGGTCAAAATGACTCTATTTTGTTCTCCAAGTGTCAAAAAGCCTTTTTGATCACCAAAGGTCTGAAATTATTTTTTTAGTCAAAAGCCTGAATTTTTTTTGGTCAAAATGACTCTATATTGCTCTCCAAATGTCTAAAAAGCCTTTTTAGTCATGATTACTGCATTTGTTCACCAAAGGTCTGAAAATATTTTTTTAAGTCAAAATGACTGTATTTTGTTTTTTAATGTCTTAAAAAAACGGGTTTAGACAAGATAATTGCATTTAGTAACCAATGGCCTGAAAAATTGTTTTTTGGTCAAAATGACTGTATATTGGTTTCCAAGTGTCTAAAAAGCCTTTTTTAGTCAAGATAACTGCATTTGGTCACCAAAGGTCTGAATGTTTTTTTAGTCAAAATGACTGTATTTTCGTCTTTAAGAGTCTTAAAAAGCCAGTTTTAGAAAAAATTTTTGCTTTTCGTAACCAATGGCCTGAAAACATTTTTTTTTTTGGTCAAAATGACTCTATATTGGTCTCCAAGTATCTAAAAATCATTTTTTAGTCAACAGTATTTGGTCACCAAAGGTCGGAATGTTTTTTTTAGTCAAAATGACTGTATTTTTGTCTTTTAGAGTCTTAAAACGATGGTTTTTGACAAGATAACTGCATTTGGTAAACCAAAGGCCTGATAATTTTTTTTGGTCAAAATGACTCTATATTGCTCTCCAAGTGTCTAAAAAAGCCTTTTTTAGTCATGATAACTGTAATTGGTCACCAAAGGTCTGAATGTTTTTTTAGTCAAAACCAAAACCAAAGAGTCTTAAAAAGCCGGTTTTAAACAAGATAATTGCATTTCGTAACCAATGGCCAAAAAAAAATGTTTTGGTCAAAATGACTCTATATTTGTCTCCAAGGGTCTAAAATCCTTTTCTAGTCATGATAACTGCATTTGGTCACCCAAAGGTCTGACAATTTTTTTTAGTCAAAATGACTGTATTCTGTTTCTTAATGTCTTAAAAAAACAGTTTTAGACAAGATAATTGCATTTCGTAACCAATGGCCTGAAAAAAATTTTTTGGTCAAAATGACTCGATTTTGGTCTCCAAGTGTCTAAAAAGCCTTTTTTAGTCAAGATAACTGCATTTGGTCACCAAAGGTCTGAATGTTTTTTTCAGTCAAAATGACTGCATTTTTGTCTTTTTGAGTCTTAAAAAGCTGGTTTTAGAAAAGATAATTGCATTTCGTAACCAATGGCCCTAAACAGTTTTTGGGTCAGAATGACTCGATTTTGATCTCCAAGTGTCTAAAAAGCCTTTTTTTAGTCAAGATAACTGCAGTTGGTCACCAAAGGTCTGAAAAAAAAATTTTGGTAAAAAATGACTGTATTTTCGTCTTTAAGAGTCTTAAAATGACGCTTTTGGACAAGATAATTGCATTTCGTAACCAATTGCCTGAAAAACATTTTTTTGGTCAAAATGACTCTATTTTGTTCTCCAAGTGCCAAAAAGCCTTTTTAGTCATGATAACTGCATTCATTTGATCACCAAAGGTCTGAAATTATTTCTTTAGTCAAAATTACTGCATTTCCGTCTTTTAGAGTCTAAAAACGATGGTTTTTGACAAGATAACTGCATTTGGTAACCAATGGCCTGAAAACATTTTTTGGTCAAAATGACTCCATATTGGTCTCCAAGTGTCTAAAGAGCCATTTTTAGTCAAGATTACTGCATTTGGTCACCAAAGGTCTGAAAAAAAATTTTGGTCAGAAATGACTGTATTTTCGTCTTTAAGAGTCTAAAAAAGACGCTTTTGAACAAGATAATTTCATTTGGTAACCAATGGCCCTAAACAGTTTTTGGGTCAGAATGACTCGATTTTGATCTCCAAGTGTCTAAAAAGCCTTTTTTTAGTCAAGATAACTGCATTTGGTCACCAAAGGTCTGAAAATATTTTTGGTCAAAAATTACTGTATTTTCGTCTTTAAGAGTCTAAAAAAGACGCTTTTGGACAAGATAATTTCATTTGGTAACCAATGGCCCTAAACAGTTTTTGGGTCAAAATGACTATATATTGCTCTCCAAGTGTCTAAAAAAGCCTTTTTTAGTCATGATAACTGTAATTGGTTACCAAAGGTCTGAATGTTTTTTTAGTCAAAATGACTGTATTTTCGTCTTTTAGAGTCTTAAAAAGCCGGTTTTAGACAAGATAATTGCATTTCGTAACCAATGGCCAAAAAAAAATGTTTTGGTCAAAATGACTCTATTTTGTTCTCCAAGTGCCAAAAAGCCTTTTTTAGTCATGATAACTGCATTCATTTGATCACCAAAGGTCTGAAATTATTTCTTTAGTCAAAATTACTGCATTTCCGTCTTTTAGAGTCTTAAAACGATGGTTTTTGACAAGATAACTGCATTTGGCAAACCAAAGGTCTGATAATTTTTTTTGGTCAAAATGACTCTATATTGCTCTCCAAGTGTCTAAAAAAGCCTTTTTTAGTCATGATAACTGCATTTGGTCACCAAAGGTCTGAAAATATTTTTTTAGTCAAAATGACTGTATTTTGTTTTTTAATGTTTTAAAAAAACGGTTTAAGACAAGATAATTGCATTTAGTAACCAATGGCCAGAAAAATTGTTTTTGGTCAAAATTACTCTATTTTGTTCTCCAAGTGTCAAAAAGCCTTTTTTAGTCAAGATAACTGCTTTTGGTCGCCAAAGGTCTGAATTTGTTTTGTCAATATGACAACATTTCCGTTTTTTAGAGTCTTAAAAAGCCGGTTTTTGACAAGATAATTGCATTTGATAACCAATGGCTTGAAACCAATATGGCTTGATATTGGTCTCCAAGTGTCTAAAAAGCCTTCTTTAGTCAAGATAACTGCATTTGGTCACCTTAGGTCTGAATGTTTTTTTTAGTCAAAATGCCTGTTTTTTCTTCTATTAGAGTCTTAAAAAGCCGGTTTTAGACAAGATAATTGCATTTGGTAACCAATGGCTTGAAACATGTTTTGGGGTCAGAATGACTCGATTTTGGTCTCCAAGTGTCAAAAAAGCCTTTTTTAGTCACGATAACTGCATTTGGTCACCAAAGGTCTGACATTTTTTTGGTAAAAAATGACTGTATTTTCGTCTTTAAGAGTCTTAAAATGACGCTTTTGGACAAGATAATTGCATTTCGTAACCAATGGCCTGCAAAACATTTTTTGGTCAAAATGACTCTATTTTGTTCTCCAAGTGCCAAAAAGCCTTTTTTAGTCATGATAACTGCATTCATTTGATCACCAAAGGTCTGAAATTATTTCTTTAGTCAAAATTACTGCATTTCCGTCTTTTACAGTCTTAAAACGATGGTTTTTGACAAGATAACTGCATTTGGTAAACCAAAGGTCTGATATTTTTTTTTGGTCAAAATGACTCTATATTGCTCTCCAAGTGTCTAAAAAAGCCTTTTTTAGTCATGATAACTGCATTTGGTCACCAAAGGTCTGAAAATATTTTTTTAGTCAAAATGACTGTATTTTGTTTTTTAATGTTTTAAAAAAACGGTTTAAGACAAGATAATTGCATTTAGTAACCAATGGCCAGAAAAATTGTTTTTGGTCAAAATTACTCTATTTTGTTCTCCAAGTGTCAAAAAGCCTTTTTTAGTCAAGATAACTGCTTTTGGTCGCCAAAGGTCTGAATTTGTTTTGTCAATATGACATTTCCGTTTTTTAGAGTCTTAAAAAGCCGGTTTTTGACAAGATAATTGCATTTGATAACCAATGGCTTGAAACCAATATGGCTTGATATTGGTCTCCAAGTGTCTAAAAAGCCTTTTTTAGTCAAGATAACTGCATTTGGTCACCAAAGGTCTGAACGTTTTTTTTTAGTCAAAATACCTGTATTTTCGTCTTAAAATGCCTGTTTTAGACAAGATAATTGCATTTGGTAACCAATGGCTTGAAACATTTTTTTGGGTCAGAATGACTCGATTTTGGCCTCCAAGTGTCAAAGAAGCCTTTTTTAGTCACGATAACTGCATTTGGTCACCAAAGGTCTGACATTTTTTTTTAGTCAAAATGACTGTATTTTGTCTTTTAATGTCTTAAAAAACCGGTTTTAGACAAGATAATTGCATTGAGTAACCAATAGCTTAAAAAAATGTTTTTGGTTAAAATGACTATATTGGTTTCCAAGTTTCTAAAAAGCCTTTTTTTTTTAGTCAAGATAACTGTATTTGGTCACCAAAGGTCTGAATGTTTTTTTAGTCAAAATGACTGTATTTTCGTTTTTTAGAGTCTTAAAAAGCCGGTTTTAGACAAGATAATTGCATTTGGTAACCAATGGCTTGAAACATTTTTTGGGGTCAGAATGACTCGATTTTGGTCTCCAAGCGTCAAAAAAGCCTTTTTTTAGTCACGATAACTGCATTTGGTCACCAAAGGTCTGACATTTTTTTAGTCAAAAATGACTGTATTTTCGTCATTAAGAGTTCTTAAAACGACGCTTTTGGACAAGATAATTGCATTTCGTACCCAATGGCCTGAAAAACATTTTTTGGTCAAAATGACTCTATTTTGTTCTCCAAGTGTCAAAAAGCCTTTTTGATCACCAAAGGTCTGAAATTATTTTTTTAGTCAAAAGCCTGAATTTTTTTTGGTCAAAATGACTCTATATTGCTCTCCAAATGTCTAAAAAGCCTTTTTAGTCATGATTACTGCATTTGTTCACCAAAGGTCTGAAAATATTTTTTTAAGTCAAAATGACTGTATTTTGTTTTTTAATGTCTTAAAAAAACGGGTTTAGACAAGATAATTGCATTTAGTAACCAATGGCCTGAAAAATTGTTTTTTGGTCAAAATGACTGTATATTGGTCTCCAAGTGTCTAAAAAGCCTTTTTTAGTCAAGATAACTGCATTTGGTCACCAAAGGTCTGAATGTTTTTTTAGTCAAAATGACTGTATTTTCGTCTTTAAGAGTCTTAAAAAGCCAGTTTTAGAAAAAATTTTTGCTTTTCGTAACCAATGGCCTGAAAACATTTTTTTTTTTGGTCAAAATGACTCTATATTGGTCTCCAAGTATCTAAAAATCATTTTTTAGTCAACAGTATTTGGTCACCAAAGGTCGGAATGTTTTTTTTAGTCAAAATGACTGTATTTTTGTCTTTTAGAGTCTTAAAACGATGGTTTTTGACAAGATAACTGCATTTGGTAAACCAAAGGCCTGATAATTTTTTTTGGTCAAAATGACTCTATATTGCTCTCCAAGTGTCTAAAAAAGCCTTTTTTAGTCATGATAACTGTAATTGGTCACCAAAGGTCTGAATGTTTTTTTAGTCAAAACCAAAACCAAAGAGTCTTAAAAAGCCGGTTTTAAACAAGATAATTGCATTTCGTAACCAATGGCCAAAAAAAAATGTTTTGGTCAAAATGACTCTATATTTGTCTCCAAGGGTCTAAAATCCTTTTCTAGTCATGATAACTGCATTTGGTCACCCAAAGGTCTGACAATTTTTTTTAGTCAAAATGACTGTATTCTGTTTCTTAATGTCTTAAAAAAACAGTTTTAGACAAGATAATTGCATTTCGTAACCAATGGCCTGAAAAAATTTTTTTGGTCAAAATGACTCGATTTTGGTCTCCAAGTGTCTAAAAAGCCTTTTTTAGTCAAGATAACTGCATTTGGTCACCAAAGGTCTGAATGTTTTTTTCAGTCAAAATGACTGCATTTTTGTCTTTTTGAGTCTTAAAAAGCTGGTTTTAGAAAAGATAATTGCATTTCGTAACCAATGGCCCTAAACAGTTTTTGGGTCAGAATGACTCGATTTTGATCTCCAAGTGTCTAAAAAGCCTTTTTTTAGTCAAGATAACTGCAGTTGGTCACCAAAGGTCTGAAAAAAAAATTTTGGTAAAAAATGACTGTATTTTCGTCTTTAAGAGTCTTAAAATGACGCTTTTGGACAAGATAATTGCATTTCGTAACCAATTGCCTGAAAAACATTTTTTTGGTCAAAATGACTCTATTTTGTTCTCCAAGTGCCAAAAAGCCTTTTTTAGTCATGATAACTGCATTCATTTGATCACCAAAGGTCTGAAATTATTTCTTTAGTCAAAATTACTGCATTTCCGTCTTTTAGAGTCTAAAAACGATGGTTTTTGACAAGATAACTGCATTTGGTAACCAATGGCCTGAAAACATTTTTTGGTCAAAATGACTCCATATTGGTCTCCAAGTGTCTAAAGAGCCATTTTTAGTCAAGATTACTGCATTTGGTCACCAAAGGTCTGAAAAAAAATTTTGGTCAGAAATGACTGTATTTTCGTCTTTAAGAGTCTAAAAAAGACGCTTTTGAACAAGATAATTTCATTTGGTAACCAATGGCCCTAAACAGTTTTTGGGTCAGAATGACTCGATTTTGATCTCCAAGTGTCTAAAAAGCCTTTTTTTAGTCAAGATAACTGCATTTGGTCACCAAAGGTCTGAAAATATTTTTGGTCAAAAATTACTGTATTTTCGTCTTTAAGAGTCTAAAAAAGACGCTTTTGGACAAGATAATTTCATTTGGTAACCAATGGCCCTAAACAGTTTTTGGGTCAAAATGACTATATATTGCTCTCCAAGTGTCTAAAAAAGCCTTTTTTAGTCATGATAACTGTAATTGGTTACCAAAGGTCTGAATGTTTTTTTAGTCAAAATGACTGTATTTTCGTCTTTTAGAGTCTTAAAAAGCCGGTTTTAGACAAGATAATTGCATTTCGTAACCAATGGCCAAAAAAAAATGTTTTGGTCAAAATGACTCTATTTTGTTCTCCAAGTGCCAAAAAGCCTTTTTTAGTCATGATAACTGCATTCATTTGATCACCAAAGGTCTGAAATTATTTCTTTAGTCAAAATTACTGCATTTCCGTCTTTTAGAGTCTTAAAACGATGGTTTTTGACAAGATAACTGCATTTGGTAAACCAAAGGTCTGATAATTTTTTTTGGTCAAAATGACTCTATATTGCTCTCCAAGTGTCTAAAAAAGCCTTTTTTAGTCATGATAACTGCATTTGGTCACCAAAGGTCTGAAAATATTTTTTTAGTCAAAATGACTGTATTTTGTTTTTTAATGTTTTAAAAAAACGGTTTAAGACAAGATAATTGCATTTAGTAACCAATGGCCAGAAAAATTGTTTTTGGTCAAAATTACTCTATTTTGTTCTCCAAGTGTCAAAAAGCCTTTTTTAGTCAAGATAACTGCTTTTGGTCGCCAAAGGTCTGAATTTGTTTTGTCAATATGACAACATTTCCGTTTTTTAGAGTCTTAAAAAGCCGGTTTTTGACAAGATAATTGCATTTGATAACCAATGGCTTGAAACCAATATGGCTTGATATTGGTCTCCAAGTGTCTAAAAAGCCTTCTTTAGTCAAGATAACTGCATTTGGTCACCTTAGGTCTGAATGTTTTTTTTAGTCAAAATGCCTGTTTTTTCTTCTATTAGAGTCTTAAAAAGCCGGTTTTAGACAAGATAATTGCATTTGGTAACCAATGGCTTGAAACATTTTTTGGGGTCAGAATGACTCGATTTTGGTCTCCAAGTGTCAAAAAAGCCTTTTTTAGTCACGATAACTGCATTTGGTCACCAAAGGTCTGACATTTTTTTAGTCAAAAATGACTGTATTTTCGTCATTAAGAGTTCTTAAAACGACGCTTTTGGACAAGATAATTGCATTTCGTAACCAATGGCATGAAAAACATTTTTTGGTCAAAATGACTCTATTTTGTTCTCCAAGTGTCAAAAAGCCTTTTTGATCACCAAAGGTCTGAAATTATTTTTTTAGTCAAAAGCCTGAAATTTTTTTTGGTCAAAATGACTCTATATTGCTCTCCAAATGTCTAAAAAGCCTTTTTAGTCATGATTACTGCATTTGTTCACCAAAGGTCTGAAAATATTTTTTTAAGTCAAAATGACTGTATTTTGTTTTTTTAATGTCTTAAAAAAACGGGTTTAGACAAGATAATTGCATTTAGTAACCAATGGCCTGAAAAATTGTTTTTTGGTCAAAATGACTGTATATTGGTCTCCAAGTGTCTAAAAAGCCTTTTTTAGTCAAGATAACTGCATTTGGTCACCAAAGGTCTGAATGTTTTTTTAGTCAAAATGACTGTATTTTCGTCTTTAAGAGTCTTAAAAAGCCAGTTTTAGAAAAAAATTTTGCTTTTCGTAACCAATGGCCTGAAAACATTTTTTTTTTGGTCAAAATGACTCTATATTGGTCTCCAAGTATCTAAAAATCATTTTTTAGTCAACAGTATTTGGTCACCAAAGGTCGGAATGTTTTTTTTAGTCTAAATGACTGTATTTTTGTCTTTTAGAGTCTTAAAACGATGGTTTTTGACAAGATAACTGCATTTGGTAAACCAAAGGCCTGATAATTTTTTTTGGTCAAAATGACTCTATATTGCTCTCCAAGTGTCTAAAAAAGCCTTTTTTAGTCATGATAACTGTAATTGGTCACCAAAGGTCTGAATGTTTTTTTAGTCAAAAAGACTGTATTTTCGTCTTTTAGAGTCTTAAAAAGCCGGTTTTAGACAAGATAATTGCATTTCGTAACCAATGGCCAAAAAAAATGTTTTGGTCAAAATGACTCTATATTTGTCTCCAAGGGTCTAAAATCCTTTTTTAGTCATGATAACTGCATTTGGTCACCCAAAGGTCTGACAAATTTTTTTAGTCAAAATGACTGTATTCTGTTTCTTAATGTCTTAAAAAAAACAGTTTTAGACAATTGGTCACCAAAGGTCTGAATGTTTTTTTAGTCAAAATATTTTCGTCTTTTAGAGTCTTAAAAAGCCGGTTTTAGACAAGATAATTGCATTTCGTAACCAATGGCCAAAAAAAAAAATTTTTTTTTTTTTTGTCTCCAAGGGTCTAAAATCCTTTTTTAGTCATGATAACTGCATTTGGTCACCCAAAGGTCTGACAAAATTTTTTAGTCAAAATGACTGTATTCTGTTTCTTAATGTCTTAAAAAAACAGTTTTAGACAAGATAATTGCATTTCGTAACCAATGGCCTGAAAAAAAATTTTTGGTCAAAATGACTCGATTTTGGTCTCCAAGTGTCTAAAAAGCCTTTTTTAGTCAAGATAACTGCATTTGGTCACCAAAGGTCTGAATGTTTTTTTCAGTCAAAATGACTGCATTTTTGTCTTTTTGAGTCTTAAAAAGCTGGTTTTAGACAAGATAATTGCATTTCGTAACCAATGGCCCTAAACAGTTTTTGGGTCAGAATGACTCGATTTTGATCTCCAAGTGTCTAAAAAGCCTTTTTTTAGTCAAGATAACTGCAGTTGGTCACCAAAGGTCTGAAAAAAAAAATTTTGGTAAAAAATGATTGTATTTTCGTCTTTAAGAGTCTTAAAATGACGCTTTTGGACAAGATAATTGCATTTCGTAACCAATTGCCTGAAAAACATTTTTTGGTCAAAATGACTCTATTTTGTTCTCCAAGTGTCAAAAAGCCTTTTTTAGTCATGATAACTGCATTCATTTGATCACCAAAGGTCTGAAATTATTTCTTTAGTCAAAATTACTGCATTTCCGTCTTTTAGAGTCTTAAAACGATGGTTTTTGACAAGATAACTGCATTTGGTAAACCAAAGGTCTGATAATTTTTTTTGGTCAAAATGACTCTATATTGCTCTCCAAGTGTCTAAAAAAGCCTTTTTTAGTCATGATAACTGTAATTGGTCACCAAAGGTCTGAATGTTTTTTTAGTCAAAATGACTGTATTTTCGTCTTTTAGAGTCTTAAAAAGCCGGTTTTAGACAAGATAATTGCATTTCGTAACCAATGGCCAAAAAAAAATGTTTTGGTCAAAATGACTCTATATTTGTCTCCAAGGGTCTAAAATCCTTTTTTAGTCATGATAACTGCATTCATTTGATCACCAAATGTCTGAAATTATTTCTTTAGTCAAAATTACTGCATTTCCGTCTTTTAGAGTCTTAAAACGATGGTTTTTGACAAGATAACTGCATTTGGTAAACCAAAGGCCTGATAATTTTTTTTGGTCAAAATGACTCTATATTGCTCTCCAAGTGTCTAAAAAAGCCTTTTTTTAGTCATGATAACTGTAATTGGTCACCAAAGGTCTGAATGTTTTTTTAGTCAAAATGACTGTATTTTCGTCTTTTAGAGTCTTAAAAAGCCGGTTTTAGACAAGATAATTGCATTTCGTAACCAATGGCCAAAAAAAAATGTTTTGGTCCAAAGTACTCTATATTTGTCTCCAAGGGTCTAAAATCCTTTTTTAGTCATGATAACTGCATTTGGTCACCCAAAGGTCTGACAAATTTTTTTAGTCAAAATGACTGTATTCTGTTTCTTAATGTCTTAAAAAAACAGTTTTAGACAAGATAATTGCATTTCGTAACCAATGGCCTGAAAAAAATTTTTTGGTCAAAATGACTCGATTTTGGTCTCCAAGTGTCTAAAAAGCCTTTTTTAGTCAAGATAACTGCATTTGGTCACCAAAGGTCTGAATGTTTTTTTCAGTCAAAATGACTGCATTTTTGTCTTCTAGAGTCTTAAAAAGCTGGTTTTAGACAAGATAATTGCATTTCGTAACCAATGGCCTGAAAACATTTTTTTGGTCAAAATGACTCTATATTGGTCTCCAAGTGTCTAAAAAGCCTTTTTTTAGTCAAGATAACTGCAGTTGGTCACCAAATGTCTGAAAAAAATTTTTGGTCAAAAATGACTGTATTTTCGTCTTTAAGAGTCTAAAAAAGACGCTTTTGGACAAGATAATTTCATTTGGTAACCAATGGCCCTAAACAGTTTTTGGGTCAGAATGACTCGATTTTGATCTCCAAGTGTCTAAAAAGCCTTTTTTTAGTCAAGATAACTGCATTTGGTCACCAAGGGTCTGAAAAAAAATTTTTGGTAATAAATGACTGTATTTTCGTCTTTAAGAGTCTTAAAATGACGCTTTTGGACAAGATAATTGCATTTCGTAACCAATTGCCTGAAAAACATTTTTTGGTCAAAATGACTCTATTTTGTTCTCCAAGTGTCAAAAAGCCTTTTTTAGTCATGATAACTGCATTCATTTGATCACCAAAGGTCTGAAATTATTTCTTTAGTCAAAATTACTGCATTTCCGTCTTTTAGATTCTTAAAACGATGGTTTTTGACAAGATAACTGCATTTGGTAAACCAAAGGTCTGATAATTTTTTTTGGTCAAAATGACTCTATATTGCTCTCCAAGTGTTTAAAAAAGCCTTTTTTAGTCATGATAACTGCATTTGGTCACCAAAGGTCTGAAAATATTTTTTTAGTCAAAATGGCTGTATTTTGTTTTTTAATGTTTTAAAAAAAACGGTTTAAGACAAGATAATTGCATTTAGTAACCAATGGCCTGCATAATTGTTTTTTGGTCAAAATGACTCTATATTGGTCTCCAAGTGTCTAAAAAGCCTTTTTTAGCCAAGATAACTGCATTTGGTCACCAAAGGTCTGAATGTTTTTTAAGTCAAAATGACTGTATTTTCGTCTTTATGAGTCTTAAAAAGCCAGTTTTAGACAAGATATTTGCTTTTCGTAACCAATGGCCTGAAAACATTTTTTTTAGTCAAAATGACGCTATATTGGTCTCCAAGTATCTAAAAATCATTTTTTAGTCAACAGTATTTGGTCACCAAAGGTCTGAATGTTTGTTTTAGTCAAAATGACTGTATTTTTGTCTTTTAGAGTCTTAAAACGATGGTTTTTGACAAGATAACTGCATTTAGTAAACCAAAGGCCTGATAATTTTTTTGGTCAAAGTGACTCTATATTGCTCTCCAAGTGTCTAAAAAAGCCTTTTTTAGTCATGATAACTGCATTTGGTCACCAAAGGTCTGAAAATATTTTTTTTAGTCAAAATGACTGTATTTTGTTTTTTAATGTTTTAAAAAAACGGTTTAAGACAAGATAATTGCATTTAGTAACCAATGGCCAGAAAAATTGTTTTTGGTCAAAATTACTCTATTTTGGTCTCCAAGTGTCTAAAAAGCCTTTTTTAGTCAAGATAACTGCTTTTGGTCGCCAAAGGTCTGAATTTGTTTTGTCAATATGACAACATTTCCGTTTTTTAGAGTCTTAAAAAGCCGGTTTTTGACAAGATAATTGCATTTGATAACCAATGGCTTGAAACCAATATGGCTTGATATTGGTCTCCAAGTGTCTAAGTCCAAGTGCGCACTTTCAGCATTCTCACCCTGCTGCTGCTCGCCCGTCAGCGCTGCAGCGTAACTTCGGCCATCCCGCTCACCGCTTCCCTCGCTCTGCGGAACAGCACCACTTCACCATCAAAAACTGGGCCTCCATGCGAGACCTGTGTGCCTTGTGCTGTTTTGAGTACTCCACCAACATGGCCAGTGCCGATGATGTCGTTGTCAGCTTAACTATCCCACTTCTATGCCTCCTTCAAAAAACGATTCGGGCGATGATGGAAGAGGATGTGGCACAGGAGGAGGAAGAGGGATCATTTCCAAGGCTTTCAGGGCAGTCATTGCCAAGTGGCTCTGAGGGTGGGTTCCTGCACCCACAAACGCCAGGTACACAATTGTCCAGCAGGGGCACAGTTCTGGAGGATGAGGAGGATGAGGAGGAGGAGATGGAGGAGGAGATGGAACATGTTCACAGCAGGGTGGCACCCAGGCCAGCTCATGGCCATCACTGGTGCGTGGCTGGGGGGATACAGAGGACACAGACGATACACCTCCCACAGAGGACAGCCTTTCGTTGCCTCTGGGCAGCCTGGCACACATGAGCGATTACATGCTGCAGTGTCTCCACAATGACCGCCGAGTTGCCCACATTCTAACTTGTGCTGATTACTGGGTGGCCACGTTGCTGGATCCCCGTTACAAGGACAACTTACCTTTCTTAATTCACTCACTGGAGCGTGATCGCAAGATGCACGAGTACAAGCGCACGCTGATAGATGCGATGCTGCTGGCATTCCCACCTGACAGCGGGGCCACAGTGGAAGCACAAAGGCCAAGACAGAGGAGGAAGAGGTCGCCAACGCAACCAGGGCACCGCCAGCACCTCAGAAGGCAGGGTTAGCATGGCCGAAATGTGGAAAAGCTTTGTCAGCATGCCACAACAAACAGCAGCACCAGCAGCTCATATGGAACGTCTTAGCAGGAGGCAGCATTTCACCAACATGGTGGAGCAGTATGTGTGCACACGCCTAAATGTAGTGAATGATGGGTCTGCCCCCTTCAACTTCTGGGTCTCCAAATTGGGCACATGGCCTGAGCTTGCCCTTTACGCCTTGGAGGTGCTGGCGTGCCCTGCAGCCAGTGTATTATCTGAACGTGTATTTAGCATGGCTGTGGGCGTTATAACAGACAAGCGCAGCCGCCTGTCCATAGACAATGTGGACAAGTTCACATTCATTAACCACTTTACCACTAAGTACTGTAATAGTACTGCGGCACAGTGGCTCTTGTAGGTCTGACTATGTAGACCTACGTCGCCAGACTCCTCCCCTGTAGGCGGCGCTCGCGCGCCGCCAGAGGCACGCTCCCGCTGTTTTCATTCACAGCGGGAGTCGGGCCAGGGGAGGAGCAGCGGGGATCTAGTGTGGAGATCCGCCCGCCTGTGTAAACACAAGCGGGCGGATCTCCTCAGTGACAGGGAGTGACAGATCGGAGTGTTCAGCATAGCTGGACATCCGATCTGTCCCTGTCTCACACAGTCACCTCCCCCCCCCACACGTCAGTAAGCACCAGGCATACATTAACCCCTCCCTCTCCAATAAAGTTAACCCCTTCCCTGTCAGTGTCATTTTTACAGTAACAGTGCATATTTATAGTACTGATTACTGCAGTAATGTCACTGGTACCCCCAAAAGTGTCAAAAATGTCAGTCAAGGGTCCGATCTGTCCGCCGCAATGTCACAGTCCCGCAAAAAAATCGCAGATCGCCGCCATTACTCGTTAAAAGAAAAACACCAAAAATGACATAAATCTTTCCCTTTGTTAATAAACACAATAACTTTTGCGCAAACCAATCAAAATACGCTTATTGTGATTTTTTTTACCAAACATGGGTAGCAGAAAACAAATTGGCCAAAAATTTAAAAAAAAATTGGTTTTTACATCTTTTTTGGGGGGAATTTCATATAAAAAAATGTGAAAAATATTGTTATTTTCTCAAAATAAACGCTCTTTTGTTGTTTATAGCGCAAAAAGTAAAAATCGCACAGGTGATCAAATACCACCAAAAGAAAGCTCTGTTTGTGGGAAAAAAGGATGTCAATTTCGTTTGGGTACAGCGTCGCACGACCGCGCAATTGTCAGTTAAAGTCGCACAGCGCCGAATCGCAAAAAGTGGCCCAGACGTAAGACAGCAAAATGCTCTAGTGGTAAAGTGGAAAAAATTAACCAGGCATTGATCCCACAGGACTTTTCTGTACCTTGTGCAGAATAGAGATGGATACCGACCTTACCCAGCCATTGTTATATTTTTGATCTTTCTCACTCTTTTGGGGTGTACCCTAATTTAAAATGACTAAAAAAAAGCAGTGTTGGCTACCTCGTCCCCCTCCACCGCCGCTTCCACCTACACCACTACATCCACCGCCACCTCAACCTCCCTACTACTCCATATGGGCCTCGTCCTTCACAGATGAAGAAAATTGTTTTATTTTTCTGTTTTTTTTTTGTTGTTTTAAGTTATTTCTCTATCCACATTTGTTTGCAGAGCACTTGCCATGCTCTACATTTTGCTGCCATTTGCAGCACTCTAGCCTTTTCCATTGGTTTTTTAGAGCCATTTTAGTGCCTGAAAGTTCGGGTCCCCATTGACTTCAATGGTGTTCGGTGTCTGGGTAAAGTTCGGAAAAAATCCGGGTCACGAATTTTCTTTCAAGTTCAGCCGAACCCGCCGAACACGGACATCCAGGTGTCCGCTCAACTCTAATTATAAGCAAACTCTGCTGTAGGAAGGTAGTCAACCCAATCATCCTGCAGATAAGTCACAAAACATTGAAGGTATTGCTCCAAAGTTTGGTTGGTCCTCTCGGTCTGAGGATGAAAAGCTGAGGAAAGATTAATTGTTACACCCAAAACTGAGCAAAAATTTCTCCAAAATTTTGAGGTAAACTGTACTCCCCTGTCGGAACACTACATCATCAGGAATTCCATGTAGTTTAAAAACTTCTCGAACCATTACTTCTGCAGTATGCTCCGCTGAGGGTACACCTTTAACTGGTATGAAATGAGCCATCTTAGTGAGACGGTCAACAACTACCAGGATAGTGGTCATCCCTTTTGAAAGGGGAAGATCAACCACAAAATCCATAGAAATTGACCCCCATGGTCTTGATGGAACAGGCCGTGGTTGAAGTAACCCCAGAGGAGAAGATTGGGGTGTCTTATTGCGAGCACATGTCAGACACGAGGCCACATATCTCTTGACATCCTTCTTGTACCCAGGCCACCAAAAGGTACGTGATAAGAGTTCTTCTGTTTTAGAAACCCCAAAATGACCAGCAAGTTTAGAGTCATGAACCAATTTGAGGGCTTCTACCCGAACAGATTCAGGTACATAGAGGCGATGCGCTTGAGTCTAAAAGCTGTTCTTGTATTTGAGATTAATGTTGCTAGGAGGATGATTAAGAAGTGGGTCATTCTCATACCCCTCCTTAAGAAGATTAAAAAAGGTTTTAGAACTTGTGGCCCCTAGAAAGTTATTTTGAGGCAGAATATTCGGAACATTCGCAGAACATTCAGAGTTGCTTTCGTGGAGAGGCCCAGACTAGTGTTGAGCGAACACGGACTGTATTATTCGGGTTCGTACCGAATAATTGGATTTTTGTTACCCGAACACGGACCTGAAAACTTTACTGTATGTTTGGGTTTAAAATTCGTGTTTGGTCATTTTATTTCCGGGTTTGTATGTAATGTTGCGCTTTTAATGGCGGGCTTTCAACAGCCAATCAACAAGCATTTAACTGGTGTGCCTTAAGCCATCCCAGCCATGCCTACTAATGTATTAGTAGCTGTGATTGGCCATCTGAAGCATGTGACTATGTCTTTATAAGTTCGAGAGCCCCAGCGCGCTGCTTCATTCTGCTGTAGTTTAGGGAGAGAGCACACATCATACGTGCTGGCTGCTGATTAGGTACAGACAGTGAAAAATTGTATTGTGTCCGAAAAGAATGCAGGGACAGGTCGGAGTGCTGCAGGCAGGGCGAGTTATTAGGGCATTTTAGGGTGAGGCTGGAGAATAGGCAGGGTCAGTGTTCTACATCGATTTTGCTGTGTGTGGGGTTGGTTGTGCAGTGCCAGTGAACGATCTTATCGATCATTTTAGGGCGAGGCTGGAGAATAGGCAGGGTCAGTGTTCTACATCGATTTTGCTGTGTGTGGGGTGGTGCAGTGAACACAATCTTTTTGCCCGCTGAGGAGGAGGGAGAAAAAAATCTATATTTATCAATCAGTTGTGTGCAGTGTTTTTGCTTCAGTGCTGACTGTGATAAGACACTGCTGTGTTCACATGTGCTATTATTGAGTGATTTAAAATTTTAAACACTTTTTTCTATTCCACTAATCAATATACACCCTTTTGGGTTATAAAAATTAAATTGTGGCATAGTCTGTACTAATCTATTTAAAAATTACAAACTTAAAGGGGAATTTTCTTTTTTTTTTCCCCTTCATAGCCTGCAGCAGAGCTGACTGACATAAGACACTGCTGTGTTCACATGTGCTAGTGATTTTCAATTTTATACACTTTTTTCTATTCCACTATTCAATATACACCCTTTTGGTTTGGGTTAAAAAAAATAAATTGTGGCATAGGCTGTACTAAGCTATTTAAAAATTACAATACTTAAAGGGGAATTTTCTTTTTTTTCCCCTTCATAGCCTGCAGCAGAGCTCACTGACATAAGACGCTGCTGTGTTCACATGTGCTATTGAAAAATCACCAATTTTATATCCTATTTTCTATTCCGCTATTCAATCTACACCCTTTGGGGGTAAAAAGAATTAAATTGCGGGATAGTCTGTATCGGTACGTGTGAGATACACCTTTCCAATTTTTGGGGCGCATCTTACACCGCCAAAGAATTGCAGGGTGCTTCAGTTTGCCTCCTGCCTGTTCCGAACTCCTCCTATTCCTCATCCTGCCTTTGGGGTACAAAAAATAGTAATCGGGGCCTAGTCAGGGTCTGTACGTGTGCGATAGATACACCTTTTGATATCATATTTTCTATTCCGCTATTCAATCTACACAATTGGGGTAAAAAGAATTAAATTGCGGGATAGTCTGTATCGGTACGTGTGAGATACACCTTTCCAATTTTTGGGGCGCATCTTATACCGCCGAGGATTGCAGGGTGCTTCAGTTTGCCTCCTGTCTGTTTTCCGAACTCCTCCTACTCCTCATCCTGTCTTTGGGGTACAAAAAATAGTAATCAGGGCCTAGTCTGGGTCTGTACGTGTGAGATAGATACACCTTTTGATATCATATTTTCTATTCCGCTATTCAATCTACACCCTTGGGGTAAAAAGAATTAAATTGCGGGATAGTCTGTATCGGTACGTGTGAGATACACTTTTCCAATTTTTGGGGCGCATCTTATACCACCGAGGATTGCAGGGTGCTTCAGTTTGCCTCCTGCCTGTTCCGAACTCCTCCTACTCCTCATCCTGCCTTTGGGGTACAAAAAATAGTAATCAGGGCCTAGTCTGGGTCTGTACGTGTGAGATAGATACACCTTTTGATATCATATTTTCTATTCCGCTATTCAATCTACACCCTTGGGGTAAAAAGAATTAAATTGCGGGATAGTCTGTATCGGTACGTGTGAGATACACTTTTCCAATTTTTGGGGCGCATCTTATACCGCCGAGGATTGCAGGGTGCTTCAGTTTGCCTCCTGCCTGTTCCGAACTCCTCCTACTCCTCATCCTGCCTTTGGGGTACAAAAAATGGTAATCAGGGCCTAGTCTGGGTCTGTACGTGTGAGATAGATACACCTTTTGATATCATATTTTCTATTCCGCTATTCAATCTACACCCTTGGGGTAAAAATAATTAAATTGCGGTATAGTCTGTATCGGTACCTGTGAGATACACCTTTCCAATTTTTGGGGCGCATCTTATACTGCTGAGGATTGCAGGGTGCTTCAGTTTGCCTCCTGCCGATTCCGAACTCCTCCTACTCCTCATCCTGCCTTTAGGGTACAAAAAATAGTAATCGGGGCCTAGTCTGGGTCTGTACGTGTGAGATAGATACACCTTTTGATATCATATTTTCTATTCCTCTATTCAATCTACACCCTTGGGGTAAAAATAATTAAATTGCGGGATAGTCTGTATCGGTACGTGTGAGATACACCTTTCCAATTTTTGGGGCTCATCTTACACCGCCGAGGATTGCAGGGTGTTTCAGTTTGCCTCCTGCCTGTTCCGAACTCCTCCTACTCCTCATCCTCATCCTGCCTTTAGGGTACAAAAAACTTGTAATCAGGGCCTAGTCTGTGTTTGTACGTGTGAGATACACCATTTTATAAAAATTTTTCTATTCTGCTATTCAATCTACACCCTTTGGGGTGAAAAGAATTAAATTGTGGCATAGTCTGTATCGGTACGTGTGAGATACACCTTCCAATCTTTTGGGGCGCATCTTCCACCGCAGAGGATTGCAGGGTGCTTCAGTTTGCCTCCTGTTCTGAACTCCTCCTGCTCATCATCCTCATCCTGCCTTTAGGGTACAAAAAATTGTAATCGGGGCCTAGTCTGTTTGTACGTGTGAGATACACCGTTTTATAAAATTTTTCCTATTCCGCTATTCAATATACACCCTTTGGAGTGTAAAAAATTAAATTATGGCATAATCTGTATCGGTACATGTGAGATACACCTTTTTAAATTTGTTTGGCGCATCTCCTTCCACCGCCGAGGATTGCAGGGTGCTTCAGTTTGCCTCCTGCCGATTCCGAACTCCTCCTACTCCTCATCCTGCCTTTAGGGTACAAAAAATAGTAATCGGGGCCTAGTCTGGGTCTGTACGTGTGAGATAGATACACCTTTTGATATCATATTTTCTATTCCGCTATTCAATCTACACCCTTGGGGTAAAAATAATTAAATTGCGGGATAGTCTGTATCGGTACGTGTGAGATACACCTTTCCAATTTTTGGGGCTCATCTTACACCGCCGAGGATTGCAGGGTGTTTCAGTTTGCCTCCTGCCTGTTCCGAACTCCTCCTACTCCTCATCCTCATCCTGCCTTTAGGGTACAAAAAACTTGTAATCGGGGCCTAGTCTGTGTTTGTACGTGTGAGATACACCATTTTATAAAATTATTTCTATTCTGCTATTCAATCTACACCCTTTGGGGTGAAAAGAATTAAATTGTGGCATAGTCTGTATCGGTACGTGTGAGATACACCTTCCAATCTTTTGGGGCGCATCTTCCACCGCCGAGGATTGCAGGGTGCTTCAGTTTGCCTCCTGTTCTGAACTCCTCCTGCTCATCATCCTCATCCTGCCTTTAGGGTACAAAAAATTGTAATCGGGGCCTAGTCTGTTTGTACGTGTGAGATACACCGTTTTATAAAATTTTTCCTATTCCGCTATTCAATATACACCCTTTGGAGTGTAAAAAATTAAATTATGGCATAATCTGTATCGGTACATGTGAGATACACCTTTTTAAATTTGTTTGGCGCATCTCCTTCCACCGCCGAGGATTGCAGGGCGCTTCAGTTTGCCTCCTGTTCTGAACTCCTCCTACTCCTTCTTCATCCTCATCCTGCCTTTAGGGTACAAAAAATTGTAATCGGGGCCTAGTCTGTGTTTGTACATGTGAGATACACCATTTTATATCCTTTTATCTATTCCGCTATTCAATATACACCCTTTTGGGGTGAAAAAAATTAAATTTGCGTCATACTTTGCAAATTTGCCTGTGAGATACACCCGTTGTATTTGTATACTGTTTTTCTATTCCGCTATTTAATAAACACCCTTTTGGGGTAAAAAAAATTAAAATGCGGCATAGTTTGCATATTTGACTGTGAGATACACCCATGCGATACTGTTGTTTTGTTCCGCTATTCAATAAACACCTTTCTAGGGCAAGATCATAAATTACAGAAATATGAGGAGACCGTCAAATAGGGGCCGTGGCCTGGGTCGTGGTGCTGCTGGTAGAGCTCCTGTTGCAAGGAGAGGACGTGGTCGATCTGTGCCAGCTACACGCACAAGTGAAACACCTTCCTCAAGTGTGAGTAGGCAACAGAACCTGCAGCAGTATTTGGTAGGGCATCGTGCGCCTCTAGAAGTGATGAGGCCAGAAGAAGTACAGGCGATAGTAGATTGGGTTGCTGACAGTGCCTCCAGTTCCTTCACATTGTCTCCCACCCAGTCTACTGCAGAAAGGTCAGAGTTGGCACCTGCAGCCAATGTCCAACCGTCTTTCACCTCAGCCCCTTGCAAATCAGGCAAGCAGTCTGAGCCCCAAGTCATGCAGCAGTCTCTTCTTCTGTTTGATGACACTGTCAGCAGGGTTTCCCAGGCCCATCCACCTAGCCCTGCCCCAGAAGTGTAAGAGATTGAGTGCAGCGTTGCCCAACCACTTATTTCTCAAGATGAGTACATGGAAGTACCATCGCAGCACGTCTCCGATGATGATGAAACGCAGGTGTCAACTGCTGCGGCACTCAGAATTGTGGAGAACGACAAGGAGGGCAGGGGTGAAGACTGGGTGGAAGATGATGTGGAGGATGATGAGGTCCTCGACCCCACATGGAATGAAGGTCATGCAGGTGACCTGAGTAGTTTGGAAGAAGAGGCGGTGGTCGCACAGAGCCACCAGCACAGCAGAAGAGGGAGCAGGGTGCAGAAGCGGAGCGGCCGTGCCCTAGACACTACGCCTGCTACTGCCCAACGCAGCAAGGGACCGAGCACACCAAAGCCAGCTCAAAGGTGTTCTCTAGCGTGGAAGTTCTTCAGAAAATGTGCTGATGACAGGACACGAGTGGTTTGCACCCTGTGCAATCAGAGCCTGAAGCGAGGCATAAACCTTCTCAACCTGAGCACAACCTGCATGATCAGGCATCTAAGTGCAAAGCACGAGCTGCAGTGGAGTAGACACCTTCAAAACCAAGAAAGGTCTCTGGCTCCTCCTGCTTCCTCTTCTGCTGCAGTCTCGGCCTCTCCATCCACCTCTGTAGTGATACCGGCACCTGCCACCCCTCAAACAGATGATCTGTCAGCAGCACCCCCACCTGGGTCACCAACCATCTCCACAATGTCCCGTGGAAGTTTTCAGCTTTACATCTCCCAAACACTTCAGAGGAAGAGGAAGTACCCCCTACCCACCCGCGATCCCTGGCCCTGAATGCCAGCATTTCAAAATTCTTGGCCTTTGAAATGCTGTCATTCCGTCTGGTGGAGACACACAGTTTTAAAAGCCTTATGTCGGTGGCTGTCCCACAGTACGTCGTGCCCAGCCGCCACTACTTTTCCAGGCAAGCCATCCCTTCCCTGCACAACCAAGTGGGGGAAAAAAATCAGGTGTGCACTGCGCAACGCCATCTGTGCCAAGGTCCACCTAACTACCGATACGTGGACCAGTAAGCATGGTCAGGGGCGTTATATCTCCCTAACGGCACACTGGGTAAATGCAGTGGCGGATGGGCCTGAGGCGGATAGCAATTTGGCGCATGTCCTTCCACCACCGAGGATTGCAGGGCGTATCAGTTTCTTGTTCCTAACTCCTCCTACTCTGTTTCCTCATCCTGTACCACCTCCTTAGCGTAACACCTTCACCACCAACTTCAGCACCGCCAGGGGTAAACGACAGCAGGCAGTTTTAAAACTTGCCTGTTTGGGGGGAAAAACCACACACTGCGCAGGAGTTGTGAAGGAGCATGGAACAGCAGACAAATGAGTGGTTGTTGCCAGCGAGCCTCAAGCCCGGCCTGGTAGTGTGCGATAACGGGCGAAATCTCATCCCGAAAAACGCACATCCCTTGCCTGCCGCATGTGCTGAATTTGGTGGTGCAGAGGTTCCTTAAAAATTACCCCGATGTATCAGAGCTGCTGCAGAAAGTGCGGGCCATCTGTGCGCACTTTGGGCGTTCCCACCCTGCTGCTGCTTGCCTGTCAGCGCTGCAGCGTAACTTCGGCCTTCCCGCTCACCGCCTCATATGTGACGTGCCCACAAGGTGGAACTCCACCTTGCACATGCTGGAAAGACTGTGCGAGCAGCAGCAGGCCATAGTGGAGTTTCAGCTGCAGCACGCACGCGTGAGTCGCTCTGCGGAACAGCATCACTTCACCACCAATAACTGGGCCTCCATGTGACACCTGTGTGCCTTGTTGCGCTGTTTTGAGTACTCCACCAACATGGCCAGTGCCGATGACGCCGTTGTCAGCTTAACTATCCCACTTCTATGCCTCTTTCAAAAAATGATTCCGGCGATGATGGAAGAGGGTGTGGCACAGGATGAGGAGGAGGAGGAGGATGAAGAGGTAACATTTCCAAGGCTTTCAGGGCAGTCATTCGCAAGTGGCTCCGAGGGTGGGTTCCTGCACCCACAAACGCCAGGGACACAATTGTCCAGCATGGGCACAGTTCTGGAGGATGAGGAGGAGGAGATGGAGGAGGAGATGGAAGCATGTTCACAGCAGGGTGGCACCCAGGCCAGCTCATGGTTATCACTGGTGCGTGGCTGGGGGGATACAGAGGACATAGACGATACACCTCCCACAGCCTGGCACACATGAGCGATTACATGCTGCAGTGTCTCCACAATGACCGCCGAGTTGCCCACATTCTAACTTGTGCTGATTACTGGGTGGCCACGCTGCTGGATCCCCGTTACAAGGACAACGTACCATCCTTAATTCACTCACTGGAGCGTGATCGCAAGATGCGCGAGTACAATCGAGCGCTGGTAGACGCAATGCTGCTGGCATTCCCACCTGACAGCTGGGCCACAGTGGAAGCACAAGGCCAAGGCAGAGGAGGAGGAGGAAGAGGTCGCCGACGCAACCAGGGCACCGCCAGCACCTCAGAAGGCAGGGTTAGCATGGCCGAAATGTGGAAAAGCTTTGTCAGCACACCACAACAAACAGCAGCACCAGCAGCTCATATAGAACGTCTTAGCAGGAGGCAGCATTTCACCAACATGGTGGAGCAGTATGTGTGCACACGCCTACATGTAGTGAATGACGGGTCTGCCCCCTTCAACTTCTGGGTCTCCAAATTGGGCACATGGCCTGAGCTTGCCCTTTACGCCTTGGAGGTGCTGGCGTGCCCTGCAGCCAGTGTATTATCTGAACGTGTATTTAGCATGGCTGGGGGCGTTATCACAGACAAGCGCAGCCGCCTGTCCAGAGACAATGTGGACAAGCTCACGTTCATTAAAATGAACCAGGCATGGATCCCACAGGACGTTTCCGTACCTTGTGCAGAATAGAGATGGATACCAACCTTAGCCAGCTATTGTTCTATTTTTGATTTTTCTCACTCTTTTGGGGTGTACCCTCATTTAAAATGACTGAAAAAAAGCAGTGTTGGCTACCTCGTCCTCCTCCACTGCCGCTTCCACCTACACCGCCCATAGGTGTGCGCAGCCTATTGCATTAGGGTGTGCACCCCAAAGTTTAAATACACATGCATGTGTTTGCCTACATGTACATGGCCCCGGTACATTACTCTCCCTGCTGGCAAAGTGAAATAGAAGTGTGTGGCACTTCTCTTATGGCAGAGCAGGTCCGAGGGAGATCTTTCCCATCTCCTCACTGGCAACCAGAGCGACAATGCTAATGTGCCCTAGGTGATTAGGGTGTGCCCAGTCTGTGTTTGTACGTGTGAGATACACCGTTTTATATCCTTTTTTCTATTCCACTATTCAATATACACTCTTTTGGGGTGAAAAAAATTAAATTGCGGCATACTTTGCATTCTTGACTGTGAGATACACCCGTTGTATTTGTATACTGTTTTTCTATTCCGCTATTTAATAAACACCCTTTTGGGGTAAAAAAATTAAATTGCGGCATAGTTTGCATATTTGACTGTGAGATACACCCGTGCGATACTGTTGTTTTGTTCCGCTATTCAATAAACACCGTTCTAGGGCAAGATCATAAATTACAGAAATATGAGGAGACCGTCAAATAGGGGCCGTGGCCTGGGTCGTGGTGCTGCTGGTAGAGCTCCTGTTGCAAGGAGAGGACGTGGTCGATCTGTGCCAGCTACGCGCACAAGTGAAACACCTTCCTCAAGTGTGAGTAGGCAACAGAACCTGCAGCAGTATTTGGTAGGGCATCGTGCGCCTCTAGAAGTGATGAGGCCAGAAGAAGTACAGGCGATAGTAGATTGGGTTGCTAGGATAGTAGATTGTCTCCCACCCAGTCTACTGCAGAAAGGTCAGAGTTGGCACCTGCAGCCAATGTCCAACCGTCTTTCACCTCAGCCCCTTGCAAATCAGGCAAGCAGTCTGAGCCCCAAGTCATGCAGCAGTCTCTTCTTCTGTTTGATGACTCTGTCAGCAGGGTTTCCCAGGCCCATCCACCTAGCCCTGCCCCAGAAGTGTAAGAGATTGAGTGCAGCGTTGCCCAACCACTTATTTCTCAAGATGAGTACATGGAAGTACCATCGCAGCACGTCTCCGATGATGATGAAACGCAGGTGCCAACTGCTGCGGCACTCAGAATTGTGGAGAACGACAAGGAGGGCAGGGGTGAAGACTGGGTGGAAGATGATGTGGAGGACGATGAGGTCCTCGACCCCACATGGAATGAAGGTCATGCAGGTGACCTGAGTAGTTTGGAAGAAGAGGCGGTGGTCGCACAGAGCCACCAGCACAGCAGAAGAGGGAGCAGGGTGCAGAAGCGGAGCGGCCGTGCCCTAGACACTACGCCTGCTACTGCCCAATGCAGCAAGGGACCGAGCACACCAAAGCCAGCTCAAAGGTGTTCTCTAGCGTGGAAGTTCTTCAGAAAATGTGCTGATGACAGGACACGAGTGGTTTGCACCCTGTGCAATCAGAGCCTGAAGCGAGGCATAAACCTTCTCAACCTGAGCACAACCTGCATGATCAGGCATCTAAGTGCAAAGCACGAGCTGCAGTGGAGTAGACACCTTCAAAACCAAGAAAGGTCTCTGGCTCCTCCTGCTTCCTCTTCTGCTGCAGTCTCAGCCTCTCCATCCACCTCTGTAGTGATACCGGCACCTGCCACCCCTCAAACAGATGATCTGTCAGCAGCACCCCCACCTGGGTCACCAACCATCTCCACAATGTCCCGTGGAAGTTTTCAGCTTTACATCTCCCAAACACTTCAGAGGAAGAGGAAGTACCCCCTACCCACCCGCGATCCCTGGCCCTGAATGCCAGCATTTCAAAATTCTTGGCCTTTGAAATGCTGTCATTCCGTCTGGTGGAGACGCACAGTTTTAAAAGCCTTATGTCGGTGGCTGTCCCACAGTACGTCGTGCCCAGCCGCCACTACTTTTCCAGGCAAGCCATCCCTTCCCTGCACAACCAAGTGGGGGAAAAAAATCAGGTGTGCACTGCGCAACGCCATCTGTGCCAAGGTCCACCTAACTACCGATACGTGGACCAGTAAGCACGGTCAGGGGCGTTATATCTCCCTAACGGCACACTGGGTAAATGCAGTGGCGGATGGGCCTGAGGCGGATAGCAATTTGGCGCATGTCCTTCCACCACCGAGGATTGCAGGGCGCATCAGTTTGCCTCTTGTTCCTAACTCCTCCTACTCTGCTTCCTCATCCTCTACCACCTCCTTAGCGTAACACCTTCACCACCAACTTCAGCACCGCCAGGGGTAAACGACAGCAGGCAGTTTTAATACTTGCCTGTTTGGGGGGAAAAACCACACACTGCGCAGGAGTTGTGAAGGAGCATGGAACAGCAGACAAATGAGTGGTTGCTGCCAGCGAGCCTCAAGCCCGGCCTGGTAGTGAGCGATAACGGGCGAAATCTCATCCCGAAAAACGCACATCCCTTGCCTGCCGCATGTGCTGAATTTGGTGGTGCAGAGGTTCCTTAAAAATTACCCCGATGTGTCAGAGCTGCTGCAGAAAGTGCGGGCCATCTGTGAGCACTTTGGGCGTTCCCACCCTGCTGCTGCTTGCCTGTCAGCGCTGCAGCGTAACTTCGGCCTTCCCGCTCACCGCCTCATATGTGACGTGCCCACAAGGTGGAACTCCACCTTGCACATGCTGGAAAGACTGTGCGAGCAGCAGCAGGCCATAGTGGAGTTTCAGCTGCAGCACGCACGCGTGAGTCGCTCTGCGGAACAGTATCACTTCACCACCAATAACTGGGCCTCCATGTGACACCTGTGTGCCTTGTTGCGCTGTTTTGAGTACTCCACCAACATGGCCAGTGCCGATGACGCCGTTGTCAGCTTAACTATCCCACTTCTATGCCTCTTTCAAAAAATGATTTGGGCGATGATGGAAGAGGGTGTGGCACAGGATGAGGAGGAGGAGGAGGAGGAGGAGGAGGATGAAGAGGTAACATTTCCAAGGCTTTCAGGGCAGTCATTCGCAAGTGGCTCCGAGGGTGGGTTCCTGCACCCACAAACGCCAGGGACACAATTGTCCAGCATGGGCACAGTTCTGGAGGATGAGGAGGAGGAGATGGAGGAGGAGATGGAAGCATGTTCACAGCAGGGTGGCACCCAGGCCAGCTCATGGTTATCACTGGTGCGTGGCTGGGGGGTTACAGAGGACATAGACGATACACCTCCCACAGCCTGGCACACATGAGCGATTACATGCTGCAGTGTCTCCACAATGACCGCCGAGTTGCCCACATTCTAACTTGTGCTGATTACTGGGTGGCCACGCTGCTGGATCCCCGTTACAAGGACAACGTACCATCCTTAATTCACTCACTGGAGCGTGATCGCAAGATGCGCGAGTACAAGCGCGCGCTGGTAGACGCAATGCTGCTGGCATTCCCACCTGACAGCTGGGCCACAGTGGAAGCACAAGGCCAAGGCAGAGGAGGAGGAGGAAGAGGTCGCTGACGCAACCAGGGCACCGCCAGCAACTCAGAAGGCAGGGTTAGCATGGCCGAAATGTGGAAAAGCTTTGTCAGCACACCACAACAAACAGCAGCACCAGCAGCTCATATAGAACGTCTTAGCAGGAGGCAGCATTTCACCAACATGGTGGAGCAGTATGTGTGCACACGCCTACATGTAGTGAATGACGGGTCTGCCCCCTTCAACTTCTGGGTCTCCAAATTGGGCACATGGCCTGAGCTTGCCCTTTACGCCTTGGAGGTGCTGGCATGCCCTGCAGCCAGTGTATTATCTGAACGTGTATTTAGCATGGCTGGGGGCGTTATCACAGACAAGCGCAGCCGCCTGTCCAGAGACAATGTGGACAAGCTCACGTTCATTAAAATGAACCAGGCATGGATCCCACAGGACGTTTCCGTACCTTGTACAGAATAGAGATGGATACCAACCTTAGCCAGCTATTGTTCTATTTTTGATTTTTCTCACTCTTTTGGGGTGTACCCTCATTTAAAATGACTGAAAAAAAGCAGTGTTGGCTACCTCGTCCTCCTCCACTGCCGCTTCCACCTACACCGCCCATAGGTGTGCGCAGCCTATTGCATTAGGGTGTGCACCCCAAAGTTTAAATACACATGCATGTGTTTGCCTACATGTACATGGCCCCGGTACATTACTCTCCCTGCTGGCAAAGTGAAATAGAAGTGTGTGGCACTTCTCTTATGGCAGAGCAGGTCCGAGGGAGATCTTTCCCATCTCCTCACTGGCAACCAGAGCGACAATGCTAATGTGCCCTAGGTGATTAGGGTGTGCCCAGTCTGTGTTTGTACGTGTGAGATACACCGTTTTATATCCTTTTTTCTATTCCACTATTCAATATACACTTTTTGGGGTGAAAAAAATTAAATTGCGGCATACTTTGCATTCTTGACTGTGAGATACACCCGTTGTATTTTTATACTGTTTTTCTATTCCGCTATTTAATAAACACCCTTTTGGGGTAAAAAACATTAAATTGCGGCATAGTTTGCATATTTGACTGTGAGATACACTCGTGCGATACTGTTGTTGTTTTGTTCCGCTATTCAATAAACACCTTTCTAGGGCAAGATCATAAATTACAGAAATATGAGGAGACCGTCAAATAGGGGCCGTGGCCTGGGTCGTGGTGCTGCTGGTAGAGCTATTGTTGCAAGGAGAGGACGTGGTCGATCTGTGCCAGCAACACGCACAAGTGAAACACCTTCCTCAAGTGTGAGTAAGTGACAGAACCTGCAGCAGTATTTGGTAGGGCATCATGCGCCTCTACAAGTGTTGAGGCCAGAACAAGTAGAGGCGATAGTAGATTGGTTTGCTGCTGACAGTGCCTCCAGTTCCTTCACATTGTCTCCCACCCAGTCTACTGCAGAAAGGTCAGAGTTGGCACCTGCAGCCAATGTCCAACCGTCTTTCACCTCACCCCCTTGCAAATCAGGCAAGCAGTCTGAGCCCCAAGTCATGCAGCAGTCTCTTCTTCTTTTTGATGACTCTGTCAGCAAGGTTTCCCAGGGCCATCCACCTAGCCCTGCCCCAGAAGTGGAAGAGATTGAGTGCAGCGATGCCCAACCACTTATTTCTCAAGATGGGTACATGGAAGGGCCATCGCAGCACGTCTCCGATGATGACGAAACGAAGGTGCCAACTGCTGCGGCACTCAGAATTGTGGAGACCGACAAGGAGGGCAGGGGTGAAGACTGGGTGGAAGATGATGTGGAGGACGATGAGGTCCTCGACCCCACATGGAATGAAGGTCATGCAGGTGACCTGAGTAGTTTGGAGGAAGAGGCGGTGGTCGCACAGAGCCACCAGCACAGCAGAAGAGGGAGCAGGGTGCAGAAGCGGAGCAGCCGTGCCCTAGACACTACGCCTTGTGGACCACCAGGTAGGGAGAATTGCAGGACAAAGCCGCCAGCTCCGACACCCTGCTAGCCGAAGTGATCCCCAACCAAAAAAGCAACCTTTTTGGACAACAGAGACAACGAGATCTCCCTGATCTTTTCAAAGGGAGCCTGCTGTAACACGGACAGAACCAAGTTCAAGTCCCATGGAGGTAAAGGTTCCCTCCTAGGAGGGGCCAAATGTCGCATCCCCTGAACAAAGGTGCTAACCAATGAATTAGACGCCACAGGGCGTTGAAAGAGAACGGCCAGTGCAGAAATCTGACCCTTAATCGTGGCCAACGCCAAACGCTGGTCCACGCCCGTTCGAAGGAAAGCCAACACTCTCGACACCGAGTATGAGCGAGGGGAATACCCCCTGGACTCACACCAGGCAAAATACGCTTTCCAAGTACGGTAGTAAATCTTCCCTGAAGAGGCTTTTCTAGCCTTGATCAAAGTGGGAATGACCTCAGGGGAGAGACCCCTATCCTTCAGGACCTGGCTTTCAACAGCCAGGCCGTTAAAGCCAGTGACTGTAAAGCAGGATGGAATATCGTCCCTTGAGACAGGAGATCTTCCCGAAGTGGCAGACGCCACGGAGCATCGACCGCCAGATTGGTCTGGTCTGCGTACCAAGACTGGCGAGGCCAGTCTGGCGCCACCAGAATCACCGTGTGCGGTTCCGAGGCTAACCTGCGAAGAAGCCTGGACATTAGTTGAATCGGTGGAAAGGCATACATCAGACGATACAGATGCCAGGGCACCACTAAAGCGTCTGAGGCGTCTGCCCGAGGATCGCGCGTCCATGCCACGAACCTTTCCACCTTGTTGTTTAGACGAGACGCGAACAGGTCCACATCCGGGGACCCCCACTTCGCGCACAACATCTGGAAGACATCCGGGTGGAGGGACCATTCTCCCTGGTCCAGGGTCTGGCGACTCAGATAGTCCGCCTGCCAGTTCTCCACCCCCGGAATGTGAACAGCCGTTATCGCCAGGACGTGTGTCTCGGCCCAAGACAGAATGTCGGCTACTTCCCGAGCCGCTCGGGCACTCCTGGTGCCCCCTTGGTGGTTGATGTAGGCCACCGTGGTGGCATTGTCCATCTGAACCCGAACTGGACGGCCCCGAAGTCGGTCTGTCCATCTCAGAAGGCAAAGCTTTATCGCCCTCAATTCCAGAATGTTGATCGGAAGGGAGGACTCCTCCCCCGACCAAGTTCCCTGGGCAGACAGAACGCCCAGGACACCACCCCAGCCCGACAGGCTGGCATCCGTGGTGAGTACCGTCCATGATAACGGACGAAAAGACTTGCCCCCCGACACTGCCGGGGACTGGAGCCACCACAGAAGCTCCCTTCTGGTGCCGTGGCTCAACGAGATCAGCAGATCCAGGGATTGCGGCCGCCCGTCCCACTCGGCCAGAATCTCCGCTTGGAGACCCCGTGTGTGAAACTGGGCAAAAGGGATCGCCTCGAACGACGAGACCATTAACCCCAGACATCTCATGCATGTCCGGAGAGACGAGTGTCGGTTGTCCCTGAGGGACCTGACCTCGTCCCGAAGTGTCCGGAGCTTGTCTTCCAGTAGGAAGACCTTCGCTTGAACAGAGTCCAGAATCATTCCCAGGTAGGGAAGATGAACCGAAGGACATAGAGTCGACTTCGGAATGTTGATAGTCCAACCGAACTCCTGCAGTGTCCGCATCGTGGTGGACAGGTCGGTCACCAGGCCGGTCACTGGCGTTTGACTGTATCAGGATATCGTCCAGATACCCCAAGACAGCAATGACCTGTGCTCGCAACAGGGCCAGAACCGGCGCCAGCACTTTGATAAAAACCCGCGGAGCCGAAGCGAGACCGAAAGGTAATGCCACGAATTGGTAATGATCCTCCGCAATGGCGAATCGAAGATCGATGGAGGCCATGAATTCCCCCGGACTCAGGGCAGCCACCACTGAGCGCAGGGATTCCATACAGAACTTGCGAACCCGCACAAAGCGGTTCAGAGCTTTCAAGTCCAGATTCGGACGCACCTTGCCCTCCTTTCTGGGCACAGTGAACAGATTGGAGTAAAATCCCCGAAATCTGTCCCGATGAGGCACCGGGACCACAACCCCCTGGGCCCGCAGGTCCCGCACCGCTAGGTGCAAATCCTGCAAGCGCTCCGGAGACAGCTGAAGATTTGAGGGAAAAAATCTGCCCGCCGGCCGAGAGAGAAATTCGATCTTATAACCAGATCGAACGATTTCCTGAACCCATCTGTCCCGAATGCGGGCCAGCCAAGGTTGTAGGAAACCGCGCAGACGTCCCCCCACCCCAGAAACGGATGAGGGCGCCCCTTCAGGCGGAAGTGGTATGGGAAGTTGAACCGGACTGGCCGGACTTCTGCTTCCCCGCCCACGGCTTCTTCTGGGAGCCTTGGCCTTTGAAGGGCTTGCCTTTGGACTGTGACCGAAAGGCACGAAAGGACCCCTGAGAGGGCCTAGACGAGGAATTCCTCTTTCCCCGGAAAGACTTATGCTTGAAAGACTGGGGCAGGAGAGTACTCTTGCCCCTGTAACCCCTTTTATCAGGGTATCCAAAGCCTCACCAAAAAGGCGAGACCCCGCGTATGGAAAATCCGCCAGCGTCTTGCGAGAAGATTGGTCGACCGACCAATTCTTCAGCCAAATCAGACGACGGTTTAGTACCGCCACGCTGGACAGGCGTGCAGCCAAGGGAGCTAAATTCAAGTCCGCATCGCACAAGTACATGACACCCTGATGGATCTGGTCCACCATAGCCAACATGGTCGGCGGGGCGGAATCAGCCACCAAGGTGCGCCTGAGCATCTTGGTCCAATCAGCAACAGCCTGAGCCGCCATAATGGAAGCAAAAATAGGCTTCAGCATAGAACCAGCCACCATATAGGCATGACGGGCAAGAGACTCTATTCTCCTGTCCGTAGGGTCCCGGAAAACCGGGGTATCCTCAGAAGGCACCACAGTAGCTTTGTTCAAAATGGCTACCGCATGATCCACCGGAGGCGCCACACACCAACGCTCGTCGGTGGCAGGTGCAAACGGATAAAGCAGTTTAAACTTATTTGGCACAGTAAAAGGCTTCTTCAAATTGCGCCACTGTTCATTAACAGTGTTATACCTGAAGGGTTTCACATGTACTGTCACTTTAAGGCTGGCTCCACCCAGGAGTGATGACAAGGGTCAAGGGGCAGAGTGGCCATCTTTAGACACATGTAGAGATGTATGATATGCAGAGCTGTCCTGTAATGCTGTACAGTGAGTCCTGAATAAACAACCGTTGTTCCAGACCAGAGTCCTGTGTCTCTCACAACACGGAGAATATAACACTGGCGACGAGGATGGGATTTACAAGGTTACTATCCGTGTGAGAAAGGAAAGGAAGAAAAAAAAAACTCTGGATTGTCAGGAATACAAAACCCACAGAGCCCAGCAGGAAAATGTCATTGATCGGGACATTAAGTGAATTTGATGGCGAACAGACAACGTGGAGCTCCTGGATTGAAAGATTAGAACAATATTTCTGTGCAAATGCCATCCCAGACGACAGGCAAGTAGCAGTTTTTCTGACACTGGTTGGTGCTAGGACATATGACACTCTTAGGGATCTCCTTTTCCCTGAAAAACCAGCAACTAAGACTTTGGCAGAGCTCCTGACACTGTTAGGGAATCACTTCCAGCCTAAACCACTAGAGATTGCAGAAAGATTCCGGTTCTATCAGCGGCAGCAGCAGCCGGGTGAAGATATTAAGGCTTATGTGCTCGCCCTTCGCAGACTAGCCTCAACCTGTTCTTTTGGGGAGTATTTACCAACTGCACTGAGGGATAAGTTTGTCATGGGACTGAATAGTGAGTCTAGCCAAAAGAGACTGTTAACAGAGAAAGACCTTACCCTTACAAAGGCAATTGAGATAGCTTCAGTGATGGAAATGGCTGTGAAAGATACAGAAGCTTTGAACCCCCAGAGCAGAAGGGGAGAGGTTAAAGAGGAAGTTTTCAGAACAGCAGTCAAGCAAACTGCAGCTAACGGTAAATATAGACCCTCACCAACCAGGACGTCAGCTTGCTACCGTTGTGGGAATACAGACCATGATCACAAAGTCTGCCGGTTTAAGGATCAGCTCTGTCATAATTGTGGAAAGGCAGGCAATCTGAAACGAGTCTGCCGTAGTAAGAAGGTGCGAAATAAACAACCTCTGAACCCCAGGACAAAGGCATATATGGTGGGAAGATATACATCGTCATCTGAATCAGAGGATGAGGAAGTGCTCCACAGATTGGACATACATCATATGCATTCAGCACCCTCTGCAATGACTGTAGAGGTAACCGTGGAAGGAAAGAAACTCAAGATGGATGTAGACACAGGAGCAGCAGTTTCAGTTATCACCCAGAAACAATGGAGAAAACTTCTGATCCGAACAACTGTCCGTCCAACACCAATCAAACTGCAGACATATTCAAAGCAGATACTCCACCCACTGGGGTACGTGAAAGTACAGGTATCCTACAAGGGTCAGACAAAGAGAATGCCATTATATATCCTAGAACATGGGGGACCCCCTCTTTTTGGGAGAGACTGGATTGCTCACTTTGGCATGCCAGACATCGCCATTAACCCCTGCAACAGCGTGACCATCCCATCAGGGGATGAAGAGGGATGGGTGAAGTCCCTGAAACAGCGATTCCCGCAAGTCTTTGATAACCATTTGGGAAAAATAAAGCATGACTGTGTGAGACTCAGGCTGAAACCCAATGCCCAGCCTAGGTTCTTCAAAGCTCGGACGGTACCTTTCGCACTCCGAGCAGGTGTGGAAGCTGAACTAAGCCGGCTGGAGGAACAAGGTGTCATCTCAAAGGTAGAGCACAGCGAGTGGGCATCACCAGTTGTACCAGTAAAGAAAGCGAATGGGGACTTACGCATTTGTGGCGATTTCCGCATGGCACTAAATTCTCAACTGGAGATAGACCAGTATCCCCTACCCAGAGTAGATGACATTTTTGCCTCTCTTGCAGGAGGTCAAAAGTTCACCAAGCTTGATCTCAGGCAAGCTTATTTACAGTTTGAGGTCCACCCTTCGTCCCGCAAGTTTCTAACAATCAACACTCACAAGGGACTGTATGAATACAATCGGATGGTGTTTGGGGTAGCCTCCGCCCCAGCCATTTGGCAACGCAAAATGGATGAGATTTTGGCGGATATTCCTTTCACACAGTGCCTGTTAGATGACATGCTCATCACGGGCCTGACGGACCAGGAACACAAGCATAACGTGGAGCTTGTGTTGGCGAGACTGCAAGAACAGGGTCTAAAAGTGAACTTGGCGAAATGCCAATTCATGGTACCTAAATTGGAGTTTTGTGGCCACCTTGTGGATGCAGAGGGTATACACACCACGGAAGCCAAAGTTGATGCTTTAGTAAAAGCTCCAGCCCCGACCAACGTCCAGCAGCTGCGATCATACCTGGGCTTGCTGAACTATTACCACAAATTCCTGCCGGATCTAGCACACACTGTGTTTCCATTAAACAAGCTTTTGGAGAAACACTCCAGATGGAACTGGTCGGCTGCATGCCAACGTGCTTTTGAAGTTTCTAAGCGAAAGCTGTTGGCGTCACGCATGCTCGTGCATTATGACCTCCAAAGGCCTCTCACCTTGGCTTGTGATGCCTCACCCTATGGTCTAGGGGCTGTACTATCTCACGTTTTACCAGATGGGTCAGAGAAACCTGTGGCATTCGCCTCCAGGTCCTTGACAAAAGCAGAAAGCAATTACTCTCACATTGACAAAGAGGCTCTGGCGCTCATATGGGCAATTAAGAAGTTTCATCTTTACCTGTATGGTAGGGAATTCACCATACTGACTGATCATAAACCACTCCTTCAGATCTTTAGCCCTGACAAAGGCATCTCCCAGACGACTGCAGCCCGTCTTCAACGCTATGCCCTATTCTTGGGAGCATATAGCTACAAAATCCAGTATCGCAGCCATGATGCCAACGCTAATGCAGACGCCATGTCCCGTCTGACAAGGACATTAACAGACTCTTCTCCACCTGTCAAGAGTTGTCGTTACACCAGCCTGTCCTTTCTGTCTTCCGGGGAAGTAGCAGCCCATACAGCCAAGGATACCTTCCTTAAGACAATACTCTCCTGGGTACGGTACGGTTGGCCTGCAACTGTCACACAGGATTATGAGCCTTACTTCCGTAGGCGTCTGGAATTAACTGTGTCTGGCAACTGTGTTTTATGGGGAGACCGAGTGATCGTTCCACAGACCCTCCGGAGACACATTCTGGAATTGCTACATACTGGTCATCCCGGGGGCACACGTATGAAACAAAAGGCCCGAGGCTATGTGTGGTGGCCGAACCTCGACTCCGATATCACGACATATGTGAATGCGTGTGCTGGATGTGCACAAACTGCGAGAGACCCTCCTCGAGGGTGCGTCCAGCCCTGGACTTGGCCCACGGTTCCCTGGTTTCGCCTACACTTGGACTTTGCAGGCCCGATCAGAGGACACACCTTTTTGATCATTATTGATGCCCATTCAAAGTGGCCTGAGGTCGTTCCTGTTACTCAGCCAACGACTAAGGCGACGATTTCCATACTGTTACATCTCGCTGCTACGTTTGGATACCCCAGAGAAATTGTCACAGACAACGGTGCACAATTCACAAGCCAGGAGTTTCAGGGTTTCCTGACTGCCCACAACATCAAACACAAGTTGACCGCACCTTACCACCCGGCTACAAATGGTCAAGCAGAAAGGTTTGTACAGACCTTCAAACGCTATTTCAAAGCTACTGTGGCTACAAGTAAACAACAGTCCCTGTCACCCCAGCAGCTGGACTCCTTCCTTTCTGCTTACAGAACCACACCACATGCAACCACTGGGAAAACTCCAGCTGAACTTCTTTTGGGTCGGCAGCCATGGACTGTTTTGGATATGCTCCGCCCTCAAACGGTCCAGGAACATGTACGGCAGTCCCAAGACAAGAGGGTCGAACACGACGAGATTCCCCGGTTTACAGCCCAGCAAAAGGTATGGGCCCGATCTTATGGCGCTTCCAACACTCGTTGGATTCCTGCTATCGTCGCAGAGACTTTGGGACCCAAAATGTATAGGGTCTGCCTGGAAGATGGTTCCATTTGCAGAAGGCATGCGGACCAATTGCGTCCTCGTTCTCAGCTGCCCGAATCCCTGACATCGGCTGCACCTCCAGTGTCTCAAGGATCTGCTCCTACCGGATCAGGAGGCATTGAGACTGATGCTTGGGGAGACTCTGAACTTTTGAACTCAGCTCCAACAGAGCCCTCCAGCCCTGGTCCAGAGGTCTGCTCACCCTCTGAGCTAGGGAATCCCCTCTTGGCCCCGCCGGTGTCCATTCCGGCCAGCCCTGCTTCCTCCAGCCCCGAGTCGCTGGGTGCCCGTCCTCAACGACACTGTCGCCCTCCTGACCGGTTTCAAATGCAAGACCGGTTACGAGACTTTCGACGGGCCCGCCGAAAGTGATCCGCTGCCATTTTCTCCCCGGAGCTTCCCTGGAAGTTGTTCTCACATCCGGACATGGAAGAAACCATGTAAATCTCCTGAGTTGGAGGACTGTATTGGACAATTATGAGTTACTGTTTTATGCCTGTTCTTGTTTTGTTGTTTTTTTTTTTTGTTTTTTGTTTTTTTTTTTAGGTATGGATGGAAGGTGTTATACCTGAAGGGTTTCACATGTACTGTCACTTTAAGGCTGGCTCCACCCAGGAGTGATGACAAGGGTCAAGGGGCAGAGTGGCCATCTTTAGACACATGTAGAGATGTATGATATGCAGAGCTGTCCTGTAATGCTGTACAGTGAGTCCTGAATAAACAACCGTTGTTCCAGACCAGAGTCCTGTGTCTCTCACAACACGGAGAATATAACAAACAGTATGGTGAAATTCAGCAGGGCAGGGAAAAACCTGCGCTGATTTGCGAGCCCTCTGTGTACCAAAGGCAGAAATCCTAGCAGGAGGAGTAGGCTCATCCTCCAGGTGCAAGGTGTCCTTTATGGAAGCAATCAGCTCATTCATGAGTGCAAGCTCTTCAGGCGAGCCAGGGGGAGAAACATCAACCCCCTCCACCTCAGGCTCCCCCTCAGACCCCACAAGGTCCAAAGATGAGCGAAAGCCCGAGAAGGGTACGCCAGCCACAGCAGCCCATCGCCCTCTGAATCAGAGGAAATGGATAACCTGGCCCTTTTTGCGGATCGTTCAGCCAGCAGCATCTGCACCTGAGACACTAAGAAAGCCACTACAGAGGTCAGATCGGCCCCCTCGGGGGGTGCGGCAGCCCCCTGGTCCCCCACCAAGGCGGGGGGAAACTTGCTATCCTGAGAATCCATGCCCCAGTACAGACGGGTATAAAGGTACTGGCCCTTTAATACCACGGCGAGCGCAGCCCACCGAACACTACTGTATGCACTGACCCCGCAGGGATAGACAATACTGAGCAAGGAATGACAGGACAAAAAGGTAAAAACCTGGAGAGAGCACACCAGACTGCTGCCACCGATCGCTGTTCCCAGAGAAAGAGGAAGTGATGCAATGCTGACTGATTGATATAGCCTATGGAAGGCTCCAGCAAAATGGCCGCTCGGCCGAGGGAAAAGGCTACTAGAAAATGGCGCCGCCATGTGCATGATGAGTACCGCCCGCCAAAATTGCGGCGAATGGCGCCAAAACACGGTGCTGCATAAAGACAGGGCCGGTCACAGTATACAGGCAAATAAAAAATGGCGGATCGCCGCAGCGACCGCCGCATACACACATGTCTGCACACAAACTGCACCCAGAGCATGTTTAACAGCAGAGCAGGATGGCCCCCCCTCGCAGCCCACAGGCAGTGCAGACACACAGGGATCTGACAGGGAGCCCGCAGTTACACAGACATGGGGGGTACTACACATCCACAGACTGACACCCACACAGAAGGTCCCCACACAGAAGGTGCTTACCGTACCAGATGGCGTGGGGAGCCGTCTCCAGCGACAAACCGCTATCAGGGCAGACAGGGAGTGCCGCAGCCAGGACGCTTTGCGGACCGCAGTCACGGCGTCCAATGAGGTAGCCACCCCACAGGCAGCATCCCTGCAGCAAACAGGGATGGGTCGTTCAATTTGCCAGTGTAAAACCTAAGCTGAACGCTCGATGGCAGGCTGGGGATCCATCCGGCTCTCAGCCCTGGGATCCAGGGCGGCCAGTCCGAGACCCAGCTCCGCATGATGATTCTTCATCAGAAGATCCCTAAACTAAGACTGCCAAAATAACAGCTAGCAAGGAAAAGAGAAAAATACTTGAAATAAAATCAAAGAAAGGGTAGAAGGCTGAGACAGAGCCCCAGCACAGGACAGCCAGCTACTCCTAAGCTAGGCAAAGTCAAACTGAGTTGGGAATGCTGGTGCAGGGAGGTATTGACTGAGGGGACAGCCCCTAGGGGTGTGTCTATGCTAAAAGCTTTTGTATTAACAATTCTTGTTGCCTAGCTCCTCCTGCGGAGCAAAGGTCAATACCCATTGGTGAAGACTTGGGAAGGGGCGGCGACTGTCGGAGGATGTAAGAGAAAGGCTTTTTAAACACTTGGAGACCAAAATAGAGTCATTTTGACCAAAGAAAATTTCACGCCATTGGAGCCCAAATGGCCGGTTTTAGACAAATCTTGTCTAAAACCGGCTTTTTAAGGCTCTAAAAGACAAAAACATTCACGGACTGCAAGGCATCCCTGACCACCAAAATAGAAGAGATAAAGGTAGACATATCCTTGCTCAGACAGGACTTTCAGAAATTGCGGGGCAGGATGTCTGAGGCGGAGGGACGGCTATCCAGAGTGGAGGAGGATTTACCCCCCATACAGAACGCTGCAGAGCAGGCTGCCAGGGACATACAGTATCTGCTACATAAACAGGATGACCTGGAGAACAGAGCCAGGCGTAATAACGTTTGTTTTGTTGGCTTGCCGGAGGCTGCGGAGGGGTCATCCCCTGCTACGTTCCTGGAAGACCTCCTGGTCAAATCGTACGGCAGGGAGGCGTTCTCGCAGGCCTTTGTTGTGGAAAGGGCACATCGCATGCCAGCGAAGAAGCCGCCCCCAGGTGCACCACCCTGGGTCACTATTGCCCGCTTTATGAACTTTCGGGATAGGGATGCAGTGCTCCGGCTTTCCAGGGAGCGTGGGAATATCCCGCTGGACAACCATAACATCATGGCGTTCCCGGACTTCTCAACGGAAGTCCAGAAGCAGCGCAGCCAGTTTGGGGAAGTCAAGAGGCGCCTTAGGACCCGCAACCTCAAGTATGCAATGCTATACCCAGCCAGGCTACGAGTGGTTGGAGAGGATAGAGTGCATTTTTTCGAGGACCCTGACGCTGCGATAGCCTGGCTGGATTGTCTGCCGTGAGTGGTGAGTCTGCCGCCCCTTCCCTGTCCCTGTGTGCATTGGATGACTGTACGGACTTCAGCCTGAACTGCCCTGGTGGTTTCCCCACTGTTCCCCCCCCTCACCTGTCCTCCATGCCTTGGAAGTTCGTGCTGGTGCTCCTATTGTTCCCCTGTCAATCCAGTATCTATGGACTGTACTCCTCCTAGGGATGCCCAGATACCTTTGCCTGCCTCTTGGCTCCCCCTGGTCGAACGAACCCCTTTTTCTTTTTTTTTTCTCTCTCCCCCCCTGGACTTTTTCTTTTTTATATCTGTGTTGCCGATACGGACTCTTTCCTATCTTTGCCTTCCGGCCGGGAGGCCTCTATGCCCACCATGGGTACTATGAACCTTCGATACCATGACTTGTGCTCACTGTTGTGTCCCAGAAATGGGACCCCTCTTCGGAGATTGTTCGCCCTCGAGAATGTGCGGTGCTCTGGCTGGTTCTGGGGGGCTTCGCCTTTTGGTGGAACTACCCGGGGCGGCTGGTCACTGCTGCCTGTGGACTGTTTGGTTCTGGGATTGATGCTCACACAAGTTAGGGTGTGTGTTGGGCTGGGTGGGGGGTGGGGGTTTATGTTTATTGAGTTTTTCTATGTATATTGTGTACTGTCATGTATTTGCACTGCCCTATATTTTCACACTGTTTGGCTAGGCTCCTGGGTTTCAGGCCATGGGCGGCGGGTGCGGTCTAAGCTTGTCCCGGGGTTCTGTCGCCATTCTGTGCCGCGACATGTTCTCTCCTCCCTGATGATATGGCGGGGCTGACCTTTCTTACGTGGAACGTGCGAGGCATCCGTGACAGGGTCAAGCGCACCGTTATCCTGTCTTATCTCAAGGAACAGAGGGCGAATGTAATTGCGCTGGTCAAGACGCATGCTGAGGGCAACCTGCTCGGGGCCCTCCACAGACCGTGGGTCGGCTGGTCTTTCCATGCGTCGCACTCCTCTCATTCGAGGGGTGTGTCGTTGCTGGTCTCTCGGTCTGTGGCTTTGGCGGTGCGGGAGGTGGTGACAGACCCCTTGGGTAGATATGTCTTTGTTGCTGGAGCCATAGGGGGTTATACTTTTCTTAGCTTGGTACTTTCCTTCCCCTTTTAGTGCTACCCTCCTGACTGAGGGTATGGCGTTCCTGGCAAGATATCCCTCAGTTCCAGTAGTTTGGATGGGGGACTTTAATACGGTCTCCAATCCGTTTCTGGATAGGGTGGGTGCACCAGGCTCCCCACCTTACCCAGATAGACCCACGCGCTTCCATAGAATGCTAACCAGTTGTCATCTCCTTGACTCATGGAGATGTCTACATCCTGATGCACGGGCCTACTTGTGCTTCTCCACATCCCACTCCACCATGTCTAGGATTGATGGTATATGGATCTCCCAGGCCCTCCTGCCCAGGCTTCTAGGTGCCCGTTTTGGCCCGAGACTGCTCTTTGATCACGCCCCATACATGGTTACTTTGTCCCCGCTTACTGCCCCTCCTCAGAGACATTGGCGCCCAAATCCTTTTTGGCTCAAGACTATTCCGGACATTGACTCTTTGACGAAAGAATGGGACTTTTTCTTCAGCTCCAACTCTGACACTGCTTCCGTGCTGACTGTGTGGGAGGCCTTCAAGGGCCATGCACGTTTACTTTTGGTGTCGCGCATAGCTCAACATCGGAGGGCGTCGCGGACCTACCTATTTACGGCTGAACAACAATTGGCTGACTTAGAGGCTGAGTATGCCAGCTCTCCGACGCCGGACGCGCTTTCCCAACTTAAACTAAGGTCTAGGGCCCTGGACCATATGTTCCAGGAACGTGCTAATCACAAACTATTTTTCAGTCGGCAGCGTATTTTTGAGCATGGGGAGCGATCGGGCAAATTGTTGGCCTATTTGGCACATATGGACGATAGACCGCCTGTGGTGATTGCACTTCACCCTTCGGTGCTGGGAGACTCCTCGGATCCCGCGGCTGTGGCGGAGCTGTTTGCTTCGTACTTTAGCGAGGTTTATTCCTCTAAGGTGGATTATGATCCGTTGGATCTGGCCGGTTTGCTGGATGCCCTGGAGTTTCCTACACTGACCCCTGAACAGGTCGCGGCGCTCGAGGTCCCGATTTCTCGACATGAAATAGCTTCTGCCATTTCCTGCTTTGCTAGGGCTAAAGCGCCTGGATCTGATGGCCTACTCGCAGTATTCGGAGTCATTGACCTCCTGTCTGCTCACGGTGTTTGAGGCGGCATTTGAGTCGGGCTCTCTTCCTGCCTCGATGTGTGAGGCACTGATCATTTTGCTTCCCAAGCCTGGTAAGGATCCCCAGTATCCAGAATCCTACAGGCCCATCTCACTATTACAGTGTGATGTTAAAATCCTGGCTAAGGTGCTTGCCCTCAGACTCAATGCCGTGATCCTCTCTATGGTACACCCCGATCAGATGGGATTCATGCCGGCTAAGAATACGGCCTTCAACACCAGGTGCTTGTTTATGAACGTGCAGGCCAGGGTGGTTGTGACCTTAGATGCTGCTAAGGCCTTCGACTCTGTCGAGTGGTCGTACCTGTGGCAGTGTCTACGCAGATTTGGGTTTGGCCCAAAGTTCATTAAATGGCTCACAGTATTATACAGTCAACCTTGGGCCCGGGTGGTAGCCAATGGCTGGACTTCTAGGTCCTTTCCTCTCTCTTGAGGCACGCGTCAGGGCTGCCCCATCTCCCCACTGTTGTATGCCCTGGCGGTCGAGCCTCTTGCGATGGCCCTCCGGGCGGACCCAGACATTAATGGTCTCCGTCATGGTGACCTTGAGGAGCGTGTCGGACTGTACGCAGACGACATGATCCTATACCTGGCGGACTCAGGGCCCTCGTTTACCCCAAAGGGTGTAGATTGAATAGCAGAATAGAAAATATGATATCAAAAGGTGTATCTGACACATACAAACCCAGACTAGGCCCCAATTACAATTTTTTGTACCCTAAAGGCAGGATGAGGAGTAGGAGGAGTTCGGAACAGGAGGCAAACTGAAGCACCCTGCAATCCTCTGCGGTGGAAGATGCGCCCCAAAAATTTGGAAGGTGTATCTCACACGTACCGATACAGACTATGTCGCAATTTAATTATTTTTACCCCAAAGGATGTAGATTGAATAGCGGAATAGAAAATATGATATCAAAAGGTGTATCTCACACGTACAGACCCAGACTAGGCCCCGATTACTATTTTTTGTACCCTAAGGGCAGGATGAGGAGTAGGAGGAGTTTGGAACAGGAGGCAAACTGAAGCACCCTGCAATCCTCGGCGGTGGAAGATGCGCCCCAAAAATTTGGAAGGTGTATCTCACACGTACTGATACAGACTATGCCGCAATTTAATTATTTTTACCTCAAAGGGTGTAGATTGAATAGCGGAATAGAAAATATGATATCATAAGGTGTATCTGACACGTACAAACCCAGACTAGGCCCCGATTACAATTTTTTGTACCCTAAAGGCAGAATGAGGAGTAGGAGGAGTTCGGAACAGGCAGGAGGCAAACTGAAGCACCCTGCAATCCTCGGCAGTGTAAGATGCGCCCAAAAAATTGGAAAGGTGTATCTCACACGTACCGATACAGACTATGCCGCAATTTCATTCTTTTTATCCCAAAGGGTGTAGATTGAATAGCGGAATAGAAAATATGATATCAAAAGGTGTATCTGACACGTACAACCCCAGACTAGGCCCAGATTACAAATTTTTGTACTCTAAAGGCAGGATTAGGAGTAGGAGGAGTTCGGAACAGGCAGGAGGCAAACTGAAGCACCCTGCAATCCGCGGCGGTGGAAGATGCGCCCCAAAAATTTGGAAGGTGTATCTCAAACGTACCGATACAGACTATGCCGCAATTTAATTATTTTTACCTCAAAGGGTGTAGATTGAATAGCGGAATAGAAAATATGATATCATAAGGTGTATCTGACACGTACAAACCCAGACTAGGCCCCGATTACAATTTTTTGTACCCTAAAGGCAGAATGAGGAGTAGGAGGAGTTCGGAACAGGAGGCAAACTGAAGCACCCTGCAATCCTCGGCGGTGGAAGATGCGCCCCAAAAATTTGCAAGGTGTATCTCACACGTACCGATACAGACTATGCCGCAATTTAATTATTTTTACCCCAAAGGGTGTAGATTGAATAGCGGAATAGAAAATATGATATCAAAAGGTGTATCTCACACGTACAGACCTAGACTAGGCCCCGATTACTATTTTTTGTACCCTAAAGGCAGGATGAGGAGTAGGAGGAGTTCAGAACAGGAGGCAAACTGAAGCACCCTGAAATCCTCAGCAGTGGAAGATGCGCCCCAAAAATTTGGAAGGTGTATCTCACACGTACCGATACAGACTATGTCGCAATTTAATTATTTTTACCCCAAAGGGTGTAGATTGAATAGCGGAATAGAAAATATGATATCAAAAGGTGTATCTCACATGTACAGACGCAGACTAGGCCCCGATTACTATTTTTTGTACCCTAAGGGCAGGATGAGTGTCATGGTCTTACCTTCTTGCTGTTCTCCTTCGTTTGACATGTGCTGGCGGCCATCTTGGTTTCTGGGTTTCTTGTAGCCTCCCACCCTGCGGCTCCTCCTTCCCACTGGGAGGAGCTGGATGCCTAGCTCATATATATAGGAGGTCTGTGGCTTCAGTTCCTTGCTTGGTCCTCCTGTGTTCACATGCTTCTAAGACTGCTGCTGCTTCTGGTTCCTGATCCTGGCTTCTTCTGACTACCCTGCTGGTTCCTGATCCTGGCTTTGTCTGACTACCCTGCTGGTTCCTGATCCTGGCTTCGTCTGACTACCCTGCTGGTTCCTGACCTCTGGCTTCGCAAGGACTCTGCCTCGGTTTCGCCATCCGTTTGGACTTTTGCTTTACAGCTTGATTTTCAATAAAGCCTTCTTATTTTCACTTATCTGTTGTTGTACGTCTGGTTCATGGTTCCGTGACATTAGGACCAAGCCATGAATTCTGACGGTACAGGGCCATCCTCGCTACCCACGCTGGTTGCCAGACTTGATCAGCAGGATCACCTGTTGGGTCGGTTCGCCGTGGCGTTGCAAACCCTGCTTGAAGGCACGGCTCATTTCGCTCCCGTTGCCGATGGGTCGGTTGTCGCTCCTGGGCCCGCTCCTACTGCGGCTCCGGTTGTTGCGCCAGAGTCTACCCCGACACCTGTTGTTGCGCCTGCGGTGTTTCGGGGTATGACTGGTTCTGCCCCCCTTACACAGCGCTTTGGGGGAGAGCCAACTCAGTGCCGAGGTTTCCTTAACCAGGTGGGCATTTATTTCGAGTTGCTGCCACATGCCTTTCCTACTGAGAGATCAAAGGTGGGCTTCTTAATTTCGCTGCTCTCGGACAAGGCCTTGGCCTGGGCCAGCCCTTTATGGGAGAACAACAATCCGGTGGTTGCCGAGTTTTCCGGTTTTGTTGCTTCTCTTCGGAGGGTATTCGATGTGCCGGCTCGTGCTGCCTCTGCTGCGAAGCTCCTTATGTCCATCAGACAGGGTTCACGATCCGTAGCTGAATACGCCATTGAGTTTCGTACCCTGGCAGCAGAGGTGGGCTGGAATAATGAGGCTCTGGTCGCTGCTTTCTCTCATGGTCTCTCGGATGCCTTGAAGGATGAGGTTGCAGCTAAGGACCTACCAGTGGAGCTCGAGTCTCTTATTTCTTTCCTGATTTTGATTGACACCAGACTCAGGGAGAGACCTTCCTTTAAGGAGAGTCTGCGGAGGCCTCCTAACAGATTGGCGCCTACCTTTGCTGTCCCACCCGTGCCTCCCTCTCCTCCCACGCCTCCTGGGGATGACTTGGCTGGGGGTGAACCCATGCAGCTGGGCTTTGCTCGCCTGTCCGAGGGGGAGAGGGTACTCCGGAGACGCGAGGGTCGATGCATGTACTGTGGTCTCGGTGGGCATTTTCGGTTGGCATGTCCGAACCGTCCGGGAAACGCTCGCACCTGAGATCCTGTCGGGGGCAGATCTTGGGTGGAGTCTCCTCGTCCCCGGTTTCCCGTGTTGACAAACCACTGATCACTGTTGTCCTCTCCTGGGTCGGGGGCTCAGTGACGACCCAGGCGTTGGTGGGCTCTGGTGCTGGTGGTTTGTTCATTGATAGTGTGTTCTCTGCCGCCAATTCCATTCCTCTGCAGGCCCAAGGTTCTCCACTGGCTCTTGAGGCGATAGACGGCAGACCCCTTCTGCCGCCACACGTGACTCATGAGACCCTTCCAGTGGGGATAGCCATTGGTGCCGTTCACAGAGAGTCGGTCTGCTTCCAGGTTATTTCGTCTCCACACTACTCGGTGGTCTTGGGGTACCCCTGGCTCCAGAAGCATAATCCGACTTTCGATTGGAGATCGGCCGAGATCCTCTCGTGGTCACCGCAGTGTGGGGCTAGTTGCATCCATGGGCCTGTCTAGTTGCTGTGTACTTCCTCTGACTCTCTGTTGCCTCCTGAATACGAGGAGTACCGGGATGTATTCAATAAGGTGTGCGCGGTTGCCCTACCTCCGCACCGCCCATACGATTGTGCCATTGAGTTACAACCTGGTGCCGTTCCTCCTCGTGGCAAGGTCTATCCACTGTCGGTAGCGGAGAATGAGGCCATGGAGGAGTACGTGAAGGAGGCGCTTTCACGCGGACACATTCGCAAATCCTCGTCCCCGGCAGGGGCTGGATTTTTCTTTGTGAAAAAGAAGGGCGGTGAGTTGAGGCCTTGCATCGATTACAGGGGTCTCAATCGCATCACGATCAAGAACGCTTACCCGATACCCTTGATTTCCGAGTTGTTCGATCGCTTTAAAGGGGCCACGGTCTTTACCAAACTCGAGGGCGGCATATAACCTCGTAAGGATCAAGGCGGGCGATGAGTGGAAGACCGCGTTTAACACCAGGACCGGTCATTATGAATCCTTGGTTATGCCCTTTGGGTTGTGCAATGCGCCCGCAGTCTTTCAGGAATTCATCAACGATGTTTTCCGTGACCTGTTGCAGCAGTGTGTGGTGGTCTATTTGGATGACATCTTGGTATATTCTGAATCCATGGAGACCCACATTCTGGATGTCAGACGAGTGTTGCAACGGTTACGAGAGAACAAGCTGTTCGGTAAGCTTGAGAAATGCGAATTTCACTGATCCCAGGTAACCTTCTTAGGTTACATCATTTCCGCTGAGGGGTTCTCCATGGATCCTGAGAAGGTTTCGGCTGTCTTACAGTTGCCCCAGCCCAGTGGTCTTCGCTCCCTGCAGCGCTTTTTGGGCTTTGCCAATTATTATCGGAAGTTCATCAGGGACTTTTCCATGCTAGCCAAGCCTCTCACGGATCTGACCAGGAAGGGCAGTAATTCCCAGGTCTGGCCGCTCGAGGCCATCCGAGCTTTTGAGGCTCTAAAGTCCGCCTTTGTGTCGGCTCCGATTCTGTCGCATCCCAACCCTGGGTTGCCCTTTGTCCTCGAGGTGGACGCGTCTGAGACGGGAGTAGGCGCCCTTCTGTCTCAGCGTAGAACACCAGAGGGTCCTCTGCTTCCTTGTGGGTTTTACTCCCGGAAACTGTCTTCCGCGGAGTGCAACTATCAGATTGGTGACAGGGAGTTATTGGCCATCGTGCAGGCCCTTAAAGAATGGAGGCACTTGCTCGAGGGTTCGGTGGTTCCGGTCCTCATCCTGACGGACCACAAGAATCTGACCTACCTTTCTGAGGCCAAGAGATTGACACCACGTCAGGCCAGATGGGCTCTGTTCTTGTCACGTTTTAATTACGTGGTCTCCTACCTACCCGGTTCCAAGAACATCAGGGCGGATGCCTTATCACGGCAGTACTCCGACCTGTCCAGGGAGGAGTCGATTCCGATTTCGGTCATACCTCCGAATCAGATCCTGGCCGCCATTCGCACCAGCCTGACCTCTCCCCTGGGTGAGCAGATTTTGGCGGCTCAATCTGGTGCTCCCTCTGGGAGATCCAACGGCAGATGTTTTGTGCCTGAGGAGTTGCGCACTCGGTTGTTGCGAACCTACCATAACTCCAAGACCGTGGGGCATCCTGGAAAGAATCAGCTGTCCTGGGCTGTTTCACGTCTGTTCTGGTGGCCTTCCCTACGTTCCGACATCGCCGCATATGTAGCGGCATGCTCCGTTTGTGCCCAGAGTAAGTCCTCTTGGCACCTTCCGTTGGGCCTTCTGCAACCCATAGCCACCGGGGCGCGCCCATGGTCACACCTGGGGATGGATTTCATTGCTGACCTCCCTGCATCCCGAGGCCATACTGTCATTCTCATGATTGTGGATCGGTTTTCCAAAATGTGCCACTGTGTTCCTCTCAAGAAGTTACCCTCTGCACAGGAGTTGGCCACGATTTTTGCCAGGGAGGTCTTCCGGTTGCACGGTTTGCCCAAGGAGATTGTGTCGGATCGGGGGAGTCAGTTTGTGTCCAGGTTCTGGTGCGCCTTTTGCTCCCAGTTGGGGATTCATCTCTCCTTCTCCTCGGCCTACCACCCTCAGTCCAATGGGGCCGCAGAACGATCCAATCAGGCCTTGGAGCAATTCCTTCGTTGCTATGTCTCCGATCACCAAGACAATTGGGTTGACCTCCTGCCTTGGGCTGAGTTTGCCAGGAACACGGCGGTGAACTCTTCCTCTGGGACGTCTCCCTTCATGGCCAATTATGGGTTCCAACCTGCCGTGTTACCGGAGGTAATCTCTCCCCAGGATATTCCGGCTGTGGAGGATCACCTTTCCGTCCTACGTGCTTCTTGGGTACAGATCCAGAAGTCCCTTGAGGTCTCTGCGCAGCGCCAGAGACTCCAGGCTGATCGCAGACGAGCGCCTGCTCCTTCCTACCAGGCCGGAGACCGTGTATGGTTGTCCACCCGCAACCTCAACCTTCGAGTGCCCACTCCCAAGCTGGCGCCTCGCTTTGTTGGTCCCTTCCGAGTGCTTCGCAGGGTAAACCCGGTAGCCTATGCCCTTGCGCTTCCTCCTGGCATGCGGATCTCCAACGTGTTTCATGTCTCCCTGTTGAAGCCACTGGTGTGTAATCGTTTCACTTCCTCGGTTCCTCGGCCTCGTCCGGTCCAAGTGGGCAATCGTGAGGAGTATGAGGTGAGCAATATCCTGGACTCACGCCTGGTCCGCGGTCGGGTGCAGTTTTTGGTTCATTGGCGTGGTTATGGTCCAGAGGAGCGTTCCTGGGTTCCCTCCGCAGATGTCCATGCTCCTGCCTTGCTCCGAGCCTTCCACACACGCTTCCCTCAGAAACCGTTCTTTACTCCGCGGAGGAGGGGCCCTTGAGGGGGAGGTACTGTCATGGTCTTACCTTCTTGCTGTTCTCCTTCGTTTGACATGTGCTGGCGGCCATCTTGGTTTCTGGGTTTCTTGTAGCCTCCCACCCTGCGGCTCCTCCTTCCCACTGGGAGGAGCTGGATGCCTAGCTCATATATATAGGAGGTCTGTGGCTTCAGTTCCTTGCTTGGTCCTCCTGTGTTCACATGCTTCTAAGACTGCTGCTGCTTCTGGTTCCTGATCCTGGCTTCGTCTGACTACCCTGCTGGTTCCTGATCCTGGCTTCGTCTGACTACCCTGCTGGTTCCTGATCCTGGCTTCGTCTGACTACCCTGCTGGTTCCTGACCTCTGGCTTCGCAAGGACTCTGCCTCGGTTTCGCCATCCGTTTGGACTTTTGCTTTACAGCTTGATTTTCAATAAAGCCTTCTTATTTTCACTTATCTGTTGTTGTACGTCTGGTTCATGGTTCCGTGACAATGAGGAGTAGGAGGAGTTTGGAACAGGAGGCAAACTGAAGCACCCTGCAATCCTCGGCGGTGGAAGATGCGCCCCAAAAATTTGGAAGGTGTATCTAAAACGTACCGATACAGACTATGCCGCAATTTAATTCTTTTTACCCCAAAGGGTGTAGATTGAATAGCGGAATAGAAAATATGATATAAAAGGTGTATCTGACATGTACAAACTCAGACTAGGCCTCGATTACAATTTTTTTGTACCCTAAAGGCAGGATGAGGAGTAGGAGGAGTTCGGAACAGGAGGCAAACTGAAGCACCCTGCAATCCTCAGCGGTGAAAGATGCGCCCCAAAAATTTGGAAGGTGTATCTCACACCTACCGATACAGACTATGCCGCAATTTAATTATTCTTACCCCAAAGGGTGTAGATTGAATAGCGGAATAGAAAATATGATATAAAATTGGTGATTTTTCAATAGCACATGTGAACACAGCAGTGTCTTATGTTTTATGTCACGGTCAGCTCTGCAGCAGGCTATGAGGCGAAAAAAAAGAAAATTCCCCTTTAAGTTTGTAATTTTTAAATAGATTAGTACAGACTATGCCACAATTTAATATTTTTTAACCCAAAAGGGTGTATATTGAATAGTCTTATGTCACGGTCAGCTCAGAGTCAGCAGCAAGCAGGCTATGAAGGGGGAAAAACATTTTCCTTTAACTTGTAGAAAAATATAGCTGATGAACGCTGCACACAACTGACTGATAAAAATAGATTTTTTTTCTCCCTCCTCCTCCTCAGTGGGCTCAAGTGAGGGCAAAAAGATCGTTCACTGCACCACCCCCCACACAGCAAAATCGATGTAGACTGTCCCTGCCTAATCTCTTCAGCCTGTCCCTAAAATGCTCAAAAAGATCGTTCACTGCACCACCCCCACACAGCAAAATCGATGTAGACTGTCCCTGCATAATCTCTCCAGCCTGTCCCTAAAATGCTCAAAAAGATCGTTCACTGCACCACCCCCACACAGCAAAATCGATGTAGACTGTCCTAGCCTAATCTCTGCAGCCTGTCCCTAAAATGCTTAAATAACTTTCCCTGCCTACACTCCGACCTGTCCCTGCATTCTTTTCGGACACAATTTTTCACTGTCTGTCCCTAATCAGCAGCCAGCACATATGATGTGTGCTCTCTCCCTAATACTACAGCAGAATGATGCAGCGCGCTGGGTCTCGAACTTATAAAGACATGGTCACATGCTTCAGATGGCCAATCACATTAGTAGGCATGGCTGGGATGGCTTAAGGCACACCAGTTAAATGCTTGTTGATTGGCTGTTGAAAGCCCACCATTAAAAGCGCGCCATTACATACAAAACAGGAAATAAAATGACCGAAAACGGATTTTAAGCCCGAATATACAGTAAAGTTTTCGGGTCCGTGTTCGGGTAACAAAAATCCAATTATTCGGTACGAACCCGAATAATACAGTCCGTGTTCGCTCAACACTAATTTAGACTAAAAAAGGCTTTTTAGACACTTGGAGACCAAAATAGAGTCATTTTGACCAAAAACATTTTTCAGGCCATCGGAGCCCAAATAGAAAATCTTGTCTAAAACTGGCTTTTTAAGGCTCTAAAAGACAAGAATACATTAATTTTGACTAATTTTTTTTTCAGACCTTTGGTGACCAAATGCAGTTATTTTTACGAAAAAGGCTTTTTAGACACCTGGAGACCAAAATAGAGTCATTTTGACCAAATATAATTTTTCAGGCCATTGGAGCCAAATGTCTAAAATCTTGTCTAAAACCGGCTTTTTAAGGCTCTAAAAGACAAAAATATAGTCATTTGGACTAAATTGTCTTTTCAGACCTTTGGTGACCAAATGCAGTTATTTTGACTTAAAAAGGCTTTTTAGACACTTGGAGACCAAAATAGAGTCATTTTGACCAAAAATTTTTTTCAGGAAATTGGAGTCCAAATGGCCGGTTTTAGACAAATCTTGTCGAAAACCGGCTTTTTAAGGCTCTAAAAGACAAAAATACAGTCATTTTGACTAAAAAAAATTTCAGACCTTTGGTGACCAAATGCAGTTATCTTGTCTAAAACCGGCGTTTTAACCACTTGCCGACTGCCTAACGACGATTTACGTTGGCAGTCAGCCCCTCACAGGCAAAGTGACGTAGATCTACATCGCTAGCCTGTGAGGGTCTAGGGAGCGAGCGCGCGCCGCCGGAGGCGCGCTCCTGCGTGGTCACGGACCCCACCACGCGTGTGACTGGCAAACCCGACGTCCTGCTGTCACTCTGCAATCGTCGGGGGATGAGGGAGAAAGTCAGGCGGCTAGTGTAAACAAGCCGCCTGTCATTCTCCCCTGTGTAGAAACTGTGATCACAAGGTTCTACTATGTAGGACCGTTAACCACTGTTTCTACAGCTAAACCCACTTCACAGTTAGAATCATGCCCCTAGGGGGACACACAGCCCCTCCCTCTCAAATAAAGTTAACCCCTTCACTACCAGTGTCATTTTGCAGTAACAGTGCATATGTATAGCACTGATTACTGCAGTAATGTCACTGGTAACCCCAAAAGTGTAAAAAACTGTCAATCAAGGGTCCAATCTGTCCGCCGCAATGTTGCAGTACCGCAAAAAAATCGCAGATCGCCACCATTACGCGTTAAAAAAAACAATAAAAATGACAAAAATCTTTCCCTTTGTTAGTAAACACGATAACTTTTGCGCAAACCAATCAAAATACGCTTTTTGCAATTTCTTTTTACCAAACATAGGTAGCATAAAACAAATTGGCCGAAAATGTACAAAAATTTAGATTTTTACATTTTTTTGGGGAATTTCATATAAAAAATGTGAAAAATATTGTTATTTTTACAAAATTGACGCTCTTGTGTCGGCCTGTATAGGCCCCAAAAAATAGCTCACATGGGTTTAACTGACAGCAAAGAACGTAGTATTTGATGGCTAGAGGTTCATTAGGCATTCACACAGTATAAAGAAGTAAGTGTCGGCATGTATAGGCCCCAAAAATTAGCTCATATGGGTTTACCTGACAGTTAAGAATGTAGAATTTGTTGGCTGAAGGTACATTAGGCATTCACAGGATACAGAAGTAAGTGTCGGCCTGTATAGTCCCCAAAAATTAGCCCACATGGGTTTTACTGACAGATAAGAACGTAGTATTTTGCGGCTGAAGGTACATTAGGCATTCACACAGTATACAGAAGTAAGTGTCGGCCTGTATAGGCGCCAAAAATTATCTCACATGGGTTTAACTGACAGCAAAGAATTGAACTTTTGCACCTCAAGAGAAACAAAAAGAAAGCAAACGAATAAAGGAAAAGCCAAAAGCCTACAGCACCTGGTACTTCCAGGCGGTCCCCCATCCAGGTACTAACCAGGCCTGAGCCTGCTTAGCTTCCGAGATCAGAAGAGATCAGGCGCGTTCAGGGTGATGTGGCCATAGGCGATCATCACTGACACCCTCGACACCTTTGAACTTGGCCATGGCAAGATGGCACCTCAGGAGAAGCAAAAAGAAAGCCAATGAATAAAGGAAAAGCCAAAAGCCTACAGCACCTGGTATTCCCAGGCGGTCTCCTATCCATGTACTCACCAGGCCTGACCCTGCTTAGCTTCCGAGATCAGAAGAGATCAGGCGCGTTCAGGGTGATGTGGCCGTATGCGATCACACCTGCCACCCTCGACCCCTTTGAACTTGGCCATGGCAAGATGGCACCTCAGGAGAAACAAAAAGAAAGCCAACGAAAAAAGAAAAAGCCAAAAGCCTACAGCACTTGGTATTCCCAGGCGGTCTTCCATCCAGGTAGTAACCAGGCCCGACCATTCTTAGCTTCCAAAATCACACGAGATCGGGCGCGTACAGGGTGATGTGGCCATAGGCGATCATCACTGACACCCTCGACACCTTTGAACTTGGCCATGGCAAGATGGCACCTCAGGAGAAGCAAAAAGAAAGCCAACGAATAAAGGAAAAGCCAAAAGCCTACAGCACCTGGTATTCCCAGGCGGTGTCCCATCCAGGTACTAACCAGGCCCGACCCTGCTTATCTTCCGAGATCAGACGAGATTGGGCGCGTTCAGGGTGATGTGGCCGTAGGCGATCACCCCTGCCACCCTCGACCCCTTTGAACTTGGCAATAGCAAGATGGCACCTCAGGGGAAACAAAAAGAAAGCAAACGAATAAAGGAAAAGCCAAAATCCTACAGCACCTGGTATTCCCATGCGTTCTCCCATTCAGGTACTAACCAGGCCGACGCTGCTTAGCTTCCGAGATCGGGCATGTGCAGGGGGATGTGGCCATAGGTGATCACTACTGCCACCCTCGACACCTTTGAACTTGGCCATGGCAAGATGGCACCTAAGTAGAAACACAAAGAAAGCCAACGAATAAAGGAAAAGCCAAAAGCCTACAGCACCTGGTATTCCCAGGCGGTCTCCCATCCAGGTACTAACCAGGCCCGACCATGCTTAGCTTCCAAAATCAGAAAAGATCGGGCGCAATCAGGGTGATGTGGCCATAGGCAATCACCATTGCAACCCTCGACCCCTTTGAACTTGGCCATGGCAAGATGGCACTTCAGGAGAAACAAAAAGAAAGCCAACGAATAAAGGAAAAGCCAAAAGCCTTTCACACCTGGCATTCCCAGGCGGTCTCCCATCCAGGTACTAACCAGGCCAGACCCTGCTTAGCTTCCAAGATGAGATGAGATCAGGCGCGTTCAGCGTGATTTGGCCGTAGGCGATTATCACTGCCATCCTCGACCCCTTTGAACTTGGCAATGGAAAGATGGCACCTCAGGAGAAACAAAAAGAAAGCCAACGAATAAAGGAAAAGCCAAAAGCCTACAGCACCTGGTACTCCCAGGCGGTCTCGCATCCAGGTACTAACCAGGCCTGACCCTGCTTAGCTTCCGAGATCAGACGAGATCGGGCGCGTTCAAGGTGATGTGGCCGTAGGCGAATACCACTGCCACCCTCGACCCCTTTGATCTTGGCCCTGGCAAGATGGAAACCTCAGGAGAAACAAAAAGAAAGACATCAAATTAAGGAAAAGCCAAAAGCCTACAGCGCCTGTTATTCCCAGGCAGTCTCCCATCCAGGTACTAACCAGGCCCGACCCTGTTTAGCTTCCGAGATCAGACGAGATCGGGCACGTTCAGGGTAGTCTTAAAAAGCTGGTTTTAGACAAGATAATTGCATTTCGTAACCAATGGCCTGAAATTTTTTTTCTAAAAGCCTTTTTTAGTCAAAATAACTGCATTTGGTCACCAAAGGTTTGAAAAATTTTTTTGGGCAAAATTACTATATTTTCGTCTTTTAGAGTTTAAAAGGCGGGCTTTGGACAAGATATTTGGTAACCAATGGCCTGAAACATTTGGTCTCCAATGGCCTGAAAAAAATTTTTGGTCAAAATTACTCTATTTTAGTCTTCAAGTGTCTAAAAAGCCTTTTTTAGTAAAAATAACTGCATTTGGCCACCAAAGGTCTGAAAAAATGTTTAGTCAAAATGACTCTATTTTCGTCTTTTAGAGTCTTAAAACGCCGGTTTTAGACAAGATAACTGCATTTGGTAAACCAATGGCCTGAAAAAGTTTTTTTGGTCAAAATGACTCTGTTGGTCTCCAAGTGTCTAAAAATCATTTTTTAGTCAAGATAACTGCATTGGGTCACCAAAGGTCTGAAAAACGTTTTTAGTCAAAATGACTGTATTTTTGTCTTTTAGAGTCTTAAAACGCCGGTTTTAGATAAGATAACTGCATTTGGTAAACCAATGGCCTGAAAAAATATTTATGTTCAAAATGACTCTATTTTGGTGTCTAAGTGTCTAAAAAGCCTTTTGTAGTCAAAACAACTGCATTTGGTCACCAAAGGTCTGAAATTTTTTGTCAAAATGACTGTATTTTCGTCTTTTAGAGTCTTAAAAGGCCGCTTTTAGACAAGATAACTGCATGTGGTAACCAATAGCCTGAAATTTTTTTGGTCAAAATGACTGCATTTGATCACCAATGGTCTGAAGAAAGAATTTAGTCAAAATGACTGTATTTTTGTCTCTTAGAGTCTTAAAACGCTTGTTTTTAGACAAGATAACTGTATTTGGTCACCAATGGCCTGAAAAAAAGTTTTTGGGTCAAACTGACTCTATTTTGGTTTCCAAGTGTCTAAAAAGCCTTTGTTAGTTAAGATAACTGCATTTGGTCCCAAGTGTCTAAAAAGCCTTTTTTTAGTCAATATAACTGCATTTGGTCACCAAAGGTCTGAAAATTCTTTTTTAGTCAAAATGACTGTATTTTTGTCTTTTAGAGCCTTAAAAAGCTGGTTTTAGACAAGATTTGTCTAAAACCGGCCATTTGGGCTCCAATGGCCGGAAATTTTTTTTGGTCAAAATGACTCTATTTTGGTCTCCAAGTGTTTAAAAAGCCTTTTTTAGTCAAAATAACTGCATTCGGTCTCCAAAGGTCTGAAAAAAGGTGTATATATATATATATGTGTGTATATATATGTGTTTGTGTATATATATATATATATATATAGGTGTATATATATATATAGATATATAGGTGTGTGTGTGTGTGTGTATATATATACACACACACATATATATATATATATATATATATATATATATATATATACATACATATACATACTTACATACGTATATATAAATATAAATGTTATGTGTGTGTTTGTGTTTTGTGCAACGTTCGATGTTTGAATTTCCCTCCCAGTTCCGCTCCCATGCAGCATTGCTGCTGCAGGGAACGGAACTAGGAAGTCATCACACCGACGGAGGACTGATGAGCGGCAGGGATCTCAGACATGTGGCGATCTCAGCAATGGGAGATCATCGCTGGATCACCAGGAGAAGGTAAGAGACCACTGTGCGCTCTGCCCATCCACCCCGAGCGTGACTCAGGGATACCGATCCTAGCACAGAAAATCCACATCCACGCTCGGGGTTACCGCTAGGAGTGTTAAAAGGCCGGTTATAGACAAGATAACTGCATTTGGTAAACCAATGGCCTGAAAAAAGTTTTTTTGGTCAAAATGACTCTATTTTGGTCTCCAAGTGTCTAAAAAGCCTTTTTCAGTCATATTAACTGCATTTGGTCACCAAAGGTCTGAACATTTTTTTAGTCAATATGTCTGTATTTTCGTCTTTTAGAATCTTAAAACACCAGTTTTAGACAAGATAACTGCATTTGGTCTCCAATGGCCTGGAAAAATGTTTATGGTCAAAATGACTCTTTTTTGGTCTCCAAGTGTTTTAAAAAGCCTTTGTTACTCAAAATAACTGCATTTGGTCACCAAAGGTCTGAAATTGTTTTTAGTCAAAATGACTGTATTTTCGTCTTTTAGAGTCTTAAAAAGCCGGTTTTAGACAAGATAATTGCATTTCGTAACCAATGGCCTAAAAATAGTTTTTTTGGTCAAAATTACTCTATTTTGGTCTCCAAGTGTCTAAAAAGCCTTTTCTAGTCAAAATAACTGCATTTGGTCACCAAAGGTCTGACATTTTTTTTGTCAAAATGACTGTATTTTCGTCTTTTATAGTTTTAAAAAGCGGGTTTTGGACAAGATAATTGCATTTGGTAACCAATGGCCTTAAACATTTTTTTGGGTCTGAATGACTCAATTTTGGTCTCCAAGTGTCTAAAAAGACTTTTTTAGTTAAAATAACTGCATTTGGTCGCCGAAGGTCTGAAAATATTTTTTTAGTCAAAATGACTCTATTGTCGTCTTTTAGAGTCTTAAAACGCCGGTTTTAGACAAGATAACTGCATTTGGTAAACCAATGGCCTGAAAACTTTTTTTGGTCAAAATTACTCTATTTTGGTCTCCAATAGAGTTGAGCGGACACCTGGATGTCCGTGTTCGGCGGGTTCGGCCGAACTTGAAAAAAAAGTCCGGGTCTGTGTCCCGGACTTTTTCCGAACTTTACCCGGACACCGAACCCCATTGAAGTCAATGGGGACCCGAACTTTCAGGCACTAAAATGGCTCTAAAACACCAATGGAAACGGCTAGAGTGCTGCAAATGGCAGCAAAACGTAGTTAAGAGCATGGCAAGTGCTCTGCAAACAAATGTGGATAGGGAAATAACTTAAAACAACAAAAAAAACATAAAAATAAAACAATTCTCTTCATCTGTGAAGGACGAGGCCCATATGGAGTAGGAGGGAGGTTGAGGTGGCGGTGTAGGTGGAAGCGGCGGTGGAGGGGGACGAGGTAGCCAACACTGCTTTTTTTCAGTCATTTTAAATTAGGGTACACCCCAAAAGAGTGAGAAAGATCAAAAATATAACAATGGCTGGGTAAGGTCGGTATCCATCTCTATTCTGCACAAGGTACGGAAACGTCCTGTGGGATCCATGCCGGGTTCATTTTAATGAACGTGAGCTTGTCCACATTGTCTCTGGACAGGCGGCTGCGCTTGTCTGTGATAACGCCCCCAGCCGTGCTAAATACACGTTCAGATAATACAATGGCTGCAGGGCACGCCAGCACCTCCAAGGCGAAAAGGGCAAGCTCAGGCCATGTGCCCAATTTGGAGACCTAGAAGTTGAAGGGTTCTTCTGAGGTGCTGGCAGTGCCCTAGCTGCGTTGGCGACCTCTTCCTCCTCCTCCTCCCTCTCTGCCTTGGCCTTGTGCTTCCACTGTGGCCCTGCTGTCAGGTGGGAATGCCAGCAGCACGCGTCTACCAGCGTGCACTTGTACTTGCGCATCTTGCGATCATGCTCCAGTGAGTGAATTAAGGATGGTACGTTGTCCTTGTAACGGGGATCCAGCAGCGTGGCCACCCAGTAATCAGCACAAGTTAGAATGTGGGCAACTCGGCGGTCATTGTGGAGACACTGCAGCATGTAATCGCTCATGTGTGCCAGGCTGCCCATAGGCAACGAAAGGCTGTCCTCTGTGGGAGGTGTATCGTCTGTGTCTTCTGTATCCCCCCCAGCCACGCACCAGCGATGGCCATGAGCTGGCCTTGGTGCCACACTGCTGTGAACATGGTTCCATCTCCTCCTCCATCTCCTCCTCCATCTCCTCCTCCTCATCCTCCAGAACTGTGCCCCTGCTGGACAATTGTGTACCTGGTGTTTGTGGGTGCAGGAACCCACCCTCGGAGCCACTTGTGAATGACTGCCCTAAAAGCCATGGAAATGATCCCTCTTCCTCCTCCTCCTCCTGTGCCACATCCTCTTCCATCATCGCCCGATGCGTTTTTTTCAAGGAGGCATAGAAGTGGGATAGTTAAGCTGACAATGACGTCATCGGCACTGGCCATGTTTATGGAGTACTCAAAACAGCACAACAAATCACACAGGTCTCGCATGGAGGCCTAGTTATTGGTGGTGAAGTGGTGCTGTTCCACAGAGCGACTCACGCGTGCGTGCTGCAGCTGAAACTCCACTATGGCCAGCTGCTGCTCACACAGTCTTTCCAGCATGTGCAGGTGGAGTTCCACCTTGTGGACACATCACATATGAGGAGGTGAGTGGGAAGGCCAAAGTTACGCTGCAGCGCTGACAGGCGAGCAGCAGCAGGGTGAGAACGCCGAAAGTGCGCACAGACGGCCTGCACTTTCTGCAGCAGCTCTGACATATCGGGGTAATTTTGAAGGAACCTCTGCACCACCAAATTCAGCACATGCGCCGGGCAAGGGATGTGCATCAAACCGGCTAGGCCCTGAGCTGCTATGAGATTTCGCCCGTTATCGAACACCACTAGTGTTGAACGAACACGGACTGTATTATTCGGGTTCGTACCGAATACTTGGATTTTTGTTACCCGAGCACGGACCCGAAAACTTTACTGTATGTTCGGGTTTAAAATCCGTGTTCGGTCATTTTATTTCCTGTTTTGTATGTAATGGTGCGCTTTTAATGGCGGGCTTTCAACAGCCAATCAACAAGCGTTTAACTGGTGTGCCTTAAGCCATCCCAGCCATGCCTACTAATGTATTAGTAGCTGTGATTGGCCATCTGAAGCATGTGACCATGTCTTTATAAGTTCCAGAGACCCAGCGCGCTGCGTCATTCTGCTGTAGTATAGGGAGAGAGCACACATCATACGTGCTGGCTGCTGATTAGGGACAGACAGTGAAAAATTGTATTGTGTCCGAAAAGAATGCAGGGACAGGTCGGAGTGTAGGCAGGGAAAGTTATTTGAGCATTTTAGGGACAGGCTGGAGAGATTAGGCAGGGACAGTCTACATCGATTTTGCTGTGTGGGGGTGGTGCAGTGAACAATCTTTTTGAGCATTTTAGGGATAGGCTGGAGAGATTAGGCAGGGACAGTCTACATTGATTTTGCTGTGTGGCGGGTGGTGCAGTGAACGATCTTTTTGAGCATTTTAAGGACAGGCTGAAGAGATTAGGCAGGGACAGTCTACATCGATTTTGCTGTGTGGGGGGTGGCGCAGTGAATGATCTTTTTGCCCTCACTTGAGTCCACTGAGGAGGAGGAGGAGGAGGGAGAAAATAATCTATTTTTATCAGTCTGTTGTGTGCAGCGTTGAGCTATATTTCACTACAGATTGCTGTTCTAATCTGCTATTAAAAATGTATTTAAAGGGGATTTTTTTTTCCCTTCATAGCCTGCTTGCTGCTGAGCTGACCGTGACATAAGACACTGCTGTGTTCACATGTGCTATTGAGTGATTTTCAATTTTATACACTTTTTTATATTCCACTATTCAATATACACCCTTTTGGGTTAAAAAAAATTAAATTGTGCATAGTCTGTACTAATCTGCTATTTAAAAATTACAAACTTAAAGGGGAATTTTTTTTTCCCTTCATAGCCTGCTGCAGAGCTGACAGTGACATAAAACATAAGATACTGCTGTGCTCACATGTGCTATTGAAAAATCACCAATTTTATATCATATTTTCTATTCCGCTATTCAATCTACACCCTTTGGGGTAAAAATAATTAAAGAATTAAATTGCGACATAGTCTGTATCGGTACGTGTGAGATACACATTCCGAATTTTTGGGGCGCATCTTCCACCGCCGAGGATTGCAGGGTGCTTCAGTTTGCCTCCTGTTCTGAACTCCTCCTACTCCTCATCCTGCCTTTAGGGTACAAAAAATTGTAATCAGGGCCTAGTCTGGGTTTGTACGTGTCAGATACACCTTTTGATATCATATTTTCTATTCCGCTATTCAATCTACACCCTTTGGGGTAAAAAGAATTAAATTGCAGCATAGTCTGTATCGGTACGTGTGAGATACACCTTCCAAATTTTTGGGGCGCATCTACCACCGCCGAGGATTGCAGGGTGCTTCAGTTTGCCTCCTTTTCCGAACTCCTCCTACTCCTCATCCTGCCTTTAGGGTACAAGAAATTGTAATCGGGGCCTAGTCTGGGTTTGTACGTGTGAGATACACCTTTTTATATCATATTTTCTATTCCGCTATTCAATCTACACCCTTTGGGGTAAAAATAATTAAATTGCGGCATAGTCTGTATCGGTACGTGTGAGATACACCTTTCCAATTTTTTGGGCGCATCTTACACCGCCGAGGATTGCAGGGTGCTTCAGTTTGCCTCCTGCCTGTTCCGAACTCCTCCTACTCCTCATCCTCATCCTGCCTTTAGGGTACAAAAATTGTAATTGGGGCCTAGTCTGGGTTGTACGTGTGAGATACACTTTTTTATATCATATTTTCTATTCCGCTATTCAATCTACACCCTTTGGGCTAAAAAGAATTAAATTGCAGCATAGTCTGTATCGGTACGTGTGAGATACACCTGTCCAGATGTTTAGAAATAATAGACTGCTGTACAACCCCCTTCCTTAGGATACATTAAAGGCTGTCAATCATTATCCAAAGAAAGGAGGGGGGTTCAATTTTTACTCTGTCTGAAGCACATATAAGGACTGCAGACACTATGCAAACCAGACAGGTTATAGAAGCTCACAGAAAGTATGTCGATATAAGCTGACTCCTCGTATACGAGAAATGAATGAATTCTTCTTTGAATCAGCTTGTGGTCTAACGGTAATTTTCCCTTACAGTATTACCAGGCGGTCCCCCATCCAGGTACTAACCAAGCCCGACCCTGCTCAGCTTCCGAGATCAGACGAGATCAGGTGCGTTCAGGGTGAAATAGCCGTAGGCGATCACAACTGCCACCCTCGACCCCTTTGAACATGGCCATGGCAAGATGGCACCACAGGAGAAACAAAAAGAAAGCCAATGAATAAAGGAAAAGCCAAAAGCCTACAGCACCTGGTATTCCCAGGCTGTAGCGGAATGGACACTGAGAGTGTGGCTTGTGTTGAAAGAATGACCATAATATTACTGAACAGTGTCCCTGAGGAAATATATATTGCAGATTGCTAGAATATGGCAGCAGTGTTTCATAGACCCCTGCTAGTGGGGGAGGGGGGGTTTGTTATTGTGAATACCTGCATTCCATTGTCCTATTGTTCCTGTCTGCCTTGCAAACATATTATGGGATGTGTGTTTGTGTGGAATGACTCGAAGAGGGAGGGGGTTTTGGCAGAGTGTAGATCTCTTGTGTTTTCAATAAACTAGGCATTCTGAGTTGTCTCCCAGCTTATGTGTCGTCTAGTTCTTAGCAGGGTAGGATTGTACAACGCTATATTGTTGCAAGCTGTACCTGCCTAGTTGGATTATTACCTGTTTCCCTGTCTATCAGCTGAGCCAATGGAGATCAAACTACTCCTCTGCTACACAGGTGGTCTCCCATCCAGGTACTAACCAGGCCTGACCCTGCTTAGCTTCCAATATCAGACAAGATCGGGCACGTTCAGGGTGATGTGGCCATAGACGATCACCACTGCCACCCTCGACCCCTTTGAACTTGGTGTAACTTGGTGGAACTTGGCCATGGTGATCGCCTGCGGCCACATCACCCTGAACGCGCCCGATCTTGTCTGATCTCAGAAGCTCAGAACCAGGTTGGGCCTGGTTAGTATCTGAATGGCAGACCGCCTGGGAATAAAAGGGCTGTAGGCTTTTCCTTTATTCATTGGCTTTCTTTTTGTTTCTCCTGAGGTGCCATCTTGCCATGGCCAAGTTCAAAGGGGTCGAGGGTGGCAGTGGTGATCGCCAACAGTCACATCACCCTGTACTCGCCCGATCTCGTCTGATCTCAGAAGCTAAGCAGGGTCAGGCCTGGTTAGTACCTGGATGGTAGACCCTGGGAATACCAGGTGCTGTAGGCTTTGGCTTTTCCTTTATTCGTTGGCTTTTTTTGGTCAAAATGACTCTATATTTTGGTCTCCAAGTGTCTAAAAAGCCTTTGTTAGTAAAAATTAGGGTTGAGCGGACACCTAGATGTCCGTGTTCGACGGGTTCGGCCGAACTTTAAAAAAAAGTCCGGGTCCGTGTCCCGGACTTTTACCGAACTTTTCCCGGACACCGAACCCCATTGAAGTCAATGGGGACCCGAACTTTAAGGCACTAAAATGGCTCTAAAACACCAAAGGAAAGGGCTAGAGTGCTGCAAATGGCAGCAAAACGTAATTAAGAGCATGGCAAGTGCTCTGCAAACAAATGTGGATAGGGAAATAACTTAAAACAACAAAAAAAACAGAAAAATAAAACAATGTTCTTCTTCATCTCTGAAGGACGAGGCCCATATGGAGTAGGAGGGAGGTTGAGGTGGTGGTGGATGTGGCGGTGACATAGGCGTGCGCACAGGGTGTGCTGGGTGTGCCTGGGCACACCCTAATCACCTAGGGCACATAGCATTGCCAGTGAGGAGATGGGAAAGATCTCCCTGGGACCTGCTCTGCTCTATTTCTCCTTGCCTACAGGTACATGGCCCCGATACATTACTCTCCCTGCTGGCAAACACATGCATGTGTATTTCAACTTTGGGGTGCACACCTTAATGCAATAGGCTGCGCACACCTATGGGCGGTGTAGGTGGAAGCGGCGGTGGAGGAGGACCAGGGCCGGATTAACAGCATCATGGGCTTGGTGCTGAGGATTTTGAAGGGCCTTAAGGGCCGTGCCTTGCCATGCACCCAGAGGAGGAAGGGTGCAGCCATGCATGCCTAATTCAACATGGGATGCTGTCTCTGAAGCCCATAAACACATCCATGCATCGCCAACTGTCCCTCCTTGTCCGGCCTTCACGCTGTGTGGGGAGGTTCTGAGGGTGCTGCCTGGGGAAGCGAGCATAGAAGCCAGACTTCTGTGTTTACAAGTGACAGAAGAGCGGTAACAGTGAATATGGCCAACCCGGGGCCTATATAAAAGGTAGGGGCCTGGAGCTGCAGCTCCAATAGCCCCTACATTAATCTGGCCCTGAGGAGGAGGACGAGGTAGCCAACACTGCTTCTTTTCAAAAATTTTAAATGAGGGTACACCCCAAAAGAGTGAGAAAGAGCAAAAATGGAACAATGGGTGGGTAAGGTCGGTATCCATTGCTATTCTGCATAAGGTACGGAAAAGTCCCGTGGGATCCATGCCTGGTTCATTTTAATGAACGTGAGCTTGTCCACATTGTCTCTGGACAGGCGGCTGCGCTTGTCTGTTATAACGCCCCCAGCCGTGCTAAATACCCGTTCAGATAATACACTGGCTGCAGGGCACGCCAGCACCTCCAAGGCGTAAAGGGCAAGCTCAGGCCATGTGCCCAATTTGGAGACCCAGAAGTTGAAGGGGGCAGACCCGTCATTCACTACATGTAGGCGTGTGCACACATACTGCTCCACCATGTTGGTAAAATGCTGCCTCCTGCTAAGACGTTCCATCTGAGCTGCTGGTGCTGCTGTTTGTTGTGGCGTGCTGACAAAGCTTTTCCACATTTCGGCCATGCTAACCCTGCCTTCTGAGGTGCTGGCGGTGCCCTGGTTGCGTTGGCGACCTCCTCCTCCTCCTCCTCTGCCTTGTGCTTCCACTGTGGCCCCGCTGTCAGATGGGAATGCCAGCAGCATGGCGTCTACCAGCGTGCGCTTGTACTCGCGCATCTTGCGATCGCGCTCCAGTGAGTGAATTAAGGACGGTACGTTGTCCTTGTAACGGGGATCCAGCAGCGTGGCCACCCAGTAATCAGCACAAGTTAGAATGTGGGCAACTCGGCGGTCGTTGTGGAGACACTGCAGCATGTAATCGCTCATGTGTGCCAGGCTGCCCAGAGGCAACGAAAGGCTGTCCTCTGTGGGAGGTGTATCGTCCGTGTCCTCTGTATCCCCCCAGCCACGCACCAGTGATGGCCATGAGCTGGCCTGGGTGCCACCCTGCTGTGAACATGGTTCCATCTCCTCCTCCAGCTCCTCCTCCTCCTCATCCTCCTCATCCTCCAGAACTGTGCCCCTGCTGGACAATTGCGTCCCTGGCGTTTGCGTGTGCAGGAACCCACCCTCGGAGCCCCTTGCGAATGACTGCCCTGAAAGCCTTGGAAATGTTACCTCTTCATCCTCCTCCTCCTCCTCATCCTGTGCCACATCCTCTTCCATCATCGCCCGAATTGTTTTTTCAAGGAGGCATAGAAGTGGGATAGTTAAGCTGAGAACGGCGTCATTGCCACTGGCCATGTTGGTGGAGTACTCAAAACAGCGCAACAAGGCACACAGGTCTCGCATGGAGGCCCAGTTAAATTAAATAGCGGAATAGAAAATATGATCCAAAAAAAGTGTATGTATATCACACGTACACAACCACACTGGGCCCCAATTACTATTGTTTGTACCCCTAAAAGGCTAGATGAGGAGTAGGGGGAGTATGGAACAGGCAGCACCCTCAAACCTTCAGAAGTATGAGATGAACCCCAACAACTTGGAAAGGTGGATCTCTCTCACACGTACCAACACAGACTATCCCCCAATTTAACTGATCCCCAAAGGTTTTTGATTAAATAGCGGAATAGAAAATATGATCCAAAAAAAGTGTATGTATATCACACGTACACAACCACACTAGGCCCCAATTACTATTGTTTGTACCCCTAAAAGGCTAGATGAGGAGTAGGGGGGGTATGGAACAGGCAGCACCCTCAAACCTTCAGAAGTATGAGATGAACCCCAACAACTTGGAAAGGTGGATCTCTCTCACACGTACCAACACAGACTATCCCCCAATTTAACTGATCCCCAAAGGTTTTTGATTAAATAGCGGAATAGAAAATATGATCCAAAAAAAGTGTATGTATATCACACGTACACAACCACACTAGGCCCCAATTACTATTGTTTGTACCCCTAAAAGGCTAGATGAGGAGTAGGGGGGGTATGGAACAGGCAGCACCCTCAAATCTTCAGAAGTATGAGATGAACCCCAAAAACTTGGAAAGGTGGATCTCTCTCACACGTACCAACACAGACTATCCCCCAATTTAACTGATCCCCAAAGGTTTTTGATTAAATAGCGGAATAGAAAATATGATCCAAAAAAAGTGTATGTATATCACACGTACACAACCACACTAGGCCCCAATTACTATTGTTTGTACCCCTAAAAGGCTAGATGAGGAGTAGGGGAGGTATGGAACAGGCAGCACCCTCAAACCTTCAGAAGTATGAGATGAACCCCAACAACTTGGAAAGGTGGATCTCTCTCACACGTACCAACACAGACTATCCCCCAATTTAACTGATCCCCAAAGGTTTTTGATTAAATAGCGGAATAGAAAATATGATCCAAAAAAAGTGTATGTATATCACACGTACACAACCACACTGGGCCCCAATTACTATTGTTTGTACCCCTAAAAGGCTAGATGAGGAGTAGGGGGAGTATGGAACAGGCAGCACCCTCAAACCTTCAGAAGTATGAGATGAACCCCAACAACTTGGAAAGGTGGATCTCTCTCACACGTACCAACACAGACTATCCCCCAATTTAACTGATCCCCAAAGGTTTTTGATTAAATAGCGGAATAGAAAATATGATCCAAAAAAAGTGTATGTATATCACACGTACACAACCACACTAGGCCCCAATTACTATTGTTTGTACCCCTAAAAGGCTAGGAGTAGGGGGAGTATGGAACAGGCAGCACCCTCAAACCTTCAGAAGTATGAGATGAACCCCAACAACTTGGAAAGGTGGATCTCTCTCACACGTACCAACACAGACTATCCCCCAATTTAACTGATCCCCAAAGGTTTTTGATTAAATAGCGGAATAGAAAATATGATCCAAAAAAAGTGTATGTATATCACACGTACACAACCACACTAGGCCCCAATTACTATTGTTTGTACCCCTAAAAGGCTAGATGAGGAGTAGGGGGAGTATGGAACAGGCAGCACCCTCAAATCTTCAGAAGTATGAGATTGTGTTCACTGTACCCCACAAAGATTGAGTTCACTGCACCCCACAATGATTGTGTTCACTGCACCCCACAAAGATTGTGTTCACTGCACCTCACAAAGATTGTGTTCACTGTACCCCCCAAAGATTGTGTTCACTGCACCCCACAAAGATTCTGTTCACTGTACCCCACAAAGATTGTGTTCACTGCACCCTAAAAGGATGTTGTTCACTGCACCCCACAAAGATTGTGTTCACTGCACCCTAAAAGGATGTTGTTCACTGCACCCCAAAAAGATTGTGTTCACTGTACCCCCCCAAAGATTGTGTTCACTGCACCCCACAAAGATTGTGTTCACTGCACCCCAAAAAGATTGTGTTCACTGTACCCCCCAAAGATTGTGTTCACTGCACCCCAAAAAGATTGTGTTCACTGTACCCCCCAAAGATTGTGTTCACTGCACCCCACAAAGATTCTGTTCACTGTACCCCACAAAGATTGTGTTCACTGCACCCCAAAAAGATTGTGTTCACTGTACCCCCCCAAAGATTGTGTTCACTGCACCCCACAAAGATTCTGTTCACTGCACCCCACAAAGGATTTTGTTCACTGCACCCCAAAAAGATTGTGTTCACTGCACCCCAAAAAGGATTTTGATCACTGCACCCCAAAAAGGATGTTGTTCACTGCACCCCAAAAATGATTTTGTTCACTCCACCCCAAAAAGATTGTGTTCACTGCACCCCACAAAGATTGTGTTCACTGCACCCCAAAAAGATTGTGTTCACTGTACCCCCCAAAGATTGTGTTCACTGCACCCCACAAAGATTCTGTTCACTGTACCCCACAAAGATTGTGTTCACTGCACCCCAAAAAGATTGTGTTCACTGCACCCCAAAAAGGATGTTGTTCACTGCACCCCAAAAAGGATGTTGTTCACTCCACCCCAAAAAGATTGTGTTCACTGCACCCCACAAAGATTGTGTTCACTGCACCCCAAAAAGATTGTGTTCACTGCACCCCAAAAATGATTTTGTTCACTGCACCCCAAAAAGGATTTTGTTCACTGCACCCCAAAAAGGATGTTGTTCACTCCACCCCAAAAAGATTGTGTTCACTGCACCCCAAAAAGATTGTGTTCACTGCACCCCACAAAGGATTTTGTTCACTGCACCCCAAAAAGATTGTGTTCACTGCACCCCAAAAAGGATGTTGTTCACTGCACCCCAAAAAGGATTTTGTTCACTGCACCCCAAAAAGATTGTGTTCACTGCACCCCACAAAGGATTTTGTTCACTGCACCCCACAAAGATTGTGTTCACTGCACACCAAAAAGGATTGTGTTCACTGCACCCCAAAAAGATTTTGTTCACTGCACCCCAAAAAGATTGTGTTCACTGCAGCCCAAAAAGATTGTGTTCACTGCAGCCCAAAAAGATTGTGTTCACTGCAGCCCAAAAAGATTGTGTTCACTGCAGCTCACACACAGAAAAATGGATGTGGATCACTGACACCTGCCTATCTCCAATCCCACACCACACAGCAATATCGATTGTAGTTTGTAGAACACAGTTTCCCTAAAATTCAGCAGACTCTGTCCCTAACAGGATTGAGAAGAGATCGTAGATCAGGATTGAGTGCAGATTCACCCCACCCCCCACACAGCAATATCGATTGTAGTTTGTAGAAGACACTGACCCTATAATTCAGCAGACTCTATCCCTAAAATGCCTACAACTCGCCCTGCCTAAACACTCCGACCTGTCCCTCAATTCTATCCGGACACAAATGGTTTTTTCCTGCCTATCTTTCCCTAATCAGCAGCCAGCACATTGATGTGTGCTCTGTCCCTTAGCTAAGCAGCAGAATGACGCTGCTGCGGCGGCTGCCTCGAACTTATAAAGACTTGGTCACATGCTTCAGACGGCCAATCACAGCTACTAAGACATTTGCAGGCATGGCTGGGATGGCTTAAGGCACACCAGTTAAACGATTGTTGATTGGCTGTTGAAAGCCCGCCATGAAAAGAGCGCCAAAGCATGCAAAACCCGGAAATAAAACGACCGAACACGGATTTTTACCCGAACATACAGTAAAGTGTCCGTGTCCGTGTTCGGGTAAAAAAAATCCAATTATTCGGTACGAACACGAATAATACAGTCCGTGTTCGCTCAACACTAGTAAAAATAACTGCATTTGGTCACCAAAGGTCTGAATATTATTTTTAGTCAAAATGACTGTATTTTAGTCTTTAAGAGTCTTAAAAAGCCGCTTTTAGACAAAATAACTGCATTTGGTAGCTGTATTTTGACTAAAAAAACTCTTATTAGACACTTGGAGACCAAAATAGAGTCATTTTGACCGAAAAAAAATATTTTCACGCCCTAGGAGCCCAAATTAAGTTATCTTGTCTAAAACCGGCTTTTTAAGGCTCTAAAAGACAAAAATACAGTCATTTTGACCAAAAACATTTTTCGGACCTTTGGTGACCAAATGCAGTTATTTTGACTAAAAAAGCCTTTTTAAACACTTGGAGACCAAAATAGTGTCATTTTGATCAAAAAAATGTTTTCAGGCCATTGGAGCCCAAAAGCAGTTATCTTGTCTAAAACCGGCTTTTTAGGGCTCTAAAAGACAAAAATACAGTCATTTCGACTACATTTTGACTCTATTTTGGTCTCCAAGTGTCAAAAAAGCCTTTTTTAGTCAAAATAACTGCATTTGGTCACCAAAGGTCTGAAAAAAAATTTAGTCAAAATGACTGTATTTTTGTCTTTTAGAGCCTTAAAAAGCCAGTTTCAGACAAGATAACTGCATTTTGCTCTCCAATGGCCTGAATTTTTTTTTGGTCAAAATGACTTTTTTGGTCTCCAAGTGTCTTAAAATCATTTTTTAGTCAAAATAACGGCATTTGGTCACCAAAGGTCTGAAATGTTTTTTAGTCAAAATGACTGTATTTTTGTCTTTTAGTGCCTTAAAAAGCCGGGTTTAGACAAGATTTGTCTAAAACTGGCCATTTGGGCTCCAATGGCCCAAAAAGAATGTTTTGGTCAAAATAACTCTATTTTGGTCTCCAAGTGTCTAAAAAGCCTTTTTAGTCAAAATAACTGCATTTGGTCGACAAAGGTCTGAAAAAAAAATTTAGTCAAAATTACTGTATTTTTTTCTTTTAGATCCTTAAAAAGCTGGTTTTAGTCAAGATAACTTTATTTGGGCTTTTTTAGTCAAAATGACTGTATTTTTGTCTTTTAGGGTCTTAAAAAGCTGGTTTTAGACAAGATTACTGCATTTGGGCTCCAATGGGCTGAAACATTTTTTTGGTCAAAATGACTCAATTTTGGTCTCCAAGTGTCTAAAAAGCCTTTTTTAGTCAAAATATCTGAATTTGGTCACCAAAGGTCTGAAAACATTTTTTAGTCAAAATGACTAATGTTTTTTTGTTTGTTTATTTTTAATGTATTTTTGTCTTTTAGATCCTTAAAAAGCCGGTTTTAGACAAGATGTGTGTAAAACCGGCCATTTGGGCTCCAATGGCCTGAAAAACTTTTTTTGGTCAAAATGACTCTAATTTGGTCTCCAAGTGTGTAAAAAGCCTATTTTAGTCAAAATAACTGCATTTGGTCACCAAAAGTCTGGAAAAAATGTAGTCAAAATAACTGTATTTTTGTATTTTAGAGCCTTAAAAAGCCGGGTTTTGAAAAGATTTGTCCACCCCGGCCATTTGGGCTCCAATGGCCTGAAATTTGTTTTGTGTCAAAATGACTCTATTTTGGTCTCCAAGTGTCTAAAAAGCCCCTTTTAGTCAAAATAACTGCATTTGGTCACCAAAACATAGTCATTTGGACTAAATTGTCTTTTTAGACCTTTGGTGACCAAATGCAGTTATTTTGACTTAAAAAGGCTTTTTAGACACTTGGAGACCAAAATAGAGTAATTTTGACCAAAATATTTTTTCAGGCCATTGGAGCCCAAATGGCCCGTTTTAGACAAATCTTGTCTAAAACCAGCTTTTTAAGGCTCTAAAAGACAAAAATAGAATCATTTTGACTACATTTTTTAGACCTTTGGTGACCAAATGCAGTTATTTTGACTAAAAAAGGCCTTTTAGACACTTGGAGACCAAAAATTTAGTAATTTTGACCAAAATTTTTTTTCAGGCCACTGGAGCCCAAATGGCCGGTTTTAGACAACTCTTGTCTAAAACCGGCTTTTTAAGGCTCTAAAAGACAAAAATACAGTCATTTTGACTAAAAATAATTTCAGACCTTTGGTGATCAACTGCAGTTATTTTGACTAAAAAAAGGCTTTTAGACACTTGGAGACCAAAATAGAGTAATTTTGACCGAAAAACTTTTTTCAGGCCATTGGAGCCCAAATGGCCAGTTTTAGACAAATCTTGTCTAAAACCGGCTTTTTAAGACTCTAAAAGACAAAAATACAGTCATTTTGACTAAATTTTTTTATCAGACCTTTGGTGACCAAATGCAGTTATTTTGACTAGAGTTGAGCGGACACCTGGATGTCCGTGTTCGGCGGGTTCGGCCGAACTTGAAATAAAGTCCGGGTCCATGTCCCGGACTTTTTCCCGAACTTTACCCGGACACCGAACCCCATTGAAGTCAAAGGGGACCGAACTTTCAGGCACTAAAATGGCTCTAAAACACCAATGGAAAGGGCTAGAGTGCTGCAAATGGCAGCAAAACATAGTTAAGAGCATGGCAAGTGCTCTGCAAACAAATGTGGATAGGGAAATAACTTAAAACAACAAAAAAACTGAAAAATAAAACAATTTTCTTCATCTGTGAGGGATGAGGCCCATATGGAGTAGGAGGGAGGTTGAGTTGGTGGTGGATGTGGCGGTGTAGGTGGAAGCGGCGGTGGAGGGGGACGAGGTAGCCAACACTGCTTTTTTTCAGTCATTTTAAATTAGGGTATACCCCAAAAGAGTGAGAAAGATCAAAAATAAAACAATGGCTGGGTAAGGTCGTTATCCATCTCTATTCTGCACAAGGTACGGAAAAGTCCTGTGGGATCCATGCCTGGTTCATTTTAATGAACGTGAGCTTGTCCACATAGTCTCTGGACAGGCGCCTGCGCTAGTCTGTGATAACGCCTCCAGCCGTGCTAAATACATGTTCAGATAATACATTGGCTGCAGGGCATGCCAGCACCTCCGAGGCGTAAAGGGCAAGCTCAGGCCATGTGCCCAATTTGGAGACCCAGAAGTTGAAGGGGTCATTCACTACATGTAGGCGTGTGCACACATACTGCTCCACCATGTTGGTGAAATGCTGCCTCCTGCTAAGACGTTCCATATGAGTGGAGACACTGCAGCATGTAATCGCTCATGTGTGCCAGGCTTCCCAGAGGCAACGAAAGGCTGTCCTCTGTGTGAGGTGTATCGTCTGTGTCCTCTGTATCCCCCCAGCAACGCACCAGTGATGGCCATGAGCTGGCCTGGGTGCCACCCTGTTGTGAACATGGTTCCATCTCCTCCTCCATCTCCTCCTCCTCATCCTCCAGAACTGTGTCCCTGCTGGACAATTGTGTACCTGGCGTTTGTGTGTGCAGGAACCCACCCTCGGAGCCACTTGCAAATGACTGCCCTGAAAGCCTTGGAAATGTTACCTCTTCATCCTCCTCCTCCTCCTCATCCTGTGCCACATCCTCTTCCATCAGTGACCGAATCGATTTTTGAAGGAGGCATAGAAGTGGGATAGTTAAGCTGACAACGGCGACATCGGCACTGGCCATGTTGGTGGAGTACTCAAAACAGCGTAACAAGGCACACAGGTCTCGCATGGAGGCCCTGTTATTGGTGGTGAAGTGGTGCTGTTCCGCAGAGCGACTCACGCGTGCGTGCTGCAGCTGACACTCCACTATGGCCAGCTGCTGCTCGCACAGTCTTTCCAGCATGTGCAAGGTGGAGTTCCACCTTGTGGGCACGTCACATATGAGGTGGTGAGCGGGAAGGCCAAAGTTACGCTGCAGCGCTGACAGGCGAGCAGCAGCAGGGTGAGAACGCCGAAGGTGCGCACAGACGGCCTGCACTTTCTGCAGCAGCTCTGACATATCGGGGTAATTTTTAAGGAACCTCTGCACCACCAAATTTAGCACATGTGCCAGGCAAGGGATGTGCGTCAAACCGGCTAGGCCCAGAGCTGCTATGAGATTTCGCCCGTTATCGCACACCACCAGGCCGGGCTTGAGGCTCGCTGGCAGCAACCACTCATTTGTCTCCTGTCCCATGCTCCTCCACAACTCCTGCGCGGTGTGTGGTTTTTCCCCCAAACAGGCAGGTTTTAAAACTGCCTGCTGTCGTTTACCCCTGGCTGTGCTGAAGTTGGTGGTGAAGGTGTTACACTGACCGGATGAGGAGGCGGTAGAGGATGAGGAAGCGGAGTAGGAGGAGTTAGGAACAGGAGGCAAACTGAAGCGCCCTGCAATCCTCGGTGGTGGAAGGACATGCGCCAAATTGCTATCCGCCTCAGGCCCATCCGCCACTGCATTTACCCAGTGTGCCGTTAGGGAGATATAACGCCCCTGAGCGTGCTTACTGGTCCACGTATCGGTAGTTAGGTGGAACTTGCCACAGATGGCGTTACGCAGTTCACACCTGATTTTTTCCCCCACTTGGTTGTGCAGGGAAGGGATGGCTTGCCTGGAAAAGTAGTGGCGGCTGGGCGCGACGTACTGTGGGACAGCCACCGACATAAGGCTTTTAAAATTGTGCATCTCCACCAGACGGAATGACAGCATTTCAAAGGCCAAGAATTTTGAAATGCTGGCATTCAGGGCCAGGGATCGCGGGTGGGTAGGGGGGTACTTCCTCTTCCTCTGAAGTGTTTGGGAGATGGAAAGCTGAACGCTTCCACTGGACATTGTGGAGATGGTTGGTGACCCAGGTGGGGGTGTTGCTGACAGATCCTCTGTTTGCGGGGTGGCAGGTGCCGGTATCACTACAGAGGTGGATGAAGAGGCCGAGACTGCAGCAGAAGAGGAAGCAGAAGGAGCCAGAGACCTTTCTTGGTTGTGAAGGTATCTACTCCACTGCAGCTTGTGCTTTGCACTTAGATGCCTGATCATGCAGGTTGTGCTCAGGCTGAGAAGGTTTATGCCTCGCTTCAGGCTCTGATTGCACAGGGTGCAAACCACTCGTGTCCTGTCATTAGCACATTTTCTGAAGAACTTCCACGCTAGAGAACTCCTTTGAGCTGGCTTTGGTGCGCTCGGTCCCTTGCTGCGTTGAGCAGTAGCAGGCGTAGTGTCTAGGGCACGGCTGCTCCGCTTCTGTACCCTGCTCCCTCTTCTGCTGTGCTGGTGGCTCTGTGCGACCACCGCCTCTTCCTCCAAACTACTCAGGTCACCTGCATGACCTTCATTCCATGTGGGGTCGAGGACCTCATCGTCCTCCACATCATCTTCCACCCAGTCTTCACCCCTGCCCTCCTTGTCGGTCTCCACAATTCTGAGTGCCGCAGCAGTTGGCACCTGCGTTTCGTCATCATCGGAGACGTGCTGCGATGGCCCTTCCATGTACCCATCTTGAGAATTAAGTGGTTGGGCATCGCTGCACTCAAACTCTTCCACTTCTGGGGCAGGGCTAGGTGGATGGCCCTGGGAAACCTTGCTGACAGAGTCATCAAAAAGAAGAAGAGACTGCTGCATGACTTGGGGCTCAGACTGCTTGCCTGATTTGCAAGGGGGTGAGGTGAAAGACGGTTGGACATCGGCTGCAGGTGCCAACTCTGACCTTTCTGCAGTAGACTGGGTGGGAGACAATGTGAAGGAACTGGAGGCACTGTCAGCAGCAAACCAATCTACTATCGCCTCTACTTGTTCTGGCCTCAACACTTGTAGAGGCGCATGATGCCCTACCAAATACTGCTGCAGGTTCTGTCACCTACTCACACTTGAGGAAGGTGTTTCACTTGTGCGTGTAGCTGGCACAGATCGACCACGTCCTCTCCTTGCCACAATAGCTCTACCAGCAGCATCACGACCCAGGCCACGGCCCCTATTTGACAGTCTCCTCATATTTCTGTAATTTATGATCTTGCCCTAGAAAGGTGTTTATTGAATAGCGGAACAAAACAACAACAGTATCGCACGGGTGTATCTCACAGTCAAATATGCAAACTATGCCGCAATTTAATTTTTTTCACCCCAAAAGAGTGTATATTGAATAGCGGAATAGAAAAAAGGATATAAAACGGTGTATCTCACACGTACAAACACAGACTAAGCCCCGATTACAATTTTTTGTACCCTAAAGGGAGGATGAGGAGTAGGAGGACTTCAGAACAGGAGGCAAACTGAAGCACCCTGCAATCCTTGGCAGTGGAATGAGATGCGCCAACCTAATTTAAAAGGTGTATCTCACACGTACCGATACAGACTATGCCGTAATTTAATTTTTTACACTCCAAAAGGGTGTATATTGAATAGCGGAACAGGAAAAATTTTATAAAACGGTGTATCTCACACGTACAAACACAGACTAGGCCCCGATTACAATTTTTTGTACCCTAAAGGCAGGAGGAGGATGAGGAAGAGGAGTAGGATCAGTTCGGAACAGGAGGCAAACTGAAGCACCCTGCAATCCTCGGCGGTGTAAGATGCGCCCAAAAAATTGGAAAGGTGTATCTCACACTTACCGATACAGACTATGCCGCAATTTAATTCTTTTTACCCCAAAGGGTGTAGATTGAATAGCGGAATAGAAAATATGATATCAAAAGGTGTATCTGACACGTACAAAACCAGACTAGGCCCGATTACAATTTTTTGTACCCTAAAGGAAGGATGAGGAGTAGGAGGAGTTCGGAACAAGCAGGAGGCAAACTGAAGCACCCTGCAATCCTCTGCGGTGTAAGATGCGCCCAAAAAATTGGAAAGGTGTATCTCACACGTACCGATACAGACTATGCCGCAATTTAATTCTTTTTACCCCAAAGGGTGTAGATTGAATAGCGGAATAGAAAATATGATATCAAAAGGTGTATCTGACACGTACAAACCCAGACTAGGCCCCGATTACAATTTTTTTGTACCCTAAAGGCAGGATTAGGAGTAAGAGGAGTTCGGAACAGGCAGGAGGCAAACTGAAGCACCCTGCAATCCTCGGCGGTGGAAGATGCACCCCAAAAATTTGGAAGGTGTATCTCACACGTACCGATACAGACTATGCCGCAATTTAATTCTTTTTACCCCAAAGGGTGTAGATTGAATAGCGGAATAGAAAATATGATATCAAAAGGTGTATCTGACACGTACAAACCCAGGCTAGGCCCCGATTACAATTTTTTGTACCCTAAAGGCAGGATGAGGAGTAGGAGGAGTTCGGAACAGGAGGCAAACTGAAGCACCCTGCAATCCTCGGCGGTGGAAGATGCGCCCCAAAAATTTGCAAGGTGTATCTCACACGTACCGATACAGACTATGTCGCAATTTAATTATTTTTACCCCAAAGGGTGTAGATTGAATAGCGGAATAAAAAATATGATATCAAAAGGTCTATCTCACACGTACAGATCTAGACTAGGCCCCGATTACTATTTTTTGTACCCTAAAGGCAGGATGAGGAGTAGGAGGAGTTCAAAACAGGAGGCAAACTGAAGCACCCTCAAATCCTCGGCAGTGGAAGATGCGCCCCAAAAATTTGGAAGGTGTATCTCACACGTACTGATACAGACTGTCGCAATTTAATTATTTTTACCCCAAAGGGTGTAGATTGAATAGCGGAATAGAAAATATGATATCAAAAGGTGTATCTCACATGTACAGACCCAGACTAGGCCCCGATTACTATTTTTTGTACCCTAAGGGCAGGATGAGGAGTAGGAGGAGTTTGGAACAGGAGGCAAACTGAAGCACCCTGCAATCCTCGGCAGTGTAAAATGCGCCCAAAAAATTGGAAAGGTGTATCTCACACGTACCGATACAGATTATGCCGCAATTTAATTATTTTTATTCCAAAGGGTGTAGATTAAAAAGCGGAATAGAAAATATGATATCAAAAGGTGTATCTGACACGTACAAACCCAGACTAGGCTCCGATTACAATTTTTTGTACCCTAAAGGCAGGATTAGGAGTAGGAGGAGTTCAGAACAGGCAGGAGGCAAACTGAAGCACCCTGCAATCCTCGGCGGTGGAAGATGCGCCCCAAAAATTTGGAAGGTGTATCTCAAACGTATCGATACAGACTATGCCGCAATTTAATTCTTTTTACCCCAAAGGGTGTAGATTGAATAGCGGAATAGAAAATATGATATCAAAAGGTGTATCTGACACGTACAAACCCAGACTAGGCCCCGATTACAATTTTTTGTACCCTAAAGGCAGGATGAGGAGTAGGAGGAGTTCGGAACAGGAGGCAAAATGAAGCACCCTGCAATCCTCGGCGGTGGAAGATGCGCCCCAAAAATTTGCAAGGTGTATCTCACACGTACCGATACAGACTATGCCGCAATTTAATTCTTTTTACCCCAAAGGGTGTAGATTGAATAGTGGAATAGAAAATATGATATCAAAAGGTGTATCTCACACGTACAGACCTAGACTAGGCCCCGATTACTATTTTTTGTACCCTAAAGGCAGGATGAGGAGTAGGAGGAGTTCAGAACAGGAGGCAAACTGAAGCACCCTGAAATCCTCGGCAGTGGAAGATGCGCCCCAAATATTTGGAAGGTGTATCTCACACGTACCGATACAGACTATGTCGCAATTTCATTATTTTTACCCCAAAGAGTGTAGATTGAATAGCGGAATAGAAAATATGATATCAAAAGGTGTATCTCACACGTACAGACCCAGACTAGGCCCCGATTACTATTTTTTGTACCCTAAGGGCAGGATGAGGAGTAGGAGGAGTTTGGAACGGGAGGCAAACTGAAGCACCCTGCAATCCTCGGCGGTGGAAGATGCGCCCCAAAAATTTGGAAGGTGTATCTCACACGTACCGATACAGACTATGCCGCAATTTAATTCTTTTTACCCCAAAGGGTGTTGATTGAATAGTGGAATAGAAAATATGATATCAAAAGGTGTATCTGACACGTACAAAACCAGACTAGGCCTGATTATAATTTTTTGTACCCTAAAGGAAGGATGAGGACTAGGAGGAGTTCAGAACAGGCAGGAGGCAAACTGAAGCACCCTGCAATCCTCGGCGGTGTAAGATCCGCCCAAAAAATTGGAAAGGTGTATCTCACACGTACCAATACAGACTATGCCGCAATTGAATTCTTTTTATCCCAAAGGGTGTAGATTGAATAGCGGAATAGAAAATATGATATCAAAAGGTGTATCTGACACGTACAAACCCAGACTAGGCCCCGATTACAATTTTTTGTACCCTAAAGGCAGGATTAGGAGTAGGAGGAGTTCGGAACAGGCAGGAGGCAAACTGAAGCACCATGCAATCCTCGGCGGTGGAAGATTCGCCCCAAAAATTTGGAAGGTGTATCTCAAACATACCGATACAGACTATGCCGCAATTTAATTCTTTTTACCCCAAAGGGTGTAGATTGAATAGCGGAATAGAAAATATGATATCAAAAGGTGTATCTGACACGTACAAACCCAGACTAGGCACCGATTACAATTTTTTTGTACCCTAAAGGCAGAATGAGGAGTAGGAGGAGTTCGGAACAGGAGGCAAACTGAAGCACCCTGCAATCCTCAGTGGTGGAAGATGCGCCCCAAAAATTTGGAACGTGTATCTCACACGTACCGATACAGACTATGCCGCAATTTAAATATTTTTACCCCAAAGGGTGTAGATTGAATAGCGGAATAGAAAATATGATATAAAATTGGTGATTTTTCAATAGCACATGTGAACACAGCAGTGTCTTATGTTTTAAGTCACGGTCAGCTCTGCAGCAGGCTATGAAGTGGAAAAAAAGAAAATTCCCCTTTAAGTTTGTAATTTTTAAATAGATTAGTACAGACTATGCCACAATTTAATTTTTTTAACCCAAAAGGGTGTATATTGAATAGTGGAATAGAAAAAAGTGTTATAAAATTGAAAATCACTTAATAGCACATGTGAACACAGCAGTGTCTTATGTCATGGTCAGCTCAGAGTCAGCAGCAAGCAGGCTATGAAGGGGGGAAAAAAAATTCCCCTTTAACTTGTAGTAAAATATAGCTGATGAACGCTGCACACAATTGACTGATAAAAATTGATTTTTTTCTCCCTCCTCCTCCTCCTCAGTGGGCTCAAGTGAGGGCAAAAAGATTGTTCACTGCACCACCCCCCACACAGCAAAATCGATGTAGACTGTCCCTGCCTAATCTCTGCAGCCTGTCCCTAAAATGCTCAAAAAGATTGTTCACTGCACCACCCCCACAAAGCAAAATCGATGTAGACTGTCCCTGCCTAATCTCTCCAGCCTGTCCCTAAAATGCTCAACAAGATCGTTCACTGCACCACCCCCACACAGCAAAATAGATGTAGACTGTCCCAGCCTAATCTCTGCAGCCTGTCCCTAAAATGCTTAAATAACTTTCTCTGCCTACACTCCGACCTGTCCCTGCATTCTTTTCGGACACAATTTTTCACTGTCTGTCCCTAATCAGCAGCCAGCACGTATGATGTGTGCTCTCTCCCTAATACTACAGCAGAATGACGCAGGGTCTCGAACTTATAAAGACATGGTCACATGCTTCAGATGGCCAATCACATTAGTAGGCATGGCTGGGATGGCTTAAGGCACACCAGTTAAACGCTTGTTGATTGGCTGTTGAAAGCCCGCCATTAAAAGCGCGCCATTACATACAAAACAGGAAATAAAATGACCGAAAACGGATTTTAAGCCCGAACATACAGTAAAGTTTTCGGGTCCGTGTTAGGGTAACAAAAATTCAATTATACGGTACGAACCCGAATAATACAGTCCGTGTTCGCTCAACACTAATTTAGACTAAAAAAGGCTTTTTAGACACTTGGAGACCAAAATAGAGTCATTTTGACCAAAAACATTTTTCAGGTCATCGGAGCCCAAATGGCCGGTTTTGTCTAAAACCGGCTTTTTAAGGCTCTAAAAGACAAAAATACATTCATTTTGACTAATTTTTTTTCAGACCTTTGGTGACCAAATGCAGTTATTTTGACAAAAAAGGCTTTTTAGACACCTGGAGACCAAAATAGAGTCATTTTGACCAAATATAATTTTTCAGGCCATTTGAGCCCAAATGTCTAAAATCTTGTCTAAAACCGGCTTTTTAAGGCTCTAAAAGATAAAAATACAGTCAATTTGACTAATTTTTTTCAGACCTTTGGTGACCAAATGCAGTTATTTTGACTAAAAAAGGCTTTTTTAGACACTTGGAGACCAAAATAGAGTCATTTTGACCAAAAAAAATTTTTCAGGCCATTGGAGCCAAATGTCTAAAATCTTGTCTAAAACCGGCTTTTTAACCACTTAAGCCCCGGAGGATTTGGCTGCTAAACGACCAGGGGGTATTTTGTGATTCGGCACTGCGTGACTTTAACGGACAATTGCGCGGTCGTGCGACGCTGTACCTAAACGAATTTGGCGTCCTTTTTTTCCCACAAACAGAGCTTTCTTTTGGTGGTATTTGATCACCTGTGCGATTTTTTGATCATGCTCTATAAACAAAAAAACAAAAAACATTTTTTATATGAAATTCCCCCCAAAAAAATGTAAAAATCAAAATTTTTTAACATTTTCGGCCAATTTGTTTTATGTTACCTATGTTTGGTAAAAAAAATCGCAAAAAGCGTATTTTGATTGGTTTGCGCAAAAGTTATCGCGTTTACTAACAAAGGGAAAGATTTTTGTCATTTTTTGTTTTTTTTTTAACTCGTAATGGCGGCGATCTGCGATTTTTTTGCGGTACTGCGACATTGGGGCGGACTGATCGGACCCTTGACTGACATTTTTGACACTTTTGGGGTTACCAGTGACATTTCTACAGTAATCAGTGCTATACATATGCACTGTTACTGTAAAAATACACTGGTAGTGAAGGGGTTAACTTTATTTGGGAGGGAGGGGCTGTGTGTGTCCCTAGGGGCGTGCTTTCTACTGTGATTGGCTGTGGCTTGAGCTGTAAGGACACTGATCAGCGGATCTACATAGTAGATCAGTGTGATCAGTGTCTTTACACCGAAGAGAATGACAGGCAGCTTGTTTACACAAGCTGCCTGACTTTCTCCCTCTCCCCCGCCGATCGCAGAGTGGCCGGCGGACATCGAGTCCGCCGGTCACACGCGCGGGGGGGTCCGTGACCACGCGGGAGCGGGAGCACGCCTCCGGGGGCGCGAGCTCGCTCCCTAGACCCTCACAAGCAAGCGACGTAGACCTACGTCAGTTTGCCTGTGAGGGGCTGACCGCCGACGTAGATAGTCGTGCGGCGGTCGGCAAGTGGTTAAGGCTCTAAAAGACAAAAATATAGTCATTTGGACTAAATTGTCTTTTCAGACCTTTGGTGACCAAATGCAGTTATTTTGACTTAAAAAGGCTTTTTAGACACTTGGAGACCAAAATAGAGTCATTTTGACCAAAACTTTTTTTCAGGAAATTGGAGCCCAAATGGCCGGTTTTAGACAAATCTTGTCTAAAACCAGCTTTTTAAGGCTCTAAAAGACAAAAATACAGTCATTTTGACTAAAAAAAAATTCAGACCTTTAGTGACCAAATGCAGTTATCTTGTCTAAAACCGGCTTTTTAACCACTTGCCGACTGCCTAACGACGATTTACGTCGGCAGTCAGCCCCTCACAGGCAAAGTGACGTAGATCTACATCGCTAGCCTGTGAGGGTCTAGGGAGCGAGCGCGCGCCGCCAGAGGCGTGCTCTTGCGTGGTCACGGACCCCCGCGCGCGTGTGACCGGCAAACCCGACGTCCGTCGGTCACGTCGGGGGAGAGGGAGAAAGTCAGGCGGCTAGTGTAAACAAGCCGCCTGTCATTCTCCCCTGTGTAGAAACTGTGATCACAAGGTTCTACTATGTAGGACCGTTGATCACTGTTTCTACAGCTCAACCCACAGCCAATCACAGTTAGAATCATGCCCCTAGGGACACACACAGCCCCTCCCTCTCAAATAAAGTTAACCCCTTCACTACCAGTGTCATTTTGCAGTAACAGTGCATATGTATAGCACTGATTACTGCAGTAATGTCACTGGTAACCCCAAAAGTGTAAAAAACTGTCAGTCAAGGGTCCGATCTGTCTGCCGCAATGTCGCAGTACCGCAAAAAAAATCGCAGATCGCCGCCATTACGCGTTTTAAAAAAAACAAAAAAAATGACAAAAATCTTTCCCTTTGTTAGTAAACGCGATAACTTTTGCGCAAACCAATCAAAATATGCTTTTTACGATTTATTTTTACCAAACATAGGTAGCCTAAAACAAATTGGCCAAAAATGTAAAAAAATTTTGATTTTTACATTTTTTGGGGAATTTCATATAAAAAAATGTAAAAAATATTGTTATTTTGGCAAAATTGACGCTCTTTTTTTTGTTTATAGCGCATGATCAAAAAATCGCACAGGTGATCAAATACCTCAAATAGTCATTTTGATGAAAAAAAATTTCAGGCCTTTGAAGCCCAAATGGCCGGTTTTAGACAAATCTTGTCTAAACCCAGCTTTTTAAGGCTCTAATATCTTCCGGGGCTTAAGTGGTTAAGACTCTAAAAGACAAAAATACAGTAATTTTGACAAAAAAAATTTCAGACCTTTGGTGACCAAATGTAGTTATTTTGACTAAAATAGGCTTTTTAGACACTTGGAGACCAAAATACAGTCATTTTGACCCCCAAAAAAATGTTCAGACCATTGGAGACAAAATGCAGTAATCTTGCCTAAAACTGGCTTTTTAAGACTCTAAAAGACAAAAATACAGTTATTTTGACTAAAACATTTTTCAGACCTTTTGTGACCAAATGCAGTTATTTTGACTAAAAAAGGCTTTTTAGACACTTGGAGACCAAAATAGAGTCATTTTGACTAAAAAAATGTTAAGGCAATTGGAGAGCAAAATGCAGTTATCTTGTCTAAAACCAGCTTTTTAAGACTCTAAATTACAAAAATACAGTCATTTTGACTAAAATTTTTTTTCATTCACAGGATACAGAAGTAAGTGTCGGCCGTAAAAGGCCCCAAAAATTAGCCCACATGTTTTTACCTGTCAGCTAAGAACGTAGTATTCTGTGGCTGAAGGTACATTAGGCATTCACACAGTATACAGAAGCAAGTATCAGCCTGTATAGGCCCCAAAACTTAGCTCACATGGGTTTAACTGACAGCAAAGAACGTACTGTATTTGATGGCTGGAGGTACATTAGGCATTCACAGTGTATACAAAATTAAGTGTTGGCCTGTATAGGCCCCAAAAATTAGCTCACATGGGTTAACTGACAGAAAAGAACCAAGTATTTGATGGCTAGAGGTACATTAGGCATTCACACAGTATAAAGAAGTAAGTGTCGGCATATATAGGCCCCAAAAATTAGCTCATATGTGTTTACCTGACAGTTAAGAATGTAGTATTTGTTGGCTGAAGGTACATTAGGCATTCATAGGATACAGAAGTAAGTGTCGGCCTGTATAGTCCCCAAAAATTAGCCCATTTTGGTTTTCAAGTGTCTAAAAAGCCTTTTTATAGTCAAAATAACTGCATTTGATCACCAAAGGTCTGAAAAAAAATTTAGTCAAAATGACTGTATTTTTGTCTTTTAGAGTCTTAAAACGCTCGTTTTTAGATAAGATAACTACATTTGGTCTCCAATGGCCTGAAAAAAATTTTTTGGTCAAAATTACTCTATTTTAGTCTTCAAGTGTCTAAAAAGCCTTTGTTAGTCAAGATAGTTTTTGGTCACCAAAGGTCTGAAAATTGATTTTTAGTCAAAATGACTGTATTTTCGTCTTTTAGAGTCTTAAAAAGCCGGTTTTAGACAAGATAATTGCTTATCGTAACCAATGGCCTGAAAAAATTTGTTTGGTCAAAATAAATCTATTTTGGTCTCCAAGTGTCTAAAAGGCCTTTTTTAGTCAAAATACCTGCATTTGGTCACCAAAGGTCTGAAATTTTTTTTGTCAAAATGACTGTATTCTCGTCTTTTAGAATTTTAAAAAGCGGGATTTGGACAAGATAATTGCATTTAGTAACCAATGACCTGAAACATTTTTTTGGGTCAAATTGGCTCAATTTTTGTCTCCAAGTGTCTAAAAAGCCTTTTTCAGTCGTATTAACTGCATTTGGTCACAAAGGTCTGAAATTTTTTTTGTCAAAATGACTGTATTTTCGTCTTTTAGAGTCTTAAAAAGCCGCTTTTAGACATGTGGTAACCAATAGCCTGAAAAAATTTTTTTGGGTCAAAGTGACTCTATTTTAGTTTTAAAGTGTCTAAAAAGCCTTTTTTTAGTCAAAATAACTGTATTTGATCACCAAAGGTCTAAAAAAATGTAGTCAAAATGACTGTATTTTTGTCTTTTAGAGTCTTAAAACGCCTGTTTTAGACAAGATTTGTTCTCCAATGGCCTGAAAATTTTTTTGGTCAAAATTACTCTGTTTTGGTCTCCAATTGTCAAAAAAAGCCTTTTTTAGTCAAAATAACTGCTTTTGGTCACCAAAGGTCTGAACATTTTTTTAGCCAAAATGACTGTATTTTTGTTTTTTAGAGTCTTAAAACGCCGGTTCTACTACGTTCTTTGCTGTCAGTTAAACCCATGTGAGCTAATTTGGTAAACCAATGGCCTGAAAAATTTTTTTGGTCAAAATGACTCTATTTTGGTTTTCAAGTGTCTAAAAAGCCTCTTTTTTAGTCAAAATGACTCTACTTTGGTCTCCAAGTGTATAAAAAGCCCTTTTTGGTCAAAATAACTGCATTTGGTCACCAAAGGTCTGAAAAAAATTTAGTCAAAATGACTGTATTTTTGTCTTTTAGAGCCTTAAAAAGCTGGTTTTAGACAAGATTTTAGACATGTGGGCTGAAAACAATTGTTTGGTCAAAATGACTCTATTTTGGTCTCCAAGTGTCTAAAAAGCCTTTTTTTAGTCAAAATAACTGCATTTGGTCACCAAAGGACTGACAAAATGTTTTAGTCAAAATGACTGTATTTTTGTCTTTTAGAGTCTTTTGTCAAAATGAATGTATTTAGTATTCTGTGGCTGAAGGCCTTCACAGGATACAGAAGTAAGTGTCGGCCATAAAAGTCCCCAAAAATTAGCCTGACAGCTAAGAACGTAGTGTTTGGTGGCTGAAGGTACATTAGGCATTCACAGGGTACAGAAGAAAGTGTCGGCCTGTATAGGCCCCAAAAATTAGCCCACATGGGTTTAACTGACAGCTAAGAACGTAGTATTCTGTGGCTGAAGGTGAGTGTCAGGTAAACCCATGTGGGCTCATTTCTGGGGCCTTTTATGGCCGACACTTACTTCTGTATCCTGTGAATGCCTAATGTACCTTTAGCCATCAAATAATACGTTCTTTGCTGTCAGTTAAACCCATGTGAGCTAATTTTTGGGGCCTATAAAGGCCGACACTAACTTCTGTATACTGTGTGAATGCCTAATGTACCTCTAGCCATCAAATACTATGTTCTTTGCTGTCAGTTAAACCCATGTGAGCTAATTTTTGGGGCCCATACAGGCCGACACTTACTTCTGTATACTGTGTGAATGCCTAATGTACCTTCAGCCACAGAATACTACGTTCTTAGCTGTCAGTAAAACCCACATATGGGCTAATTTTTGGGGACTATACAGGCCGACACTTAATTCTGTATCCTGTGAATGCCTAATGTACCTCTAGCCATCAAATACTACGTTCTTTGCTGTCAGTCAAACCCATGTGAGCTATTTTTTGGGGCCTATACATGCCGACACTTACTTCTGTATACTGTGTGAATGCCTAATGTACCTCTAGCCATCAAATACACTACGTTCTTTGCTGTCAGTTAAACCCATGTGAGCTAATTTTTGGGGCCTATACATGCCGACACTTACTTCTGTATACTGTGTGAATGCCTAATGTACCTCTAGCCATCAAATACTACGTTCTTTGCTGTCAGTTAAATGTGAGCTATTTTTTGGGGCTATACAGGCTGACCCTTACTTCTGTATACTGTGTGAATGCCTAATGTACCTCTAGCCATCAAATACACTACGTTCTTTGCTGTCAGTTAAACCCATGTGAGCTAATTTTTGGGGCCTATACAGGCCGACACTTACTTTTGTATACTGTGTGAATGCCTAATGTACCTCCAGCCATCAAATACACTACGTTCTTAGTTGTCAGGTAAACCCATGTGGGCTAATTTTTGGGGCCTTTTACGGCCGACACTTACTTCTGTATCCCGTACAAGATTTTACCGGCCATTTGACTATATGGTCCAAATGACTATATTTTTGTCTTTTAGAGCCTTAAAAAGCTGGTTTTAGACAAGATTTTAGACATTTGGCTCCAATGGCCTGAAAAACATTTTTTTGGTCAAAATGACTCTATTTTGGTCCCCAAGTGTCTAAAAAGCCTTTTTAAGTCAAAATAACTTCATTTGGTCACCAAAGGTCTGAAATTTTTTTTAATTCAAATTGACTGTATTTTTGTCTTTTAGAGCCTTAAAAAGCCGGTTTTAGACAAGATTTGTCTAAAACCGGCCATTTGGGCCCCAATGGCCTGAAAAAACTTTTTGGCCAAAATGACTCTATTTTGGTCTCCAGGTATCTAAAAAGCCTTTTTTGGTCAAAATAACTGCATTTGGTCACCAAAGGTCTGACAAACTTTTTTAGTCAAAATGACTTTATTTTTGTCTTTTAGAGTCTTAAAAAGCCGGTTTTAGACAAGATAACTGCATTTGGTCTCCAATGGTTTGAAATGTTTTTTTGTCAAAATGAATGTATTTAGTATTCTGTGGCTGAAGGTACATTAGGCATTCACAGGATACAGAAAAAAGTGTCGGCCATAAAAGTCCCCAAAAATTAGCCTGACAGCTAAGAACGTAGAATTTGGTGGCTGAAGGTACATTAGGCATTCACAGGGTACAGAAGTAAGTGTAGGCCTGTATAGGCCCCAAAAATTAGCCCACATGGGTTTAAAAAAAGAACAAAGTATTCTGTGGCTGAAGGTAAGTGTCAGGTATACCCATGTGGGCTAATTTCTGGGGCCTTTTATGGCCGACACTTACTTCTGTATCCTGTGAATGCCTAATGTACCTTTAGCCACAGAATACTACGTTCTTAGCAGTCAGGTAAACCCATGTGAGCTATTTTTTGGGGCCTATAGAGGCCGACACTTACTTCTGTATACTGTGTGAATGCCTAATGTACCTTCAGCCATCAAATACTACGTACTTTGCTGTCAGTTAAACACATGTGAGCTAATTTTTGGGGCCTATACAGGCCGACACTTACTTCTGTATACTGTGAATGCCTGATGTACCTCCAGCCATCAAATACACTACATTCTTTGGTATCAGTTAAACCCATGATAGCTAAGTTTTGGGGCCTATACAGGCCGACACTTACATCTGTATCCTGTGAATGCCTAATGTACTTCCATCCGTTAAATACTACGTTCTTTGTTGTCAGTTAAACCTATGTGAGCTAATTTTTGGGGCCTATACAGGCCAACACTTACTTCTGTATACTGTGAATGCCTAATGTACCTCCAGCCATCAAATACACTACGTTCTTTGCTGTCAGTTAAACCCATGTGAGGTAATTTTTGGAGCCTATACAGGCCGACACTTCTGTCTACTGTGAATGATGAGTAGGTGATTACCTATAGCGCTTGCTACAAATTAATAAACCATCTAATAAAAATTCATGATTATAACAATATAAGTAAACCTGATAAAGAAAACAGAGAACCCCCGATGTGGAACAACTACAGGAACCGAGAACCATATTACCATCGCCGGCCCGTGGAAATCGGGTCTGGAATCGCCCTTATTATGGGAGGGGATGGGGGGCAGGGGAGGACATTGGCAATCCCAACCCCCACCTCCCCAACAGGGCTACCAACCTTACTATTAGAGCCAACCCAGTTACCATCCCCCCACTCGCACAGAGCAAGAGGGGGCAAGAGGCGTAGAGGATGTAAAGGTGGCAGGGGCAAAAAGAAAAAGGGCCCAGTAAGTCTGGGAATTTTTAACTTGAGTGGGATTGAATTCTCAGAGAAAGAACTTGAAGTACTTGATATGGGACTAAAATACGCCCCTGACCAGCTTTTAGACCCTTTTAGCGTATATGTGGACATACAAAAATTTGTGAGAAAAATTAATATTAAAAAACATTTTTTAAACAAACCGGATTTTAGAGTTTTAAACAATGATAATAAGTACGTGAAAAGTGGACTGAAAAATAAATCTACGTTTAACCCCAAGTGTGGGAACAATCACTTTGTGGACACTTTTAAATCGCTTGTGGAACAAGATTTAAAATCTTTAAAGATAAAATGGTATAAACCTAAAGAGAATATTAGGATGGGGATACGTGAATTAGAACAAAGAAAGAATGTAGTTATTCGCCCAGCGGACAAAGGGGGGGGGGGGTATTGTGATCCTCAAGAAAGAGGATTATTATGAAGAACTTAATAGGCTGGTACATGATGAAGAAACTTACACAAAACTAAAAAGTAATCCTTTGACCAAATATAGAAACAAATGCAAAAAATACCTAAAAAGGGCACATAAAAGAGGAAGAATCACGAATAAAGAATATCGCTACTTACTTCCCGAAGCCCCTAGATTACCTATTATCTACCAACACCCAAAGATCCACAAAAATTCTGAGAAGCCCCGGGTAGACCCATACTCAGTGGGATAGACTCCCTCTACTCACGCATAGGAGAATATCTGGACTTTTTTTTAAACCTCTGGTCACACAATATCCAGCTCATTTAAGAGATAGCAAACATCAACTTGATAATTTCACATACATGGGAAGATGATATTATTCTAGCAACTATTGACGTAGAATCCTTGTATACGAACATTGAACAGAAAGATGCTTTATCAGCCATCAAGTGGTCTCTGGATGACCAATCGGATATGGAATTAGAACAAAAAGAATTCATTCTGAAACTTCTAAAGATGGCGATGAAAAGTAATTATTTTTGGCATCAGGGAGAGTATTACGGTCAACACAAAGGAGTTGCGATGGGAGCTCGCCATGCTCCTGGCCAATTTGTTTTTAAGTAAGTGGGAAAATGAGGAAGTTTTTGGAAAAAAACTAGATGAATTGGTGATGTATCGAAGGTATATAGATGACGTGTTTATCGTGTGGAGAGGCTCGGAAAAAACTTTAAAAGAGTACATTGAAGAAATGAATAATAACAACTATAATATAAAATTTAGTGGCACATGGGACAGGAATGAAATACACTACCTTGACCTTACTGTATTTAAGGGAGGTAATGGACTATGCACTAAAACGCACTTTAAACCCACAGACAGGAATGGTTATATTCCCCCCCATAGTGGCCACCATCCTAACTGGATAAGAGGAATACCCAAGGGACAGATCATGCGTCTAAGGAGAAATTGTAGCAACCAACAGGATTTCGAATTACAAGCTGACATGATCATTAAAAGATTTCAAGAAAAGGGCTACAAAGAAGACATACTGCTAAAAGTAAGGGAAGATGTCAAAAACATGGATAGAAACATCCTCTTAAAAGACAAACCTAAGGATATGAAGGATTACTCATTCAATTTCATCACTCAATACAATGTAAGATACAAGGAAGTGGAGGATATCATAAAAAAAAGCACTGGCACTTATTATTGAGGAACGAGAAATTAAAGAGATTATTCCAAATCACCCCAAGTTTATATATTGAAGAGGGCCGAACCTTAGGGATAAACTGATGAAAAATGTACCAGACCCCCGAAACGACTACCAGACCCCCTAAACGCAGGTTTTTACGCCTGTGGAAGATGTAAACCGTGTAGAACTGTAAAGACAAGGAAACGTCAGATACTAGAATTCCAATCTAATGTGACCAAAAAGAAATATAACATAAAAAAACTGATTACGTGCAGAAGCATGCATGTGACCTACCTACTTACCTGCCCATGTGGGCTACAGTACGTAGGCCGTACCACTAGAGAACTCAGGGTACGGATAGGGGAGCATATCGCTAACATTAGAAAGGGATTTAGGAAGCACAGTGTATCCCTTCATTTCAGGTTAGTACACAATAGAGATCCTACCCTCCTATCTTTTCAGGGTATCGATAGAATTGAACCCAACTGGAGGGGAAAAAACATGCGAATCACAGTATCTCAAAAAGAGTCCAGATGGATCTTTGAATTGTCTACCTGTAATGTTCTGGTACCTTTGGGTACCCTAATTACTCTTTCATAAGTGTATGCGCCCCACCATTCTCTTTTGGTAAGGTGCGCATACACCTTTAAGACTGATGCTGTCATCACTGAGCGCCGGACTGATGGCTATTTAGATCGCCGGCTCTCACTCACATGTGTTCATTCAAACTGCTTTATGCCTTGATGCTAACCTGTCTTGAAGCTCTCATGCTTGCAAGCTTACCTCACTGTCGGAACCATGCTGCGCTGATCCCTGTATCCCGCTACCGGATCATCCGCTCTTGCCGAACCTCTCCTCTGCTACTTTGCTATTAGTGATAAGTACCCCGTAGGGGAAACCTCTATAACTTTCATACTAAAGCTTACACTATCTAGCTCTGCATACTAAGGACTATTACTACATCTGCATTATCTAAGATTGCTAGCTCTTGAGCCTACTACCACCTGTTCTTGCACTGGGTTGATCTCTCTTGTATGTCCACCTGCTACTCTGTCATCTGCTACCATACATGATTGCTAAACCTATCTGCATCTCATCTGCTACTATCTTACTTTCAAGAACATTTCCTTTCAAGTGTCTGTCATCTACCATCTCTACCCAACCTGTCTCTTCAGCCTATCATCACTGTGTTACTATATACATAAGCCACTCTAGGAAACATCTTATTGAGTGTGTGTATTTACTTGCTGAATTGAGATCCTCCACACATGATGAGTCATTGAGAGTCGGGAATGGTGTCTCAGCGTTTCTCTACATGACTACTGAAGTGGAATATTTCTGCAGCTGAAAATCCACATCATACATAAAACGCAGGAGCGTTACAGATTGAACGAACCACAAATGGATTCAGCAGAAATAACCACTCAGATGACACAATTAAAACAGCAAGTAATTGCTAAATTAAAAGAAGACAATCAGGCTCTGTCGCAGCAGGTAATTAGACTGACACAACTTACCACTGTTCAGTCCCCTGAACCCCAAAATAAATCCTCCTTTGGTATTTACAGGCGATCGCAAAAAATTTCGCGAATTTAAAAACGCATGTGAGTTACTTTTCTTGCTAAAACCCCGTACCTACCTTACTGATCACATTAAGGTTTGTACTATTATTTCTTACCTAACAGGCGATCCTCGGGCCTGGGCAGACTCTCTTTTTGAGAAAAGCGACCAGCTTCTCAACTCCTATGCCTTGTTCCTAGCAGAACTCACTAGCCTATATGATGATCCCAATAGGCAGAGTACTGCCGATCTTCAATTAAGATCCTTGAAACAAGGTGGGAGACCTGTAGAAGACTTTGACGCAGAATTCAAGAGATGGACCCTTGATTCAGAATGGAATGATGCAGCTCTGAAATCCCAATTTAGGCTTGGCCTATCAGAGGCCGTTAAGGACGAGCTCGCCCGAGCGGATCTGCCAAAAACACTGGATGCATTGATACAACTCAGTATCACCATAGATAGAAGACTACGAGAAAGAAAGGCTGAGAAAATGGGAATGCCATTATCAAGTTCTTCTCGGATTTCGGCCGTTGACCCCGTTCCTATGGAGGTAGGAACCATACGCCCACCTCTATCAACTATGGAAAGAGCCAGAAGACGATCTGGTAATCTCTGCTTGTACTGTGCATCCCCGGATCACAAGATAAACGTCTGTCCCCTAGTCTACAAAAAGAAGGGTGAGTGTTCACATGTCCTCCTAGGGGGATTGACAACTTCAATCACTAACCCCTACCTTTCTGTTTGCTTAACATTACAGTGGGACCAGAACAGGATTACTACTAAGGCCATGATTGACACAGGATCTTGTGGAAATTATATTGACATACGTTTTGCTGCGTTAAATAAAGTTCCTATTATTTCTAAACTTAAACCTGTCTCAGTGAGTCTTATTAACGTGTTCCTTTATCCTCTGGTCCGATCGCTGATCAGATACAGGCACTCCTAGTCACTACTAACGGGTCTCATATGGAGACCACTACCTTCGATCTAATACCTTCACCCCACTTTCCCATTATTTTGGGACTTCCCTGGTTGCACACACATCAACCAACCATAGATTGGAAGGAACGGACCCTGACCTTCCTCTCTTGCTATTGCGAGGGTACGTGTAACCTCCCGTCTTTCGGGAAGATCCTGTCTGTGGTGACAGATGAGATTGCACCACTATGTTATCAGGATCTCTCTGAGGTTTTTCTTGAGAAAAATGCTCAAGCACTACCTCCCCATCGAGACTATGATTGTAGCATTGATCTACTCCCAAATAGCAAATTGCCGTTCGGTCATGTTTATCCTCTTTCACAGGATGAACTTTCCCATCTCAAAGACTATTTGGATGAGAATTTGGAAAAAGGTTTTATTAGACCTTCCCCTTCTTCCACAGCAGCAGGACTCTTTTTTGTCCGCAATAAGGACTCAAGTCTCAGGCCTATCATCGACTATAGGCAATTGAATGCTATTACAATAAAAGATCGCTATCCTCTACCGCTTATCCCTGAGCTCATTGAGCAGGTGCGTGGAGCTACCTATTTTTCAAAATTGGACCTGAAAGGAGCATACAATCTCATTCGAATCCGTGATGGACACGAGTGGAAGACTGCATTCAGAACCAGATATGGATTGTTCGAATATCTTGTAATGCCATTCGGGCTATGCAACGCCCCTGCAGTTTTTCAACGATTTATAAACGATATTTTCAGAGACTTACTAGATGTCTGTGTTGTGGTATATCTGGACGATATACTTATATACTCACGATCCCTGTCTGAACACATAAGACATGTAAGACTAGTATTATCGAGATTGCTTGCACACAACCTTTATGTGAAATTGAAAAAATGCTTGTTTCATAAAGAAGAGGTACTGTTTCTAGGCTACATCATATCCAAAACAGGAATCGAGATGGACATGAGTAAGATATCCTGCATTCAGGATTGGCCTACACCAACCACACGTAAGGCGCTACAGCGATTCCTTGGATTTTCGAATTTCTACAGGAAGTTCATTAGAAACTTCTCTGCCATTGTGAGACCCCTCACACAGCTCACTAGCATTAAAAAACCATTCAAATGGTCAGATGAAGCAAATAAAGCTTTTCACCTGTTAAAGACAAGGTTTACTTCTGCTCCCATACTACGCCATCCAGACCCATCCCTCCAATACATTCTGGAAGTAGATGCGTCAAACATGGCAGTAGGAGCAATACTCTCCCAACGACCAACTCACACTTCACCACTTCATCCAGTCGCCTTTTTTTCTAAATCCCTAAGCAGTCCAGAGATAAATTACCCCGTGGGTGAAAAGGAACTGCTTGCTATAAAATTGGCTCTGGAGAATTGGCGACATCTACTCGAAGGCACCCAATTACCAATACTTATATATACGGACCATAAAAATCTCCAATATCTTCAGACTAACAAAACTCTCTCGCACCGACAGGTACGATGGTCACTATTCTTTCTAAGGTTTAACTTCCTAGTGACCTACACACCTGCAGATAAGAACAAAAAGGCGGATGCACTATCACGACTAACTGAAGAAAACTACTTCAAAATCCCTTCCGTTCCTATAATACCTCACAAACGCATTATTGGAGTTGTCCGTTCCTTGAAGGAAGAGGTTTTGCATGGTATAAGTTTGGATTCACCCCCACCACAACTAAATACTGATGCAGAAGGCTTCCTCTACTACAACGACAAACTTTACATACCACCTACCATACGCACCAAGATCTTGGAATTATCGCATGATGTGCCTATGGCAGGACATATGGGTATGACAAAGACTCTTAATCTGATTACCAGGCAATTCTGGTGGCCTGACATGAAAACATCTATACAAAAATTCGTCTCTTCATGCAATGTCTGTGCCAGGTCCAAAATTGACACTACGAGACCATCCGGTCTACTATGCAGTCTACCAATACCCCAAACTCCATGGGAAGTTGTGTCCTTGGACTTTATAGTGGAATTGCCTCCTTCCAAAGGATTTAATACCATCTTAGTGTCAGTGGACCATCTGACAAAAATGGCACATTTCATTGCTATTCGCAAACTACCTTCGTCCAAACAAACGGCAGAACTCCTGATGAAACATGTCTTTAAGTTACATGGTATCCCAAAAACTCTTCTGTCTGACCGTGGATCACAATTTATTTCCAAGTTCTGGCAAGAACTATGTCACATACTACGGATCGAGCGGAAGCTCACTTCTCCTTACCATCCGCAGACCAACGGACAGACTGAAAGAGTCAACCAATGCATCGAGCAATATTTACGTTGTTACACTTCTTACCAACAGGATGATTGGGTGGATCTTCTCCCTCTGGCAGAATTTGCCTACAACAACGCAACCCACAGTACGACCAAGCAGAGTCCGTTCTACTTGAACTATGGGTTTCATCCCTCTATTCTTCCACCACGCATCCTTCCTTCAAATAACCCAGTAGCTTCAGACTATCTTACCCAAATAAAGGACTCTCTGGGTTTGCTTAATACTACTATTGCACACGCTCATAGTCAACAAAAGAAGTACTATGATCTTCGCAGAAGACCTTCTCCTCAGTACGCTATCGGGGACCTCGTTTGGCTCTCAACAAAAAATTTAAGACTGAAAATCCCTAGCAAAAAGCTTGGACCTCTGTTCTTGGGACCTTTCCCAATCAAGAAACTTATTGGAAAAGCTGCATACAGCTTACATTGCCAATAGACCTCAAAATACATCCCATTTTCCATGTGTCGCCACTGAAGCCCCATGTTCCTGACCAAGGAATAAGGCCTACGATCCCACCTCCTCCTCCTGTACAAGTTGAAGGTGGAGAAGAATATGAGATAAAAGAGATTCTGGATTCTCGTATCCACAGAGGAAGACTTCAGTACTTGGTTCGATGGAAGAACTATGGGCCCCAAGACGACACCTGGCTAAACACCTCTGACATACATGCCTCTAGATTAATCCGCAATTTTCATGCGAAGTACCCAGACAAACCAGCTCCAGAGGCCTTCAGGAGCCGGCCTTAAGGGGGGGGTACTGTAATGTTCTGGTACCTTTGGTACCCTAATTACTCTTTCATAAGTGTATGCGCCCCACCATTCTCTTTTGGTAAGGTGCGCATACACCTTTAAGACTGATGCTGTCATCACTGAGCGCCGGACTGATGGCTATTTAGATCGCCGGCTCTCACTCACATGTGTTCGTTCAAACTGCTTTGTGCCTTGATGCTAACCTGTCTTGAAGCTCTCATGCTTGCAAGCTTACCTCGCTGTCGGAACCACGCTGGGCTGATCCCTGTATCCCGCTACCGGATCATCCGCTCTTGCCGAACCTCTCCTCTGCTACATTGCTATTAGTGATAAGTACCCCGTAGGGGAAACCTCTATAACTTTCATACTAAAGCTTACACTATCTAGCTCTGCATACTAAGGACTATTACTACATCTGCATTATCTAAGATTGCTAGCTCTTGAGCCTACTACCACCTGTTCTTGCACTGGGTTGATCTCTCTTGTATGTCCACCTGCTACTCTGTCATCTGCTACCATACATGATTGCTAAACCTATCTGCATCTCATCTGCTACTATCTTACTTTCAAGAACATTTCCTTTCAAGTGTCTGTCATCTACCATCTCTACCCAACCTGTCTCTTCAGCCTATCATCACTGTGTTACTATATACATAAGCCACTCTAGGAAACATCTTATTGAGTGTGTGTATTTACTTGCTGAATTGAGATCCTCCACACATGATGAGTCATTGAGAGTTGGGAATGGTGTCTCAGCGTTTCTCTACATAACTACTGAAGTGGAATATTTTTGCAGCTGAAAATCCACATCATACATAAAACGCAGGAGCGTTACACTACCCTACAGCCAAGGGGTATGAACATTGACATGGATATCAACTGCAATAAAAGAATGTGATAATTGGTATCGGCGCTACCTTATTAGTGTGAAGTAAACACCACAAATATCAGAGTGTCACCAATGTATAGTGAATAAACTCCTAAATGAAATAAATATTACATAACCAATGTGTTTAATGAAGTACAAAATAAAAACAACCAATACAGTGATAGGTGTACCATATACAATAATAGTGAACATAAAAGAAAAAAGAAAAAAAGAAAGAAAAAAGAAGGGGAGTAAACCCCTAACCACAAATGTGTTTATCAGGTATGAATTTCCTGATATATGTGCCCCACATGTGATATAAAAATAGATATAAATACTTGCTGCTGAGTGAAATTATACTTGTCCACTAGGTGGCGTTTCCATTAATAGCTCATGCAGCAGTATATGATAAAAAAAGGAAATGAGTGCTGCTAGAAAGATACGTAGAAAAAGCCACTAGGTGGCGTTTTGCAATACAACCTGTGCAGCAATATGGATGGGGGTCTCTTCTCCGTGATGAAGGAGCAGCTCCGAGCCGGCACTTGTGCCCTAAATGCTCACAACGAGAGAAGGCCCCATAATGAATAGTAAATCCATACAATATGTAAAGAAAGCGCAGTACACTCACTGGTAGGTTTGCGATGATCGGGATCAGAATGCAGTCGGTGCGCGCCGGGATGCTTCCGCGTTCCACGGCCGACAACCGGAAGTGACGTAGTACGTAGCAAAACTCCGCCCTACGCGTTTCGTCAGAGGGACGTCAACTGGAGCGGCGTCAACTAGGCGTACTCCCGGACTTATTATAGCCGCCCGTATCCAGGTAACGGAGGGGATGGGTCAGCGCTGCCATCTTTTTACTCCCACTCCAGAAGCCATATTGCTCCTCTACTGGCTTCAATTCAGGATGTGCAAGGGAACGGCCATACTATCATCATATCCGATCAAATTAATGTGACTGAGTGTAATGCGATCCTTTATTAAATATTTATTTTAAAATTATATTTTATTCAAAAAAAGCTCAACCTCGGTTAAAAATAGAGGTTGATAAAAATTAAAGGACAGATTGAAAAAATTAAAAAAAAGAGGTTAAAAAATGTATAAAAAAATTTTTTTTGGTTACATAAAAACTCCATATGGGAAGAAATTTGATACATAAAAGGTTAGAGTATTTGGTGTAGCTGTCATACTTAAATTTCATATGTATACCAGGAAGAAATTATTAACATAACTCACTATGAACCTATTCGTTAAATGGCGGACCAACCGATAATAGGTCTAAAAAATGATGAACAAACATTGAGTGATTTTTATCGGTATTTGGGGAGTGATGCTGGATGAGAAGGATGAAGTATAAAAATAAAGATGTTTATTTTAAAAGGAAGATTATAACCTCGTGCAAGTGATTATATCGTAAGTGGGTTATATCACTTTTAGGCCTTAACTGATGCTGGATGAGAAGGACAAACCAAAATATAAGATTTAGTGAACAAAAAAATTTTTTTTAAAAATCTGTGATGTGACCTAGTGCAAGTGGTTTATATTATAAGTGGGTTATGTCACTCTTAGGCCTATCTGATGCTGGATGAAAAGGACAAACCAAGATACCAAACTTAGTGAACAACCAAAATATATATAAAGATCTGTGAAAAAAAGTGTCAATATTTAACGTAAATAATGTGCCAAAAACATATAAAAATATGTTAAAATAATAATGATAAAAAAGTAGTAGAAAGATTGTGGCACAGGTTGGCGTAGATATTGCCAACACCATATCAAAAAATTAGATAAGGAGGTGTAAAGTGCAAGAAGTGAGGAGGATTTTTTAGGGAATTGTTTTAATACCGGGACAAATTAAAACAAACTGATAATAGATGAGAAGGATGGATAAAAAATTCCCAAAAAAAACAAAATATGTAAACATAAGGTAAAACCGCAAAGAAAATATATATATAAATGGTCGAAGAATATATATATATAAATGACTAAAAAGAAGTTAAAAAAGGAAAAAGGTAGAAGGTAAAAGACAAAAACATATAGTTTTTTTATATATATATATATACCGGGATGGTTAAACCAAACTGATGCTGGATGAGAAGGATAGGTCAAAAAAAATTTTTTTAAGAGTTTCCATACATATGTGTATGTAATAAAACCAAAGGTAATTGGTAAAAATAAGGTAATTGGTAAAGAATGAAAAAGGGGAGAAGAAGAACCCCCCATCCTAAAAACCATTTTACCTAAAAAATATTTATATAAAACTTCTTAAAAAATCTAAAAATACTGGAAAAAATTGGAAAAAATTTTTTCCTAAAAATCATGGAAACCTTAAAAATGGGTTATAAAAGGGCCGGTTAGAAAATAACGGAACTTGAACGTTTAGGTGTCTGTAATAAAACAGTTCAGATCTATATCCGTATTTAACCCTTCTGGACGGAGAGATCTCATCATATAGATCCACTTGGTCTCGTTGCGTGAAACCATTCTACGTTTGTTACTTCCTCTCCAATCTCCTTTTATCTTATCTATTGCATAGAAGGTTAGACCGGAAGGGTTCTGGGCATGCACTTCTTTAAAATGTCTCGAAAGGGTATGTTTTTCAAAACCCTTTTTAATGTTCTTGATGTGCTCACGTATTCTCACATATAGTTGTCGAGTGGTTCTTCCAATATACTGTAAATGACAAGGACATTCAATAACATATGTTACGTAGGAACTAGTACATGTAATTGTGTCCTTGATCCTGAACTCTTCTCCTGTGCTGTTTGACTTAAAATGGGTAATTTTTCTAGGTTGGTTTCTATTTGTTCTACATGGTAGACACTTTTTACATCTAAAGAAACCATTAATGTTAGTGGGAAGCGTGATCTGTTTGGGTGGGTTAATTACATTTTTTACCAGCTTATCTCTTAGTGTGGGAGCTCTTCTGTATATAAAAGATGGTTTTTTTGGCAGGATCTTCTTGAGTGTTTTGTCCGCTGTCAGGATAGGCCAATGTTTTTTAATTATTTTCTCGACCTCCTTATGCTGCCTATTAAAACCAGTAATAAAGGCGAATTCGTGGTTGCTTTTCCTTTCTTTCTTCTTTTTGTCTTTAATGAGTTCTTCTCTATTCATGTTCCTTACTATTTCCTTGAGGTTTCTCAGTTCTTTTTTATTGTACCCCTTTTCTACGAATCTTTCAATGAGGAGATCAGCCTGTATATCATAATCTCGAGCATTGCTACAGTTCCTGCGGACACGTAACAATTGTCCCTTAGGAATATTCCCCAACCATTGAGGATGATGGCAGCTTCTTTTGGGAATGTAACCGTTCTTGTCCGTTTTCTTGAAGAAAGTTTTACTAAATATTTTTCCATCTTGTTTAAATAGCTCCAAGTCCAAGTAGGATATTTTCTGTTTGTCCCAGTTTCCAGTGAAAGTTATTCCATACCTATTTCCGCTGATCTCGTCGAAAAAAGTTTGTAGGCTTTCTTCATCCCCTCGCCATACTAGGATGATGTCATCTATATATCTTTTGTAATACTTCAGATTGGGTCTCTCCACACTAAAGACCTGTTCCTCTTCCCATTTTTGCATGAAGATATTGGCGACGCTCGGTGCATATTTGGCTCCCATTGCAACGCCTTTTATCTGTTCATAATATTTACCCTTATACCAGAAATAGTTGGAGTTCATTGCCATCTTAAGGCCTTCCAAAATAAAGTGCATTTGTGCTTGTTTAAGGTCAGTATATTTATGTAACGCCCAGTCAATACTGTCTAACCCATCACTCTGTATGATGTTTGTATACAGAGAATTTACGTCTATCGTTACCATGATATCTTCTTCCGTGACATTTAGATTATGTATCTCCTGTAATAGCTGTTTGCTGTCTCTAAGGTACGATCTCCCTCTTGGTACTAGGGGTTGCAAGAATTCTTGCAACCCCTAGTACCAAGAGGGAGATCGTACCTTAGAGACAGCAAACAGCTATTACAGGAGATACAAAATCTAAATGTCACGGAAGAAGATATCATGGTAACGATAGACGTAAATTCTCTGTATACAAACATCATACAGAGTGATGGGTTAGACAGTATTGACTGGGCGTTACATAAATATACTGACCTTAAACAAGCACAAATGCACTTTATTTTGGAAGGCCTTAAGATGGCAATGAACTCCAACTATTTCTGGTATAAGGGTAAATATTATGAACAGATAAAAGGCGTCGCAATGGGAGCCAAATATGCACCGAGCGTCGCCAATATCTTCATGCAAAAATGGGAAGAGGAACAGGTCTTTAGTGTGGAGAGACCCAATCTGAAGTATTACAAAAGATATATAGATGACATCATCCTAGTATGGCGAGGGGATGAAGAAAGCCTACAAACTTTTTTCGACGAGATCAGCGGAAATAGGTATGGAATAACTTTCACTGGAAACTGGGACAAACAGAAAATATCCTACTTGGACTTGGAGCTATTTAAACAAGATGGAAAAATATTTAGTAAAACTTTCTTCAAGAAAACGGACAAGAACGGTTACATTCCCAAAAGAAGCTGCCATCATCCTCAATGGTTGGGGAATATTCCTAAGGGACAATTGTTACGTGTCCGCAGGAACTGTAGCAATGCTCGAGATTATGATATACAGGCTGATCTCCTCATTGAAAGATTCGTAGAAAAGGGGTACAATAAAAAAGAACTGAGAAACCTCAAGGAAATAGTAAGGAACATGAATAGAGAAGAACTCATTAAAGACAAAAAGAAGAAAGAAAGGAAAAGCAACCACGAATTCGCCTTTATTACTGGTTTTAATAGGCAGCATAAGGAGGTCGAGAAAATAATTAAAAAACATTGGCCTATCCTGACAGCGGACAAAACACTCAAGAAGATCCTGCCAAAAAAACCATCTTTTATATACAGAAGAGCTCCCACACTAAGAGATAAGCTGGTAAAAAATGTAATTAACCCACCCAAACAGATCACGCTTCCCACTAACATTAATGGTTTCTTTAGATGTAAAAAGTGTCTACCATGTAGAACAAATAGAAACCAACCTAGAAAAATTACCCATTTTAAGTCAAACAGCACAGGAGAAGAGTTCAGGATCAAGGACACAATTACATGTACTAGTTCCTACGTAACATATGTTATTGAATGTCCTTGTCATTTACAGTATATTGGAAGAACCACTCGACAACTATATGTGAGAATACGTGAGCACATCAAGAATAGTGTTGAGCGAACACGGACTGTATTATTCGTGTTCGTACCGAATAATTGGATTTTTTGTACCCGAACACGGACACGGACACTTTACTGTATGTTCGGGTAAAAATCCGTGTTCGGTCGTTTTATTTCCGGGTTTTGCATGCTTTGGCGCTCTTTTCATGGCGGGCTTTCAACAGCCAATCAACAATCGTTTAACTGGTGTGCCTTAAGCCATCCCAGCCATGCCTGCAAATGTCTCAGTAGCTGTGATTGGCCGTCTGAAGCATGTGACCAAGTCTTTATAAGTTCGAGGCAGCCGCAGCGGCGTCATTATGCTGCTTAGATTCAGGGACAGAGCACACATCAACGTGCTGGCTGCTGATTAGGGAAAGATAGGCAGGAAAAAACCATTTGTGTCCGGATAGAATTGAGGGACAGGTCGGAGTGTTTAGGCAGGGCGAGTTGTAGGCATTTTAGGGATAGAGTCTGCTGAATTATAGGGTCAGTGTCTTCTACAAACTACAATCGATATTGCTGTGTGGGGGGTGGGGTCTGCACTCAATCCTGATCTACGATCTCTTCTCAATCCTGTTAGGGACAGAGTCTGCTGAATTTTAGGGAAACTGTGTTCTACAAACTACAATCGATATTGCTGTGTGGTGTGGGATTGGAGATAGGCAGGTGTCAGTGATCCACATCCATTTTTCTGTGTGTGAGCTGCAGTGAACACAATCTTTTTGGGGTGCAGTGAACACAATCCTTTTTGGTGTGCAGTGAACACAATCTTTGTGGGGTGCAGTGAACAAAATCCTTTGTGGGGTGCAGTGAACACAATCTTTTTGGGGTGCAGTGAACAAAATCCTTTTTGGGGTGCAGTGAACAACATCCTTTTTGGGGTGCAGTGAACACAATCTTTTTGGGGTGCAGTGAACAAAATCCTTTGTGGGGTGCAGTGAACACAATCTTTTTGGGGTGCAGTGAACACAATCTTTTTGGGGTGGAGTGAACAACATCCTTTTTGGGGTGCAGTGAACAAAATCCTTTTTGGGGTGCAGTGAACAAAATCATTTTTGGGGTGCAGTGAACACAATCTTTTTGGGGTGCAGTGAACACAATCTTTGTGGGGTGCAGTGAACACAATCTTTTTGGGGTGGAGTGAACAACATCCTTTTTGGGGTGCAGTGAACAACATCCTTTTTGGGGTGCAGTGAACACAATCTTTTTGGGGTGCAGTGAACACAATCTTTGTGGGGTACAGTGAACAGAATCTTTGTGGGGTGCAGTGAACACAATCTTTGGGGGGTACAGTGAACACAATCTTTGTGAGGTGCAGTGAACACAATCTTTGTGGGGTGCAGTGAACACAATCATTGTGGGGTGCAGTGAACTCAATCTTTGTGGGGTACAGTGAACACAATCTCATACTTCTGAAGGTTTGAGGGTGCTGCCTGTTCCATACTCCCCCTACTCCTCATCTAGCCTTTTAGGGGTACAAACAATAGTAATTGGGGCCTAGTGTGGTTGTGTACGTGTGATATACATACACTTTTTTGGGATCATATTTTCTATTCCGCTATTTAATCAAAAACCTTTGGGGATCAGTTAAATTGGGGGATAGTCTGTGTTGGTACGTGTGAGAGAGATCCACCTTTCCAAGTTGTTGGGGTTCATCTCATACTTCTGAAGGTTTGAGGGTGCTGCCTGTTCCATACTCCCCCTACTCCTAGCCTTTTAGGGGTACAAACAATAGTAATTGGGGCCTAGTGTGGTTGTGTACGTGTGATATACATACACTTTTTTGGGATCATATTTTCTATTCCGCTATTTAATCAAAAACCTTTGGGGATCAGTTAAATTGGGGGATAGTCTGTGTTGGTACGTGTGAGAGAGATCCACCTTTCCAAGTTGTTGGGGTTCATCTCATACTTCTGAAGGTTTGAGGGTGCTGCCTGTTCCATACTCCCCCTACTCCTCATCTAGCCTTTTAGGGGTACAAACAATAGTAATTGGGGCCTAGTGTGGTTGTGTACGTGCGAGATACATACACTTTTTTTGATCATATTTCCTATTCCGCTATTCAATAAAAACCTTTGAGGATCAATTGAATTGCGGGATAGTCTGTGTCGGTACGTGTGAGAGAGATCCACCTTTCCAAGTTGTTGGGGTTCATCTCATACTTCTGAAGGTTTGAGGGTGCTGCCTGTTCCATACTCCCCCTACTCCTCATCTAGCCTTTTAGGGGTACAAACAATAGTAATTGGGGCCTAGTGTGGTTGTGTACGTGTGATATACATACACTTTTTTTGGATCATATTTTCTATTCCGCTATTCAATAAAAACCTTTCTAGGGCAAGATCTTAAATTACAGAAATATGAGGAGACCGTCAAATAAGGGCCGTGGCCTGGGTCGTGGTGCTGCTGGTAGAGCTCCTGTTGCAAGGAGAGGACATGGTCGATCTGTGCCAGCTACACGCACAAGTGAAACACCTTCCTCAAGTGTGAGTAGGCGACAGAACCTGCATCAGTATTTGGTAGGGCATCAAACGCCCCTAGAAGTGATGAGGCCAGAACAAGTTGAGGCGATAGTAGATTGGTTTGCTGCTGACAGTGCCTCCAGTTCCTTCACATTGTCTCCCACCCAGTCTACTGCAGAAAGGTCAGAGTTGGCACCTGCAGCCAATGTCCAACCGTCTTTCACCTCACCCCCTTGCAAATCAGGCCAGCAGTCTGAGCCCCAAGCCATACAGCAGTCTCTTATTCTTTTTGAGGACTCTGTCAGCAGGGTTTCCCAGGGCCATCCACCTAGCCCTGCCCCAGAAGTGGAAGAGATTGAGTGCAGCGATGCCCAACCACTTATTTCTCAAGATGAGTACATGCAAGGATCATCGCAGCACGTCTCCGATGATGACGAAACGCAGGTGCCAACTGCTGCGGCGTTCAGCATTGTGGAGACCGACAAGGAGGGCAGGGGTGAAGACTGGGTGGAAGATGATGTGGAGGACGATGAGGTCCTCGACCCCACATGGAATGAACGTCATGCAGGTGACCTGAGTAGTTTGGAGGAAGAGGCGGTGGTCGCACAGAGCCACCAGCACAGCAGAAGAGGGAGCAGGGTGCAGAAGCGGAGCGGCCGTGCCCTAGACACTACGCCCGCTACTGCCCAACGCAGCAAGGGAACGAGCGCACCAAAGTCAGCTCAAAGGAGTTCTCTAGCGTGGAAGTTCTTTAGAAAATGTGCTGATGACAGGACACGAGTGGTTTGCACCCTGTGCAATCAGAGCTTGAAGCGAGGCATGAACCTTCTCAACCTGAGCACAACCTGCATGATCAGGCATCTAAGTGCAAAGCACGAGCTGCAGTGGAGTACACACCTTCAAAACCAAGAAACGTCTCTGGCTCATCCTGCTTCCTCTTCTGCTGCAGTCTCGGCCGCTCCAGCCACATCTGTAGTGATACCGGCACCTGCCACCCCGCAAACAGACGATCTGTCAGCAACACCACCACCTGGGTCACCAACAACCATCTCCACAATGTCCCGTGGAAGCGTTCAGCTTTCCATCTCCCAAACACTTGAGAGGAAGAGGAAGTACCCCCCTACCCACCCGCGATCCCTGGCCCTGAATGCCAGCATTTCAAAATTATTGGCCTTTGAAATGCTGTCATTCCGTCTGGTGGAGACGCACAGTTTTAAAAACCTTATGTCGGTGGCTGTCCCACAGTACGTCGTGCCCAGCCGCCACTACTTTTCCAGGCAAGCCATCCCTTCCCTGCACAACCAAGTGGGGGAAAATATCAGGTGTGCACTGCGCAACGCCATCTGTGCCAAGGTCCACCTAACTACGGATACGTGGACCAGTAAGCACGCTCAGGGGCGTTATATCTCCCTAACGGCACACTGGGTAAATGCAGTGGCGGATGGGCCTGAGGCGGATAGCAATTTGGCGCATGTCCTTCCACCACCGAGGATTGCAGGGCGCTTCAGTTTGCCTCCTGTTCGTAACTCCTCCTACTCCGCTTCCTCATCCTCTACCGCCTCCTCATCCGGACAGCGTAACACCTTCACCACCAACTTCAGCACGGCCAGGGGTAAACGACAGCAGGCAGTTTTACAACTTGCCTGTTTGGGGGACAAACCACACACCGCGCAGGAGTTGTGGAGGAGCATGGAACAGCAGACAAATGAGTGGTTGCTGCCAGCGAGCCTCAAGCCCGGCCTGGTGGTGTGTGATAACGGGCGAAATCTCATAGCAGCTCTGGGCCTAGCCGGTTTGACGCACATCCCTTGCCTGGCGCATGTGCTGAATTTGGTGGTGCAGAGGTTCCTTAAAAACTACCCCGATATGTCAGAGCTGCTGCAGAAAGTGCGGGCCGTTTGTGCGCACTTTCGGCGTTCTCACCCTGCTGCTGCTCGCCTGGCAGCGCTGCAGCGTAACTTCGGCCTTCCCGCTCACCGCCTCATATGTGACGTGCCCACAAGGTGGAACTCCACCTTGCACATGCTGGAAAGACTGTGCGAGCAGCAGCAGGCCATAGTGGAGTTTCAGCTGCAGCACGCACGCGTGAGTCGCTCTGCGGAACAGCACCACTTCACCACCAATAACTGGGCCTCCATGCGAGACCTGTGTGCCTTGTTGCGCTGTTTTGAGTACTCCACCAACATGGCCAGTGGCAATGACGCCGTTCTCAGCTTAACTATCCCACTTCTATGCCTCCTTGAAAAAACAATTCGGGCGATGATGGAAGAGGATGTGGCACAGGATGAGGAGGAGGAGGAGGATGAAGAGGTAACATTTCCAAGGCTTTCAGGGCAGTCATTCGCAAGGGGCTCCGAGGGTGGGTTCCTGCACACGCAAACGCCAGGGACGCAATTGTCCAGCAGGGGCACAGTTTTGGAGGATGAGGAGGATGAGGAGGAGGAGGAGCTGGAGGAGGAGATGGAACCATGTTCACAGCAGGGTGGCACCCAGGCCAGCTCATGGCCATCACTGGTGCGTGGCTGGGGGGATACAGAGGACACGGACGATACACCTCCCACAGAGGACAGCCTTTCGTCGCCTCTGGGCAGCCTGGCACACATGAGCGATTACATGCTGCAGTGTCTCCACAACGACCGCCGAGTTGCCCACATTCTAACTTGTGCTGATTACTGGGTGGCCACGCTGCTGGATCCCCGTTACAAGGACAACGTACCGTCCTTAATTCACTCACTGGAGCGCGATCGCAAGATGCGCGAGTACAAGCGCACGCTGGTAGACGCCATGCTGCTGGCATTCCCATCTGACAGCGGGGCCACAGTGGAAGCACAAGGCAGAGGAGGAGGAGGAGGAGGTCGCCAACGCAACCAGGGCACCGCCAGCACCTCAGAAGGCAGGGTTAGCATGGCCGAAATGTGGAAAAGCTTTGTCAGCACGCCACAACAAACAGCAGCACCAGCAGCTCAGATGGAACGTCTTAGCAGGAGGCAGCATTTTACCAACATGGTGGAGCAGTATGTGTGCACACGCCTACATGTAGTGAATGACGGGTCTGCCCCCTTCAACTTCTGGGTCTCCAAATTGGGCACATGGCCTGAGCTTGCCCTTTACGCCTTGGAGGTGCTGGCGTGCCCTGCAGCCAGTGTATTATCTGAACGGGTATTTAGCACGGCTGGGGGCGTTATAACAGACAAGCGCAGCCGCCTGTCCAGAGACAATGTGGACAAGCTCACGTTCATTAAAATGAACCAGGCATGGATCCCACGGGACTTTTCCGTACCTTATGCAGAATAGCAATGGATACCGACCTTACCCACCCATTGTTCCATTTTTGCTCTTTCTCACTCTTTTGGGGTGTACCCTCATTTAAAATTTTTGAAAAGAAGCAGTGTTGGCTACCTCGTCCTCCTCCTCAGGGCCAGATTAATGTAGGGGCTATTGGAGCTGCAGCTCCAGGCCCCTACCTTTTATATAGGCCCCGGGTTGGCCATATTCACTGTTACCGCTCTTCTGTCACTTGTAAACACAGAAGTCTGGCTTCTATGCTCGCTTCCCCAGGCAGCACCCTCAGAACCTCCCCACACAGCGTGAAGGCCGGACAAGGAGGGACAGTTGGCGATGCATGGATGTGTTTATGGGCTTCAGAGACAGCATCCCATGTTGAATTAGGCATGCATGGCTGCACCCTTCCTCCTCTGGGTGCATGGCAAGGCACGGCCCTTAAGGCCCTTCAAAATCCTCAGCACCAAGCCCATGATGCTGTTAATCCGGCCCTGGTCCTCCTCCACCGCCGCTTCCACCTACACCGCCCATAGGTGTGCGCAGCCTATTGCATTAAGGTGTGCACCCCAAAGTTGAAATACACATGCATGTGTTTGCCAGCAGGGAGAGTAATGTATCGGGGCCATGTACCTGTAGGCAAGGAGAAATAGAGCAGAGCAGGTCCCAGGGAGATCTTTCCCATCTCCTCACTGGCAATGCTATGTGCCCTAGGTGATTAGGGTGTGCCCAGGCACACCCAGCACACCCTGTGCGCACGCCTATGTCACCGCCACATCCACCACCACCTCAACCTCCCTCCTACTCCATATGGGCCTCGTCCTTCAGAGATGAAGAAGAACATTGTTTTATTTTTCTGTTTTTTTTTTGTTGTTTTAAGTTATTTCCCTATCCACATTTGTTTGCAGAGCACTTGCCATGCTCTTAATTAAGTTTTGCTGCCATTTGCAGCACTCTAGCCCTTTCCTTTGGTGTTTTAGAGCCATTTTAGTGCCTTAAAGTTCGGGTCCCCATTGACTTCAATGGGGTTCGGTGTCCGGGAAAAGTTCGGTAAAAGTCCGGGACACGGACCCGGACTTTTTTTTAAAGTTCGGCCGAACCCGTCGAACACGGACATCTAGGTGTTCGCTCAACCCTAATCAAGAACATTAAAAAGGGTTTTGAAAAACATACCCTTTCGAGACATTTTAAAGAAGTGCATGCCCAGAACCCTTCCGGTCTAACCTTCTATGCAATAGATAAGATAAAAGGAGATTGGAGAGGAAGTAACAAACGTAGAATGGTTTCACGCAACGAGACCAAGTGGATCTATATGATGAGATCTCTCCGTCCAGAAGGGTTAAATACGGATATAGATCTGAACTGTTTTATTACAGACACCTAAACGTTCAAGTTCCGTTATTTTCTAACCGGCCCTTTTATAACCCATTTTTAAGGTTTCCATGATTTTTAGGAAAAAAATTTTTCCAATTTTTTCCAGTATTTTTAGATTTTTTAAGAAGTTTTATATAAATATTTTTTAGGTAAAATGGTTTTTAGGATGGGGGGTTCTTCTTCTCCCCTTTTTCATTCTTTACCAATTACCTTATTTTTACCAATTACCTTTGGTTTTATTACATACACATATGTATGGAAACTCTTAAAAAAATTTTTTTTGACCTATCCTTCTCATCCAGCATCAGTTTGGTTTAACCATCCCGGTATATATATATATATATAAAAAAACTATATGTTTTTGTCTTTTACCTTCTACCTTTTTCCTTTTTTAACTTCTTTTTAGTCATTTATATATATATATTCTTCGACCATTTATATATATATTTTCTTTGCGGTTTTACCTTATGTTTACATATTTTGGTTTTTTTGGGAATTTTTTATCCATCCTTCTCATCTATTATCAGTTTGTTTTAATTTGTCCCGGTATTAAAACAATTCCCTAAAAAATCCTCCTCACTTCTTGCACTTTACACCTCCTTATCTAATTTTTTGATATGGTGTTGGCAATATCTACGCCAACCTGTGCCACAATCTTTCTACTACTTTTTTATCATTATTATTTTAACATATTTTTATATGTTTTTGGCACATTATTTACGTTAAATATTGACACTTTTTTTCACAGATCTTTATATATATTTTGGTTGTTCACTAAGTTTGGTATCTTGGTTTGTCCTTTTCATCCAGCATCAGATAGGCCTAAGAGTGACATAACCCACTTATAATATAAACCACTTGCACTAGGTCACATCACAGATTTTTAAAAAAATTTTTTTTGTTCACTAAATCTTATATTTTGGTTTGTCCTTCTCATCCAGCATCAGTTTAGGCCTAAAAGTGATATAACCCACTTACGATATAATCACTTGCATGAGGTTATAATCTTCCTTTTAAAATAAACATCTTTATTTTTATACTTCATCCTTCTCATCCAGCATCACTCCCCAAATACCGATAAAAATCACTCAATGTTTGTTCATCATTTTTTAGACCTATTATCGGTTGGTCCGCCATTTAACGAATAGGTTCATAGTGAGTTATGTTAATAATTTCTTCCTGGTATACATATGAAATTTAAGTATGACAGCTACACCAAATACTCTAACCTTTTATGTATCAAATTTCTTCCCATATGGAGTTTTTATGTAACCAAAAAAAATTTTTTTATACATTTTTTAACCTCTTTTTTTTAATTTTTTCAATCTGTCCTTTAATTTTTATCAACCTCTATTTTTAACCGAGGTTGAGCTTTTTTTGAATAAAATATAATTTTAAAATAAATATTTAATAAAGGATCGCATTACACTCAGTCACATTAATTTGATCGGATATGATGATAGTATGGCCGTTCCCTTGCACATCCTGAATTGAAGCCAGTAGAGGAGCAATATGGCTTCCGGAGTGGGAGTAAAAAGATGGCAGCGCTGACCCATCCCCTCCGTTACCTGGATACGGGCGGCTATAATAAGTCCGGGAGTACGCCTAGTTGACGCCGCTCCAGTTGACGTCCCTCTGACGAAACGCGTAGGGCGGAGTTTTGCTACGTACTACGTCACTTCCGGTTGTCGGCCGTGGAACGCGGAAGCATCCCGGCGCGCACCGACTGCATTCTGATCCCGATCATCGCAAACCTACCAGTGAGTGTACTGCGCTTTCTTTACATATTGTATGGATTTACTATTCATTATGGGGCCTTCTCTCGTTGTGGGCATTTAGGGGCATTTAGGGCACAAGTGCCGGCTCGGAGCTGCTCCTTCATCACGGAGAAGAGACCCCCATCCATATTGCTGCACAGGTTGTATTGCAAAACGCCACCTAGTGGCTTTTTCTACGTATCTTTCTAGCAGCACTCATTTCCTTTTTTTTATCATATACTGCTGCATGAGCTATTAATGGAAACGCCACCTAGTGGACAAGTATAATTTCACTCAGCAGCAAGTATTTATATCTATTTTTATATCACATGTGGGGCACATATATCAGGAAATTCATACCTGATAAACACATTTGTGGTTAGGGGTTTACTCCCCTTCTTTTTTCTTTCTTTTTTTCTTTTTTCTTTTATGTTCACTATTATTGTATATGGTACACCTATCACCGTATTGGTTGTTTTTATTTTGTACTTCATTAAACACATTGGTTATGTAATATTTATTTCATTTAGGAGTTTATTCACTATACATTGGTGACACTCTGATATTTGTGGTGTTTACTTCACACTAATAAGGTAGCGCCGATACCAATTATCACATTCTTTTATTGCACTTTTACCCTTATATCCAAGGGTTGATTGGTGGCAGCTTACACCTTCTATTCATAATATCTTCCTCCTCCCCCCCTCATATGCACTTTAGTCCATAGCGCTGGTCATTTCCTTTTATTATGGATATCAACTGTTTCATCTCCAATCCTTAATAATCATCCTTGTCCGTAATAACTGCAATTTTAATTAAATTATTTATTTATTGTATAGGAGAAATATATATATAATCAAATCCCCGGTCATATAACAGATATTTTTATGCCCACACGTCACAAAAATTATTCACGTCTTATCATTGAATAGAATATCAGATAAAAACAATTTAATAGATATATAACTAATTTTTATCCTTTATTATAATAAATTATGTTTTTAGTATAGTAACAAATTATCTCATTTTCTATAAATTATATATGGCATTCCTATACAAATATACTTTTATTTATACTTGTATGTCCACACACACACAGCCCATAAATCCACATATATTTATTTAATTGCAATTTTAATTAAATTATTAATAAAGATATTTTAATATATATAATGATCAAATGCACTTTATACATATTCCAGCGTTATATTATTAACAGTAATTGTGTGTTTTTTTTATATCTATATTGTCTATAGTTACGGTTTTTAACACTCATATAGAAACTACCAAGTATAATAGGCTAAATATTAAATGAAACTATATTCTTTAGATCTCAAAATGACTATATACAAAGTGAAACTAACTGTTGATAGGAAGTAGTATGCGCATTCGTGTCCAATACATGGATGGGGACACGGGTGTGCGCCTATTTCCAGGTGAAATGTGGGGGGCGGAGTGTAGAGCAGCAGCTCCAATACAAAAGGCCTGTGTAAGACGTGTGACTCCACCTCTGAAGACGTCTAGCCAATGACGAAACGCGTTAGTGGAACGCACGTCGTGACGTCATACGAGCTTAGTGGAACGCAAGTCGGAACTACCGCTCTCCACTCGCAGCTCACATGTATGACGGCGTTCTTTCGGTTTTTTACATTGTTTCTCACTGTTTTCTCACCGTATTTATTGGATTTTACTGGATTTTATTGAACTTTCCTGTTTTTACACCTGTTCTTATCACCCCATTGGGAATGTATTTTTTGGATTGACCAGGGCTGTGTGCATTAAATAAACCACTTAAACGATACTGCACTATCTGGATTTTTTCTTCTATACACCCCCTTTGATTGGAGGTGATTAACAGGAGGATTGCTACTGCAAGAAGGAGCAGGTCTGTTTGGAGGAAAGGCACCCGATTTGGAGGCTATCAGCAGTAAGAGTGGTACTGCAGAGGGATAGTTTCGCCAGGAGGGAACGCACCCCGACCTGGAGAGGGTTATTTAAGCACGATTGGTCCTAGTGTCATAAGGCATATAGGACCCACGAGTTCTGGTGAGTGTGAAATTTATCTACCTTTCACGGTGAAGGGATACCAGGGCAAGAGTGAAAGCACCTGCACTTTAAATACATATATATTTTTTTGGACATTTTTCATCAAGAAGTCACTATTGTTTCTTTGCATTATCTAATGGACTGTTCACCTATAATTGTTTGTGCACATGAACTTTAAGGTTTTTTCTGAGAGTAATATATTTATTTTTTAATTTTTATACATATTATACATATTCTATTTATTAAGCACTTTTTATTGTCACAACGTACATATATATTCTTTATCAGGTTTAATTATATTGTTATAATCATGAATTTTTATTAGATGGTTTATTAATTTGTAGCAAGCGCTATAGGTAATCACCTACTCACTGATTACTTTATTCACCAATGAGCACTAGCACTTTACCATAGCAGCTGCGAATGAATTTATATTTTTACACTTTATATTTATATATTTATTTTGGCCCTATACACCCACTGGTCTCCTCGCGTGGCGCGTCTAATATACTTCGTATATTTTTACCCACATGTCTACTGTGAATGCCTAATTTATCTCCAGCCATCAAATACACTACGTTCTTTGCTGTCAGCTAATTTTTGGGGTCTATACAGGCTGACACTTACTTCTGTATCCTGTGAATGCCTAATGTACCTTCAGCCACAGAATACTACGTTCTTAGCTGTCAGTTAAACCCATGCCTAATGTACCTTCAGCCACAGAATACTACGTTCTTAGCTGTCAGTTAAACCCATGTGGGCTAATTTTTGGGGACTATACAGGCCAACACTTACTTCAGTATCCTGTGAATGCCTAATGTACCTTCAGCCTCCAAATACTACATACTTAGCTGTCAGGTAAACCCATGTGAGCTAATTTTTGGGGCCTATACATGCCGACACTTACTTCTGTATACTGTGTGAATGCCTAGTGTACCTCTAGCCATCAAACACTACGTTCTTTGCTGTCAGTTAAACCCATGTGAGCTAATTTTTGGGGCCTATACAGGCCGACACTTACTTCTGTATCCTGTGAATGCCTAATGTACCTCCAGCCATCAAATACTACATTCTTTGCTGTCAGTTAAACCCATGTGAGCTAATTTTTGGGGCCTATACAGGCCAACACTAACTTCTGTATACTGTGTGAATGCCTAATGTACCTCTAGCCATCAGATACTACATTCTTTGCTGTCAGTTAAACCCATGTGAGCTAATTTTTGGAACCTATACAGGCCGACACTTACTTCTGTATACTGTGTGAATGCCTAATGTACCTTCAGTCACAGAATACTACGTTCTTAGCTGTCAGTAAAACTCATGTGGGCTAATTTTTGGGGACTATACAGACCGACACTTACTTCTGTATCCTGTGAATGCCTAATGTACCTTCAGCCACCAAATACTACATTATTAACTGTCAGGTAAACCCATGTGAGCTAATTTTTGGGGCCTATACATGCCGACATTTACTTCTTTATACTGTGTGAATGCCTAATGTACCTCTAGCCATCAAATACTATGTTCTTTGCTGTCAGTTAAACCCATGTGAGCTATTTTTGGGGCCTATACAGGCCGAAACTTACTTCTGTATACTGTGTGAATGCCTAATGTACCTCCAGCCATCAAATACACTACGTTCTTTGCTGTCAGTTAAACCCATGTGAGCTAATTTTTGGGGTCTATACAGGCCGAAACCTACTTCTGTATACTGTGTGAATGCCTAATGTACCTCCAGCCACCAAATACTACGTTCTTAGTTGTCAGGTAAACTGATGTGGGCTAATTTTTGGGGCCTATACCGGCCGATACTTACTTCTGTATACTGTGTGAATGCCTAATGTACCTCCAGCCACCAAATACTACGTTCTTAGTTGTCAGGTAAACTGATGTGGGCTAATTTTTGGGGCCTTTTTTGGCCGACACTTACTTCTTTATCCTGTGAATGCCTAATGTACCTTCAGCCACAGAATACTACGTTCTTAGCTGTCAGGTAAACCCATTTGGGCTAATTTTTGGGGCCTTTTATGGCCGACACTTACTTCTTTATCCTGTAAATGCCTTTCTTTTTGTTTCTCCTGAGGTGCCATCTTGCCATGGCCAAGTTAAAAAGGGTCGAGGGTGGCAGTGGTGATCGCCTACGGCCACATCACCCTGAACGTGCCCGATCTCGTCTGATCTCAGAAGCTAAGCAGGGTCGGTCCTGGTTATCACCTGGGAATACTAAGTGCTGTAGGCTTTTGGCTTTTCCTTTATTCGTTGGCTTTCTTTTTGTTTCTCCTGAGGTGCCATCTTGCCATGTCCAAGTTCAAAGGGGTCGAGGGTGGCAGTGGTGATCACCTACTGCCACATCACCCTGAACACACCCGATCTCTGGAAGCTAAGCAGGGTCAGGCCTGGTTAGTACCTGGATGGGAGACCGCCTGTGTAGCGGAGGAGTAGTTTAATCTACATTGGCTCCCCTGGTAGGCAGAAAAACAGGTAATAATCCAACTAGGCAGGTACAGCATGCAACAATCCAGGTAGTGTTATACAATCCTTCCCTCCCAAGAACTAGACGACACATAGGCTGGGAGTCAACTGAGAATGCCTTATTTATTGAAAACACAAGATCTACACTCTGCCAAAAGCCCCTCCCTCTTCAAGTCATACCACACAAACACACATCCCATAATATGCTTACAAGGCAGACAGGAACAATAGGGCAATGGAATGCAGATATTCACAAAAACAAACCCCACCCCACTAGCACTGCTGCCATATTCTAGCAATCTGCAATATATCTATATATATATTTCCTCAGGGACACTGTTCAGTAATATTATGGTCATTCTTTCAACACAAGCTACACTTTCAGTGTCCATTCTGCTTCAGCCTGGGAATAACAGGTGCTGTAGGCTTTTGGCTTTTCCTTTATTCGTTGGCTTTCTTTTTGTTTCTCCTGAGGTGCCATCTTGCCATGGCCAAGTTCAAAGGGGTCGAGGGTGGCAGAGGTGATCGCCTATGGCCACATCACCCTGAACACACCCGATCCCATCTGATCTCGGAAGCTAAGCAGGGTCGGGCCTGGTTAGTACCTGAATGGGAGACCACCTGGGAATACCAGGTGCTGTAGGCTTTTGGCTTTTCCTTTATTCGTTGGCTTTCTTTTTGTTTCTCCTGAGGTGCCATGTTACCATGGCCAAGTTCAAAGAGGCTAAGGGTGGCGGTGGCGGTGGCAGTGGTGATTGCCTATGGCCACATCACCCTGAACACGCCTGATCTCGTCTGATCTTAGAAGCTAAGCAGGGTCGGGCCTGGTTAGTACTTGCATGGGAGACCGCCTGGGAATACCAGGTGCTGTAGGCCTTTTGCTTTTCCTTTATTCGTTGGCTTTCTTTTTGTTTATCCTGAGGTGCCATCTTGCCATGGCCAAGTTCAAAGGCGTCAAGGGTGGCAGAGGTGATTGCCTATGGCCACATCACCCCGAACACACCCGATCTCGTCTGATCTCAGAAACTAAGCAGGGTCATGCCTGGTTAGTACCTACGTGGGAGACCGCCTAGGAATACCAGGTGCTGTAGGCTTTTGTCTTTTCCTTTATTCATTGGCTTTCTTTTTGTTTCTCCAGAGGTGCAATCTTGCCATGGCCAAGTTCAAAGGGGTCGAGGGTGGAAGTGGTGTTCGCCTACGGCCACAACACCCTGAACATGCCCGATCTCGTCTGATCTCGGAAGCTAAGCAGGTCGTGCCTGGTTAGTACCTGGGTGGGAGACCGCCTAAGAATACCAGGTGCTTGAGGCTTTTGGCTTTTCCTTTATTCGTTGGCTTTCTTTTTGTTTCTCCTGAGGTGCCATCTTGCCATGGCCAAGTTCAAAGGGGTTGAGGTTGGCAGTTCTGATCGCCTATGGCCACATCACCCTGAAACTGCCCAATCTCTCCTGATCTCGGAAGATGAGCAGCGTCGGGCCTGGTTAGTACCTGGATGGGAGACCGCCTGGGAATACCAGGTGCTGTAGGCTTTTTACTTTTCCTTTATTCTTTGGCTTTCTTTTTGTTTCTCCTTAGGTGCCATCTTGCCATGGCCAAGTTCAAAGTTCAAAGGGGTCGAGGGTGGAAGTAGTGATCGCCTATGGCCACATCACCCAGAACACGCCCGATCTCATCTGATCTCGGAAGATATACAGGGTCGGGCCAGGTTAGTACCTGTATGGGAGACCACCTGGGAATACCAGGTGCTGTAGGCTTTTGGCTTTTCCTTTATTTGTTTTCTTTCTTTTTGTTTCTCCTGAGGTGCCATCTTGCCATGGCCAAGTTCAAAGGGGTCGAGTGTGGCAATGGTGATCACCTACGGCCACATCACCCTGAACGCGTCTGATCTCGGAAGCTAAGCAGGGTCGGGCCTGGTTAGTACCTGGATGGGAGACCGCCTGGGAATGCCAGGTGTGGAAGGCTTTTGGCTTTTCCTTTATTCGTTGGCTTTCTTTTTGTTTCTCCTGAAGTGCCATCTTGCCACGGCCGAGTTCAAAGGGGTCGAGGGTGGCAGTTGTGAACACCTACGGCCACATCACCCTGAACGCGCCCGATCTCATCTGATCTTGGAAGGTAAGCAGGGTCGGGCCTGGTTAGTACATGGATGGGAGACCGCCTGGGAATACCAGGTGCCGTAGGCTTTTGACTTTTCCTTTATTCGTTGGCTTTCTTTTTGTTTCTCCTGAGGTGCCATCTTGCCATGGCCAAGTTCAAAGGGGTCGAGGGTGGCAGTGATGATCGCCAACGGCCACATCACACTGAACGTGCACGATCTCATCTGATTTTGGAAGCTAAGCAGCGTCGGGCCTGGTTAGTACCTGGATGGGAGAGCGCCTGGGAATACCAGGTGCTGTAGGATTTTGGCTTTCTTTTTGTTACTCCTGAGGTGCCATCTTGCCATTGCCAAGTTCAAAGGGGTCGAGGGTGGCAGTGGTGATTGCCTATGGCCACATCATCCTGAACGCGCCCGATCTCGTCTGATCTCAGAAGCTAAGCAGCGTCGGGCCTGGCTAGTACCTGGTTGGGATTCCGCCTGGGAATACCAGTAGGCTTTTGGCTTTTCCTTTATTCGTTGGCTTTCTTTTTGTTTCTCTTGAGGTACCATCTTGCCATAGCCAAGTTCAAAGGGGTCGAGGGTGGCAGTGTTGATTGCCTACGGCCACATCACCCTGAACGCTCCCAATCTCAGAAGCTAAGCAGGGTTGAGCCTGGTTAGTACCTTAATGTGAGACCACCTTTGAATACCAGGTGCTGTGGGCTTTTGCTTTGCCTTTATTCATTGGCTTTCTTTTTGTTTCTCCTCAGGTGCAATCTTGCCATGGCCAAGTTCAAAGGGGTCGAGGATGGCAGGGGAGATTGCCTATGGCCACATCACCCTGAAAGCACCCGATCTTGTCTGATCTCGGAAGCTAAGCAGGGTCAGGCCTGGTTAGTACCTGGATGGGGGACCGCCTGGGAATACCAGGTGCTGTAGGCTTTTGGCTTTTCCTTCATTCGTTGTTTTTCTTTTTTTTCTCCTGAGGTGCCATCTTGCCATGGCCAAGTTCAAAGGGGTCGAGGGTGGCAGTGGTTATCGCCTATGGCCACATCACCCTGAACGTGTCTGATCTCGGAAGCTGGAGGTACATTAGGCGTTCACAATATACAGAAGTAAGTGTCAGCCTGTATAGGCCCCAAAAATTATCTCACATGGGTTTAACTGACAGCAAAGAACGTAGTATTTGATGGCTAGAGGTACATTAGGCATTCACACAGTATACAGAAGTAAGTGTCGGCATGTATAGGCCCCAAAAATTAGCTCACATGGGTTTACCTGACAGCAAAGTACGTAGTATTTGATGGCTGAAGGTACATTAGGCATTCACACAGTATACAGAAGTAAGTGTCGGCCTCTATAGGCCCCAAAAATTAGCTCACATGGGTTTACCTGACTGCTAAGAACGTAGTATTCTGTGGCTAAAGGTACATTAGGCATTCACAGGATACAGAAGTAAGTGTCGGCCATAAAAGGCCCCGGAAATTAGCCCACATGGGTATACCTGACACTTACCTTCAGCCACAGAATACTTCGTTCTTAGCTGTCAGTTAAACCCATGTGGGCTAATTTCTGGGGCCTATACAGGCCGACACTTACTTCTGCACCCTGTGAATGCCTATTGTACCTTCAGCCACCAAATACTACGTTCTTAGCTGTCAGGCTAATTTATGGGGACTTTTATGGCCGACACTTTTTTCTGTACCCTGTGAATGCCTAATGTACCTTCAGCCACAGAATACTAAATACATTCATTTTGACAAAAAAATTCAGACTATTGGAGACCAAATGCAGTTATCTTGTCTAAAACCGGCTTTTTAAGGCTCTAAAAGACAAAAATATATTCATTTTGACTAATTTTTTTTTTCAGACCTTTGGTGACCAAATGCAGTTATTTATACTAAAAAAGGCTTTTTAGACACCTTGAGACCAAAATAGAGTAATTTTGACCAAAAAATGTTTTTCAGGCCATTGGAGCCAAATGTCTAAAATCTTGTCTAAAACCGGCTTTTTAAGGCTCTAAAAGACAAAAATATAGTCATTTTGGACTGAAAAAAATTCAGACCTTTGGTGACCAAATGCAGTTATTTATACTAAAAAAGGCTTTTTAGACACTTGGAGACCAAAATAGAGTCATTTTGACCAAAAAAATGTTTTAAGGCCATTGGAGCCAAATGTCTAAAATCTTGTCTAAAACCGGCTTTTTAACCACTTGCCGACCGCCGCACGACTATCTACGTCGGCGGTCAGCCCCTCACAGGCAAACTAACGTAGGTCTACGTCGCTTGCTTGTGAGGGTCTAGGGAGCGAGCGCGCACCCCCGGAGGCGCGCTCCCGCTCCCCGCGTGGTCACGGACCCCCCCGGGCATGTGACAGTCGGACCCGATGTCCGCCGGTCACTCTGCGATCGGCGGGGGGAGAGGGAGAAAGTCAGGCGGCTTGTGTAAACAAGCTGCCTGTCATTCTTCCCTGTTTATGAATGATGATCATACGGTTCTACTATGTAGAACCGTTGATCACCGTGCATACATCTGAAGCCACAGCCAATCACAGTAGAAAGCATGCCCCTAGGGACACACATAGCCCCTCCCTTTCAAAAAAAGTTAACCCCTTTACTGCCAGTGTATTTTTACAGTAACAGTGCATATGTATAGCACTTATTACTGTAGAAATGTCACTGGTAACCCCAAAAGTGTCAAAAATGTCAGTCAAGGGTCCGATCTGTCCGCCGCAATGTCGCAGTACCGCAAAAAAATCGCAGATCGCCGCCATTATGCATTAAAAAAACAACAAAAATGACAAAAATCCTTCCCTTTGTTAGTAAACGCAATAACTTTTGCGCAAACCAATCAAAATACGATTTTTGCGATTTTTTTTACCAAACATAGGTAGCATAAAACAAATTGGCCGAAATTGTTAAAAAATTTTGATTTTTACATTTTTTTGGGGGGAATTTCATATAAAAAATGTGAAAAATATTGCTATTTTTGCAAAATTTACGCTCTTTTTTTGTTTATAGCGCATGATCAAAAAATCGCACAGGTGATCAAATACCACCAAAAGAAAGCTCTGTTTGTGGGAAAAAAGGGCGCCAAATTCGTTTAGATACAGCGTTGCACGACCGTGCAATTGTCCGTTAAAGTCACGCAGTGCCGAATCGCAAAATACCCCCTGGTCAGGAAGGGGCTTGAGTGGTTAAGGCTTTAAAAGACAAAAATATAGTAATTTGGACTAAAAAAATATTTCAGACCTTTGGTGACCAAATGCAGTTATTTTGACTAAAACATTTTTTCATGCCATTGGAGCCCAAATGGCCGGTTTTAGGCAAATCTTGTCTAAAACCGGCTTTTTAATACTCTAAAAGACAAAAATACATTCATTTTGACTTAATTTTTTTCAGCCCTTTGGAGACCAAATGCAGTAATTTTGACTAAAAAAGGCTTTTTAGACATTTGGAGACCAAAATAGAGTATTTTTGACCAATAACAATTTTTCAGGCCATTGGAGCCAAATGTCTAAAATTTTGTCTAAAACCGGCTTTTTAAGGCTCCAAAAGACAAAAATTTAGTCATTTGGACGAAATTTTTTTTATCAGACTTTTGGTGACCAAAATCAGTTATTTTGACTAAAAAAGGCTTTTTAGACACTTGGAGACCAAAATAGAGTCATTTTGACCAATATTGTTTTTAAGGCCAAAATTTAACCAAAAAAAATTTCAGGCCATTGGAGCCCAAATGGCCGGTTTTAGACAAATCTTGTCAAAAACCGGCTTTTTAAGGCTCTAAAAGACAAAAATTTTGTCATTTGGACTACACTTTTTTTCAGACCTTTGGTTACCAAATGGAGTTATTTTGACTTAAAAAGGCTTTTTAGACACTCGGAGACCAAAATAGAGTCATTTTGACCAAAATTGTTTTTCAGGCCGTTGGAGTCCAAATGGCCGATTTTAGACAAATCTTGTCTAAAACCAGCTTTTTAAGGCTCTAAAAGACAAAAATATAGTCATTTTGACTAATTTTTTTTATCAGACCTTTGGTGACCAAATGCCGTTATTTTGACTAAAAATGGCTTTTAAGACACTTTGAGACCAAAATAGAGTAATTATGACCAAAACAATTTTTTCAGGCCATTGGAGCCCAAATGGCCGGTTTTAGACAAATCTTGTCTAAAACCGACTTTTTAAGGCTCTAAAAGACAAAAATACAGTCATTTTGACTAAATTTTTTTCAGACCTTTGGGCACCAAATGCAGTTATTTTGACTAAAAAAGGCTTTTTAAACACTTGGAGTCCAAAATAGAGTAATTTTGACTAAAAATTTTTTTTCACACCATTGGAGCCCAAATGGCCGGTTTTAGACAAATCTCGTTTAAAAACGGCTTTTTAAGGCTCTAAAAGACAATAATACAGTCATTTTGACTAATTATTTTTATCAGACCTTTGGTGACCAAATGCCGTTATTTTGACTAAAAAAGGCTTTTAAGACACTTGGAGACCAAAATAGAGAAATTTTGACCAAAAAAATGTTTTCAGGCAATTGGAGCCAAATGTCTAAAATCTTGTCTAAAACCATCTTTTTAAAGCTCTAAAAGACAAAAATATAGTCATTTGGACTAAAAAAAAATTTCAGACCTTTGGTGACCAAATGCAGTTATTTTCACTAAAATAATTTTTTACGCCATTGGAGCCCAAATGGCCGGTTTTAGACAAACCTTTTTCTAAAACCGGCTTTTTAAGGCTCTAAAAGACAAAAATACTTTCATTTTGACTTAATTTTTTTTCCAGACCTTTGGTTACCAAATGCAGTTATTCTGACTAAAAAAAGGCTTTTTAGACACTTGGAGACCAAAATAGAGTCATTTTGACTAGAGTTGAGCGGACACCTGGATGTCCGTGTTCGGCCGGTGCGGCCGAACTTGAAAAAAAAGTCCGGGTCCGTATCCCGGACTTTTTCCGAACTTTACCCGGACACCGAACCCCATTGAAGTCAATGGGGACCCGAACTTTCAGGCACTAGGTGGAAGGACATGCGCCAAATTGCTATCCGCCTCAGGCCCAGCCGCCACTGCATTTACCCAGTGTGCGGTTAGGGAGATATAACGCCCCTGACTGGTCCACGTATCGGTAGTTAGGTGGACCTTGCCACAGATGGCGTTGCGCAGTGCACACCTGATTTTTTCCCCCACTTGGTTGTGCAGGGAAGGGATGGCTTGCCTGGAAAAGTAGTAAGGCTGGGCATGACATACTGTGGGACAGCCACCGACATAAGGCTTTCAAAACTGCGCGTCTCCACCAGACGGAATGACAGCATTTCAAAGGCCAAGAATTTTGAAATGCTGGCATTCAGGGCCAGGGATCGCGGGTGGGTAGGGGGGTACTTCCTCTTCCTCTGAAGTGTTTGGGAGATGGAAAGGTGAACGCTTCCACGGGACATTGTGGAGATGGTTGGTGACCCAGGTGGTGGTGTTGCTGACAGATCGTCTGTTTGCGGTGTGGCAGGTGCCGGTATCACTACAGAGGTGGATGAAGAGGCCGAATATAAAATGGTGTATCTCACACGTACCGATACAGACTATGCCGCAATTTAATTTTTTTCACCCCAAAAGTCTTAAAACGCCGGTTTTAGCCTAGATAACTGCATTTGCTAAACTAATGGCCTGAAATATTTTTTTGGTCAAAATGTTTCTATTTTGGTCTCCAAGTGTCTAAAAAGCCTTTTTTAGTCAAAATAACTGCATTTGGTCACCAAAGGTCTGAAAATGTTTTTTAGTCAAAATGACTGTATTTTCGTCTTTTAGAGTCTTAACCACTTAAGCCCCGGAAGATTTTACCCCCTTCCTGACCAGGGGGTATTTTGCGATTCGGCACTGCGTGACTTTAACGGACAATTGCGCAGTCGTGCGATGCTGTACCTAAACGAATTTGATGTCCTTTTTTCCCCACAAACAGAGCTTTCTTTTAGTGGTATTTGATCACCTGTGCGATTTTTTGATCTTGCGCTATAAACAAAAAAAGAGCGTCAATTTTGCAAAAATAATATTTTTATATGAAATTCCCCCCAAACAAATGTAAAAATCAAAATGTATTGACATTTTCGGCCAATTTGTTTTATGCTACATATGTTTGGTAAAAAAAATCGCAAAAAGCGTATTTTGATTGGTTTGCGCAAAAGTTATCACGTTTACTAACAGAGGGGAAAGATTTTTGTCATTTTTGTTTTTTTTAACGCGTAATGGCGGGGATCTGCGATTTTTTTTGCGGTACTGCGACATTGCGGTGGACAGCTCGGACCCTGGACTGACATTTTTGACACTTTTGGGGTTACCAGTGACATTTCTACAGTAATCAGTGCTATACATATGCACTGTTACTGTAAAATGACACTGGCAGTGAAGGGGTTAACTTTATTTGAGAGGGCGGGGCTGTGTGTGTCCCTAGGGGGATGATTCTAACTGTGATTGGCTGTGGCTAGAGCTGTAGGAACAATGATCAACGGTCCTACATAGTAGAACCGTATGATCATTGTTTCTACACAGGGGAGAATGACAGCCGGTCACACGCACGGGGGGGTTCCGTGACCGCGCGGGAGCGCGCAGCCAGCAGCGCGCGCTCGCTCCCCAGAGCCTCACAGGCTAGTGACGTATATATGACTTTATTTTCATCTTTTACAGTCTTAAAAAGCCGGTTATCTTGACTAAAAAATGGCTTTTTAGACACTTGGAGACCAACATAGAGTCATTTTGACCACAAAAAGAATTTTCAGGCCATTGGTTACGAAATGCAATTATCTTGTCTAAAACCGGCTTTTTAAGACTCTAAAAGACAAAAATACAGTCATTTTGACTGAAAAAAACTTTCAGACCTTTGGTGACCAAATGCAGTTATTTTGACTAAAAAAGGCTATTTTGACACTTGAAAACCAAAATAGAGTCATTTTAACCAAAAAAATTTTTCAGGCCGTTGGAGACCAAATGCAGTTATCTTGTCTAAAACAAGCGCTTTAAGACTCTAAAAGACAAATATACAGTAATTTTGACAAAAATTTTTTTTCAGATCTTTGGTTATCAAATGCAGTTATTTTGACTAAAGAAGGCTTGTTAGACACTTAGAGACCAAAATAGAGCCATTTTGACCCAAAAAAATGTTTCAGGCAATTGGTTACCAAATGCAATTATCTTGTCCAAAAGCGGCTTTTTAAGACTCTAAAAGACGAAAATACAATCGTTTTGACTAAAAACTATTTTCAGACTTTTGGTGACCACATGCAGTTATTTTGACTAAAAAAGGATTTTTAGACACTTGGAGACCAAAATAGAGTAATTTTGACCAAAAAAAATTATTCGGGCCATGGGAGCCAAATGGCCGGTTTTAGACAAATCTTGTCTAAAACCGGCTTTTTAAGGCTCTAAAAGATAAAAAATACAGTCATTTTTACTAAAAAAAAAACAATTTCAGACCTTTGGTGACCAAATGCCGTTATTTTGACTAAAAAAGGATTTTTAGACACTTGGAGACCAAAATAGTCATTTTGACCAAAAAAGAATTCAGGCCATTGGAGAGCAAAATGCAGTTATCTAGTCGGAAACCGGCTTTTTAAGACTCTAAAAGACAAAAATAGTCATTTTGACTAAAAAAATATTTTCAGACCTTTGGTGACCAAATGCCGTTATTTTGACTAAAAAGGATTTTTAGACACTTAGAGACCAAAATAGTCATTTTGACCAAAAAAATTTCAGGCCATTGGAGAGCAAAATGCAGTTATCTTGTTTGAAACCGGCTTTGTTAGACTCTAAAAGACAAAAATACAGTAATTTTGACAAAAAAAATATCAGACCTTTGGTGACCAAATGCAGTTATTTTGACTAAAAAAGGCTTTTTAGACACTTGGAGACCAAAATAGAGTCATTTTGACCAAAAAAATTTTCAGGCCATTGGAGCCCAAATAAAGTTATCTTGTATAAAACCGGCTTTTTAAGGCTATAAAAGATGAAAATACAGTCATTTTGACTGAAAAAAACTTTCAGACCATTGGTGACCAAATACAGTTATCTTGACTAAAAAAGGATTTTTAGACACTTGGAGACCAAAATAGAGTCATTTTGACCAAAAACAATTTTTCAGGCCTTTGATTACTAAATGCAATTATCTAGTCTAAAACCGGCTTTTTAAGACATTAAAAGACAAAATACAGTCATTTTGGCTAAAAGAAAATATCAGACCTTTGGTGACCAAATGCAGTTATGACTAAAAAGGCTTTTTAGACACTGGGAGACCAATATAGAGTCATTTTTACCCAAAAAAATTTCAGGCCATTGGTTACGAAATGCAATTATCTTGTCTAAACCAAGCTTTTTAAGACATGAAAAGACAAAATACAGTCATTTTGACTAAAAAAAATTTCAGACCTTTGTTGACCAAATGCAGTTATCATGACTAAAAAAGGATTTGTAGACACTTGGAGACCAACATAGAGTCATTTTGACCAAAAACAATTTTTCAGGCCATTGGTTACTAAATGCAATTATCTTGTCTAAAACCGGCTTTTTAAGACTCTAAAAGACGAAAATAGTCATTTTGACTAAAAAAAACTTTCAGACCTTTGGTGGCCAAATGCAGTTATCATGACTAAAAAAGGCTTTTAAGACACTTGGAGACCAACATAGAGTCATTTTGAACCAAAAAAAGTTTTTTCAGGCCATTGGTTACGAAATGCAATTATCTTGTCTAAAACCGGCTTTTTAAAACATGAAAAGACAAAATACAGTCATTTTGACTAAAAAAATTCAGACCTTTGGTGACCAAATGCAGTTGTCATGACTAAAAAAGGTCTTTTTAGACATTTGGAGACCAAAATAGTGTAATTTTGACCAAAATTTTTTTTCAGGCCATTGGTTTACCAAATGCAGTTATCTTGTCTAAAACAGACGTTTTAAGACTCTAAAAAACAAAAATACAGTCATTTTGCCTAAAAAAACTCAGACTTTTGGTGACCAAATGCAGCTGTTTTGACTATAAAAGGCTTTTTAGACACTTGGAGACCAAAATACAGTCATTTTGACCCAAAAAATTTATCAGGCTATTGGTTTACCAAATTATGTTATCTTGTCTAAAACCGGCTTTTTAAGACTACCTTGTCCAAAAGAGGCGTTTTAAGACTCAAAAAGACAAAAATACAGTCATTTTGCCTAAAAAAAATTTCAGACCTTTGGTGACCAAATGCAGTTAAATTGCCTTTTAGACACCTGAAAACCAAAATAGAGTCATATTGGTTACCACATGCGAGGACAGATTCACCACATTGAGTGTGTTATCTAAGTCATTTTGACAAAACAAATTTCAGACCGTTGGTGACCAAATGCAGTTAGTTTGACTAAAAAAGGCTTTTTAGACACTTAGAGATGAAAATAGAGTCATTTTGATCAAAATTTTTTTTCAGGCCATTGGTTTACCAAATGCAGTTATCTTGTCTAAAAACGGCTTTTTAACCACTTTACGACCGGCGCACGACGATCTACGTCGGCACTCAGCCCCGGCCAGGCAAACTGACGTAGGCCTACGTCAGCACAATTTGCCGGCCCTGTGCGCGCTCCCGCGCGTCCCCGCCGCCGATGATGACTCGATTGGGTTCAGAACCGATCAGTCATCAGGTCCAGGCCAATCATTTTTGGTCTGGACCTGTTGATCGGTCCTGCCCAATCAGATCATCCTCTAAGCCTGTGAAATGTAAACACAGGCTTAGAGGAGATGTGCCCTCCCCCACAACGGTCTTTTTGGATCCAGCGTGAGAGAAGAGCACATCTTACTGTGAGTATTGCACCAAGCACACCCACACACAGTTAGATAGGCACATTTCACCCCCGATCGCCCCCCCAATTAACCCCTACAGCACCTGACACAACACACACTATATACAGCATATAGCATATACCTATATACCTGTATAAGTGTGATTTGTGAACAGGTGTAGCCCTTGCGACCCCCCCTTTTCCACTCAAATTACCCCCCACCCCCCCCTAATAAAGATTTAACCCACTGATCTCCCCTGACCCCCCCCTGATCACCGCCGTTAACCCCTACACCCTCTGTCACATCAGCACTAATACAAACGCAATATACGGTGTTATTGTATTTTTGTATTAGTGTCATTGTGATCAGAATTAGCGCAGGCGACTAAGTTTCTGTCCCAAGAAGGTTTAGGGTCCCCGCCACCCGCCCAATAAAGATTTAAGCCCCTGACCCCCCCCTGATCACCCCTACACCCCCTGCCATAACACACACCGTATACAGTATATAGCATTTTGCTATATACCCGTATAAGTGTGATTTGTGGTCAGGTCTAGCGCTTGCGACCCCCCTTTTTCCACTTGAATTACCCGCCACCCCCCCTAATAAAGATTTAAGCCCCTGATCCCACCTGATCCCCCCCTGATCACCGCTAGTTAACCCCTACACCCTCTGTCACATCAGCACTAATACAAACGTAATATACTGTGTTTTTGTATTTTTGTATTAGTGTCATTGTGATCAGAATTAGCGCAGGCGACTAAGTTTGTGTCCCAAGGAGGTTTAGGGTCCCCGCCACCCGCCCAATAAAGATTTAATCCCCTGATCCCCTCCTGATCACCCCTACACCCCCTGCCACAACGCACACTGTATACAGTATATAGCATTTTCTATATACCCGTATAAGTGTGACTTGTGACCAGGTTTAGCGCTTGCCACCGTTCCTTTTATCCTTAGGATACCCGCCAGTCCCTTCCAATAAAGATTTAAACCCCTGATCCCCCCCTGATCACATCCCGTTAACCCCTACACCCTCTGTCACATTAGCACTAATAATATACTGTTTTTACTGTATTTTGTATTGGTGTCATTGTGACTTGAGGTTGCGCTAGCTAGCTAGTTTCTTTCCCAAAGGAGGTTTAGGGTCCCCGCCACCCCCCCCAGATCCCCAGCGCATAGTTTAGAAGTAACCCCTTGATTGCCACACACGCACGCACGCACGCACGCACGCACCTACACTTCCATTTCTAGTATAGTGTTTGAACAGATCAATATCTGATCTGATCAGAACTATACTAGCGCCCCCATAGTTTAGGGTTCCCAAAACGCGGTGTTTGCACGATCAGTACTGATTCCGGCCAGCACCTGCGTTTAACCCTTTCACCCAGGCAAGTGTAGTAATCAATAGATTACTGTCACTTGCAAAAAAACACAAGACACAAAACCGCTGTGTTAGCAGAGTCAGGCCTGATCCCTGCTAGCATTAGCAGTTTTTTTTGTAGCGCTTGAAATAATCTTCGACAACCAGGTGCTTTTATTACCTGTGAGTCGCATCACTGTACGAGTAAATTTAGTTACCAAAATGACCAAACGTTCGTACAGGGATGAAGAGCTTATCAGTTATATGCTGACCGAGTCATCTGATAGCGAAGGGGAAGCTACAATGACCGAATTAGTGTCAGTATATGAACCTGATGACGGCAGCGGCTCCCTGACAGATAGCTCCGACGACAGATGGGTCCCTGTTAGACCCAGGCGTACCCGACCCCATTCTGAAGTTGTTGTGATGCAGGAATCGCAGGGTGCTCGTATGGAGCAGAGTGTGGGTACTAGTGCCGCTCATCCTTCTGGCGACCTGGCAAGCGCCAGCGGCCTAGTACAACCTGGACCTAGTACAACCAGCACTGCAGTAAGACCTGGTGACATGGCGAGTCCCCTAAGTGCAGTTGAAGCTGGTGCGGTGGCTAGCACAAGTAGTGGCCCGCAGCCACCGCGTATTCGAAGACAGGCCCGTAGAGCCCATAGTGCCCTCCCTGATGCGCTGGCATTTCCTAATTGGCAACCCACTGATACTACAGCGCCAGTACTTCCCCCATTCACCGCCCAACCTGGAATCCACGTGGAGACAGCTGGTTTTACGCCCCTGAACTTTTTTGAGCTGTTCTTCACGGAAGATCTTTACAGATCTATTGTGGATCAATCAAATTTATATGCACAACAGTTCATCGCCGCCAACCCAAATTCACACCTTGCCAGACAATTCGGCTGGAAACCTATAACGGTTTCCGAATTTAAGATCTTTCTGGGCCTTTCCCTCCACATGGGCATAACTAAACAGAGTGAATTGCGGCTATATTGGTCCACTAGCCCAGTTCACCATATGCGCATGTACTCTGCCTCTATGTCCAGGACGAGATACGAGCAAATTCTGCGATTTATGCATTTCAGCGACAATGAACTCTGTCGTCCTCGGGGAGACCCTGCATACGATCGGCTCCACAAAATTCGGCCCCTCGTAGACAACTTCAATCAGCGGTTTGCAGCCTTGTTTACCCCCGAACAAGTTGTCTGCGTTGACGAGTCCCTGATTAAATTTACTGGCCGCCTTGCTATGAAACAGTACCTCCCCAGCAAGCGTGCCAAGTACGGGGTCAAACTGTATAAATTGTGTGACAGGGCCACAGGCTATACAGTTAGTTTCCGGGTCTATGAGGGAAAAGATAGCTGTGTGGAGCCCCCCAACTGCCCAGACTACATAGGGAGCAGCGGTAAGATCGTTTGGGACTTGGTGTCACCCTTATCCGGAAAGGGGTACCATTTGTACGTGGACAACTTTTATACAAGCGTGCCACTATTTAGTCACCTTCTCGATTTACAAATTGGCGCATGTGGCACCGTGCGACCTAATCGCCGGGGCTTCCCCCAACGGCTTGTAGATTCCCGTCTTAGTCGGGGGGCGAGAGCCTGCTTGAAAACGGACAAATTACTTGCGGTGAAGTGGAAGGATACACGGGATGTTTATGTTCTGTCCTCCCTTCACCCAGACACGACGATCCAAATTCCTACGGCAACTGGCGTTATGGAGAAACCCCTCTGTGTCCACGAATATAACCTTAACATGGGAGGGGTGGACCTTAACGACCAGCTTTTGGCGCCGTATTTAGTTGCCCGTAAAGCCAGATGCTGGTACAAAAAAGTGTCTGTTAACCTATACCAATTGGCTATGCTGAACGCCTTTGTCCTATACAGGGCGTCAGGACGAACTGGATCTTTCCGGGAATTCCAGGAAGAGATCATCCTTGCCTACCTGTACCCAGGAGGCATGCCTGCCCAACTTCCCCTTCCAGATGCAGTGAGCCGGCTGCATGAGAGGCATTTTTCACATGTCCTCCCGAGTACCCCTACCCAAAGATGGCCCCAAAGAAGATGTCGTGTCTGTAGCAAGCGCGGATTTAGGCGTGACACCCGTTATTATTGTCCCAAATGTCCTGACCAACCTGGTCTCTGCATCGGGGAATGTTTCGAGCGCTACCATACACTAGTGGATTATTAGGGTAGGGTACAGCACGACACAGTGTAGGGCACATAAACACAGGGTCTCGAAGGATGTTGGATGTCCATCGACATTTTGAGAGACCCAAGCTGGAAGAGAAGATCGCAGATGATCGCAGTCCCTCCCAAATCAAGAAGTAAAGGAACAGTTAGAAAGAAAAATAAAAGGATCCAAAAACTGTTGTGGTGTCAGTAATTTTATATGTCCTTCTACTCCTTCCTACTATACTTTTTTCAATGTCCTTTGTTTGTTTTTTCATTCTTTTGTGACCTGTTTCTCTTGCAGGTACTTGTCGGCTACCAAACATTGATTTTATATATTCTGACACAAACAGTGTTTGCGCTCAGCATATATGGATACCTTTGCTGATAGCAGCTGTGGTGATTTTCTGATTTCAGCACTGCAGTTAAAATCCTATTTTGGTATACGTGGATAGTGTCGTGTATACCCATCATTAAATTCAGTGGGTGGTTGTTTGGGCGGTTAATGATGAGTAATACTACGCATTATTCCTGTGCTGATTTCTGTATGTATTTTTTTCGCAAAAATTGCGTTTGGAAAATCTGTGCGCAAATACCGTGTGACAAAAAAATTTGCAACATCCACCATTTTATTCTATAGGGCCTCTGCTTTAAAAAAATATATAATGTTTGGGGGTTCAAAGTAATTTTCTAGTAAAAAAAAAATATTTTTTCATGTAAACAAAAAGGCACAGAAAAGGCTTGGTTTTCAAGTGGTTAGAAGAGTGGGTGATGTGTGGATAAGATTGAGTATAAAATGCCGGAACTGTTCAAACACCCCCCTAATGACCCCTTTTTGAAAAGTAGACACCCAAAGTTTTTTTCTGAGAGGCATGGTGAGTCCATGGAGTATTTTATATTTTGCCACAAGTTTCGGGAAAATTATTATTTTTTTTTTTTTGTTGTTTTTTTACAGAAAGTTGTCACTAAATGATATATTGCTCATGCATGCCATGGGAATATGTGAAATGACACCCCAAAATACATTCTTTTGCTTCTCCTGAGTACAGGGATACCACATGTGTGAGACTTTTTGGGAGCCTAGCTGTGTACGCGCCCCCGAAAACCAATCCACATCTTCAGGTTTTCTAATGGCGTAAATTGCTGATTTTACCCCTGACTACCTGTCACAGTTTCAGAGGCCCTGAAATTTCAAGATGGCACAAAACCCCCCCAAATGACCCCATTTTGCAAAGTAGACACTCCAAGCTACTGGCTGAGAAGTATGGTGAGTCCATGGAATAGTTTATATTTTGCCACAAGTTTTGAGGAAAAAATTTTTTTTTATTTTTTTTTATTTTTTTACACAAAGTTGTCAGTAAATGATATATTGCTCACACAGGCCATGGGTATATGTGAAATGACACCCCAAAATACATTCTGCTGCTTCTCCTGAGTACAATGATACCCCATGTGTGAGACTTTTTGCCAGTCTAGCCGCGTACAGGACCCGGAAAACCAATGCGCACCTTTAGGCTTTCTAAGGGCGTAAATTGTTGATCTCACTCCTTACTACCTATCACAGTTTTGAAGTCCATAAAAAGCCAAGATTGCACAAACCCCCCCCAAATGACCCCATTTTGCAAAGTAGACACTCCAATCTATTTGCTGAGAGGCATGGTGAGTATTTTGCAGCTCTAATTTTTTTTGGAAAATGAAGAAAAAACAGGAAAATGCATTTTTTTTCCTCTTTTTTCAATTTCCAAAACTTTGTGACAAAAAGTGAGATCTGCAAAACACTCAACATGCCTCTCTGCAAATAGCTCAGGGTGTCTACTTTCCGAAAAGGGGTCATTTGGGGGGGGGGTTGTGCTGTCTTGGCATTTCATGGCCTCCAAAACTGTGATAGGTAGTCAGGAGTGAAATCAACAATTTACGCCCTTGGAAAGCCTGAAGGCGATGATTGGTTTTCGGGGTCCTGTACTCGGCTAGACTGCAAAAAAGTCTCACACATGGGGTATCCCTATACTCAGGAGAAGCAGCAGAATGTATTTTGGGGTGTCAGTTCACATATACCCATGGCATGTGTGAGCAATATATCATTTACTGACAACTTTGTGTAAAAAAAAAAAAAATATATATATATATATATATATTTCCCGGAACTTGTGGCAAAATATAAAATATTCCATGGACTCACCATGCCTCTCAGCAAATAGCTTGGGGTGTCTACTTTCCAAAATGGGGTCATTTGGGGGGGTTTTGTGCTATCTTGGAATTTTAGGGCCTCCGAAACTGTGATAGGTAGTCAGGAGTGAAATCAACAATTTACGCCCTTGGAAAGCCTGAAAGTGGGGACTGGTTTTCGGGGACCTGTACTCGGCTAGACTACAAAAAAGTCTCACACATGGGGTATCCCTGTACTCAGGAGAAGCAGCAGAATGTATTTTGGGGTGTCAGTTCACATATACCCATGGCATGTGTGAGCAATATATCATTTACTGACAACTTTGTGTAAAAAAAAAAAAAAAAATATATATATATATATTTCCCGGAACTTGTGGCAAAATATAAAATATTCCATGGACTCACCATGCCTCTCAGCAAATAGCTTGGGGTGTCTACTTTCCAAAATGGGGTCATTTGGGGGGGTTTTGTGCTATCTTGGAATTTTAGGGCCTCCGAAACTGTGATAGGTAGTCAGGAGTGAAATCAACAATTTACGCCCTTGGAAAGCCTGAAAGTGGGGACTGGTTTTCGGGGACCTGTACTCGGCTAGACTACAAAAAAGTCTCACACATGGGGTATCCCTGTACTCAGGAGAAGCAGCAGAATGTATTTTGGGGTGTCATTTCACATATACCCATGGCATGTGTGAGCAATATTTCATTTACTGACAACTTTGTGAAAAAAAAAAAAAATATATATATATATATATTTCCCGGAACTTGTGGCAAAATATAAAATATTCCATGGACTCACCATGCCTCTCAGCAAATAGCTTGGGCGGTCTACTTTCCAAAATGGGGTCATTTGGGGGGGTTTTGTGCTATCTTGGAATTTTAGGGCCTCCGAAACTGTGATAGGTAGTCAGGAGTGAAATCAACAATTTACGCCCTTGGAAAGCCTGAAAGCGGGGACTGGTTTTCGGGGACCTGTACTCGGCTAGACTGCAAAAAAGTCTCACACATGGGGTATCCCTGTACTCAGGAGAAGCAGCAGAATGTATTTTGGGGTGTCATTTCACATATACCCATGGCATGTGTGAGCAATATTTCATTTACTGACAACTTTGTGAAAAAAAAAAAAATATATATATATATATGTATTTCCCGGAACTTGTGGCAGAATATACAATATTCCATGGACTCACCATGCCTCTCAGCAAATAGCTTGGGGTGTCTACTTTCCAAAATGGGGTCATTTGGGGGGGGTTTGTGCTATCTTGGAATTTTAGGGCCTCCGAAACTGTGACAGGTAGTGCAGAGGTGACATGCACAATTTACGCCATTAGAAAACCTGGGAGTGTTGATTGGATTTCGCGGTCCTGTACACAGCTAGGCTCCCAAAAAGTCTCACACATGGGGCATCCCCATACTCAGGAGAAGTGGCAGAATGTATTTTGGGGTGTAATTCCACATATACCCATGTCATGTGTGAGAATTTTATCTTTTAGTGACAACGTTGTGTAAAACAAAAAAATAAAAAAAAAAATAGTAATATTCCCAAAACTTGTGGTAAAATATAAAATATTCCATGGACTCACCATGCCTCTTAGCAAACAGCTTGGGGTGTCTACTTTCCAAAATGGGGTCATTTGGGGGGGTTTTGTGGTATCTTGACATTTCAGGGCCTCCTAAACCGTTAGAGGTAGTGAGAAAATGCAATGAAAAATGTACGCCCTTTGAAATTCTGATGGTGGGGATTTGTTTTTGTGGTCCCGTACACAGCTAGGCTCCCAAAAAGTCCCACATATGTGGTATCCCTGTACTCAGGAGAAGCAGCAGAATATATTTTGGGGTGTAATTACACATATACCCATGGCATGTGTGAGCAATATATCATTTCAATGACAACTTTGTGTAAAAAAAAAAAAAAAAAAATTTTTAGTCATTTTTCAAACACCTGTGACAAAAAAATGAAATATTCAATGAGCTCAACATGCCTCTCAGAACATTCCTTAGGATGTCTACTTTCCAAAAAGTGGTAGTTTGGGGGGGTTTTGTACTGCCCTGCCATTTTAGCACTTCATGAAATGAGATAGGCAGTCGAAAATTAAAGCTGCGTAAATTTCTGTATTTACACCATAGTTTGTAGACGCTATAACTTTTGCGCAAACCAATAAAAATACGCTCATTGAATTTTTTTTTGTCAAAGACATGTAGCTAAATATATTTTGGCCAAAAAAAAATACATAAATTGAGTATATTGGATATTTTTTAAAAGACAAAGTTGAAAATGTCATTTTTTTGCAAAATTTTCGCTCTTTTTTTATTAATATCGCAAAAAATAAAAAGCGCAGAGGTGATCAAATACCACCAAAAGAAAGCTCTGTTTGTGGGAAAAAAAGGACGTAAATTTCGTTTGGGTACCACATTGCATGACCGCACAATTGTCAGTTAAAGTCACGCAGTGCCGAGTCGTAAAATACCCCCTGGTCGGAATGGGGGTAAAATCTTCCGGGGCTTAAGTGGTTAAGACTCTAAAAGAGAAACATACAGTCATTTGAACTAAAAAAAATGTTCAGACCTTTGGTGACTAAATGCAGTTATTTTGACTAAAAAAGGCTGTTCAGACACTTGGAGACCAAAATAGTGTAATTTTGACCAAAAAAATGTTTCATTCATTGGTTACAAAATGCAATTATGTTTGTCTAAATCCGGCTTTTTAAGACTCTAAAAGATAAAAATACAGTAATTTTGCCTAAAAAATTTCAGACCTTTGATGATCAAATACAGTTATTGTGACTAAAAAAAGGCTTGTTAGACACTTGGAGACCAAAATAGAGTCATTTTGACCTAAAAAAAATGTTTCATTCATTGGTTACAAAATGCAATTATGTTTGTCTAAACCCGGCTTTTTAAGACTCTAAAAGACGAAAATACAGTCATTTTGACTAAAAAAACTTTTCAGACCTTTGGTGACCAAATGCAGTTATTTTGACTAAAAAAGGCTATTTTGACACTTGAAAACCAAAATGAGTCATTTTAACCAAAAAAATGTTTCAGGCCATTGGAGACCAAATGCAGTTGTCTTGTCTAAAACAAGCGTTTTAAGACTCTAAAAGACAAATATACAGTAATTTTGACTAAATTTTTTTTCAGATCTTTGGTTATCAAGTGCAGTTATTTTGACTAAAGAAGGCTTGTTAGACACTCAGAGACCAAAATAGAGTCATTTTGACCCAAAAAAATGTTTCAGGCAATTGGTTACCAAATGCAATTATCTTGTCCAAAACCGGCTTTTTAAGACTCTAAAAGACGAAAATACAATCATTTTGACTAAAAACAATTTTCAGACTTTTGGTGAAAACATGCAGTTATTTTGACTAAAAAAAGGATTTTTAGACACTTGGAGACCAAAATAGAGTCATTTTGACCAAAAAAAATTATTCGGGCCATTGGAGCCAAATGGCCGGTTTTAGACAAATCTTGCCTAAAACCGTCTTTTTAAGGCTCTAAAAGATAAAAATAGTCATTTTGACTAAAAAAACAATTTCAGACCTTTGGTGACCAAATGACGTTATTTTGACTAAAAAAGGATTTTTAGACACTTGGAGACCAAAATAGTCATCTTGACAAAAAAAGAATTCAGGCCATTGGAGAGCAAAATGCAGTTATCTTGTCGGAAACCGGCTTTTTAAGACTCTAAAAGACAAAAATAGTCATTTTGACTAAAAAAATATTTTCAGACCTTTGGTGACCAAATGTCGTTATTTTGACTAAAAAGGATTTTTAGACACTTGGAGACCAAAATAGTAATTTTGACCAAAAAAATTTCAGGCCATTGGAGCCCAAATAAAGTTATCTTGTCTAAAACCGGCTTTTTAAGGCTCTAAAAGACAAAAATACAGTAATTTTGACTACATTTTTTTTCAGACCTTTGGTGACCAAATGCAGTTATTTTGACTAAAAAAGGTTTTTTAGACACTTGGAGACCAAAATAGAGTCATTTTGATCAAAACATTTTTTTTTAGGCCATTGGAGAGCAAAATGCAGTTATATTGTCTGAAACCGGCTTTTTAAGACTCTAAAAGACAAAAATACAGTAATTTTGACTACAGTTGAGCGGACACCTGGATGTCCGTGTTCGGCGGGTTCGGCCGAACTTGAAAAAAAAGTCCAGGTCCATGTCCCGGACTTTTTCCGAACTTTACCCGGACACCGAACCCCATTGAAGTCAATGGGGACCCGAACTTTCAGGCACTAAAAGGGCTCTAAAACACCAATGGAAAGAGCTAGAGTGCTGCAAACGGCAGCAAAATGTAGTTAAGACCATGGCAAGTGCTCTGCAAACAAATGTGGATAGGGAAATAACTTAAAACAACAAAAAAAAAACAGAAAAATAAAACGATTTTCTTCATCTGTGAAGGACAAGGCCCATATGGAGTAGGAGGGAGGTTGAGGTGGCGGTGGATTTGGCGGTGCAGGTGGAAGCGGCGGTGGAGGGGGACGAGGTAGCCAAACACTGCTTTTTTCATTTTAAATTAGGGTTTACCCCAAAAGAGTGAGAAAGATCAAAAATATAACAATGGCTGGGTAAGGTCGGTATCCATCTCTATTCTGCACAAGTTACGGAAAAATCCTGTGGGAGCCTGGTTCATTTTAATAAACGTGAGCTTGTCCACATTGTCTCTGGACAGGCGGCTGCGCTTGTCTGTGATAACGCCCCCAGCCGTGCTAAATACACGTTCAGATAATACACTGGCTGCAGGGCACGCCAGCACCTCCAAAGCGTAAAGGGCAAGCTCAGGCCATGTGCCCAATTTGGAGACCCAGAAGTTGAAGAGGGCAGACCCGTCATTAACTACATGTAGGCGTGTGCACACATACTGCTCCACCATGTTGGTGAAATGCTGCCTCCTGCTAAGATGTTCCATATGAGCTGCTGGTGTTGCTGTTTGTTGTGGTGTGCTGACAAAGCTTATCCACATTTCGGCCATGCTAACCCTGCCTTCTGAGGTGCTGGCGGTGCCCTGGTTGCGTTGGCGACCTCTTCCTCCTCCTCCTCCTCCTCTGCCTTGGCCTTGTGCTTCCACTGTGTCAGGTGGGAATGCCAACAGCATTACGTCTACCAGCGTGTGCTTGTACTCGCGCATCTTGCGATCACGCTCCAGTGAGTGAATTGAGGATGGTACGTTGTCCTTGTAATGGGGATCCAGCAGCGTGGCCACCCAGTAATCAGCACAAGTTAGAATGTGGGCAACTCGGCAGTCGTTGTGGAGACACTTTAGCATGTAATCGCTCATGTGTGCCAGGCTTCCCAGAGAAAGGCTGTCCTCTGTGTGAGGTGTATCGTCTGTGTCCTCTGTATCCCCCCAGCCACGCACCAGTGACGGCCATGAGCTGGCCTGGGTGCCACCCTGCTGTGAACATGGTTCCATCTCCTCCTCCATCTCCTCCTCCTCATCCTCCTCATCCTCCAGAACTGTGCCCCTGCTTGACAATTGTGTACCTGGCGTTTGTGGATTCAGGAACCCCCCCTCGGAGCCACTTGTGAATGACTGCCCTGAAAGCCTTGGAAATTATCCCTCTCCCTCCTCCTGCTCCTCCTCCTCCTGTGCCACATCCTCTTCCATCATCACCCAAATCGTTTTTTCAAGGAGGCATAGAAGTGGGATAGTTAAGCTGACAACGGCGTCATCTGCACTGGCCATGTTGGTGGAGTACTCCAAACAGTGCAACAAGGCACACAGGTCTTGCATGGAGGCCCAGTTATTGGTGGTGAAGTGGTGCTGTTCCGCAGAGCGACTCACGCGTGCGTGCTGCAGCTGAAACTCCACTATGGCCTGCTGCTGCTCGCACAGTCTTTCCAGCATGTGCAAGGTGGAGTTCCACCTTGTGGGCACGTCACATATGAGGCGGTGAGCGGGAATGCCGAAGTTACTCTGCAGCACTGACAGGCGAGCAGCAGCAGTGTGAGAACGCCGAAAGTGCGCACAGATGGCCCACACTTTCTGCAGCAGCTCTGACATATATCGGGGTCATTTTTAAGGAACCTCTGCACCACCAAATTCAGCACATGCGCCAGGCAAGGGATGTGCGTCAAACCGGCTAGGCCCAGAGCTGCTATGAGATTTCGCCCGTTATCGCACACCACCAGGCCGGGCTTGAGGCTCGCTGGCAGCAACCACTCATCAGTCTGCTGTTCCATGCTCCTCCACAACTCCTGCGCGGTGTGTGGTTTTTCCCCCAAACAGGCAAGTGTTAAAACTGCCTGCTGTCGGGGCGGAGCCGGCAGCTAGAGCGGATGGCCGTGTGATTCCATCGCTCTCTGTCAGCGGGCTATCCTAAGCGATCCACAGTGATCTTTCAGCTGCTTCACCCTGCCAGAATCCTTCCCGAGACTCCGGTGCACAAGATGTCTCAAGCGGGCAAGAGGAAGCAAAGGGATCGGCCGAAGAAATTGACCGAATTCTTCTCCCCAGCCGCAGGCCGTAACTCCAAAGATGGCGCCGGCGCCTGGTCCCGCACTACCGCATCAGCGAGTACAGCTGCCGATCGGACCTCACTGACATCGGAGGAGGCAGGAGAAAACCACATCCTTACACAGCAGGCTCAGCCATCCCCTTTCACAAGCCCTGTGAAGCAGCGTAGAAAGCTGACAGGGGATGGGGAAGAGCAGGATCAGGAGGATTCCTTCCATGAGGAGGGGGAGGCTATGGAGCAGACTATCTCCTATAGGCAGCAGCTAGACTCATACCCCACAACTGGCCAAGCTATCACTGACACGGCCATGAAGGAGATGATGAGAACTCTCAGGGGGGCACTTCAGCAGGATATGAATGCCTTCATGAAAAGCACTAACAGACAGCTTGATAAGCTGGGGGACAGAGTAGATTACACAGAGCGTAAAATGGGAGAATTTACAGGGGCGCATAACGATCTGGTGGACGCACACTTTGAGCTAGAGGAGGAACTTAAACAACTGAAATTGAAAGTAGCGGACATAGAGGACAGGTCCCGCAGGAACAACGTGAAATTCAGGGGGATCCCAGAATCTGTTAAGCCTGTGGAGCTATCTGCATACCTGCAACAACTTATGCAAACTGTACTTCCCTCCCTGACTCCATCAGATCTCATCATTGACAGAGCGCACAGACTGCCCAATCTGTCCTACATACCAGAAGCGGTCCCTAGAGATGTGATAGCTCGCATCCACATTTTCCACGTGAAAGACCAGCTTATGCGCTTTTCAAGACAACACCCAGCTCTCCCAGACCCGTTCGCGGGTATCTCCCTATTCACGGATCTGTCTCAAGCTACCCTGACGGCCAGACACACCTTGGTGCCTATCACAAAAATTCTCAGAAACCATAAAGTCCTTTATAAATGGGGCTTCCCAGCCAAGATCAGAGGGACTGTCGATAATGTATCTCACACCATCTCCTCCCTCCCTAAGGGGTTGGAACTCCTCCGACAATGGGGTTACCTTCCCCGTGAAGATGATCCACAACCTTTACCTCAGCGTAGTCCTTCAAGCAGACCAACCACTTCCCGTACTGCAGCTAAATGACAACCCCTTATATGGGGTACATAACCACTCATCTTTAACCTCCGGTGACTTCCACTGGCTCTTACATCTCGCTTCCGGATTCACCCACTGGACCACACTTATGTTCTGGCAGCATCACTTCACGCCCGTTGTGCGGTTCACTGGTTTTGTTCCCTCCCTTGGAAACGGTGCGGGATGACCCGCATACTTGTTGGAACTTTTCCTTTTTTGTTCCCTTTTATTTTTCTTTTTGTTTGGCCCCCTTTTGGGCTCTTGCAGTCTTTCTACATTGAACCTCCCAGGACCAGAACAGCTTCCTTAAATACTCATTATGACAATGGACCTGGTTTTGGTCTCCTTACCCCCTTGATTATTTCCCCTTCCCTCACCTTCCCCTGCACTGCCAATACTATATACGCCAGCATCTTCTTCCACCGCCATGTCCATTAGACTGATGTCTCTAAATGTTAGAGGACTCAACAGCCCCTTCAAGAGGAAATCTCTCTGGAAAACGGCCTTGGAACACAAATGTGACATCATTTGTGTTCAGGAAACCCACTTTGCGAAGGGCAAAGCTCCGAACTGCTCCCATCGGAAATTCCCACATGTATTTTCTGTGAATCATACTGCTAAAAGGAACGGGGTTTTGATAGCAATTAGAGATACTGTTTCTTTTAAGCTACTCGACTCAGCAGAAGACTCTATGGGTAGAACGCTACTATTGATCGCTGAGGTGAATGGTAAACTTTACACTATAGTAAATATCTATGCTCCAAACAAACATTCCATGAAATTCGTGCGGAAAACCATCGCATGGGCAAGGAAACTGGCTAAAGGAAATTTGATGTTTTGTGGGGACTTCAACGCTGTCATGAATGTAGATATGGACTGCTCTTCAGCGGGGCGGAGACATAGACCTAACATGGGCCCCCTCTGTGTTGAGGAGAGGCTATATGATCCCTGGCGCTCTCTCCGCACCTCTGAAAGGGACTACTCCTTTTATTCTGCAGTGCTTTATAGATATTCCAGGATTGATATGTTTCTGACTGACAAATTTCTCTTGCAAAAAATTCCCAGAGTGGACATCCACTCCATCACGTGGTCGGATCATGCTCCGGTCACAATAGATGTGGTGGATGGTCCGGTTAGAAGCTGTGCTCCAGTATGGCGTAATGACACCTTTGTCCTGGCCCATCCAGAATATAGTGAGGAACTCAAAGTGAAAGTTGCAGAGTATTTCAATTTTAATGCTAATGGGTCTACGTCCCCTGAAATCACATGGTGCGCTCACAAAGCGATGGCAAGGGGTTTATTGATCCAACAGAAGGCTAAAGATCGGAAGAGGAAAACTGCTCACATAACCCACCTACAATCCCAAATAGCGCAGCTGGAAGAGCAGCACAAAAAAGATACATCTCCACAAACAGATATCCTAAAACGACTCACAGACCTTAGAAATGACCTAAAAAATACCCTTCTACGTGACTACGACACCTATTTTAAAAGACTGAAAATGTCTTGGTACTCACAAAGCAATAGAGCAGGCAAACTCTTAGCATCTCAACTTAAAAAGCAACGTCTCAAATTGCACATCCCACTCATTAAGCATCACAAGACGGACGCAACCTTTTGTAATCCGAAAGAGGTGGCCAACGTCTTTAAAGATTACTACAGCTCCTTATATAATCTGAGTGATGACCCTGACACCTACAATCCGACACCTACTGATATTGACTCCTTTCTACAAGCCCTGAAACTCCCCTCCATCGACGAAGACTCTTTACAAAAGCTGAACGCCCCCATTTCCTCAGAGGAAGTTCTAGGGGTAATAAGATCTCTTCCTCTACATAAATCCCCAGGCACTGATGGATTCTCCTCGGAATACTACCAGTTACTGGCCCCCATCCTCACCCCACACTTAGTTCGACTATTCAATGATGCTCCCAAACTAGGCAAATTCCCAAAAGAAATGCTACAGGCGACAGTAGTCACTATACCCAAACCTGGGAAAGCGACGGACTCTCCCCTAAATTTTAGGCCTATCTCTCTACTGAATGTAGATTTAAAAATTTATGCAAAGATATTGGCAAATAGGTTCCTATACTGCACATCATATCTTCTGGGTCTGGATCAAGTCGGGTTTGTGAAGGGCCGGCAGGCCCCTGACGGAACTCGGCGTATGATAAATCTGTTGACGGCTGCTGAAGGGACAGGAACTCCAACGGTTTTTTTAGCTTTGGACGCTGAGAAAGCCTTTGACAGGGTCCATTGGGGATTTCTTGACAAGACCCTGACTACTTTTGGATTCAGAGGCTTCATCCACTCTGCAATCATGGCACTATATTCTAATCCCTCAGCGAAAGTATTAACAAATGGAATTCTATCTGATTCTTTTGACCTCTCAAACGGCACTCGCCAAGGCTGCCCGTTATCCCCGATAATTTTCTCCCTTGTAATTGAACCACTGACAGAAGCAATTAGGAGTAACCCTAACCTCAAAGGCATAAAAGTAGGTCCAACTGAGCATAAACTAGGATTATTTGCAGATGACATAATTATCACTATGACATCTCCCCTTGCATCTCTAAAAGAGCTTCAATCCCTTATTCAATGGTTTGGAAGTGTATCTTATTATAAGGTCAACACAAGCAAATGTTTTGCTCTTCCGATCTTGATCCCGGCTTCCGAGGTGTGTAAGCTTAAATCTGTTTTTCCGTGTAATTGGGAAGCACCTTCTATCACATATTTGGGTATCCAACTTACATCTCCGGTATCTAGGCTATATTAGTGCAATTTGCTACCCCTCTTGTCTAAAATAGAAGAGTTCTCCCACATTAGAAAAGTACACCTCTCATGGTTAGGGAGGATCGCTGCATATAGAATGCAGGTTCTCCCAAAGCTTTTGTACTTTTTCAGAACCCTTCCGATTCCTGTGCCACAAATCTTTTTTAATAAACTATCCTCGTCACTGCGAAAGTTCATTTGGAACGGCAAACCACCTAGAATAGCCATGTCTACACTATACAAACCTCGACAACTTGGTGGAGTAGGTCTCCCAAACGCCCAAGCCTATTACAATGCAACATTAATCTCAATGCAACATTAATTCAACAGCCAATCAACAAGCGTTTAACTGGTGTGCCTTAAGCCATCCCAGCCATGCCTACTAATGTGATTGGCCATCTGAAGCATGTGACCATGTCTTTATAAGTTCGAGACCCAGCGCTCTGCGTCATTCTGCTGTAGTATTAGGGAGAGAGCACACATCATACGTGCTGGCTGCTGATTAGGGACAGACAGTAAAAAATTGTGTCCGAAAACAATGCAGGTCGGGGTGTAGGCAGGGAAAGTTATTTAAGCATTTTAGGGACAGGCTGCAGAGATTAGGCTGGGACAGTCTACATCTATTTTGCTGTGTGGGGGTGGTGCAGTGAACGATCTTTTTGAGCATTTTAGGGACAGGCTGGAGAGATTAGGCAGAGACAGTCTACATCGATTTTGCTGTGTGGGGGTGGTGCAGTGAACGATCTTTTTGAGCATTTTAGGGACAGGCTGCAGAGATTAGGCAGGGACAGCCTACCTCGATTTTGCTGTGTGGGGGGTGGTGCACTGAACAATCTTTTTGCCCTCACTTGAGCCCACTGAGGAGGAGGAGGAGGGAGAAAAAAAATCAATTTTTATCAGTCAGTTGTGTGCAGCGTTCATCAGCTATATTTTACTACAAGTTAAAGGGGAATTTTTTTCCCCCCTTCATAGCCTGCATCTGCTGACTCTGAGCTGACCAGGACATAAGACACTGCTGTGTTCACATGTGCTATTGAGTGATTTTCAATTTTATACACTTTTTTCTATTCCACTATACAATATACACCCTTTTGGGTTAAAAAAATTAAATTGTGGCATAGTCTGTACTAATCTATTTAAAAATTACAAACTTAAAGGGGAATTTTATTTTTTTCCGCTTCATAGCCTGCTGCAGAGCTGACCGTGACTTAAAACATAAGACACTGCTGTGTTCACATGTGCTATTGAAAAATCACCAATTTTATATCATATTTTCTATTCCGCTATTCAATCTACACCCTTTGGGGTAAAAATATTTAAATTGCGGCAATTGCAGGGTGCTTCAGTTTGCCTCCTGTTCCGAACTCCTCCTACTCCTCATCCTGCCTTTAGGGTACAAAAAAATTGTAATCGTATCATATTTTCTATTCCGCTATTCAATCTACACCCTTTGGGGTAAAAAGAATTAAATTGCGGCATAGTCTGTATCGGTACGTTTGAGATACACCTTCCAAATTTTTGGGGCGCATCTTCCACCGCCGAGGATTGCACGGTGCTTCAGTTTGCCTCCTGCCTGTTCCGAACTCCTCCTACTCCTAATCCTGCCTTTAGGGTACAAAAAATTGTAATCGGGGCCTAGTCTGGGTTTGAACGTGTCAGATACACCTTTTGATATCATATTTTCTATTCCGCTATTCAATCTACACCCTTTGGGATAAAAAGAATTAAATTGCGGCATAGTCTGTATTGGTACGTGTGAGATACACCTTTCCAATTTCTTGGGCGCATCTTACACCGCCGAGGATTGCAGGGTGCTTCAGTTTGCCTCCTGCCTGTTCCGAACTCCTCCTAGTCCTCATCCTTCCTTTAGGGTACAAAAAATTATAATCGGGCCTAGTCTGGTTTTGTACGTGTCAGATACACCTTTTGATATCATATTTTCTATTCCGCTATTCAATCGACACCCTTTGGGGTAAAAAGAATTAAATTGCGGCATAGTCTGTATCGGTACGTGTGAGATACACCTTCCAAATTTTTGGGGCGCATCTTCCACCGCCGAGGATTGCAGGGTGCTTCAGTTTGCCTCCTGTTCCAAACTCCTCCTACTCCTCATCCTGCCCTTAGGGTACAAAAAATAGTAATCGGGGCCTAGTCTGGGTCTGTACGTGTGAGATACACCTTTTGATATCATATTTTCTATTCCGCTATTCAATCTACACCCTTTGGGGTAAAAATAATGAAATTGCGACATAGTCTGTATCGGTACGTGTGAGATACACCTTCCAAATTTTTGGGGCGCATCTTCCACTGCCGAGGATTTCAGGGTGCTTCAGTTTGCCTCCTGTTCTGAACTCCTCCTACTCCTCATCCTGCCTTTAGGGTACAAAAAATAGTAATCGGGGCCTAGTCTAGGTCTGTACGTGTGAGATACACCTTTTGATATCATATTTTCTATTCCACTATTCAATCTACACCCTTTGGGGTAAAAAGAATTAAATTGCGGCATAGTCTGTATCGGTACATGTGAGATACACCTTGCAAATTTTTGGGGCGCATCTTCCACCGCCGAGGATTGCAGGGTGCTTCATTTTGCCTCCTGTTCCGAACTCCTCCTACTCCTCATCCTGCCTTTAGGGTACAAAAAATTGTAATCGGGGCCTAGTCTGGGTTTGTACGTGTCAGATACACCTTTTGATATCATATTTTCTATTCCGCTTTTCAATCTACACCCTTTGGGGTAAAAAGAATTAAATTGCGGCATAGTCTGTATCGGTACGTTTGAGATACACCTTCCAAATTTTTGGGGTGCATCTTCCACCGCCGAGGATTGCATGGTGCTTCAGTTTGCCTCCTGCCTGTTTTGAACTCCTCCTACTCCTAATCCTGCCTTTAGGGTACAAAAAATTGTAATCGGAGCCTAGTCTGGGTTTGTACGTGTCAGATACACCTTTTGATATCATATTTTCTATTCCGCTATTCAATCGATACCCTTTGGGGTAAAAAGAATTAAATTGCGGCATAGTCTGTATCGGTATGTTTGAGATACACCTTCCAAATTTTTGGGGCGCATCTTCCACCGCCGAGGATTGCAGGGTGCTTCAAATCTCCTCCTGCCTGTTCTGAACTCCTCCTACTCCTAATCCTGCCTTTAGGGTACAAAAAATTGTAATCGGGGCCTAGTCTGGGTTTGTACGTGTCAGATAAACCTTTTGATATCATATTTTCTATTCCGCTATTCAATCTACACCCTTTGGGGTAAAAAGAATTAAATTGCGGCATAGTCTGTATCGGTACGTGTGAGATACACCTTTCCAATTTTTTGGGCGCATCTTACACCGCCGAGGATTGCAGGGTGCTTCAGTTTGCCTCCTGCTTGTTCCGAACTCCTCCTACTCCTCATCCTTCCTTTAGGGTACAAAAAATTGTAATCGGGCCTAGTCTGGTTTTGTACATGTCAGATACACCTTTTGATATCATATTTTCTATTCCGCTATTCAATCTACACCCTTTGGGGTAAAAAGAATTAAATTGCGGCATAGTCTGTATTGGTAAGTGTGAGATACACCTTTCCAATTTTTTGGGCGCATCTTACACCGCCGAGGATTGCAGTTTGCCTTCAGTTTGCCTCCTGTTCCGAACTAATCCTACTCCTCTTCCTCATCCTCATCCTGCCTTTAGGGTACAAAAAATTGTAATCGGGGCCTAGTCTGTGTTTGTACGTGTGAGATACACCGTTTTATAAAATTTTTCCTGTTCTGCTATTCAATATACACCCTTTTGGAGTGTAAAAAATTAAATTACGGCATAGTCTGTATCGGTACGTGTGAGATACACCTTTTAAATTAGTTTGGCGCATCTCATTCCACCGCCAAGGATTGCAGGGCGCTTCAGTTTGCCTCCTTTTCTTAACTCCTCCTACTCCTCAGTTTTAGAGCCATTTTAGTGCCTGAAAGTTCGGGGTCCCCTTTGACTTCAATGGGGTTCGGTGTCCGGGTAAAGTTCGGGAAAAAGTTCGGGACATGGACCCGGACTTTTTTTCAAGTTTGGCCGAACCCGCCGAACACGGACATCCAGGTCATCCTAGTCAAAATTTTGACATCCTAGTCAAAATAACTGCATTTGGTCACCAAAGGTCTGATAAAAAAATTTAGTCAAAATGACTGTATTTTTGTCTTTTAGAGTCTTAAAAAGCCGGTTTTAGACAAGATTTGTCTAAAACTGGCCATTTGGGCTCCAGTGGCCTGAAAAAAGTTTTTCGGTCAAAATTACTCTATTTTGGTCTCCAAGTGTCTAAAAGCCTTTTTTTAGTCAAAATAACTGCAGTTGATCACCAAAGGTCTGAAATTATTTTTAGTCAAAATTACTGTATTTTTGTCTTTTAGAGCCTTAAAAAGCCGGTTTTAGACAAGAGTTGTCTAAAACCGGCCATTTGGGCTCCAGTGGCCTGAAAAGAAATTTTGGTCAAAATGACTAAATTTTTGGTCTCCAAGTGTCTAAAAGGCCTTTTTTAGTCAAAATAACTGCATTTGGTCACCAAAGGTCTAAAAAAATGTAGTCAAAATCCCTGTATTTTTGTCTTTTAGAGCCTTAAAAAGCTGGTTTTAGACAAGATAACTGCATTTGGTCACCAAAGGTCTGAAAAGACAATTTAGTCCAAATGACTATGTTTTGGTGACCAAATGCAGTTATTTTGACTAAAAGGGGCTTTTTAGACACTTGGAGACCAAAATAGAGTCATTTTGACCCAAAACAAATTTCAGGCCATTGGAGCCCAAATGGCCGGTGTAGACAAATCTTTTCAAACCCCGGCTTTTTAAGGCTCTAAAAGACAAAAATACAGTTATTTTGACTACATTTTTTTTCCAGACCTTTGGTGACCAAATGCAGTTATTTTTGACTAAAATAGGCTTTTTACACACTTGGAGACCAAATTAGAGTCATTTCTACCAAAAAAAGATTTTCAGGCCATTGGAGCCCAAATGGCCGGTTTTACACACATCTTGTCTAAAACCGGCTTTTTAAGGATCTAAAAGACAAAAATACATTAAAAATAAACAAACAAAAATACATTAGTCATTTTGACTAAAAAATGTTTTCAGACCTTTGGTGACTAAATGCAGATATTTTGACTAAAAAAGGCTTTTTAGACACTTGGAGACCAAAATTGAGTCATTTTGACCAAAAAAATGTTTCAGCCCATTGGAGCCCAAATGCAGTAATCTTGTCTAAAACCAGCTTTTTAAGACCCTAAAAGACAAAAATACAGTCATTTTGACTAAAAAAGCCCAAATAAAGTTATCTTGTCTAAAACCAGCTTTTTAAGGCTCTAAAAGACAAAAATACAGTAATTTTGACTAAATTTTTTTTTCAGACCTTTGTCGACCAAATGCAGTTATTTTGACTAAAAAGGCTTTTTAGACACTTGGAGACCAAAATAGAGTTATTTTGACCAAAACATTCTTTTTGGGCCATTGGAGCCCAAATGGCCAGTTTTAGACAAATCTTGTCTAAACCCGGCTTTTTAAGGCACTAAAAGACAAAAATACAGTCATTTTGACTAAAAAACATTTTAGACCTTTGGTGACCAAATGCCGTTATTTTGACTAAAAAATTGTTTTAAGACACTTGGAGACCAAAAAAGTCATTTTGACCAAAAAAAATATCAGGCCATTGGAGAGCAAAATGCAGTTATCTTGTCTGAAACTGGCTTTTTAAGGCTCTAAAAGACAAAAATACAGTCATTTTGACTAAATTTTTTTTCAGACCTTTGGTGACCAAATGCAGTTATTTTGACTAAAAAAGGCTTTTTTGACACTTGGAGACCAAAATAGAGTCAAAATGTAGTCGAAATTACTGTATTTTTGTCTTTTAGAGCCCTAAAAAGCCGGTTTTAGACAAGATAACTGCTTTTGGGATCCAATGGCCTGAAAACATTTTTTGGTCAAAATGACACTATTTTGGTCTCCAAGCGTTTAAAAAGGCTTTTTTAGTCAAAATAACTGCATTTGGTCACCAAAGGTCCGAAAAACGTTTTTTGTCAAAATGACTGTATTTTTGTCCTTTAGAGCCTTAAAAAGCCGGTTTTAGACAAGATAACTTAATTTGGGCTCCAATGGCGTGAAAATATTTTTTTTCGGTCAAAATGACTCTATTTTGGTCTCCAAGTGTCTAATAAGACTTTTTTTAGTCAAAATACAGCTACCAAATGCAGTTATTTTGTCTAAAAGCGGCTTTTTAAGACTCTTAAAGACTAAAATACAGTCATTTTGACTAAAAATAATATTCAGACCTTTGGTGACCAAATGCAGTTATTTTTACTAACAAAGGCTTTTTAGACACTTGGAGACCAAAATATAGAGTCATTTTGACCAAAAAAAGCCAACGAATAAAGGAAAAGCCAAAAAAGCCTACAGCACCTGGTATTCCCAGGGTCTACCATCCAGGTACTAACCAGGCCCGACCCTGCTTAGCTTCTGAGATCAGACAAGATCGGGCGAGTACAGGGTGATGTGACTGTTGGCGATCACCACTGCCACCCTCGACCCCTTTGAACTTGGCCATGGCAAGATGGCACCTCAGGAGAAACAAAAAGAAAGCCAACGAATAAAGGAAAAGCCAAAAGCCTACAGCCCCTTTTATTCCCAGGCGGTCTGCCATTCAGGTACTAACCAGGCCCAACCTGGTTCTGAGCTTCTGAGATCAGACAAGATCGGGCGCGTTCAGGGTGATGTGGCTGCAGGCGATCACCATGGCCAAGTTACACCAAGTTACACCAAGTTCAAAGGGGTCGAGGGTGGCAGTGGTGATCGTCTATTGAGGTTCTTCCATCATCGCCCGATGCGTTTTTTCAAGGAGGCATAGAAGTGGGATAGTTAAGCTGACAATGACGTCATTGGCACTGGCCATGTTTATGGAGTACTCAAAACAGCGCAACAAATCACACAGGTCTCGCATGGAGGCCTAGTTATTGGTGGTGAAGTGGTGCTGTTCCGCAGAGCGACTCAAGCGTGCGTGCTGCAGCTGAAACTCCACTATGGCCAGCTGCTGCTCGCACAGTCTTTCCAGCATGTGCAGGTGGAGTTCCACCTTGTGAACACATCACATATGAGGCGGTGAGCGGGAAGGCCGAAGTTACACTGCAGCGCTGACAGGCGAGCAGCAGCAGGGTGAGAACGCCGAAAGTGCGCACGGACGGCCTGCACTTTCTGCAGCAGCTCTGACATATCGGGGTAATTTTGAAGGAACCTCTGCACCACCAAATTCAGCACATGCGCCGGGCAAGGGATGTGCATCAAACCGGCTAGGCCCTGAGCTGCTATGAGATTTCACCCGTTATCGCACACCACTAGTGTTGAACGAACACGGACTGTATTATTCGGGTTCGTACCGAATAATTGGATTTTTGTTACCCGAGCACGGACCCGAAAACTTTACTGTATGTTCGGGTTTAAAATCCGTGTTCGGTCATTTTATTTCCTGTTTTGTATGTAATGGCGCGCTTTTAATGGCGGGCTTTAAACAGCCAATCAACAAGCGTTTAACTGGTGTGCCTTAAGCCATCCCAGCCATGCCTACTAATGTATTAGTAGCTGTGATTGGCCATCTGAAGCATGTGACCATGTCTTTATAAGTTCCAGAGACCCAGCGCGCTGCGTCATTCTGCTGTAGTGTAGGGAGAGAGCACACATCATACATGCTGGCTGCTGATTAGGGACAGACAGTGAAAAATTGTATTGTGTCCGAAAAGAATGCAGGGACAGGTCGGAGTGTAGGCAGGGAAAGTTATTTGAGCATTTTAGGGACAGGCTGGAGAGATTAGGCAGGGACAGTCTACATCGATTTTGCTGTGTGGGGGGTGGTGCAGTGAACAATCTTTTTGAGCATTTTAGGGATAGGCTGGAGAGATTAGGCAGGGACAGTCTACATTGATTTTGCTGTGTGGCGGGTGGTGCAGTGAACGATCTCAGATGGGTGGCGATCTCAGCAATGGGAGATCATCGCTGGATCGCCAGGAGAAGGTAAGAGACCGCTGTGCGCTCTGCCCATCCACCCCGAGCGTGACTCAGGGATACCGATCCTAGCACAGAAAATCCACCCCGAGTCACGCTCGGGGTTACCGCTAGGAGTGTTAAAAGGCCGGTTTTAGACAAGATAACTGCATTTGGTAAACCAATGGCCTGAAAAAAGTTTTTTTGGTCAAAATGACTCTATTTTGGTCTCCAAGTGTCTAAAAAGCCTTTTTCAGTCATATTAACTGCATTTGGTCACCAAAGGTCTGAACATTTTTTTAGTCAATATGTCTGTATTTTCGTCTTTTAGAATCTTAAAACACCAGTTTTAGACAAGATAACTGCATTTGGTCTCCAATGGCCTGGAATAATGTTTATGGTCAAAATGACTCTATTTTGGTCTCCAAGTGTTTAAAAAGCCTTTGTTACTCAAAATAACTGCATTTGGTCACCAAAGGTCTGAAATTTTTTTTAGTCAAAATGACTGTATTTTCGTCTTTTAGAGTCTTAAAAAGCCGGTTTTAGACAAGATAATTGCATTTCGTAACCAATGGCCTAAAAATAGTTTTTTTGGTCAAAATTACTCTATTTTGGTCTCCAAGTGTCTAAAAAGCCTTTTCTAGTCAAAATAACTGCATTTGGTCACCAAAGGTCTGACATTTTTTTGTCAAAATGACTGTATTTTCGTCTTTTATAGTTTTAAGAAGCGGGTTTTGGACAAGATAATTGCATTTGGTAACCAATGGCCTTAAACATTTTTTTGGGTCTGAATGACTCAATTTTGGTCTCCAAGTGTCTAAAAAGACTTTTTTAGTTAAAATAACTGCATTTGGTCGCCGAAGGTCTGAAAATATTTTTTTAGTCAAAATGACTCTATTTTCGTCTTTTAGAGTCTTAAAACACCGGTTTTAGACAAGATAACTGCATTTGGTAAACCAATGGCCTGAAAACTTTTTTTGGTCAAAATTACTCTATTTTGGTCTCCAATAGAGTTGAGCGGACACCTGGATGTCCGTGTTCGGCGGGTTCGGCCGAACTTGAAAAAAAAGTCCGGGTCCGTGTCCCGGACTTTTTCCGAACCTTACCCGGACACCGAACCCCATTGAAGTCAATGGGGACCCGAACTTTCAGGCACTAAAATGGCTCTAAAACACCAATGGAAACGGCTAGAGTGCTGCAAATGGCAGCAAAACGTAGTTAAGAGCATGGCAAGTGCTCTGCAAACAAATGTGGATAGGGAAATAACTTAAAACAACAAAAAAAAACCTAAAAATAAAACAATTTTCTTCATCTGTGAAGGACGAGGCCCATTTGGAGTAGGAGGGAGGTTGAGGTGGCGGTGTAGGTGGAAGCGGCGGTGGAGGGGGACGAGGTAGCCAACACTGCTTTTTTTCAGTCATTTTAAATTAGGGCACACCCCAAAAGAGTGAGAAAGATCAAAAATATAACAATGGCTGGGTAAGGTCGGTATCCATCTCTATTCTGCACAAGGTACGGAAACGTCCTGTGGGATCCATGCCTGGTTCATTTTAATGAACGTGAGCTTGTCCACATTGTCTCTGGACAGGCGGCTGCGCTTGTCTGTGATAACGCCCCCAGCCGTGCTAAATACACATTCAGATAATACAATGGCTGCAGGGCACGCCAGCACCTCCAAGGCGTAAAGGGCAAGCTCAGGCCATGTGCCCAATTTGGAGACCTAGAAATTGAAGGGTTCTTCTGAGGTGCTGGCGGTGCCCTAGCTGCGTTGGCGACCTCTTCCTCCTCCTCCCCCTCTGCCTTGGCCTTGTGCTTCCACTGTGGCCCCTCTGTCAAGTGGGAATGCCAGCAGCACGCGTCTACCAGCGTGCACTTGTACTTGCGCATCTTGCGATCACGCTCCAGTGAGTGAATTAAGGATGGTACGTTGTCCTTGTAATGGGGATCCAGCAGCGTGGCCACCCAGTAATCAGCACAAGTTAGAATGTGGGCAACTCGGCGGTCATTGTGGAGACACTGCAGCATGTAATCGCTCATGTGTGCCAGGCTGCCCATAGGCAACGAAAGGCTGTCCTCTGTGGGAGGTGTATCGTCTGTGTCTTCTGTATCCCCCCCAGCCACGCACCAGCGATGGCCATGAGCTGGCCTGGGTGCCACACTGCTGTGAACATGGTTCCATCTCCTCCTCCATCTCCTCCTCCATATCCTCCTCCTCATCCTCCAGAACTGTGCCCCTGCTGGACAATTGTGTACCTGGCGTTTGTGGGTGCAGGAACCCACCCTCGGAGCCACTTGTGAATGACTGCCCTAAAAGCCATGGAAATGATCCCTCTTCCTCCTCCTCCTCCTGTGCCACATCCTCTTCCATCATCGCCCGATGCGTTTTTTCAAGGAGGCATAGAAGTGGGATAGTTAAGCTGACAATGACGTCATTGGCACTGGCCATGTTTATGGAGTACTCAAAACAGCGCAACAAATCACACAGGTCTCGCATGGAGGCCTAGTTATTGGTGGTGAAGTGGTGCTGTTCCGCAGAGCGACTCAAGCGTGCGTGCTGCAGCTGAAACTCCACTATGGCCAGCTGCTGCTCGCACAGTCTTTCCAGCATGTGCAGGTGGAGTTCCACCTTGTGAACACATCACATATGAGGCGGTGAGCGGGAAGGCCGAAGTTACACTGCAGCGCTGACAGGCGAGCAGCAGCAGGGTGAGAACGCCGAAAGTGCGCACGGACGGCCTGCACTTTCTGCAGCAGCTCTGACATATCGGGGTAATTTTGAAGGAACCTCTGCACCACCAAATTCAGCACATGCGCCGGGCAAGGGATGTGCATCAAACCGGCTAGGCCCTGAGCTGCTATGAGATTTCACCCGTTATCGCACACCACTAGTGTTGAACGAACACGGACTGTATTATTCGGGTTCGTACCGAATAATTGGATTTTTGTTACCCGAGCACGGACCCGAAAACTTTACTGTATGTTCGGGTTTAAAATCCGTGTTCGGTCATTTTATTTCCTGTTTTGTATGTAATGGCGCGCTTTTAATGGCGGGCTTTAAACAGCCAATCAACAAGCGTTTAACTGGTGTGCCTTAAGCCATCCCAGCCATGCCTACTAATGTATTAGTAGCTGTGATTGGCCATCTGAAGCATGTGACCATGTCTTTATAAGTTCCAGAGACCCAGCGCGCTGCGTCATTCTGCTGTAGTGTAGGGAGAGAGCACACATCATACATGCTGGCTGCTGATTAGGGACAGACAGTGAAAAATTGTATTGTGTCCGAAAAGAATGCAGGGACAGGTCGGAGTGTAGGCAGGGAAAGTTATTTGAGCATTTTAGGGACAGGCTGGAGAGATTAGGCAGGGACAGTCTACATCGATTTTGCTGTGTGGGGGGTGGTGCAGTGAACAATCTTTTTGAGCATTTTAGGGATAGGCTGGAGAGATTAGGCAGGGACAGTCTACATTGATTTTGCTGTGTGGCGGGTGGTGCAGTGAACGATCTCAGATGGGTGGCGATCTCAGCAATGGGAGATCATCGCTGGATCGCCAGGAGAAGGTAAGAGACCGCTGTGCGCTCTGCCCATCCACCCCGAGCGTGACTCAGGGATACCGATCCTAGCACAGAAAATCCACCCCGAGTCACGCTCGGGGTTACCGCTAGGAGTGTTAAAAGGCCGGTTTTAGACAAGATAACTGCATTTGGTAAACCAATGGCCTGAAAAAAGTTTTTTTGGTCAAAATGACTCTATTTTGGTCTCCAAGTGTCTAAAAAGCCTTTTTCAGTCATATTAACTGCATTTGGTCACCAAAGGTCTGAACATTTTTTTAGTCAATATGTCTGTATTTTCGTCTTTTAGAATCTTAAAACACCAGTTTTAGACAAGATAACTGCATTTGGTCTCCAATGGCCTGGAATAATGTTTATGGTCAAAATGACTCTATTTTGGTCTCCAAGTGTTTAAAAAGCCTTTGTTACTCAAAATAACTGCATTTGGTCACCAAAGGTCTGAAATTTTTTTTAGTCAAAATGACTGTATTTTCGTCTTTTAGAGTCTTAAAAAGCCGGTTTTAGACAAGATAATTGCATTTCGTAACCAATGGCCTAAAAATAGTTTTTTTGGTCAAAATTACTCTATTTTGGTCTCCAAGTGTCTAAAAAGCCTTTTCTAGTCAAAATAACTGCATTTGGTCACCAAAGGTCTGACATTTTTTTGTCAAAATGACTGTATTTTCGTCTTTTATAGTTTTAAGAAGCGGGTTTTGGACAAGATAATTGCATTTGGTAACCAATGGCCTTAAACATTTTTTTGGGTCTGAATGACTCAATTTTGGTCTCCAAGTGTCTAAAAAGACTTTTTTAGTTAAAATAACTGCATTTGGTCGCCGAAGGTCTGAAAATATTTTTTTAGTCAAAATGACTCTATTTTCGTCTTTTAGAGTCTTAAAACACCGGTTTTAGACAAGATAACTGCATTTGGTAAACCAATGGCCTGAAAACTTTTTTTGGTCAAAATTACTCTATTTTGGTCTCCAATAGAGTTGAGCGGACACCTGGATGTCCGTGTTCGGCGGGTTCGGCCGAACTTGAAAAAAAAGTCCGGGTCCGTGTCCCGGACTTTTTCCGAACCTTACCCGGACACCGAACCCCATTGAAGTCAATGGGGACCCGAACTTTCAGGCACTAAAATGGCTCTAAAACACCAATGGAAACGGCTAGAGTGCTGCAAATGGCAGCAAAACGTAGTTAAGAGCATGGCAAGTGCTCTGCAAACAAATGTGGATAGGGAAATAACTTAAAACAACAAAAAAAAACCTAAAAATAAAACAATTTTCTTCATCTGTGAAGGACGAGGCCCATTTGGAGTAGGAGGGAGGTTGAGGTGGCGGTGTAGGTGGAAGCGGCGGTGGAGGGGGACGAGGTAGCCAACACTGCTTTTTTTCAGTCATTTTAAATTAGGGCACACCCCAAAAGAGTGAGAAAGATCAAAAATATAACAATGGCTGGGTAAGGTCGGTATCCATCTCTATTCTGCACAAGGTACGGAAACGTCCTGTGGGATCCATGCCTGGTTCATTTTAATGAACGTGAGCTTGTCCACATTGTCTCTGGACAGGCGGCTGCGCTTGTCTGTGATAACGCCCCCAGCCGTGCTAAATACACATTCAGATAATACAATGGCTGCAGGGCACGCCAGCACCTCCAAGGCGTAAAGGGCAAGCTCAGGCCATGTGCCCAATTTGGAGACCTAGAAATTGAAGGGTTCTTCTGAGGTGCTGGCGGTGCCCTAGCTGCGTTGGCGACCTCTTCCTCCTCCTCCCCCTCTGCCTTGGCCTTGTGCTTCCACTGTGGCCCCGCTGTCAAGTGGGAATGCCAGCAGCACGCGTCTACCAGCGTGCACTTGTACTTGCGCATCTTGCGATCACGCTCCAGTGAGTGAATTAAGGATGGTACGTTGTCCTTGTAATGGGGATCCAGCAGCGTGGCCACCCAGTAATCAGCACAAGTTAGAATGTGGGCAACTCGGCGGTCATTGTGGAGACACTGCAGCATGTAATCGCTCATGTGTGCCAGGCTGCCCATAGGCAACGAAAGGCTGTCCTCTGTGGGAGGTGTATCGTCTGTGTCTTCTGTATCCCCCCCAGCCACGCACCAGCGATGGCCATGAGCTGGCCTGGGTGCCACACTGCTGTGAACATGGTTCCATCTCCTCCTCCATCTCCTCCTCCATATCCTCCTCCTCATCCTCCAGAACTGTGCCCCTGCTGGACAATTGTGTACCTGGCGTTTGTGGGTGCAGGAACCCACCCTCGGAGCCACTTGTGAATGACTGCCCTAAAATCCATGGAAATGATCCCTCTTCCTCCTCCTCCTCCTGTGCCACATCCTCTTCCATCATCGCCCGATGCGTTTTTTCAAGGAGGCATAGAAGTGGGATAGTTAAGCTGACAATGACGTCATTGGCACTGGCCATGTTTATGGAGTACTCAAAACAGCGCAACAAATCACACAGGTCTCGCATGGAGGCCTAGTTATTGGTGGTGAAGTGGTGCTGTTCCGCAGAGCGACTCAAGCGTGCGTGCTGCAGCTGAAACTCCACTATGGCCAGCTGCTGCTCGCACAGTCTTTCCAGCATGTGCAGGTGGAGTTCCACCTTGTGAACACATCACATATGAGGCGGTGAGCGGGAAGGCCGAAGTTACACTGCAGCGCTGACAGGCGAGCAGCAGCAGGGTGAGAACGCCGAAAGTGCGCACGGACGGCCTGCACTTTCTGCAGCAGCTCTGACATATCGGGGTAATTTTGAAGGAACCTCTGCACCACCAAATTCAGCACATGCGCCGGGCAAGGGATGTGCATCAAACCGGCTAGGCCCTGAGCTGCTATGAGATTTCACCCGTTATCGCACACCACTAGTGTTGAACGAACACGGACTGTATTATTCGGGTTCGTACCGAATAATTGGATTTTTGTTACCCGAGCACGGACCCGAAAACTTTACTGTATGTTCGGGTTTAAAATCCGTGTTCGGTCATTTTATTTCCTGTTTTGTATGTAATGGCGCGCTTTTAATGGCGGGCTTTAAACAGCCAATCAACAAGCGTTTAACTGGTGTGCCTTAAGCCATCCCAGCCATGCCTACTAATGTATTAGTAGCTGTGATTGGCCATCTGAAGCATGTGACCATGTCTTTATAAGTTCCAGAGACCCAGCGCGCTGCGTCATTCTGCTGTAGTGTAGGGAGAGAGCACACATCATACATGCTGGCTGCTGATTAGGGACAGACAGTGAAAAATTGTATTGTGTCCGAAAAGAATGCAGGGACAGGTCGGAGTGTAGGCAGGGAAAGTTATTTGAGCATTTTAGGGACAGGCTGGAGAGATTAGGCAGGGACAGTCTACATCGATTTTGCTGTGTGGGGGGTGGTGCAGTGAACAATCTTTTTGAGCATTTTAGGGATAGGCTGGAGAGATTAGGCAGGGACAGTCTACATTGATTTTGCTGTGTGGCGGGTGGTGCAGTGAACGATCTCAGATGGGTGGCGATCTCAGCAATGGGAGATCATCGCTGGATCGCCAGGAGAAGGTAAGAGACCGCTGTGCGCTCTGCCCATCCACCCCGAGCGTGACTCAGGGATACCGATCCTAGCACAGAAAATCCACCCCGAGTCACGCTCGGGGTTACCGCTAGGAGTGTTAAAAGGCCGGTTTTAGACAAGATAACTGCATTTGGTAAACCAATGGCCTGAAAAAAGTTTTTTTGGTCAAAATGACTCTATTTTGGTCTCCAAGTGTCTAAAAAGCCTTTTTCAGTCATATTAACTGCATTTGGTCACCAAAGGTCTGAACATTTTTTTAGTCAATATGTCTGTATTTTCGTCTTTTAGAATCTTAAAACACCAGTTTTAGACAAGATAACTGCATTTGGTCTCCAATGGCCTGGAATAATGTTTATGGTCAAAATGACTCTATTTTGGTCTCCAAGTGTTTAAAAAGCCTTTGTTACTCAAAATAACTGCATTTGGTCACCAAAGGTCTGAAATTTTTTTTAGTCAAAATGACTGTATTTTCGTCTTTTAGAGTCTTAAAAAGCCGGTTTTAGACAAGATAATTGCATTTCGTAACCAATGGCCTAAAAATAGTTTTTTTGGTCAAAATTACTCTATTTTGGTCTCCAAGTGTCTAAAAAGCCTTTTCTAGTCAAAATAACTGCATTTGGTCACCAAAGGTCTGACATTTTTTTGTCAAAATGACTGTATTTTCGTCTTTTATAGTTTTAAGAAGCGGGTTTTGGACAAGATAATTGCATTTGGTAACCAATGGCCTTAAACATTTTTTTGGGTCTGAATGACTCAATTTTGGTCTCCAAGTGTCTAAAAAGACTTTTTTAGTTAAAATAACTGCATTTGGTCGCCGAAGGTCTGAAAATATTTTTTTAGTCAAAATGACTCTATTTTCGTCTTTTAGAGTCTTAAAACACCGGTTTTAGACAAGATAACTGCATTTGGTAAACCAATGGCCTGAAAACTTTTTTTGGTCAAAATTACTCTATTTTGGTCTCCAATAGAGTTGAGCGGACACCTGGATGTCCGTGTTCGGCGGGTTCGGCCGAACTTGAAAAAAAAGTCCGGGTCCGTGTCCCGGACTTTTTCCGAACCTTACCCGGACACCGAACCCCATTGAAGTCAATGGGGACCCGAACTTTCAGGCACTAAAATGGCTCTAAAACACCAATGGAAACGGCTAGAGTGCTGCAAATGGCAGCAAAACGTAGTTAAGAGCATGGCAAGTGCTCTGCAAACAAATGTGGATAGGGAAATAACTTAAAACAACAAAAAAAAACCTAAAAATAAAACAATTTTCTTCATCTGTGAAGGACGAGGCCCATTTGGAGTAGGAGGGAGGTTGAGGTGGCGGTGTAGGTGGAAGCGGCGGTGGAGGGGGACGAGGTAGCCAACACTGCTTTTTTTCAGTCATTTTAAATTAGGGCACACCCCAAAAGAGTGAGAAAGATCAAAAATATAACAATGGCTGGGTAAGGTCGGTATCCATCTCTATTCTGCACAAGGTACGGAAACGTCCTGTGGGATCCATGCCTGGTTCATTTTAATGAACGTGAGCTTGTCCACATTGTCTCTGGACAGGCGGCTGCGCTTGTCTGTGATAACGCCCCCAGCCGTGCTAAATACACATTCAGATAATACAATGGCTGCAGGGCACGCCAGCACCTCCAAGGCGTAAAGGGCAAGCTCAGGCCATGTGCCCAATTTGGAGACCTAGAAATTGAAGGGTTCTTCTGAGGTGCTGGCGGTGCCCTAGCTGCGTTGGCGACCTCTTCCTCCTCCTCCCCCTCTGCCTTGGCCTTGTGCTTCCACTGTGGCCCCGCTGTCAAGTGGGAATGCCAGCAGCACGCGTCTACCAGCGTGCACTTGTACTTGCGCATCTTGCGATCACGCTCCAGTGAGTGAATTAAGGATGGTACGTTGTCCTTGTAATGGGGATCCAGCAGCGTGGCCACCCAGTAATCAGCACAAGTTAGAATGTGGGCAACTCGGCGGTCATTGTGGAGACACTGCAGCATGTAATCGCTCATGTGTGCCAGGCTGCCCATAGGCAACGAAAGGCTGTCCTCTGTGGGAGGTGTATCGTCTGTGTCTTCTGTATCCCCCCCAGCCACGCACCAGCGATGGCCATGAGCTGGCCTGGGTGCCACACTGCTGTGAACATGGTTCCATCTCCTCCTCCATCTCCTCCTCCATATCCTCCTCCTCATCCTCCAGAACTGTGCCCCTGCTGGACAATTGTGTACCTGGCGTTTGTGGGTGCAGGAACCCACCCTCGGAGCCACTTGTGAATGACTGCCCTAAAATCCATGGAAATGATCCCTCTTCCTCCTCCTCCTCCTGTGCCACATCCTCTTCCATCATCGCCCGATGCGTTTTTTCAAGGAGGCATAGAAGTGGGATAGTTAAGCTGACAATGACGTCATTGGCACTGGCCATGTTTATGGAGTACTCAAAACAGCGCAACAAATCACACAGGTCTCGCATGGAGGCCTAGTTATTGGTGGTGAAGTGGTGCTGTTCCGCAGAGCGACTCAAGCGTGCGTGCTGCAGCTGAAACTCCACTATGGCCAGCTGCTGCTCGCACAGTCTTTCCAGCATGTGCAGGTGGAGTTCCACCTTGTGAACACATCACATATGAGGCGGTGAGCGGGAAGGCCGAAGTTACACTGCAGCGCTGACAGGCGAGCAGCAGCAGGGTGAGAACGCCGAAAGTGCGCACGGACGGCCTGCACTTTCTGCAGCAGCTCTGACATATCGGGGTAATTTTGAAGGAACCTCTGCACCACCAAATTCAGCACATGCGCCGGGCAAGGGATGTGCATCAAACCGGCTAGGCCCTGAGCTGCTATGAGATTTCACCCGTTATCGCACACCACTAGTGTTGAACGAACACGGACTGTATTATTCGGGTTCGTACCGAATAATTGGATTTTTGTTACCCGAGCACGGACCCGAAAACTTTACTGTATGTTCGGGTTTAAAATCCGTGTTCGGTCATTTTATTTCCTGTTTTGTATGTAATGGCGCGCTTTTAATGGCGGGCTTTAAACAGCCAATCAACAAGCGTTTAACTGGTGTGCCTTAAGCCATCCCAGCCATGCCTACTAATGTATTAGTAGCTGTGATTGGCCATCTGAAGCATGTGACCATGTCTTTATAAGTTCCAGAGACCCAGCGCGCTGCGTCATTCTGCTGTAGTGTAGGGAGAGAGCACACATCATACATGCTGGCTGCTGATTAGGGACAGACAGTGAAAAATTGTATTGTGTCCGAAAAGAATGCAGGGACAGGTCGGAGTGTAGGCAGGGAAAGTTATTTGAGCATTTTAGGGACAGGCTGGAGAGATTAGGCAGGGACAGTCTGGACAGTTTGGAGCCCAAATGGCCGGTTTTAGACAAATCTTGTCTAAAACCGACTTTTTAAGGCTCTAAAAGACAAAAATACAGTCATTTTGACTAAATTTTTTTCAGACCTTTGGGCACCAAATGCAGTTATTTTGACTAAAAAAGGCTTTTTAAACACTTGGAGTCCAAAATAGAGTAATTTTGACTAAAAATTTTTTTTCACACCATTGGAGCCCAAATGGCCGGTTTTAGACAAATCTCGTTTAAAAACGGCTTTTTAAGGCTCTAAAAGACAATAATACAGTCATTTTGACTAATTATTTTTATCAGACCTTTGGTGACCAAATGCCGTTATTTTGACTAAAAAAGGCTTTTAAGACACTTGGAGACCAAAATAGAGAAATTTTGACCAAAAAAATGTTTTCAGGCAATTGGAGCCAAATGTCTAAAATCTTGTCTAAAACCATCTTTTTAAAGCTCTAAAAGACAAAAATATAGTCATTTGGACTAAAAAAAAATTTCAGACCTTTGGTGACCAAATGCAGTTATTTTCACTAAAATAATTTTTTACGCCATTGGAGCCCAAATGGCCGGTTTTAGACAAACCTTTTTCTAAAACCGGCTTTTTAAGGCTCTAAAAGACAAAAATACTTTCATTTTGACTTAATTTTTTTTCCAGACCTTTGGTTACCAAATGCAGTTATTCTGACTAAAAAAAGGCTTTTTAGACACTTGGAGACCAAAATAGAGTCATTTTGACTAGAGTTGAGCGGACACCTGGATGTCCGTGTTTGGCCGGTGCGGCCGAACTTGAAAAAAAAGTCCGGGTCCGTATCCCGGACTTTTTCCGAACTTTACCCGGACACCGAACCCCATTGAAGTCAATGGGGACCCGAACTTTCAGGCACTAGGTGGAAGGACATGCGCCAAATTGCTATCCGCCTCAGGCCCAGCCGCCACTGCATTTACCCAGTGTGCGGTTAGGGAGATATAACGCCCCTGACTGGTCCACGTATCGGTAGTTAGGTGGACCTTGCCACAGATGGCGTTGCGCAGTGCACACCTGATTTTTTCCCCCACTTGGTTGTGCAGGGAAGGGATGGCTTGCCTGGAAAAGTAGTAAGGCTGGGCATGACATACTGTGGGACAGCCACCGACATAAGGCTTTCAAAACTGCGCGTCTCCACCAGACGGAATGACAGCATTTCAAAGGCCAAGAATTTTGAAATGCTGGCATTCAGGGCCAGGGATCGCGGGTGGGTAGGGGGGTACTTCCTCTTCCTCTGAAGTGTTTGGGAGATGGAAAGGTGAACGCTTCCACGGGACATTGTGGAGATGGTTGGTGACCCAGGTGGTGGTGTTGCTGACAGATCGTCTGTTTGCGGTGTGGCAGGTGCCGGTATCACTACAGAGGTGGATGAAGAGGCCGAATATAAAATGGTGTATCTCACACGTACCGATACAGACTATGCCGCAATTTAATTTTTTTCACCCCAAAAGTCTTAAAACGCCGGTTTTAGCCTAGATAACTGCATTTGCTAAACTAATGGCCTGAAATATTTTTTTGGTCAAAATGTTTCTATTTTGGTCTCCAAGTGTCTAAAAAGCCTTTTTTAGTCAAAATAACTGCATTTGGTCACCAAAGGTCTGAAAATGTTTTTTAGTCAAAATGACTGTATTTTCGTCTTTTAGAGTCTTAACCACTTAAGCCCCGGAAGATTTTACCCCCTTCCTGACCAGGGGGTATTTTGCGATTCGGCACTGCGTGACTTTAACGGACAATTGCGCAGTCGTGCGATGCTGTACCTAAACGAATTTGATGTCCTTTTTTCCCCACAAACAGAGCTTTCTTTTAGTGGTATTTGATCACCTGTGCGATTTTTTGATCTTGCGCTATAAACAAAAAAAGAGCGTCAATTTTGCAAAAATAATATTTTTATATGAAATTCCCCCCAAACAAATGTAAAAATCAAAATGTATTGACATTTTCGGCCAATTTGTTTTATGCTACATATGTTTGGTAAAAAAAATCGCAAAAAGCGTATTTTGATTGGTTTGCGCAAAAGTTATCACGTTTACTAACAGAGGGGAAAGATTTTTGTCATTTTTGTTTTTTTTAACGCGTAATGGCGGGGATCTGCGATTTTTTTTGCGGTACTGCGACATTGCGGTGGACAGCTCGGACCCTGGACTGACATTTTTGACACTTTTGGGGTTACCAGTGACATTTCTACAGTAATCAGTGCTATACATATGCACTGTTACTGTAAAATGACACTGGCAGTGAAGGGGTTAACTTTATTTGAGAGGGCGGGGCTGTGTGTGTCCCTAGGGGGATGATTCTAACTGTGATTGGCTGTGGCTAGAGCTGTAGGAACAATGATCAACGGTCCTACATAGTAGAACCGTATGATCATTGTTTCTACACAGGGGAGAATGACAGCCGGTCACACGCACGGGGGGGTTCCGTGACCGCGCGGGAGCGCGCAGCCAGCAGCGCGCGCTCGCTCCCCAGAGCCTCACAGGCTAGTGACGTATATATGACTTTATTTTCATCTTTTACAGTCTTAAAAAGCCGGTTATCTTGACTAAAAAATGGCTTTTTAGACACTTGGAGACCAACATAGAGTCATTTTGACCACAAAAAGAATTTTCAGGCCATTGGTTACGAAATGCAATTATCTTGTCTAAAACCGGCTTTTTAAGACTCTAAAAGACAAAAATACAGTCATTTTGACTGAAAAAAACTTTCAGACCTTTGGTGACCAAATGCAGTTATTTTGACTAAAAAAGGCTATTTTGACACTTGAAAACCAAAATAGAGTCATTTTAACCAAAAAAATTTTTCAGGCCGTTGGAGACCAAATGCAGTTATCTTGTCTAAAACAAGCGCTTTAAGACTCTAAAAGACAAATATACAGTAATTTTGACAAAAATTTTTTTTCAGATCTTTGGTTATCAAATGCAGTTATTTTGACTAAAGAAGGCTTGTTAGACACTTAGAGACCAAAATAGAGCCATTTTGACCCAAAAAAATGTTTCAGGCAATTGGTTACCAAATGCAATTATCTTGTCCAAAAGCGGCTTTTTAAGACTCTAAAAGACGAAAATACAATCGTTTTGACTAAAAACTATTTTCAGACTTTTGGTGACCACATGCAGTTATTTTGACTAAAAAAGGATTTTTAGACACTTGGAGACCAAAATAGAGTAATTTTGACCAAAAAAAATTATTCGGGCCATGGGAGCCAAATGGCCGGTTTTAGACAAATCTTGTCTAAAACCGGCTTTTTAAGGCTCTAAAAGATAAAAAATACAGTCATTTTTACTAAAAAAAAAACAATTTCAGACCTTTGGTGACCAAATGCCGTTATTTTGACTAAAAAAGGATTTTTAGACACTTGGAGACCAAAATAGTCATTTTGACCAAAAAAGAATTCAGGCCATTGGAGAGCAAAATGCAGTTATCTAGTCGGAAACCGGCTTTTTAAGACTCTAAAAGACAAAAATAGTCATTTTGACTAAAAAAATATTTTCAGACCTTTGGTGACCAAATGCCGTTATTTTGACTAAAAAGGATTTTTAGACACTTAGAGACCAAAATAGTCATTTTGACCAAAAAAATTTCAGGCCATTGGAGAGCAAAATGCAGTTATCTTGTTTGAAACCGGCTTTGTTAGACTCTAAAAGACAAAAATACAGTAATTTTGACAAAAAAAATATCAGACCTTTGGTGACCAAATGCAGTTATTTTGACTAAAAAAGGCTTTTTAGACACTTGGAGACCAAAATAGAGTCATTTTGACCAAAAAAATTTTCAGGCCATTGGAGCCCAAATAAAGTTATCTTGTATAAAACCGGCTTTTTAAGGCTATAAAAGATGAAAATACAGTCATTTTGACTGAAAAAAACTTTCAGACCATTGGTGACCAAATACAGTTATCTTGACTAAAAAAGGATTTTTAGACACTTGGAGACCAAAATAGAGTCATTTTGACCAAAAACAATTTTTCAGGCCTTTGATTACTAAATGCAATTATCTAGTCTAAAACCGGCTTTTTAAGACATTAAAAGACAAAATACAGTCATTTTGGCTAAAAGAAAATATCAGACCTTTGGTGACCAAATGCAGTTATGACTAAAAAGGCTTTTTAGACACTGGGAGACCAATATAGAGTCATTTTTACCCAAAAAAATTTCAGGCCATTGGTTACGAAATGCAATTATCTTGTCTAAACCAAGCTTTTTAAGACATGAAAAGACAAAATACAGTCATTTTGACTAAAAAAAATTTCAGACCTTTGGTGACCAAATGCAGTTATCATGACTAAAAAAGGATTTGTAGACACTTGGAGACCAACATAGAGTCATTTTGACCAAAAACAATTTTTCAGGCCATTGGTTACTAAATGCAATTATCTTGTCTAAAACCGGCTTTTTAAGACTCTAAAAGACGAAAATAGTCATTTTGACTAAAAAAAACTTTCAGACCTTTCATGACTAAAAAAGGCTTTTAAGACACTTGGAGACCAACATAGAGTCATTTTGAACCAAAAAAAGTTTTTTCAGGCCATTGGTTACGAAATGCAATTATCTTGTCTAAAACCGGCTTTTTAAAACATGAAAAGACAAAATACAGTCATTTTGACTAAAAAAATTCAGACCTTTGGTGACCAAATGCAGTTGTCATGACTAAAAAAGGTCTTTTTAGACATTTGGAGACCAAAATAGTGTAATTTTGACCAAAATTTTTTTTCAGGCCATTGGTTTACCAAATGCAGTTATCTTGTCTAAAACAGACGTTTTAAGACTCTAAAAAACAAAAATACAGTCATTTTGCCTAAAAAAACTCAGACTTTTGGTGACCAAATGCAGCTGTTTTGACTATAAAAGGCTTTTTAGACACTTGGAGACCAAAATACAGTCATTTTGACCCAAAAAATTTATCAGGCTATTGGTTTACCAAATTATGTTATCTTGTCTAAAACCGGCTTTTTAAGACTACCTTGTCCAAAAGAGGCGTTTTAAGACTCAAAAAGACAAAAATACAGTCATTTTGCCTAAAAAAAATTTCAGACCTTTGGTGACCAAATGCAGTTAAATTGCCTTTTAGACACCTGAAAACCAAAATAGAGTCATATTGGTTACCACATGCGAGGACAGATTCACCACATTGAGTGTGTTATCTAAGTCATTTTGACAAAACAAATTTCAGACCGTTGGTGACCAAATGCAGTTAGTTTGACTAAAAAAGGCTTTTTAGACACTTAGAGATGAAAATAGAGTCATTTTGATCAAAAATTTTTTTCAGGCCATTGGTTTACCAAATGCAGTTATCTTGTCTAAAAACGGCTTTTTAACCACTTTACGACCGGCGCACGACGATCTACGTCGGCACTCAGCCCCGGCCAGGCAAACTGACGTAGGCCTACGTCAGCACAATTTGCCGGCCCTGTGCGCGCTCCCGCGCGTCCCCGCCGCCGATGATGACTCGATTGGGTTCAGAACCGATCAGTCATCAGGTCCAGGCCAATCATTTTTGGTCTGGACCTGTTGATCGGTCCTGCCCAATCAGATCATCCTCTAAGCCTGTGAAATGTAAACACAGGCTTAGAGGAGATGTGCCCTCCCCCACAACGGTCTTTTTGGATCCAGCGTGAGAGAAGAGCACATCTTACTGTGAGTATTGCACCAAGCACACCCACACACAGTTAGATAGGCACATTTCACCCCCGATCGCCCCCCCAATTAACCCCTACAGCACCTGACACAACACACACTATATACAGCATATAGCATATACCTATATACCTGTATAAGTGTGATTTGTGAACAGGTGTAGCCCTTGCGACCCCCCCTTTTCCACTCAAATTACCCCCCACCCCCCCCTAATAAAGATTTAACCCACTGATCTCCCCTGACCCCCCCCTGATCACCGCCGTTAACCCCTACACCCTCTGTCACATCAGCACTAATACAAACGCAATATACGGTGTTATTGTATTTTTGTATTAGTGTCATTGTGATCAGAATTAGCGCAGGCGACTAAGTTTCTGTCCCAAGAAGGTTTAGGGTCCCCGCCACCCGCCCAATAAAGATTTAAGCCCCTGACCCCCCCCTGATCACCCCTACACCCCCTGCCATAACACACACCGTATACAGTATATAGCATTTTGCTATATACCCGTATAAGTGTGATTTGTGGTCAGGTCTAGCGCTTGCGACCCCCCTTTTTCCACTTGAATTACCCGCCACCCCCCCTAATAAAGATTTAAGCCCCTGATCCCACCTGATCCCCCCCTGATCACCGCTAGTTAACCCCTACACCCTCTGTCACATCAGCACTAATACAAACGTAATATACTGTGTTTTTGTATTTTTGTATTAGTGTCATTGTGATCAGAATTAGCGCAGGCGACTAAGTTTGTGTCCCAAGGAGGTTTAGGGTCCCCGCCACCCGCCCAATAAAGATTTAATCCCCTGATCCCCTCCTGATCACCCCTACACCCCCTGCCACAACGCACACTGTATACAGTATATAGCATTTTCTATATACCCGTATAAGTGTGACTTGTGACCAGGTTTAGCGCTTGCCACCGTTCCTTTTATCCTTAGGATACCCGCCAGTCCCTTCCAATAAAGATTTAAACCCCTGATCCCCCCCTGATCACATCCCGTTAACCCCTACACCCTCTGTCACATTAGCACTAATAATATACTGTTTTTACTGTATTTTGTATTGGTGTCATTGTGACTTGAGGTTGCGCTAGCTAGCTAGTTTCTTTCCCAAAGGAGGTTTAGGGTCCCCGCCACCCCCCCCAGATCCCCAGCGCATAGTTTAGAAGTAACCCCTTGATTGCCACACACGCACGCACGCACGCACGCACCTACACTTCCATTTCTAGTATAGTGTTTGAACAGATCAATATCTGATCTGATCAGAACTATACTAGCGCCCCCATAGTTTAGGGTTCCCAAAACGCGGTGTTTGCACGATCAGTACTGATTCCGGCCAGCACCTGCGTTTAACCCTTTCACCCAGGCAAGTGTAGTAATCAATAGATTACTGTCACTTGCAAAAAAACACAAGACACAAAACCGCTGTGTTAGCAGAGTCAGGCCTGATCCCTGCTAGCATTAGCAGTTTTTTTTGTAGCGCTTGAAATAATCTTCGACAACCAGGTGCTTTTATTACCTGTGAGTCGCATCACTGTACGAGTAAATTTAGTTACCAAAATGACCAAACGTTCGTACAGGGATGAAGAGCTTATCAGTTATATGCTGACCGAGTCATCTGATAGCGAAGGGGAAGCTACAATGACCGAATTAGTGTCAGTATATGAACCTGATGACGGCAGCGGCTCCCTGACAGATAGCTCCGACGACAGATGGGTCCCTGTTAGACCCAGGCGTACCCGACCCCATTCTGAAGTTGTTGTGATGCAGGAATCGCAGGGTGCTCGTATGGAGCAGAGTGTGGGTACTAGTGCCGCTCATCCTTCTGGCGACCTGGCAAGCGCCAGCGGCCTAGTACAACCTGGACCTAGTACAACCAGCACTGCAGTAAGACCTGGTGACATGGCGAGTCCCCTAAGTGCAGTTGAAGCTGGTGCGGTGGCTAGCACAAGTAGTGGCCCGCAGCCACCGCGTATTCGAAGACAGGCCCGTAGAGCCCATAGTGCCCTCCCTGATGCGCTGGCATTTCCTAATTGGCAACCCACTGATACTACAGCGCCAGTACTTCCCCCATTCACCGCCCAACCTGGAATCCACGTGGAGACAGCTGGTTTTACGCCCCTGAACTTTTTTGAGCTGTTCTTCACGGAAGATCTTTACAGATCTATTGTGGATCAATCAAATTTATATGCACAACAGTTCATCGCCGCCAACCCAAATTCACACCTTGCCAGACAATTCGGCTGGAAACCTATAACGGTTTCCGAATTTAAGATCTTTCTGGGCCTTTCCCTCCACATGGGCATAACTAAACAGAGTGAATTGCGGCTATATTGGTCCACTAGCCCAGTTCACCATATGCGCATGTACTCTGCCTCTATGTCCAGGACGAGATACGAGCAAATTCTGCGATTTATGCATTTCAGCGACAATGAACTCTGTCGTCCTCGGGGAGACCCTGCATACGATCGGCTCCACAAAATTCGGCCCCTCGTAGACAACTTCAATCAGCGGTTTGCAGCCTTGTTTACCCCCGAACAAGTTGTCTGCGTTGACGAGTCCCTGATTAAATTTACTGGCCGCCTTGCTATGAAACAGTACCTCCCCAGCAAGCGTGCCAAGTACGGGGTCAAACTGTATAAATTGTGTGACAGGGCCACAGGCTATACAGTTAGTTTCCGGGTCTATGAGGGAAAAGATAGCTGTGTGGAGCCCCCCAACTGCCCAGACTACATAGGGAGCAGCGGTAAGATCGTTTGGGACTTGGTGTCACCCTTATCCGGAAAGGGGTACCATTTGTACGTGGACAACTTTTATACAAGCGTGCCACTATTTAGTCACCTTCTCGATTTACAAATTGGCGCATGTGGCACCGTGCGACCTAATCGCCGGGGCTTCCCCCAACGGCTTGTAGATTCCCGTCTTAGTCGGGGGGCGAGAGCCTGCTTGAAAACGGACAAATTACTTGCGGTGAAGTGGAAGGATACACGGGATGTTTATGTTCTGTCCTCCCTTCACCCAGACACGACGATCCAAATTCCTACGGCAACTGGCGTTATGGAGAAACCCCTCTGTGTCCACGAATATAACCTTAACATGGGAGGGGTGGACCTTAACGACCAGCTTTTGGCGCCGTATTTAGTTGCCCGTAAAGCCAGATGCTGGTACAAAAAAGTGTCTGTTAACCTATACCAATTGGCTATGCTGAACGCCTTTGTCCTATACAGGGCGTCAGGACGAACTGGATCTTTCCGGGAATTCCAGGAAGAGATCATCCTTGCCTACCTGTACCCAGGAGGCATGCCTGCCCAACTTCCCCTTCCAGATGCAGTGAGCCGGCTGCATGAGAGGCATTTTTCACATGTCCTCCCGAGTACCCCTACCCAAAGATGGCCCCAAAGAAGATGTCGTGTCTGTAGCAAGCGCGGATTTAGGCGTGACACCCGTTATTATTGTCCCAAATGTCCTGACCAACCTGGTCTCTGCATCGGGGAATGTTTCGAGCGCTACCATACACTAGTGGATTATTAGGGTAGGGTACAGCACGACACAGTGTAGGGCACATAAACACAGGGTCTCGAAGGATGTTGGATGTCCATCGACATTTTGAGAGACCCAAGCTGGAAGAGAAGATCGCAGATGATCGCAGTCCCTCCCAAATCAAGAAGTAAAGGAACAGTTAGAAAGAAAAATAAAAGGATCCAAAAACTGTTGTGGTGTCAGTAATTTTATATGTCCTTCTACTCCTTCCTACTATACTTTTTTCAATGTCCTTTGTTTGTTTTTTCATTCTTTTGTGACCTGTTTCTCTTGCAGGTACTTGTCGGCTACCAAACATTGATTTTATATATTCTGACACAAACAGTGTTTGCGCTCAGCATATATGGATACCTTTGCTGATAGCAGCTGTGGTGATTTTCTGATTTCAGCACTGCAGTTAAAATCCTATTTTGGTATACGTGGATAGTGTCGTGTATACCCATCATTAAATTCAGTGGGTGGTTGTTTGGGCGGTTAATGATGAGTAATACTACGCATTATTCCTGTGCTGATTTCTGTATGTATTTTTTTCGCAAAAATTGCGTTTGGAAAATCTGTGCGCAAATACCGTGTGACAAAAAAATTTGCAACATCCACCATTTTATTCTATAGGGCCTCTGCTTTAAAAAAATATATAATGTTTGGGGGTTCAAAGTAATTTTCTAGTAAAAAAAAAATATTTTTTCATGTAAACAAAAAGGCACAGAAAAGGCTTGGTTTTCAAGTGGTTAGAAGAGTGGGTGATGTGTGGATAAGATTGAGTATAAAATGCCGGAACTGTTCAAACACCCCCCTAATGACCCCTTTTTGAAAAGTAGACACCCAAAGTTTTTTTCTGAGAGGCATGGTGAGTCCATGGAGTATTTTATATTTTGCCACAAGTTTCGGGAAAATTATTATTTTTTTTTTTTTGTTGTTTTTTTACAGAAAGTTGTCACTAAATGATATATTGCTCATGCATGCCATGGGAATATGTGAAATGACACCCCAAAATACATTCTTTTGCTTCTCCTGAGTACAGGGATACCACATGTGTGAGACTTTTTGGGAGCCTAGCTGTGTACGCGCCCCCGAAAACCAATCCACATCTTCAGGTTTTCTAATGGCGTAAATTGCTGATTTTACCCCTGACTACCTGTCACAGTTTCAGAGGCCCTGAAATTTCAAGATGGCACAAAACCCCCCCAAATGACCCCATTTTGCAAAGTAGACACTCCAAGCTACTGGCTGAGAAGTATGGTGAGTCCATGGAATAGTTTATATTTTGCCACAAGTTTCGAGGAAAAAATTTTTTTTTATTTTTTTTTATTTTTTTACACAAAGTTGTCAGTAAATGATATATTGCTCACACAGGCCATGGGTATATGTGAAATGACACCCCAAAATACATTCTGCTGCTTCTCCTGAGTACAATGATACCCCATGTGTGAGACTTTTTGCCAGTCTAGCCGCGTACAGGACCCGGAAAACCAATGCGCACCTTTAGGCTTTCTAAGGGCGTAAATTGTTGATCTCACTCCTTACTACCTATCACAGTTTTGAAGTCCATAAAAAGCCAAGATTGCACAAACCCCCCCCAAATGACCCCATTTTGCAAAGTAGACACTCCAATCTATTTGCTGAGAGGCATGGTGAGTATTTTGCAGCTCTAATTTTTTTTGGAAAATGAAGAAAAAACAGGAAAATGCATTTTTTTTCCTCTTTTTTCAATTTCCAAAACTTTGTGACAAAAAGTGAGATCTGCAAAACACTCAACATGCCTCTCTGCAAATAGCTCAGGGTGTCTACTTTCCGAAAAGGGGTCATTTGGGGGGGGGGGTTGTGCTGTCTTGGCATTTCATGGCCTCCAAAACTGTGATAGGTAGTCAGGAGTGAAATCAACAATTTACGCCCTTGGAAAGCCTGAAGGCGATGATTGGTTTTCGGGGTCCTGTACTCGGCTAGACTGCAAAAAAGTCTCACACATGGGGTATCCCTATACTCAGGAGAAGCAGCAGAATGTATTTTGGGGTGTCAGTTCACATATACCCATGGCATGTGTGAGCAATATATCATTTACTGACAACTTTGTGTAAAAAAAAAAAAAATATATATATATATATATATTTCCCGGAACTTGTGGCAAAATATAAAATATTCCATGGACTCACCATGCCTCTCAGCAAATAGCTTGGGGTGTCTACTTTCCAAAATGGGGTCATTTGGGGGGGTTTTGTGCTATCTTGGAATTTTAGGGCCTCCGAAACTGTGATAGGTAGTCAGGAGTGAAATCAACAATTTACGCCCTTGGAAAGCCTGAAAGTGGGGACTGGTTTTCGGGGACCTGTACTCGGCTAGACTACAAAAAAGTCTCACACATGGGGTATCCCTGTACTCAGGAGAAGCAGCAGAATGTATTTTGGGGTGTCAGTTCACATATACCCATGGCATGTGTGAGCAATATATCATTTACTGACAACTTTGTGTAAAAAAAAAAAAAAATATATATATATATATATTTCCCGGAACTTGTGGCAAAATATAAAATATTCCATGGACTCACCATGCCTCTCAGCAAATAGCTTGGGGTGTCTACTTTCCAAAATGGGGTCATTTGGGGGGGTTTTGTGCTATCTTGGAATTTTAGGGCCTCCGAAACTGTGATAGGTAGTCAGGAGTGAAATCAACAATTTACGCCCTTGGAAAGCCTGAAAGTGGGGACTGGTTTTCGGGGACCTGTACTCGGCTAGACTACAAAAAAGTCTCACACATGGGGTATCCCTGTACTCAGGAGAAGCAGCAGAATGTATTTTGGGGTGTCATTTCACATATACCCATGGCATGTGTGAGCAATATTTCATTTACTGACAACTTTGTGAAAAAAAAAAAAAATATATATATATATATATTTCCCGGAACTTGTGGCAAAATATAAAATATTCCATGGACTCACCATGCCTCTCAGCAAATAGCTTGGGCGGTCTACTTTCCAAAATGGGGTCATTTGGGGGGGTTTTGTGCTATCTTGGAATTTTAGGGCCTCCGAAACTGTGATAGGTAGTCAGGAGTGAAATCAACAATTTACGCCCTTGGAAAGCCTGAAAGCGGGGACTGGTTTTCGGGGACCTGTACTCGGCTAGACTGCAAAAAAGTCTCACACATGGGGTATCCCTGTACTCAGGAGAAGCAGCAGAATGTATTTTGGGGTGTCATTTCACATATACCCATGGCATGTGTGAGCAATATTTCATTTACTGACAACTTTGTGAAAAAAAAAAAAAATATATATATATATGTATTTCCCGGAACTTGTGGCAGAATATACAATATTCCATGGACTCACCATGCCTCTCAGCAAATAGCTTGGGGTGTCTACTTTCCAAAATGGGGTCATTTGGGGGGGGTTTGTGCTATCTTGGAATTTTAGGGCCTCCGAAACTGTGACAGGTAGTGCAGAGGTGACATGCACAATTTACGCCATTAGAAAACCTGGGAGTGTTGATTGGATTTCGCGGTCCTGTACACAGCTAGGCTCCCAAAAAGTCTCACACATGGGGCATCCCCATACTCAGGAGAAGTGGCAGAATGTATTTTGGGGTGTAATTCCACATATACCCATGTCATGTGTGAGAATTTTATCTTTTAGTGACAACGTTGTGTAAAAAAAAAAAATAAAAAAAAAAATAGTAATATTCCCAAAACTTGTGGTAAAATATAAAATATTCCATGGACTCACCATGCCTCTTAGCAAACAGCTTGGGGTGTCTACTTTCCAAAATGGGGTCATTTGGGGGGGTTTTGTGGTATCTTGACATTTCAGGGCCTCCTAAACCGTTAGAGGTAGTGAGAAAATGCAATGAAAAATGTACGCCCTTTGAAATTCTGATGGTGGGGATTTGTTTTTGTGGTCCCGTACACAGCTAGGCTCCCAAAAAGTCCCACATATGTGGTATCCCTGTACTCAGGAGAAGCAGCAGAATATATTTTGGGGTGTAATTACACATATACCCATGGCATGTGTGAGCAATATATCATTTCAATGACAACTTTGTGTAAAAAAAAAAAAAAAAAAAAATTTTTAGTCATTTTTCAAACACCTGTGACAAAAAAATGAAATATTCAATGAGCTCAACATGCCTCTCAGAACATTCCTTAGGATGTCTACTTTCCAAAAAGTGGTAGTTTGGGGGGGTTTTGTACTGCCCTGCCATTTTAGCACTTCATGAAATGAGATAGGCAGTCGAAAATTAAAGCTGCGTAAATTTCTGTATTTACACCATAGTTTGTAGACGCTATAACTTTTGCGCAAACCAATAAAAATACGCTCATTGAATTTTTTTTTGTCAAAGACATGTAGCTAAATATATTTTGGCCAAAAAAAAATACATAAATTGAGTATATTGGATATTTTTTAAAAGACAAAGTTGAAAATGTCATTTTTTTGCAAAATTTTCGCTCTTTTTTTATTAATATCGCAAAAAATAAAAAGCGCAGAGGTGATCAAATACCACCAAAAGAAAGCTCTGTTTGTGGGAAAAAAAGGACGTAAATTTCGTTTGGGTACCACATTGCATGACCGCACAATTGTCAGTTAAAGTCACGCAGTGCCGAGTCGTAAAATACCCCCTGGTCGGAATGGGGGTAAAATCTTCCGGGGCTTAAGTGGTTAAGACTCTAAAAGAGAAACATACAGTCATTTGAACTAAAAAAAATGTTCAGACCTTTGGTGACTAAATGCAGTTATTTTGACTAAAAAAGGCTGTTCAGACACTTGGAGACCAAAATAGTGTAATTTTGACCAAAAAAATGTTTCATTCATTGGTTACAAAATGCAATTATGTTTGTCTAAATCCGGCTTTTTAAGACTCTAAAAGATAAAAATACAGTAATTTTGCCTAAAAAATTTCAGACCTTTGATGATCAAATACAGTTATTGTGACTAAAAAAAGGCTTGTTAGACACTTGGAGACCAAAATAGAGTCATTTTGACCTAAAAAAAATGTTTCATTCATTGGTTACAAAATGCAATTATGTTTGTCTAAACCCGGCTTTTTAAGACTCTAAAAGACGAAAATACAGTCATTTTGACTAAAAAAACTTTTCAGACCTTTGGTGACCAAATGCAGTTATTTTGACTAAAAAAGGCTATTTTGACACTTGAAAACCAAAATGAGTCATTTTAACCAAAAAAATGTTTCAGGCCATTGGAGACCAAATGCAGTTGTCTTGTCTAAAACAAGCGTTTTAAGACTCTAAAAGACAAATATACAGTAATTTTGACTAAATTTTTTTTCAGATCTTTGGTTATCAAGTGCAGTTATTTTGACTAAAGAAGGCTTGTTAGACACTCAGAGACCAAAATAGAGTCATTTTGACCCAAAAAAATGTTTCAGGCAATTGGTTACCAAATGCAATTATCTTGTCCAAAACCGGCTTTTTAAGACTCTAAAAGACGAAAATACAATCATTTTGACTAAAAACAATTTTCAGACTTTTGGTGAAAACATGCAGTTATTTTGACTAAAAAAAGGATTTTTAGACACTTGGAGACCAAAATAGAGTCATTTTGACCAAAAAAAATTATTCGGGCCATTGGAGCCAAATGGCCGGTTTTAGACAAATCTTGCCTAAAACCGTCTTTTTAAGGCTCTAAAAGATAAAAATAGTCATTTTGACTAAAAAAACAATTTCAGACCTTTGGTGACCAAATGACGTTATTTTGACTAAAAAAGGATTTTTAGACACTTGGAGACCAAAATAATCATCTTGACAAAAAAAGAATTCAGGCCATTGGAGAGCAAAATGCAGTTATCTTGTCGGAAACCGGCTTTTTAAGACTCTAAAAGACAAAAATAGTCATTTTGACTAAAAAAATATTTTCAGACCTTTGGTGACCAAATGTCGTTATTTTGACTAAAAAGGATTTTTAGACACTTGGAGACCAAAATAGTAATTTTGACCAAAAAAATTTCAGGCCATTGGAGCCCAAATAAAGTTATCTTGTCTAAAACCGGCTTTTTAAGGCTCTAAAAGACAAAAATACAGTAATTTTGACTACATTTTTTTTCAGACCTTTGGTGACCAAATGCAGTTATTTTGACTAAAAAAGGTTTTTTAGACACTTGGAGACCAAAATAGAGTCATTTTGATCAAAACATTTTTTTTTAGGCCATTGGAGAGCAAAATGCAGTTATATTGTCTGAAACCGGCTTTTTAAGACTCTAAAAGACAAAAATACAGTAATTTTGACTACAGTTGAGCGGACACCTGGATGTCCGTGTTCGGCGGGTTCGGCCGAACTTGAAAAAAAAGTCCAGGTCCATGTCCCGGACTTTTTCCGAACTTTACCCGGACACCGAACCCCATTGAAGTCAATGGGGACCCGAACTTTCAGGCACTAAAAGGGCTCTAAAACACCAATGGAAAGAGCTAGAGTGCTGCAAACGGCAGCAAAATGTAGTTAAGACCATGGCAAGTGCTCTGCAAACAAATGTGGATAGGGAAATAACTTAAAACAACAAAAAAAAAACAGAAAAATAAAACGATTTTCTTCATCTGTGAAGGACAAGGCCCATATGGAGTAGGAGGGAGGTTGAGGTGGCGGTGGATTTGGCGGTGCAGGTGGAAGCGGCGGTGGAGGGGGACGAGGTAGCCAAACACTGCTTTTTTTCAGTCATTTTAAATTAGGGTTTACCCCAAAAGAGTGAGAAAGATCAAAAATATAACAATGGCTGGGTAAGGTCGGTATCCATCTCTATTCTGCACAAGTTACGGAAAAATCCTGTGGGAGCCTGGTTCATTTTAATAAACGTGAGCTTGTCCACATTGTCTCTGGACAGGCGGCTGCGCTTGTCTGTGATAACGCCCCCAGCCGTGCTAAATACACGTTCAGATAATACACTGGCTGCAGGGCACGCCAGCACCTCCAAAGCGTAAAGGGCAAGCTCAGGCCATGTGCCCAATTTGGAGACCCAGAAGTTGAAGAGGGCAGACCCGTCATTAACTACATGTAGGCGTGTGCACACATACTGCTCCACCATGTTGGTGAAATGCTGCCTCCTGCTAAGATGTTCCATATGAGCTGCTGGTGTTGCTGTTTGTTGTGGTGTGCTGACAAAGCTTATCCACATTTCGGCCATGCTAACCCTGCCTTCTGAGGTGCTGGCGGTGCCCTGGTTGCGTTGGCGACCTCTTCCTCCTCCTCCTCCTCCTCTGCCTTGGCCTTGTGCTTCCACTGTGTCAGGTGGGAATGCCAACAGCATTACGTCTACCAGCGTGTGCTTGTACTCGCGCATCTTGCGATCACGCTCCAGTGAGTGAATTGAGGATGGTACGTTGTCCTTGTAATGGGGATCCAGCAGCGTGGCCACCCAGTAATCAGCACAAGTTAGAATGTGGGCAACTCGGCAGTCGTTGTGGAGACACTTTAGCATGTAATCGCTCATGTGTGCCAGGCTTCCCAGAGAAAGGCTGTCCTCTGTGTGAGGTGTATCGTCTGTGTCCTCTGTATCCCCCCAGCCACGCACCAGTGACGGCCATGAGCTGGCCTGGGTGCCACCCTGCTGTGAACATGGTTCCATCTCCTCCTCCATCTCCTCCTCCTCATCCTCCTCATCCTCCAGAACTGTGCCCCTGCTTGACAATTGTGTACCTGGCGTTTGTGGATTCAGGAACCCCCCCTCGGAGCCACTTGTGAATGACTGCCCTGAAAGCCTTGGAAATTATCCCTCTCCCTCCTCCTGCTCCTCCTCCTCCTGTGCCACATCCTCTTCCATCATCACCCAAATCGTTTTTTCAAGGAGGCATAGAAGTGGGATAGTTAAGCTGACAACGGCGTCATCTGCACTGGCCATGTTGGTGGAGTACTCCAAACAGTGCAACAAGGCACACAGGTCTTGCATGGAGGCCCAGTTATTGGTGGTGAAGTGGTGCTGTTCCGCAGAGCGACTCACGCGTGCGTGCTGCAGCTGAAACTCCACTATGGCCTGCTGCTGCTCGCACAGTCTTTCCAGCATGTGCAAGGTGGAGTTCCACCTTGTGGGCACGTCACATATGAGGCGGTGAGCGGGAATGCCGAAGTTACTCTGCAGCACTGACAGGCGAGCAGCAGCAGTGTGAGAACGCCGAAAGTGCGCACAGATGGCCCACACTTTCTGCAGCAGCTCTGACATATATCGGGGTCATTTTTAAGGAACCTCTGCACCACCAAATTCAGCACATGCGCCAGGCAAGGGATGTGCGTCAAACCGGCTAGGCCCAGAGCTGCTATGAGATTTCGCCCGTTATCGCACACCACCAGGCCGGGCTTGAGGCTCGCTGGCAGCAACCACTCATCAGTCTGCTGTTCCATGCTCCTCCACAACTCCTGCGCGGTGTGTGGTTTTTCCCCCAAACAGGCAAGTGTTAAAACTGCCTGCTGTCGGGGCGGAGCCGGCAGCTAGAGCGGATGGCCGTGTGATTCCATCGCTCTCTGTCAGCGGGCTATCCTAAGCGATCCACAGTGATCTTTCAGCTGCTTCACCCTGCCAGAATCCTTCCCGAGACTCCGGTGCACAAGATGTCTCAAGCGGGCAAGAGGAAGCAAAGGGATCGGCCGAAGAAATTGACCGAATTCTTCTCCCCAGCCGCAGGCCGTAACTCCAAAGATGGCGCCGGCGCCTGGTCCCGCACTACCGCATCAGCGAGTACAGCTGCCGATCGGACCTCACTGACATCGGAGGAGGCAGGAGAAAACCACATCCTTACACAGCAGGCTCAGCCATCCCCTTTCACAAGCCCTGTGAAGCAGCGTAGAAAGCTGACAGGGGATGGGGAAGAGCAGGATCAGGAGGATTCCTTCCATGAGGAGGGGGAGGCTATGGAGCAGACTATCTCCTATAGGCAGCAGCTAGACTCATACCCCACAACTGGCCAAGCTATCACTGACACGGCCATGAAGGAGATGATGAGAACTCTCAGGGGGGCACTTCAGCAGGATATGAATGCCTTCATGAAAAGCACTAACAGACAGCTTGATAAGCTGGGGGACAGAGTAGATTACACAGAGCGTAAAATGGGAGAATTTACAGGGGCGCATAACGATCTGGTGGACGCACACTTTGAGCTAGAGGAGGAACTTAAACAACTGAAATTGAAAGTAGCGGACATAGAGGACAGGTCCCGCAGGAACAACGTGAAATTCAGGGGGATCCCAGAATCTGTTAAGCCTGTGGAGCTATCTGCATACCTGCAACAACTTATGCAAACTGTACTTCCCTCCCTGACTCCATCAGATCTCATCATTGACAGAGCGCACAGACTGCCCAAACTGTCCTACATACCAGAAGCGGTCCCTAGAGATGTGATAGCTCGCATCCACATTTTCCACGTGAAAGACCAGCTTATGCGCTTTTCAAGACAACACCCAGCTCTCCCAGACCCGTTCGCGGGTATCTCCCTATTCACGGATCTGTCTCAAGCTACCCTGACGGCCAGACACACCTTGGTGCCTATCACAAAAATTCTCAGAAACCATAAAGTCCTTTATAAATGGGGCTTCCCAGCCAAGATCAGAGGGACTGTCGATAATGTATCTCACACCATCTCCTCCCTCCCTAAGGGGTTGGAACTCCTCCGACAATGGGGTTACCTTCCCCGTGAAGATGATCCACAACCTTTACCTCAGCGTAGTCCTTCAAGCAGACCAACCACTTCCCGTACTGCAGCTAAATGACAACCCCTTATATGGGGTACATAACCACTCATCTTTAACCTCCGGTGACTTCCACTGGCTCTTACATCTCGCTTCCGGATTCACCCACTGGACCACACTTATGTTCTGGCAGCATCACTTCACGCCCGTTGTGCGGTTCACTGGTTTTGTTCCCTCCCTTGGAAACGGTGCGGGATGACCCGCATACTTGTTGGAACTTTTCCTTTTTTGTTCCCTTTTATTTTTCTTTTTGTTTGGCCCCCTTTTGGGCTCTTGCAGTCTTTCTACATTGAACCTCCCAGGACCAGAACAGCTTCCTTAAATACTCATTATGACAATGGACCTGGTTTTGGTCTCCTTACCCCCTTGATTATTTCCCCTTCCCTCACCTTCCCCTGCACTGCCAATACTATATACGCCAGCATCTTCTTCCACCGCCATGTCCATTAGACTGATGTCTCTAAATGTTAGAGGACTCAACAGCCCCTTCAAGAGGAAATCTCTCTGGAAAACGGCCTTGGAACACAAATGTGACATCATTTGTGTTCAGGAAACCCACTTTGCGAAGGGCAAAGCTCCGAACTGCTCCCATCGGAAATTCCCACATGTATTTTCTGTGAATCATACTGCTAAAAGGAACGGGGTTTTGATAGCAATTAGAGATACTGTTTCTTTTAAGCTACTCGACTCAGCAGAAGACTCTATGGGTAGAACGCTACTATTGATCGCTGAGGTGAATGGTAAACTTTACACTATAGTAAATATCTATGCTCCAAACAAACATTCCATGAAATTCGTGCGGAAAACCATCGCATGGGCAAGGAAACTGGCTAAAGGAAATTTGATGTTTTGTGGGGACTTCAACGATGTCATGAATGTAGATATGGACTGCTCTTCAGCGGGGCGGAGACATAGACCTAACATGGGCCCCCTCTGTGTTGAGGAGAGGCTATATGATCCCTGGCGCTCTCTCCGCACCTCTGAAAGGGACTACTCCTTTTATTCTGCAGTGCTTTATAGATATTCCAGGATTGATATGTTTCTGACTGACAAATTTCTCTTGCAAAAAATTCCCAGAGTGGACATCCACTCCATCACGTGGTCGGATCATGCTCCGGTCACAATAGATGTGGTGGATGGTCCGGTTAGAAGCTGTGCTCCAGTATGGCGTAATGACACCTTTGTCCTGGCCCATCCAGAATATAGTGAGGAACTCAAAGTGAAAGTTGCAGAGTATTTCAATTTTAATGCTAATGGGTCTACGTCCCCTGAAATCACATGGTGCGCTCACAAAGCGATGGCAAGGGGTTTATTGATCCAACAGAAGGCTAAAGATCGGAAGAGGAAAACTGCTCACATAACCCACCTACAATCCCAAATAGCGCAGCTGGAAGAGCAGCACAAAAAAGATACATCTCCACAAACAGATATCCTAAAACGACTCACAGACCTTAGAAATGACCTAAAAAATACCCTTCTACGTGACTACGACACCTATTTTAAAAGACTGAAAATGTCTTGGTACTCACAAAGCAATAGAGCAGGCAAACTCTTAGCATCTCAACTTAAAAAGCAACGTCTCAAATTGCACATCCCACTCATTAAGCATCACAAGACGGACGCAACCTTTTGTAATCCGAAAGAGGTGGCCAACGTCTTTAAAGATTACTACAGCTCCTTATATAATCTGAGTGATGACCCTGACACCTACAATCCGACACCTACTGATATTGACTCCTTTCTACAAGCCCTGAAACTCCCCTCCATCGACGAAGACTCTTTACAAAAGCTGAACGCCCCCATTTCCTCAGAG